>NC_080064.1:145048140-145773140 GCF_949987535.1 Balaenoptera acutorostrata
GGTGTGTGTCCTGAGTCCCCTCCACGGTGTGCCCTTTCCTGCGGGAATTTGTGACTGCGCCTGGCACACACATGAGTGCAAGTGCCGCTCTCCCAGAGGGCTGCCCTCAGCCTCTTCTCTGGTTGTGAATAACCCGTCAGCACCTCAAAGAAGTAGTAGGAGGGCCTCCAGGCGGGAGCGGGGGCCCTCCACCCGGGCCAAGGCCCTGCTGAGCCCTGAGCAACGGAGGGAGGGAGGGAGGAGGCGGGATGCGGCGGCCGGGCTGGGACTGATTCTCCCGCGTTTCCAGATCACCAGTGCTGCAGACTCGGAGGCCATCACCTTCCAGAAGCTGGTGAAGGGGCACGCGTACTCGGTCACTGGCGCCGAGGAGGTAACGCCTGGCAGGCATTCTCAGGGGTCTTTCTCTTGCTCACATGATGGCGAAAGCCATTTTTGCTGCTTGCTGAGGGTGGGGCCCGCGTTCCCCAGTCCTCGCTGAAATTCAGGGCCAAGGGGATGGGCCGGCCCTCCCCAGCCCCTGCCGGCCGTGCGCTGCCCTCTGCTGGCCGCGGGTCGGTCCAGGCGCTCTGTGCCACTGAGTTCCAGAATTGTCTCGCTCTTCTGGACCAGCTAAGGGAATACAACAACACTGCATCTGTGTAGTGTTCCATCCTCTTCAAAGTGCTTTCACATTTGATCTCACAGAAGCATTGGTGCCCCAATTACTGTAGTGGTCAAATCTGACTCTGCCTCTTGCCAGCTGTGTGGCCTTAGGCAGTTATTTAAACTCTCTTCTGCCCCCTAGTTTCCTCAAATTTAAATTAGAAACAGTAATAACAATATCCATGGTAGGGACTTCCCTGGTGGCGCAGTGGCTGGGAATCCGCCTGCCAATGCAGGGGACACGGGTTCGAGCCCCGGTCTGGGAAGATCCCATATGCCGCGGAGCAACTAAGCCTGTGCGCCACAACTACTGAGCCCGCGTGCCACAACTACTGAAGCCTGCGTGCCTAGAGCCCGTGCTCCGCAACAAGAGAAGCCACCGCAGTGAGAAGCCCGCGCGCAGCAACGAAGACCCAATGCAGTCAAAAATTAATTAATTAATTAATTATTTAAAAAATCCATTGCAGATTGTTGAGGTGATTCAAACAAGTTAATATATGTAAAGCGCTCAGACTGTACCTGACACATTGTGTCTAAGCAGGTCGCTGTCCTGGACTTTGCTGTGTTTTTGGTTTGTTTTTTTTATACTATAAATACTGTAAGGTAGCCACCATCCACTGTTAACTACAAAACCCGGACTGGATCCCAGGTCTTCTGACATGTGCAGTGCTCTCTCTCTCTCTCTTTGTTTTTAACCATGAATCTTTGTTTTATTTAACACCCCCGCATATATCTTTTTATTTTGAAAAATTTCAATTCTACAGAAAAGTTGACAGAATAGTATAATAAACATCCATATGCTATTTTTCCAGATTCAAGGATGGTTGAAATTTTCCACATCTGTTTTGTCTCTATGTATGTGTACTTTCTTTCTGAGCCATTTGGAAGTAAATTGCAGATGTCACAATGGACACTTCGCTCCTAAATACTTCAGCATTTATCTCCTACCCATAAGGACACTCTCTTACGTAATCCCAGTAATATTTTCATGCTGAAGAAATAAACATTAATTCAATAGCATGATCTAATATATAGTCCATGTAAACATTTTCCCAGTTGCTCCAAAATGTCCTTTATAGTACCCTCAGTGCCCCCAGTCCAGGGTTTAAATCAAGATTCATGCACTGCATTTGCTTGTCATCACCAGTGTTCATTTGATGGAGCTCCTGTGACAAAAGTACACCCTATTATAGTTAGTTAAACTGAGGTTCAGAGGCGACGTGCCAACGCAGAGTCTAGAACAAGCACATTTGTGCCTCAGACTCGGGATAGAGGTTAAAGAGCCCTGGTCCTCCAAGGGCCAGACCCTGGGAGCTGCCAAAGCTGAGCAGCAGCAAGGGTCTGGGAGTCAAGGCCCTCTCTCTCCCTTTCGTGATCCCCCTTATTACATGGACTTGACGCCTCCCGCCCCTGGCTCATGGAGAAAAAGGGGCTTTGGGCCGGAGAACCTCCAGGCCTGGCTTGAACTCAACATCTCTCCCCTCTCCTTCACCCACCCCTCCTGCAGGTGGAAAGCAGAGGAAGCCTGCAGAAGCTGATCCGCATCCGGAATCCCTGGGGAGAGGTGGAGTGGACCGGGCAGTGGAACGACAAGTGAGGAGGGCAGGGTCGGGAGCTGGGGTAGGGGCACTCTTTCCAGGGGGTTCTGGGGAGCTGAGGAGAGGGGGGGCGTGGTAGCCATGGTGAGAATAAAGCCCCAAGAGCACAGGCCACCCCGAGTGGGACCCCTGGGGCTGGTGGCCCTCTAGGCTCTTAACCAGTGCACTCCAGCCATCTGGGTGCCTTTACAAGGCCCAGGGCTCCTGGGATGCTCATCCTTTCATCACCTCATGGTTCCTCCCTTCCCTAGCTTGGCGTCACCTTGCTATTGGATCTTCAGGGAAAAAATACACCCTTCCTCCCCCAAGCACTCGTTCTATCCCAAGGATGTAAACTTTGTGTCTATGACCAGAGAGAAGTCCTTCCGTTGATGTCCAGGGTTCCTGGTAGGCCTGTTAGACCTTCGACTCTCTGGGGTGAACTCTGTGAGCCCCTCTCATGGTCTTGCTCTGCTCCCGTCTCCCCGTCCTCCTCCACAGCCCAGCACCCACAGTTCTTCACCTTTTCCCTGGCAGCCTCTGCCATGGCATAGAGACGCCTGCCAGGGCCTGCGGGTCAGCTGCAGAGGCCAAGATGAGCGCCCCCTCCCCTACATCGAATTTCCAGCCACCCCTTAAAAGAGCTGACAGGCCCATCTCAGTTTGGGCCACTGATGCTACTTCATGTCTCTCTGATGGGCTGTGTTCATTTTCTGGAATCTTCCTTGCCACCATCTTCCAGGATAATGTATCCTCTCACCTTGCTGCCCTGCACCTCTCAGCCACCTGTGTGTTACTCCTCTCCCGTACTGGGTTCTGGGCCCTCAGGTGGGAGAGCACGTCCCCGGTCCTCAACTTTGGGGCATCTTGGGGAGAAGTCATCGTCCCGCACTAGTTTCTAATGCCTCTCCCATTGCTTGGTTTTCCAGCTGCCCAAACTGGACAACTATTGACCCTGAGGTGAGGGAAAGCCTGACCAGACAGCATGAAGATGGGGAATTCTGGTAAGATCCTTAGGCTTTAGGGAAAGAGGTGTCTGATCTTTACTAGAAAAGGAGTGAGATGATCGTGTTGAGGGAGCAGGGGCGTGGGATCCTGGTTTTGTTGTTGTTTTAAATTCACTATAAGACCCTGAACAAAAAAATTCTTGAACCTCTTCAACTTGTCCATCTCAGCAGTAGGGTTTCAAAGCTGAGCAACTCAGCAGACAAGGCTAAGAATTCCTGCAGGCATGTTCAGGTCCCAGGAGAAAAGAGGGGAAAGATGGGCCTTTCTCCCAACCAGTTCCTAGAGATTCATCCCCAGGCCTCAAGAAATGGGTCCCTTGGAGAGTAGCAGTGGGCCCACGCGGCTGTGTCTGTGCTACTCTGGGACCACCTACGTCTGTACAGTACTAGCATTTTACCAAATGAGCAGCCGTATTTCGTCTCATTTGATATACGTGGCCCCCATTTTTACAGATGAGAGTTCTGAGTTTCACAGAGGCTTAAGTAACTTGCTCAAGGTCACCTGGCTAGAAGGTGGTAGCACCAGGACTAGAATTGGCACCTTCCAGTGGCGGACCTGGTGGCCATGTGGCCCCGAGGTGCTGTCTCCTAGCAGCTCTGCCTGGCCCTGACTGGGTCCTAGTCTGGCCTTGGGCAGAAGGTCCAGGCTTATCCGTGTGTCCTCCGGTAACCTGGGTGCTGCGTCCTTTTGCAGGATGTCTTTCAATGACTTCCTGAGGCACTATTCCCGCCTGGAGATCTGCAGCCTGACCCCTGACACGCTGACCAGTGACGCCTACAAGAAGTGGAAACTCACCAAGATGGATGGGAACTGGAGGCGGGGCTCCACCGCGGGCGGCTGCAGGAACTACCCGAGTGAGCACCCTGCCACCGCCCCACCCTGGAGTGCTGCACCCCATCCTGGCCGCTCCTACCCACCAGGACCCTCTGCCTCTTCTCCCTGCGTCTCCACCTCAACACGCTTCTTGTCTCCTCAGCCCCTTGCCTTCTGCACTCACTTGCCTCCCTGCCCACACAGAACCCAAGACGTGCTGTTTCTGTGATTCCTCTCCAGGCCCTAGATTCCCCGACGCCCACTGAGGCAGCGTTAATCCCGCTTCATACCCATGGGCTACTTTATCCACACGAAGCCCACGCAGCCTAGCCCAGCAGGGGGACCTCAGCCACTGGGCCTCTGCACATCCAGGCCCTGCTTGTTGCCCAGCAATCCTCTTGTGCCCAATTCACTCAGCAGATGTTGATGGGGTCCTGCTCAGATGGGGGCAAGGATTCCTCCTCTGGTTTATCTTTTGTTTATTCCCCTGACTCTTCTGCCTTGATGGCCCAGTCCTCCTCTGCCCTCTCCCACTCAGAAATTGTCCCATCATGATGACATTTGCCAATTATGGAACATACATTGGGTGCTAGGAACTGTGCTAAGTGATTTATTAATATATTACTCCATTTAATCCTCACAACAGCCTTCTGAGGCAGGCACTTTATTATCATCTCCATCTTTAAGATGAGGGGACTGAGGCTTGGAGAGGTTAAGTGACTTGCCCAAGGCCACACAGCCTTGACTGTGCCTGGGAATTGAACCCAGGCAGTCTGACTGTGGAGTCAGTCTTTAAGTACTGCAGTGGCAAGTCATGGTCATATATTGATTCTCTTCTTACAGATGAGGAAACCGAGGCTCTCAGTGGCATACCTGGGCCACAGAGCAAGTAGTCAGCCTGGGACTAGCAGATTGGTGCCTCTAGCTCTGGTGCTTTTTTTTTTTTTTTTTTTTTTTTAATTTATTTATTTTTGGCTGCATTGGGTCTTCGTTGCTGTGTGCAGGCTTTCTCTAGTTGTGGCGAGCGGGGGCTACTCTTCATTGCGGTGCGCGGGCTTCTCATTGCGGTGGCTTCTCTTGTTGCCGAGCATGGGCTCTAGGCACGCGGGCTTCAGTAGTTGTGGCACGTGGCCTTCAGTAGTTGTGGCTCTAGAGCACAGGCTCAGTGGTTGTGGCGCACGGGCTTAGTTGCTCTGTGGCATCTGGGATCTTCCTGGACCAGGGATCGAACCTGTGTCCCCTGCATTGGCAGGTGGATTCTTATCCATTGCGCCACCAGGGAAGCCCAGCTCTGGTGCTTTTAGTCCTTCACCTCATGGCTGAGGCCATGTATGCAGCCACCAAGCAAGTTCCGGAGGTGCTGGGATGGTCCTCTGCCTCAGATAAGACTGTGTCTCCTACCCACTAGATCAGGGGTTGGCAAACTCTCTTAAGGGCCAGATAGTTGACACTTTTGGCTCTGTGGGCCATCTAGTCTCTATGGCAACTATTCAACTGTTGCTGTAGCCCGAAGGCAGCCATACTTAAATGAATAGATATGCCTGTGTTCTCATAAAACTTTATTGGTAAAAACAGGCAGCCAGCAGCCCATAGAGCCGTAGTTTGCCAAACCCTACACTAGATACCTTTATTTCCACAAGTAGAATGTTGTTAGGGAAAGGAAGGAGATCACATTAATTATCCTTAACCTGAATGAATCTCAGTTCCTTCCTGCAAATAGGTTTTGAAAGTGGGGAGGGCAGAGACACCATGGGAGTGGGCAAGGGGACAGGCCCAGGAGGACGGGGACACAGAACAAGAGGCTGAGAATGTGCACAGGATGTTCCTGGCCTCTGGGTTCATTGAGGGGGATGCAGACCTAGTCCCCAAGTCTCCCCAGCCAGGCCAGCTGGGCCATCTCTGACCCCCGAGTTAGAGCCTGGTGAGGGGAAGATACCACGGGGAGATATCACAGCTGAGCCAAAGGAGATCTGGGCCTCAGCTCTGACCACCCTGTTCCAGGATGAGGAATGCCTCCCAAGCCCGGCCAGCCTGAGGGCGAGCGAGAGAGAACTGCAAAGGGGAGTTTCTAATTTAGGTTCCCATAAGGTTCAGACAAACCCCCAGCCCTCCGCTGTTCATGGCCTGTTCCCACCCGGACGGGCTGCCACCCAGCCCTGGTCTGTGGTTCCTCTGCCCTGCCATCCCCCCCTGCCCATCTTCATCCCCCTCCGGGCAGCCTCCAACCCCTGAGACCAGCACGGCCTCGGCGCCTCATCCCCCCATGCACACCTGTTCACGCTGGGCTCCTGTGTTCTGAGTGACTGACCCCGGCCCCTTCTGGCTACAGATACCTTCTGGATGAACCCTCAGTACCTGATCAAGTTGGAGGAGGAGGACGAGGACCAGGAGGACGGGGAGAATGGCTGCACCTTCCTGGTGGGTCTCATCCAGAAGCACCGGCGGCGGCAGAGAAAGATGGGCGAGGACATGCATACCATTGGCTTCGGCATCTATGAGGTATGGGAGGGGCGTCCACAGGGCTGGGGCTCCTCCTTCCCTTCCTCCTTGGCTCGTGTCAGCCCCTGCGACAAAGGCCAACCCCAGAGGCAGACCTGGAGATGGGACCCCAGGCCGGGAGCTTGGCCAAGGAAAAGCAAAGCCATGGGCCGGGCCAGTCTTAAGAGACTCATGCAGGGAGGTCCCTGCAATTGGTCTGGGTCACCAGGAGACCCCCTTCCCCTGCAGCCAGCTTCCGGCGAGTCCCGCTCTTTCAAATGGCCTCCGTGTCCCTTCTCACTTCCCCCAGGCCTGGCACTCTGGTTGGCCACCAATCTCCGAAGAACAGAACAGATGTAAGATGAGGGCAGAGTATACTGGACCATGTCAGGAACCACTGTGAGGGCAGGAACTGAACCAGCAGGTCCCGTCCCGCTGGGCAGAGCCCGTCCTCGGGGCAAGGGAGCGGTTGGTCCTCTGCTCCCACCAGGGCTCGGCCGGGTAGAGCCCCGCACCCAACACAGGCGCTCTCACTGCCCCCATGTCCTTTCATTCCAAACCAACTGACCCAACACGCTGGGCCCGGTCCCCTTCCCTCTCCCTTCTCCCGCACAGAGAAGAGCTGCTCCTGGCCTGGGGTGAGCAGTGGGAGAAGAGGGGTGCAAGGAAGACTTCAGAGCAGCTGAAGTGGGGTGCACTTTGGTGTGATGGGCGGGCCGCAGTGATATGCTGGAGCTGGCCCACTCTTCCCAGCCCAACATTCAGTGAGGTCACGTGGGCAGCCTGAAAACAACCATGGCAGGGAGGGGGCGGTATGTACAGCATGGAAATACTACACATCAGGTCTCCCACCGAACCCTGAGAGCCGGGCTCCCAGCACGGCATGTAGGAGTCAGACACAGTGTCGGGGAGAAGGCTGTCTGCTCACTTCACTCAGCAGGGAAACGCGGCTGCCGCCCATGGGGCAACGATCTGCCTGCTCACTCACCAGCAGGTGGAGCTGGGCAAGCACCATCATTTCTAAAAATGCACATAATTCCAAGCTTCTCAGTCTCTGAAGTAGGAGCTGAGGACTTCAGATCTGGGACAGAATAGCTGCAAGAAAAATGCAGACTGAATTGTGACACACAGCCCAGACTTGGAAATCCAGCCATGGGCTTTCAGAGCCGAGAAGGACCTGCATGATAGTTTGGTCCTGTTTTAGAGATAAGGAAACTGAGGCCAGAGAAGGGAAATGACTTGCTTGAGGAAATATGGATGGATGTGGCTGGCAGAAGCTTAGAACCAGCACCTGCTGGCTCCCAGCCCCTGTGCTGCTTCCTGCAGCCCTGCTTTCCCTGGCGACAAGGGTGGGGTGTGGGCTTTGCTACAGGCAGCTGGGTGACCTCAGACAGGTCAGCCAGGTCACTTCACAGCTCCAGGCCTCGGTTTCTTGCTCTATAAGTTAAGAACGGTGCTAAGGGCTCATGCACATTATTGCCGGCTCATAAGATTTTTTTTTTTAATGTGGGAATACGTTGAATTCCTTGGGAAATAATTACCGGGTTGACTTAGTTCCTATTGCTAAAGCTACAGAGAAAGGTGGGTAGCAAAGGAGACCATCTCAGTGGTGACATTTCTTTCTGGAGCTTTTCCAGAGTCTGAATTCAGCGTGTTCTCCTTTATTTGCAGATTCCAGAGGAGGTACGTCTGGGTCGCGTCAGCCGCCGTCCCTGGGGGCTCAGGTTCACCAACAAGGAAGAGGCTTAGACTGCTGGCTCCGGGGTCTTGTGAAGCCTGGGCAGGGGCTGGTGGCAGTGAAGGACCAGTCCCCAGCCCCTCTGGGCCCCGGTGAGGTTGCTCAGGTCCCAGATCCCAGGGTCTAAGCACAGGGTAAGGCAGCTGGGGCAGTCACCACGGGGCGTGCTGTCTCCCCAGACCTGGCAAAGCCACTGCACACATTTAGTCCCGGGTGGAGGGTCCGTGGTCCTGGGGCTGCAGGAGACTCTTCCCGGAGTCCTATAGTGCTCTTAAAACAGGCCTAAAGGGAAATGATGAGCCCTGCGGTGGTATTAGGAGAAGATGGGGGAGCACAGAAAGAGGCCTGGACCCCATTCCCAGCTCTGCCATTTGCAGGCTGTGTGACCTTGGACAAGTAACCTGTCCTCTCTGGACTTCAGTTTCTTCGTCAGTAAAACTGGTCAACCCTCCACCTCGCCAGACTATTGGGATGCACTGTGATATGTGAGAGCGCTTAGTAGGCCCACAGTTCAGCTTAACTGAGCAGGTGAGACACACAGTCGCAGTGTGTGTTTTTAAAGGCCACAGTTATTCAAGTCGACACACAGGACAGGGCAGTTGGTGGCGTGCTGGGCCTTTGTGGATGCCGTGGTCGGACTGACACCCCACGTTTGAGAGCTGGGCCCCCTCCTCGCCACGGTCCTGGCTGCTTGTGTCAGTGTGTCTATACCACACAGAACTGAGTGGATCCCGGCCGAGGGCACTTTAATGTCCCTGAGTCGTGAGGGGAAGGCTGAGGTCCTCTGTCCGAGTGGAGCGATGGGGCATCTGAAGACGGGGGGGTGAATGTGGGTCCCCTGCCGTGTGTGCCTCTGAGTTCCTGTTTGGGGTAGAAAGTTAGCTTTTTATCTCAGATGATGCAGAGCTGTCGCTGTGAGCCTCTTGTCTGGATGAGTGGAGAGGACGGTGCTTGGAGCCCTTTCCACCCTCCACTCCCACTTGCTCCCGTTTCTTCACCAGTTCACAGGACAGACCAACATCCACCTGAGCAAGAACTTCTTCCTGACACACCGAGCGAGGGAGCGGTCGGACACCTTCATCAACCTGCGGGAGGTGCTCAACCGCTTCAAGCTGCCCCCGGGGGAGTACATCCTGGTGCCGTCCACCTTCGAGCCCAACAAGGACGGGGACTTCTGCATCCGGGTCTTTTCCGAGAAGAAAGCCGACTACCAGTAAGTCGTTCAGCCCTCCTCGTCCCCACCCCTTGTTCCTGACCCGCCTGGGCCCCCTCGCTCCTCTGCTCGTCAGCTTTTTTTCCTGTAGTACCCGCCTGCTTCGAAGGCTTAGTGTGAGGACTTGAGGTGTCGAAGAACGTTAGTACTGTCCTCGGGTCAGCAAAGAAAATAGACACTCGGGATCTTTCTGATGAGAAAGGGATGGCTGTAGAGCAGATTGCAAATGCCTGTCATTTGGGGCAGTGCTGGTTGAATCCCTGCATTCCCAGCCCACCAGCCTGGCAGAGCCGAGGGTCTAAGTGCCAATCCCAGCGGTCCCTCAGATGTCCCCAGAGCCTCTCCCCGCTACAGTCACGAGGTCTGCAGGGGCTCCCGCTTCCTCACTGGAGCCCCGATGTTCAGGGACCATTTTTGGCTGACACCGCTGTCAGCGTGGCCTCAATTCACGACGGCTGCTGCCTCAGCCGTGTCTGTTCAGCTGGGCCCTTGACACCGCTGTCAGCGTGGCCTCAATTCACGACGGCTGCTGCCTCAGCCGTGTCTGTTCAGCTGGGCCCTTGACTGCGTGAGATGTAATCAGCCTTGGGCAACTTAAGCACAAGATTTACTGGAAGGCCCTAGAACCCTCTAGAACTGATAGGAGGCTGGGCCCCAGAGGGCCAGGGTGTGGGAAGCAGGGGGCGTGGCAGCTGCCGTGTCCCCCTCTGACCTTGTGCCACATGCTCAGATCCATGTGGGATGGAGGTGGGGGGCAGTGGGAGGGAGGAGCAGGGATCGCCCGGGCTCCAAGACAGTGCACGGCAGAGAAGGAATTTCCCTCACTGTGGAGAAGGACCCAGCCCTGCACACAGGACTGTGTGTGGGATAAACTAACCAGGGCCCGAGCTTCAGCCGAAATCTCACCCAGGCCTCCCTGCCTTCTCCCACCCTCGGCAGAGCTGGTAGGCAGCAGGGTACACTGCATGATCCTCCGTGTGAAGATTTATGGTGGCACAGAGCGTTTCAGAGGGAACCTACGAGCTGTGCCTCCAGGCCAGAGCGCCAGCACCGTAGTTAACCGGGGAAGCCTGTCCTCTTCGATGGAGGTTGAAAACTAGCAAACAAAACAGTTCTGACTCTCCAAGTTGTTTTAGCCAGGACACTTCCTTGGATCATTTCTAACTGTAATTTCTGCAGTAGGGGATGTGTTGTCACAGAAACTTGGGGTGCAGAAAACCCCCCTGTGCCCACCCCATGCTGGGTTTAACGGCGCAGTTCCATTTTAAGCCGGGATTTCTGCAACACTCCCTTTTCAGTAACACACAGTTTCCTTCTGTTTCCAGAGTCGTCGACGATGAAATCGAGGCCAACCTTGAAGAGATACCGTACTGCTTGAGCCCCACCCGCTCTGTCCTGAACAACCCAGGAGCAGCGGAGCAGAAAATAACCCCAAGGGTTTAGGAGGCCCCCAGGATTTCACGAGCACAGCTTGAAACTAGGGTGCGGCCCTGGCCTGGGGGTGTGAGAGCGCCTCCTGCCCCGGCTGTGGCCGGTGCGTGGGGCTGGACGGTCCCCTGCATGTAGCCCGCACGCACGGGGTGCCTGGGGGACGGGACACCAGGCTGCTCTGAGCAGTGGACGGTCTTGTCGCTCCCTTTTCTGGACCTCAGTTTTCTCATCAACAAAATGGAAACGTTGCACGACAAGATCTTTCAGGTTCCCTAGAGTTCTGGGAGTTGTGATTCAGTGGTAAATCCTGAGGGCTTTGAGGACTACGGCTCAGGAATTTCAGACCCAACCTAAGAGTCCAGAGTTGAGGAAGGAAAGCACGCAAATGGGAAGGAGCGCTCCTCCCTCCCTCCTGGTGCCCGCAGTGGCTTGACGATCGTTATTCCTCAGCTGCTGGAGCTCCGTGTACTCAGTGAGATGTGGAATAATTTCCAAGGGCCTCACGGCTGTGCTCTCACCACGTTCAGAGTCGTTCCAGACCAGGCCAGCTAGTCTCTACACTTCTGAGTCCCCATTAGTGAGATCATAAAAGGCCATTTTGGTGGAATGTTGGAGAAGATGCCTATGTGAGAAATTAGAGTGTAACTCCTTCCCACATAGTTTATAGTCCCTCTTATGTGTTTTAATTGGAAAAAAAACTCCTTAATTCCTCACACTGTCCTTTGTCTCAATCCCGGTAACCTTAGAATTCAGGCCTGAGAGAGGGAGAGAGGGTAACTGAGCGGGGAGGGGAGGCCGCCCCAGAAGGGAGACCAGGCACCTGCTGGTCACTGCGTCACTGCGTGTCACTGCGTCTCACTTCCGTGCCTCGCCTTCCAGATTGATGTCAGCGAGGACGACATCGATGATGGATTCAGGAGGCTGTTTGCCCAGTTGGCAGGGGAGGTAAGTGTTCCCCAAACCCCTGTGCTGTGCGTCCTGCTTGACACAAAGGAAGAGACCATCTTTGTCCTCAAGGAGACTTCAGTCTAAGGGGGGAGAGGAAACAAACTGAACAAAAAGCAAAGAGGAATGACAAACGTAACTGGGATTTCCGCTCAGATTCCTTGCCCGAGGCCTCGCCAGGGGCTTCTGCTGTCGGTGGGGGGGTGGGGGGGTGGGGATGGGGTCGGCTCTGGCTGTGATCCTCCTGCCTGAGGACTCTGGGCCTCTCCTTGTGGCTGTTTTGTTTGCTCTGTGCCACTGCAACTGAGACGTGGAACTCAGCCGCCTCTCTTTGATTGCCACAAAAATATTTGGGGACGTGGAGGGTTTTCAATCTCAAGGATGCAAGCAACAGAGTGTCAGCCTTCCCTGTTCTTAAAAAAGAAATCCCTGGGGCATCTAGGCTTCCATCCACTACGAAGTTAGCAGGCCTCTTCTTCCAACGACTCCAAAGTCATTCTCCTCCACATGTGGGGGACACTAGCTCCCTCAGGTGTCCACCGTCGGCTTACCTGGGCCTCCTCATCAGAGCTAAAGCAGGCGCCACCGGCTCCATGCCTCCGCCTGCCTGTCTGCCTCCCTCCCTCCTGGTTTCTAAGGGAAGGGGCATCATAGAGACATATTTCCCCACTGATTGAAACACACACACACCCCCCAAGAACGCACAATGTCAGTCTTGGTCTTAAATAATGGGGCTTGTCCCCCAGTTACACAATATGTGTACGTGAACAGAGGTACCTGCACCACATCTGAGGAGCCCTGGCATCAAGGGCCACAGAAAAAGCGCTGGGCCAGTTCTTGGAGACAGCCGGTCCCAACCAGCTTTGCAGGAAGCCAGATCTGGGTTTTAAAGGGAGAGGAAGGCAAGCTGGGTGCGAGGAAGGGTATAGAGAACTGAGTCAAAAGACCACAGACATGGGTAGAATGGAGAATGTATTCTTTATATTCTCTACAGCAGAGCAATGGCGAATGAACTCTGCCTGCAGCACATTGTGCATGAAAACACTATCAAAAACTTGGGCTGTGGCTGTGCTCCTTGTAGTGCGGTCTGGGGGCGGCAGCAGCGTTTCCTGGGGGCTTGTTAGAAATGCACATCCACAGACCCCTCCCCACCCCAGCTCTAACGCGCCTCGCGGGCCCAGCCAGAGCAGACACCCGTTACACGTCTGCTGCTCCGTGCTTCACCAGCCCCAAGGGAGCCAATAACGACGCTCTGGTTGCATGTCCACAGGATGCAGAGATCTCTGCCTTTGAGTTGCAGACAATCCTGAGGAGAGTTCTGGCAAAGCGTAAGTACCCACTCCTCGCACATCCCTCACCCCGCTCCGTCTCCTGCAACGTGAGGGGACACGGGGATCCTTCCCCGGCTCAGCGGCGGTGGCTGAACCGTCACTCCCACTCCTGCTTAAATACCACCGTCACCACCAAAGAACCGGATGAAGGAGGTTCTCCCCGATGTGATCAAAAAGGGCGAAGGTTTCTGGAGTCTAGAGGTCAAAGATCACATCCAGGTTTCCATGACTTACTAGCTCTGTGATCTAAACCGAGTTAGATAGATAATCTCCCTGACTCTTGTTTCCTTATCTGCAAAATAGGCATATTATTACTTAACCTCTTCAGAGTGGTTGAATGTCTTAAATGAGATGACGTGTAGGAATTGCCTAGCACAAAGCCTGGGCTACGTATACGGTGACTCTTATGATGATTAATTGCTAAGAAAAAGCGTGATGGGAGCCAGAAAGCATCCCCATCCCTGGATTCCGGGCTGTATTTAGTGGGGAACCACTGACAGAGTGACGACAGCTCACTGATGAGCCGGAATGGAAAAATAAGTGGTCCATCTTCCACTCCAGCTAAGGGGATGGCATTAAAAAGGCTCATCTCCCAAATGTGTGTTTAAGGGAGGCTGGTCGAGCCAGTTCTTGATGGGAGAAATGTCACTTCAGTTGAGCCAGTAGGCCAGGCAAGTGGCTTCAAAGCTCCAGAAATGACTGCTCTCAGCCCAGGCTGATGGGCATCTAAAAAGAACGGACAGAACTGGGTGGAGACTTGAGAAGGAGCTGGAGAGCCATGGTCCTCACGCACCTTTTCAGGTTAAACTGTTTCTTAAGCCAAAAATATCAAAGGATGGATTGTCCACCTCCCCAGTGTTGATCACCGCTGCAGGGGGTGGGGAGAACACACCCACGCACACACCCACACACACTGCTATTCTCCCCCTCAAGTTATCACCAGAACTGTGCTGCTTTGATAAGACAGCAGTCCACTGAGCAGGGGTCTGTACGGTATCAGGAGTTCTCAGCCCGGACCCTAAATGAGAGCGTATGCCGTCAGGTCTGAACGTCAGCCTGGGGATGGTCTCCAGAAGTCCCGTGGACTTCACTCTGGCCCAACCCCAAGAGATAAAAATCCTCCTCTTGAAGCCAAAGAAGGATCCAGGCCAGTGGGGTCTTCCATCACAGTGCACGTGAACGACACGCATGTGGTCCCTCACAGGAACCACGTGTGACCGATCCATGCCCTGTGGCCTCCAAACGAACGGCTGCATTTGAGCTTCTTCGCAGAGCTGCAGCCACGGGGTCCAGCGGCCAGGGTAGGACTTCCCCAAGGCAGACCCTGGTCCTCGGCCCCCTCCTCCGATCTGGGGGTGACGAGACGTGGTGTTTACCCTCGAGGCCACCAGGCACGAGTGAGGTCACAGGCTGTTAAGCTGTGTGGTTGTCATGAACCCAGGGACACTGAGCCCCATTGTCAGATAACTGTGCTAGGCATTTTTATAATTGTCTTGTCACAGTAATCCTGGGAAGTGAACCTATTACCCCCATGTTCTAAGTGGTGTATCTTAAGTGTAGAATTCCTATATCCAACATAAATGGCCATGTTGAAAGAAGGAAAGATGTCATTCAAGTGTTTTCCTATTCTTTTTTATTATTACTATGCCCTTTGCAATGCGACACTGTGAAAACAGCCCTTTGGGGGCATCTCCCTTTTCCAGAATCTCTCCTTGGCTCACCACCAGCTTGGTTTCCTCATGGGGAGTGTTTTACTTGGCCTTCCTATATCTGATAAAGCTACAAACAAACCAGGAGAGGCCAGCAGGGTGTTAGTGCCCAGAAGGGAACGGCTTTGGGATTTCAGGCGCATATCTCTTTCCTTGGAATCCTTTCAGCATGTGGAGAAGGAGGCTGGTATCTGCAGTTAGGTATCAGATGTGACCAGAACAGGCTTTTGAGTATTCTGATTTCTTTCCTGGGTCCCAAGGCTTGTTTCATCCCAGGATGCATCTTTTTAAGGTGAAAAGCCTTAACCTCCGGAGAAGTTTAGGAGAGTCTGATCTCCAAAGGTGGAGGAAAGGCAATACCTGGACCATTAACTTGAAATCCTTTCTTGTGAGCTAGGGTTTGACATCTCTTTTTGATCTTTGGACTGGGGCCTCTATATTTTCCAGGCTAGTTTAAGCATTGAAACTAGATGTGAATCTCTTTCAAGACCTTAAATGTTTTAGATAGTCATGTAGTGACTTGGATAGGCATTTAACTAATTTGTTCCAAGGTCAGAAGAGCCCAAGAATTCCCCAGAGTTCCTCTCTTTGCTTCTAAAGGCACAACCTCTAAAGAAGATGACTCATGTCTCCATGGCAACTGTTAAAGGTGCTGCCTAGAGGGGACCTGCCTCCACCCTCACTTACTTAGCTTGAAAGAATCAAAAGAATTTCCTTGTGTCAAGGGGGTGCTATGTCCAGTTTTCTTATGAAAACTGTTGTCAAGATTCCTGCCTCTTTCTGACATGGTAGCTGTCAAATTCCTTCAAGATGATGTAGGAAATGGCTCTTATCTCTTGGAAGCCAGAGAAATTGCTTTAATTCACCAAGACTCACCCCTAAACCAAAGGCCTTATTCTAATACTGTCTTCCCTCTCTACTCTGAATTCTCCCTTCTTTCCTTTCCAGGGGTTGTTTTTAGCCCAAGGCTTTGCATCTGATTGAGTAAGACTTAGAGGCAGTAAAAAGAACACCGTGAACTCAGCCAGAACTGCCTTAGGGTCCCTAGGGTTGAGAATAGCTCTAGAACCTCGGGGACCCCTGGGCTTAGACCCAGAAGTGATAGAACAGCCCCTGATTTCTGGCATTTCAGTCCAGATCTTCAAGGACTGTTCTCCCTTGACAGTCAAGTGAGCAAGGAAAGTTTCGCAGTAGATTGCAAGCCAGCTTTTCCGTATCTATTTTCCTGGAGCAGAACAAGGCAGCTGCCTTATAGGACTCTAAATTTGGATCAATTTCCTAACACACACACACCCCCCACAGAAAGATACATGGAGAAAAAATATATAACTACTTTATCAGTGAAGTACTTCAAGGAAGAGCTGCATTTTGCTGTACTGTAATCTCTAAGATAATGTCTAGGAAAGCATTCGTGTAATTATAATAATACCAAACTAGGAAAAGCTAGTGATCACTCTCACGAAAGTCTGAGTTAGACTCGACTAGGAGGATGAAGGTCTGCTGGTCGTCAGGTCTTGTGCCCTCTCCGTGCCAGGATGCCTGCCACTAGCATCTTTCACTCACCTGGGCTTTAACCTGGACTCTGGCAGCCTTTCCCAGCTCCAGGCACATACAGGACCCATCCCTCAGGACACGTGCCAGGTCTAGCCGTATACCCCAGCGTTTCTCACACGCTCTCCCACTCAGCCAGTATGTCCCTGACTGTGGCACTTCAGCAGCTCCACTGGGGCACTGGGACGCCAGCGACTGGGGTTGGGGCCCCTTCGTCTAGGTTGGCCCAGATGTAACATCTTTAGCATTGCCTCTTCCAGTGTCGGGCTCTCATTTATTCGACAGATTATTTGGAGCCCCTAGTATACTCCAGGCACTGAGCTAATCCCCAGCAATACACGGTTGACCCAAGCCCAGCTCCCGCCCTCGAGGAGCCCACCATTAGTGGGGAAGACAGTGTGGGAAGTGCCGCTGCAGGGAATTACTGGGTGCCGTGGGAGGCGCTCAGAGGCACAGCCGCCCAGCTTTGGAAATCGGGGGCTTCCTAAAAGAGGGGACATCAAAGCTCCAGTTTGTCAGAGGCCTGAGGGAGAGCATTGCAAAGGGCCTTCCAGGCCGAGGGGACAGCATGGCGCTCGGCCAAAGGAGGGACAGCGTGGGTTGTCAGGGCCTGTGTGCAGAGAAGCAGCTGGAGCTAGGAGTTGAGGAGGGAGAAGAGAGGGACGTGGCCAGGGCAATCAGTGACCCAGCCCAGGGGGCATAAAGAGAGCTGTAGGTGACGCTCTGCCCCCTCTGAAGCCCACTGCCGAGGTCACCCAGCGAGGTAAGTGTGATCCCCATCAGGACCAGATTTTCCCTCCTCGCCGTGGAGGTACACGGTTGCTCGCTGAGATGATTTATTCCTGTGTCTCCTCCACCCCTCCCCCAGCTCCTTGTCCTCTCCCCCAGAGGTGTTTGATTTCAAGAGCTTTAACCTGGGCTGGATTTAGAGACATACAGGGGACAGCTCTGGGTCATCCTGACCTGGCTGTAGAACCACCAAGGCTAAAAATACCTCTTGGGAACAAGGCGGCCAAGACCCCGGGATGAGGGTGTACCCTAAGATAAATACACGGGAAGCCACCTAGGGCTTCCCAACTCGGGGGTGTGAGGTCTCCATTCATTCTACCGAAGGGCAGCCTCCCTTGGACAGCCTTTCCCCGGGTTGGGTCATACCTGGCGGCCGAGCCTCTGCCGTGTCTGCAGTGTGCACCTGTGTCCTGCCAAAGAAAGGGGAGTTAACAAACAGAAACAAAAAAGCACAGATGGATCGCGTGCACATGGAAAATACCCGCAAGCCTAGGCAGCTGCCGTGAGCCTCGTGGGGACGGGGAGGCCCCTGGAGCCCTGCGCTCTTTGCCAGTGACGCAGGGAAGGCTCAGAGACAGCAGACAGAGTCTCTCTGTGCAGACAGCTCGCGGTGCCTTTTAGGTTTTCCAAAGAACCTATTCAGAGCTCAGAGCGTTGGGTTTCTCTTCCCTTTGCCCCCAGACAAATAATTAGAGACTTTATAAGAAGAAAAAGAATTAGATGAATCAAAATACCAGCTGTGAGGCAGCATGGTTGCAAGAAACTCAAGAAAAGGCCACAATAGGTAACAATTTCCGTGAGGAGTTGGAGGCACTGGGGGCTGAAGGCAGTTTTCCTAGCTGAGGGGCTCAGGTCTCCTGACCCCAGAGGGCCCTGAGGACGGCTTGGGGCTCACCTCTTTTGCAAGACCTCCACACCTGCCCTCCTGGGTGCAGCCTGGCATATTCACCAGCCTTCTGGACCCTTGGAAAGATTGTCGCTCAAACACTTACTCTTTTCCCAGATACTCCTCTGGCTCCTTACTGAGGAATTTCTAATTCTGTGTCTTGTGGTTCCCACGCGACTATCCCACCAGCCTAGACGTTTTAATTAGAACTCGGCCTGTAGTAATCACGATGCTGGAAACTGACAGAATATTTGGCCTCAAATACACCTACTTTAAAATGAAGGTCCTGGAAGGTCCCCTTGGTCGGGGCGTGGTCATGGAATACGGCCAGGTTTGCCTTAGGGCACCCTCTCCCCATTGTCTGCCCTGGTCCAATTCCCTCTCCATCACCAGGAAGAGATCAAAATGCTTCCCTGCCAGGTGTCAGTGGCTGTGTATTTGCTCTTCCCAAGGGCATTTGTGTTTTATTTAGGATGAGGCGTTACATTCAAGGAAAATCTAGTGGCAGGATCAGGAGACATCAGCTCTCCTTCAGGTCTGGGAGATCATCTTGAGGCATTGCTCTCCTGAGCACCTGCAGAGGCTTCCTCAGGTGGGCGTGGGAGCCCCGCAGGGAAGCCTGCCCAGCCCTCCACGTGCACGTGAATTCTGTAAAGCGGTGGGTGCCCATCTGTTTGGACCACACGTGGCTGTCAGCAAAAACCTTGTGAGATGCATCCCCCCCCGTATGTTTATTAATTTAAAGTATATATTCATATACTTCTGTACTAAAACATTAGGCACATTTTTTAAAGTGCACAACATAGAAATTTTTAAAGAATAAGATACAAAATATTATAGACAGAGGTTCTGGTATTTTCACTCTGAAGCCCTGAGGGTTTGGGTGCCCCCTAGTATTAATATGTGCACAGCCACTTTGGACACCAACCACCATTTCAAGAGCAAATCCTCACACCTTGACGGCATCCATCCCAAACTACTGTGCTGGCACTTGGCCTGAAGCATAGGAAGGTCTTAAAGCAAAATCCCCAGGAGATTCTAATCTGGGAGACAGGGCAAGCAAACTCTCAAATAGAATAAACTTAAACAATTCAAAACCCCATCCGACAGGAGAGTGGACTCCCTAGGCAGCAGTGGCTATAGGTGCTAAGAAAAGATCAGGTACACTGTACAGAGCCATGGGGTTGCTCATATTCCCTCTCTGGGTCTCCAGAAAAGGACATTTGGCAATATCCCCAGCTCTCTCATGATTGGAATTCTTTGAACCCTCAAAGTTCTTCAGTAGTACTATTATTCCCCACAGCGCAAGTGGGTCCACGTCGCTTGAATATTATTTCTGATTTGACCACCAAGATATGATGATGATTCTGTTTCATTTGAAAAGGGTCTGAGAAGGTATACAGGTCTAATTATATATACATATTTATACATGTGTATTTTTGTTTATTGTTACATTTTGACATTGGACTTTCTATTAAATAATTTTTAACAGTTGACCTGGCTTTGTGCTTTTTTGTGCCTTTCTTTCTCCCTGGATCTCAGGGAAGGGGCTGTTATAAACGTCTGCAAAAGATCTTGGGGCCTTCCTGTCCGTCCTCTCTTCTGTCTTCTTCCCTACTGTGTGTACATAAGTTCAAGTTCTGTTTTTACAGGAGATGTACTACATCAAGCACCCACTTGGAAAGCCCCCAACCTTGTTTTCATTGCCTCCAACTTTCAGGGACAGCCCCACTCAGTCCCTTCAGCTTCTGCAAATTCATAAATTCAGATTTGATGAAGTTGCAAAAAAGAGCAATGACAAAAAATGATGCCATGAGACTCTCAAATCTCTTGTACACTCCTTTCCCTCCACCACACACACACACACACACACACACACACACACACACACAGTCCTAGATGTGAGACCTTGGACAAGTTACTTAACCTTCCTGAACCTACTTGAAAACAATACTTTTCTCATTGGTTTGATTTGAGGAGATCCCATAGTAAATGCTCAGTAAACAACCACCCACTTCCCAAAGGCACTCATTCAGCCAGCTGACATTTGTTAATTACACAGTGTATGCCGGGCACTGGGGTCTCCCAGGTAGGGGGTCAGGGATGTGAGGAATTAAGGAATTCCCCTCTCCAAAGTTAGATGCAGGGGGAGCAGTATGAAAAATGAGGTATGTGCCTTAGAGTTTCTCTCGTCCCCCACCCTCAAACGCCATGACTATCTGACACATTCTGGACGCTGAAAACAATTGATTCTCCCACTACGCTCGCCTTCCAGGATCTACCAGAGAGAAATACACACACACATAGTCTCAAAGCATGAAGCCAAAAGCAGTTTCTCTTGGTTCTGTCTTCCCTGTAGCACCAGCCTTTTCGCCTCTGACAGGCATTGATCTGATCAGCCAGCCCAGCCAGCCTCTGTGCTTCACCGTGGCTCTTGGGAACAGATTTTCTTTGTGATTTCCTAATGGTTTGGTAGTGAGAATAAGGGTGGGAATGATGAAGGGAGTGGAAGGGAGGGTCTGCCAGCCAAGGGGAAAGAGTTGATAACTATTCCCAGGGTTTTTCCTGCCAGCAGTGGAGCTGGAAGTTCAGATTTACTGCTGAGTTTTACAGGTTGTCAAACAAGGCAAAAGCCCAAGCTTCTGCCCAGAGGAAACCTGGGACCCAAGCTTGTTCTTTCCGAAATAGTAAGCCTGTTTCTCCCTGCAGAAGCTCGCTTGAAATCACAAGGCCAGCCAAGCTTGAAGGGTTTCCTAACCCCACCTCACTCCCGACTGCACCTCACACACATACACACATGCTGGTCCCCTGTAGCCCTGACTGGGAACTTTGGGAGCTTCCTTTAACCTCAAGCCACAGAGAAGTCAAGCTGCAGAGGAGACCGCAGGACTGCCCCTCGTGTCCGCTCCCCAAGCTCTTGCAAGCAATGTCAGTGTCCAGTCCACTGGTCGTAGCTGGACTGAAGCCTGCACGTGGTGGCCTGGAGTTCTCTTACTTGGAAGCGGGAGTGGCGGGAAGGGACACGTGAGTGATGGAGGGAAGAGGAAGACCGATTGGATAAAGCCTCATCAACAAATCAGAGGGAAATGAGTGAAACGAGACCACAAGTGCTCACACTCGGCCTGGCCCAGCGGATGGCTGTAGAGGACGGGCGCTTCTCCTCAGGGGTCTCCCGGCCACCAGCACCCCTGCCACTGGCACTGCCCACCCACCATTTCCATCCCGAAAGCTCAAAGTCATCTGGTGGGGAGCATGAAGTTTTAACTTACTAGATTCACATCAAGTTACCCACTCTCTGACAGAACCCAGCTTCCATTGGCCACTGCTCTTAGCCGGGTCCTTACCCTGTACTACCCTGCCATGTTTATTTTCCTACTCTGGTTCCTGCTCTCCCCTCAGGAAGACTCTCCCATTTCTCCTTATTACAGAAAATTGAACTTCCTTTGAGGTCCAGTTAAAACTGACCACTTGTATGAGACCTCGTCTTATGACCCAAGACATGCCAATCTTTCCTGCCACAGAACTTCCCTTTCAGCAGAGGCCAGGTGTTGGTGGGGGGTAGAAGCCCTGAGAGGCTTGAGCCACAGAGAGTTGTGGTGTAAGACTAGGTCTCCAAGTGTAAGGTGAAGCCTAGAAACCAGGTCAAGTTCAAATACTTACTAAGAGCCGAGTTGCCGGTACTGAGGAAGGGTGAGCCCATGGCAGAGCCCGGAGGAGGCAGGTAGCAGGTCTGAAAGCTGTGATGGTCATGGAGGGAGTATTCAGGGAGAGAGTGGAGCATCTGTGTGCAAGGAGATGCGTAAAATAAATAAGCAACAAGGAGATAATGTACAGCACAGGGAATTATACCCATTATCTTGTAATAACTTATAATGGAGTACAATCTGCAAAAACACTGAATCACTATGCTGTACACCTGACACCAATACAATATTGTAAATCAACTATACTTCAAAAGGAAGAGAAAGAAAGGAAGGAGAGAAAGGTAGAGAAAGGAAGGAAGGGAGGGAGGGAGGAAGGAAGGAAGGAGGAAAGAAAGGGAAGGAAGGAAGAAGGAAGGAAAGAAGGAGGGAGGGAGGAAGGAAGGAAGGAGGAAAGAAAAGGAAGGAAGAAGGAAGGAAAGAAGGAAGGAAGGGAGGGAAGTAGAGAGGGAGGAAGGAAGGAAGATGTGCGCCAAACTATACATTACAGACAATGTTGTAGCATTATTTCTAACGGAAAAACAGAATGCACTCTTAATGCCCATCAAAAAGAGAATGGATAAACAGTAGTTTAGTTAATTTTGTATCAACATGAATAAACCTCAAAAACAGAGCAGTGAGTGGAAAACATGCAGAGGATACAGTATGATGCCACTCATATAAAGTTTGAAAGCTTTCAAAATCATATATATATTGTGTGTGAATGCCCTACGTGTATTATAACGTGCATAGAAAAACATACATGGGAAAGATAAATACCAATTTCAAGAAAGGGAGGGGGGAGGGAGGGCAGGAAGTGGCACAGGGGAGGGTTAACAATGTTTCAGTCTTTTAAAAAATTAACTGAAGCAGATATGGGGAAATAGGGTGTGTGTTTGGAAAATATTCCCTATACTCTTTTGTGTGTTCAAAAAAAGACCTCATGCCAGTGACCAGCTGCAGCTGGTTTAGACTCAGAGGCTGCCGTCAGCCACGGATGAGACACCAAAGCTTTACCGGGAATGGACATCACTCCTCTCAGAGCTCTGGTAGCTTTGGAAATCTGTGCTTCATCTCATATATTTAGGTCCTCTTCTGTGGTTTTCCCACACAGAGAGCAGATCCCCTGAAGTCCCACAGCCCCTAGCAGTGAGCTGCGCATAGAACTGGACTGGACAAACTTTTTTTTTTTTATTGAAGTATAGTTGATTTACAATGTCTTAATTTCTGCTGTACAGCAACATGATTCAGTTATACATATATACATTCTTTATCATATTCTTTTCCATTATGGTTTATCACAGCATATTGAATATGGTTCCCTGTACCATGTAGTAGGACCTTGTTGTTTATCCATTCTGTATAAAATAGTTTGCATCTGCTAATCCCAAACTCCCAATCCATCCCTCCCCCATCTCCCTCCCCTTTGGTAACCACAAGTCTGTTCTCTAGAGCTGTGACTCTGTTTCTGTTTCGTAGATAGGTTCATGTCGTATTTTAGATTCCACATATAAGTGATATCGTATGGTATTTCGACAAACGTTTTGTGGGCTGATTTCTCTCATCATTTTCTCCCTGAATGATACTCTATCAATCACTTCATGTAATTCCCATTTGCATAACACATGCTGTCCACGTGCATCTCCGTCCAGGCTGCCCGGCCCACCTGGGGCCTCACACACGGCCCCTCAGACTTGCCCACGACCACTTCCCACAAGGCTCAGAAACCATGGTCTGCAGTCTAGAAAACGTTGAGGAAGAGGTTTAGCAGGTATGGAGTGACGCTGAAGGACGAGAGAGAATCCCACGTGCTGGAGGCGGGAACTTCCTAAGACGTAGTGAGTTGTTCAGCACAGTTCCAAACATCAGAGGAGAAAGGCCTGCCAGTAGCTCTCCTTCCAGAACTTGGTTCCTCCAAGAGTTTTATGGCTCAAACAAATGGCATTAACAGGGGATAAATGCTAGGAGTGAGTAGGACTTGAGGATCACACACACACACACACACACACGCACAAATAAAAGAGAAGGCATCACTTGGACAAACGTCATTGGTTCATTCGAAGACAAGCTTTCATTAACGGTCGACTCTGGGGGGGGTCTCAACAGGGGCTGCACATTAGGTCACATGGGGAGCTTTTCAGACCACCAGTGTCCAGACCTCAGGTCACTTAAGTCAGGATTTCTGGGAGGAGGGCTGGGCATTTTTAAGCATCTCCCCAGGCCACTGTGAGACACAGGGAGGGTCCCCGGGCTATTTGTCTACCTAGCATGCCACTGAGATGGGCACCAGCAAACAAAGCTGGACAGAATAAACCCTGCTCCCAGGGAGCTACAGAATAGTAGGGCGTGGGTCTGTACACACACTCCAAGGGGCTGTGAGAGCCCAGCAAAGGAAGCACTCAACTCTGCTACCAAGCTCGATGGTGAGAATGAGCCAGGAAAGGCGGGGAGTGAGGAGGACCCCCAGTGACACATGAAGGTGAGTCTCTCGTGTTGATGGGACAAGAGAATGAATCAAGCCCTAGAAGACGAAGAGCTCAGGCTAGGGAAAGGCCTCAAGGGTTCATCTGGTGTCCAGACACGATTTTGCTCAAGCCATTCCAAGGAAAGAGAATTTCGTGAACCCACCCATCCTGGGCAGGAGGTTTAGCCCTCATCGCTGACCTCAGGCAGAAGCCTAAACCTGCTCCTACCTTGTGGTGTTCCTCACCCAGCTGCCCTCAGCCCTCAGTACACCCCTGGCTCTGGGAGATGCCTTCAGGATAAAACACAGCATCTAGGGAATGAGTTCCTTTGCCCCAAATTGACAAACCTCAGGGAAGGCAGATTCCACCCCCAGAAAAGCAGGGTCCCTGGTTGCAAGGGACTGAGGGCAGTGGCTTCTCATCCTCTCTGCAGCATCTCTCAGCTGAATAAAAAGAACAGGATTTACACACCCAGGACGTTCCATGGGGCGGAGCTAGAGTGGGGTGATGGGTGGTGGTATAATGATTAAAATTGAGGCTGCAGTGGTTGAATGCCTGGTGAGTTTGGGAATTGCCAGCTGGGATGTTACCCAAGATATATGCATCCCCCCATGTGGGTCAGACGGGCTCACGGCTGGAATTTCAAGCACTTGCTCCAATTGTTCCCGGAGTTCTGGTCATTGATATGCTCGGCGCTTGGTCACTGACCTGACGCAGGGTTCTTGTGGTTTGCTCTCATATCTGGGACTGAGAGCCTTGAATACAAGCAACGCAGACAGGATCCAATAAAAAGCAGTTGTAAAGACTGACCTGCCACCACCCTGCTTCCCAGGGCCCCAGCTGTGGGGTGAGGCTGCCGGGAGGGAGGGATGCTGGCTGGTTTCCCCACAGTCCTTTTGTGTCAGCTGAAGGCTCCCCTGAACACTTCCCGTCTGCTACAAACCAAGGCTGGGGCCCACAGGGATACGAGTCTCCCATGATCAGACTGGAATACAAATGGAGTCGCCAATTTAAAGATCAGGTTAGATGGCGTGGAACGGGAGGGGCACACAAGGAGAAACTCCTTTCCAAAGCTCCGTCATTCTACATGTGAAAATTCAAGTCACTAACAAGGCTCTGTCTGTTTTCAGTTCCCACCCCCTCTTCCCAGGCCCTTGCCCAAAAAAGGAGAAAAGGAAGCTTTAAATCGTCACCCTAAATCCTCTTTTATCCTTGACATAATCTGCCAGGATTTGTGCCCCTGCCAATGCAGTGGGATTCTGGTGCCCCAGGGGCCCCTTTGACTCCTGACAGGGCCCACAAACATCTCCCCATTCCCACCCCTCCTCCCCCCAGCACACAATTGGAAGGAAAAAGCTTGAAGATTTTCCAAAATATAAGTAAATAGTGTCATCGGGGTAAGTAGGAGGACCTGGGTAAGCAAATCTCTTCACATACTGAAACCTGGTCATAGTCAGAGCTGAGTTCCCTCCCTCAAGTCCCAGATGAGGTGAGCTTCTTAGCAGAAGCTGAGTCTACCAAACACTGGCAGAGTCCACGTCATTGGGGGGAAGTGTGACATCAAAGCCATCAACTGGTCCCCAACTGATCCATCCTCCTAATGGTCACTGCCACATGTGGAACAGAGACTAAATGTTCTCTCACATATTCCTCCAGATAACCCCTCTAAAGTAAGCCCTGTTCTCTCATTTTACAGTTGGGGAAACTGAGCCTCAGAGAGATTGAGTAACTTGCCCAAGGTCACACAGCAGTATGTGGTAGAACCAGGATCAGATCATCTGACCCAGAGGCCTGGCTTATAACCATTCGGCCATAGTGCCACCGACATGTGTGCCTTGGGTCAGCATGCCATGTCATCTCAGTCTGGTCATAGTCTTTGCCTGGGCCACCATTGAGCCAACTTCTCGAACTTCTTTCCAGTATGCTCTCACCTGGCCTTCCTTCAGCTGAAACAGGCACCCTAAATGTGTCTCTCCTGGACCGAATCCACAAAGTACTCCTCACTAGTGGACATATGCTGCTGTGAGCACATGAACGGGACCCCAGGCAGCCCTTCCCTCGCAGCACCTACCACAGGGGGTTCCTTGCTTTTCTTCCCTCCTTCCTGCCTTCCTCTCTCTCTCTCCCTCTCTGCCTTCCCAAGCTTTCGGCTAGCATTTCCAGCGTTTCTACATGCCAGCTAGATGAGCCACCAGAGTCGGCACTGGTCATTCAAAGGAGGTCTTATAAATTCCATCCTCTTCCCCCAAGACCATTCCTGACACACCTGTCCCCATGACAGGGTCACTGTAGCATTCTCAGGGCCCTACCAGCTGAGAGGGTCCCACAGCTCTCAGCAGACGACCGCCTTTTGTCAAAGGCATTTTGTGAAGGACTTAATGCGTTGTCACTGAATTTGTTTACCATTGCTACATGACTTATTGGGCTAAGGGGCAATGAAGGCAGGCATCTCGTATAGCCCATATAGCCACCTCTGCACAGCACCTCCAGAGTACTCAATTCTTGCTGCTGACTGGCTGAGCCAGGTGGCCACTGAGTGCACGTGACAACCAGCAACCAATCAGCGCTCCCCACACCTTTTTAAAAAGATTCACATGTGTTTAATGTGTATAAAGCCAAGAAAAAGACAGTCCCAAATTCGATAGCAGTATTCTGTACAATTCATACGGTGGGGTTGAGAGGGAAGGTGAAGAGACTGTAGAACCTACACCCCAACATGTACAAAAATAACTTAATAGCAATTCCCACCTGCAAGGAAGACATAGCTCTTTTTCCAGCCACCCGGTCTGAGTGAGGGGACATATCACAGTAAACCCAGCACGGTGGGAGCTAACCCATAGGGGCCCAAGGGGCTGGTGGGGGTGAGGAGGGGCAGTAGTCCTAGGGGAGGGGCTACGAGGAGGTCCTGAGGTGGTTGTTGGCTGAGCGAAAGCTCAGCAGCTTGTCCACCATGGGCGGGCATAGAAGAGCTGACTTGCCAGACTCTTGGGGCAGCTGTGCTTCTCCAGGAGATTCAGGCAGTACTCGTGGAAATCCGGCTTCTAGTCGATGTAGGTCACAGCTGCCATGCTGGGCACAGGATGAGTTTGCTGTGGTCCTGGAAGACGTCGCAGGATGCAGGATGATGGTGCTGTGCTTGCAGAATCAGGTAGGCAGGTAGGGTTGTTGGACTAGTTCATCACCTTCCCGTGGGTACCCACCTTCAGCAAGTGTTCACTCATGTAGTTTTGGAAGTACTTGGAGAGTGATCTTCACGGAGGAGTTGGGATGGGAACTCACGGCGAGGGAGAACTCTGCACCACCGTGCTCTATGAACCACAGACTGTCACCAAGGCACCAGAGGATGAGGTGAGTCCAACCATCGGAGAACACCCCCGACACTTTGCTACACGGCTGATGCCCGAGGCTGCACTTGTCCCAATCGTCCCCCGCTTGCTGACTCAGAAGATGGGGGTGCCAGAGGGACCCTCAGCCTCCTCTTGCCTCACCAGCCCGTCTCAGAGGGCCTGGAGGCATTCACGCTATGCAGCCGCTATAGCATGTCACCAAGGTGGCACTCTCTGGTCTCCTGGACCACTGGTCCCTCTTTTCCCCAGGGAGTCTTGGGCATAGAGTTCTCTAGGCCTTTATTTAGGACTATGAGAGTCTTCCTGTTGCTGGGATCCAGGCTTCTGGGAGCGATTGAATACCTTGATGGAATGGTGGGGCAGGTAATGGGAGATGGGCTGGGATGTAGCCAGAAGTAAAGGACTCGTCTTGAGCTGCTCATGAATGATCAGGTGAGCAGTGGGACCTGTCTGCGGCATCTTCTGGAAGAGGGAGGTGGCCACGGGGTTGATGTGCTTGGGGATCCTGCATTCCTTCTTCTTGATCCAGAAGTCGGTCAGTTTTAGGCAAGAGATCTCAAAAGGTGATCTACCCACCGACAAGGTATATATCAACATGATGCACCCAATAGGCCCCCCGTCCACCAGGAAACGGTGCCCTTTCTTGCTCAGAGCCTCAAGAGCTACGTATTTAGACAGGGTTTTCTTCTTCTGTTCCCCATCATATTCACCTTTGGTTGCCGGGCCAGATCCCCTATTTTCACCTCCAGATCGTCATTCAGGAAGAGTTTGCCCAGCTTGAGGTCCCGGTGAATAACCTGGTTTGGGTGCAGGTACCGGCAGCCGAGGACCACGTGCTGCAGGTAGCGGCGGACCTCGGGCTGGGTCGTCGCCTTCCTCCGCCGGTGCGGCTCCAGGGGAGATCTTCGGCGGCAGCAGCGCCCCAGCACCACCAACATGAAGTTCGTGTCCACGTGCACCTACGACTCCGTGCTGGTGGGCGAGAGGGCAATGAACAGACATCTCCAAGGACATCTTCTCCTTCCGGTGCGGCCTGAGCAGCCGCGACTCAGGCAGGATCTTGCGGCCAAGCGCCTCCTCTTGGCGTCCTCATCCTGTCAGAGATCTCAAGGCACTTGGCGAAGCCGCCCCTCCCGCAGGAAGCGGCCCGGCAGGCAGCACCGCCGACCGCGCGGCTCCACTAGGACCTCCGGGATCTCTTTTGCCTGCTGGATGGCGGTCGGGGGCCCTGGGAGCCACAACTCCAGAGATCCCGGCTTTCCCCGGTGGGCTGGTGCCCGCGCCAGCGTCTCTGCAGCGCCGCCGCGCTCGTGTTCCTGGAGTTGCTGGGCAGACGCAGCAGGGTCCTGGCAGAGGTTTGACACCGCTCCGCTGCTCCCCGAATCAAATGCTGCACCGGGCCTGTTGCAAAAGCCTCTCTTTTCTCTCTCTCTCTCTCTCTCTCTCTTTTTTTATCACATCGTGGAGGAAGAAGCGGGGCAGGAGTGGCTCAGGTCCTCCAGGTACCCTGGGCGGCCCCGCCCCACGCGAAGCCTCCAGCCCCAGGACTGGGTTTATTTCCTCGGGCAGAGGGGAAGTGTAGGGAAGGTGGCTTTATCAGATTAAGTCTCACTAGTGAAAATGCTCAGTCTCCCAGCCTCTGTGAGCAAGGCGAGCAGCCTCCTGTGTACACAGTGGTTTCCAGGCTGGTAGGTGGTTGTTTTTCCTCCAACCCTTGGCTAGCTCGGCCTCTCACCCGAGGGCTGTGGTTTGGGGAATGTTTTGACTTGAAACATTCAGGCCCCTGGTGGTATTTGGAGTTGTGAGACCCTTCTGTGCTAAAAGGAAAAATGAATGGTCTATTTAGAAACTGCTAACAATTCACAGTATAAAGAACAGGCAACAATTCTGCTGCTGACAGGCTGGTTTTCTAAGGGTAGTCCCTGGGGAACTGGCTGGGTGGCAATCATGGCCCCTACTCTGGATACTTCATCTCGAAGACCCCCTGCTAGTGGTGGCAATGCTTCCAGAAAGCCTCTGCCCTGGAATCCCTCAATCCCTTCCCAGAACACGCTCTCCTGGGGCCTGTGGTGTGCTTGGGCTGTGAATGAGACCACTTTTCCTAAATCCGATGAACTTTGCTCTTGACAAAGGAGGGAAGGGTGGTTATTTGGGAATGCCTGAAACAGCTTCTCTTGGGTTTGAGTTGTGAGATTTTACCTATCACAGACGTAGACAGAGTTCCCCTGAAAGAGGAAACTGCCTTTCCTCTCAAGGACAAAACACATATCCCGGGTGTTTCTGTCACCAGAGTGATGCTTCTTTCCATTGCATCCTAGACTCAGAAGAGAAGGTGAGAATCACAGGCTTCGAAATAAACACTCAACCTAATTAAAAACTGAACAGTTTTCTAAAATACCAAAGCTTGCTTCAAAGCTTGACCAAATTAGGGATGGTGTTCATCTAATTTATCAAAATGAATTCCTTTATAGATACAAGTAATCCCAATCAAACCCCTGATAGGCTTTTGTGTAAAAATTCACAAACTGATTCTGAAGTTTATATAGAAATGCGGAGGATCTAGAATAGCAGAAACAATTTTGAAAAAGAAGAATGAAATTGGAAAACTAACACTACCTGATTTGAAGACGATTTTTAAGCTACAAAAATAAAGACAATATGGATTTGGACACACACACACATAGCATAGGCATACAAGTATAGAAAGATAGATTAATGGAACAATATAAGAGTCCAGATGTGGGCCCACATGTGTAGTGTCAACTGATTTTAGACAAAGGTGTCAAGGTAGTTTGATGGGGGTAATTTGATGCCTTTTTAATGCATTGTGTTGGTATATGATTGGACATTCATATGCCTAAAACTAACCTTGACCCTTACTTCAAACCACATACAAAAATTGACTTGAAACGGATCATAGTAGTAATGCAAGAACTAAAATTATAAAGCTTCTGGAAGAAAAATAGAAGATAAAACCTTGTGACCTTGAACTAAATAAAGATTTTTAGCTATGCACAAACACAAATCATACATCATAAAAATAAAAATTGATAAATTAGATTTCATCAAAATTTTAAACTCCTGCTTTTCAAAAGATAGTGTTAAGAAAAATGGAAAGACAAGGCACAGACTGTGATAAAATATGTGTAAAACACTCAGCCCATGGGGGTGCAAAATGGTACCCAGTTTGCAGTTTTTTAAAAAGTTAAGCATCCCCGTATCACAGCACCCAGCAATCCCATTCTAAGGTACTTATCCAAGAGAAAGGAAAGCATACGTCCACAAAAAGACGTGTACTCTTAATGTTCATAGAAGCTCTATTCATAATCACCGAAAAGTAGAAACCATTCAAATGCCCATCAATTGGCGAATGGTTTAACAAATTGTGGTATCTTTGGTATAAATTGGTAAAAAAAAAAGGTGATAAACGGACAACTACTGAAACTGATACATGTAGCTGTATGGATGAATCTCAAAAGTATTATGCTAAGTGAAAGAAGTCAATCACAAATGACCACATATCAAATGACCATTTATATGGCATAATGGAAAAGTCAAAATTGTAGAGACAGAAAGATCAGTGGTTACAAAGGGCTCGGAGAGGGGGGAAATGGCAAAGGGACATGAGCGTACTTTTTGGAGCAATAGCAAAATGTTATAGCATATATGCTATTGTAATAGCAATAGCAAAATAGCAAAATATTCTGTATATTGATTGTAATGGTGGTTACACGACTATATACCTTTGTAAGAACTCCTTGAACATATATTGAACACTTTGAAAGGGTGAATTTTATGATATAGAATTATACCTCAATAAATCTAATTTTTAAAAAATGAAATTCCCAAACCAGTTTTGATTAATAGAAGCTCATTAATTTGGATCCCCCTTATCCCTATTTAGTAACAATTTATACCCACAGGAGCCAGAGTTGATACTTGCTCCATCTAAAATGGATGTTTTAAACGTTTAGTATCCTACTAGCAGGAAAGAGGGGGGAACTCAAATTTGTAGGATGTTACCGTGTGCCAGGCAGACATCATGCTAGGCATTTTGCGTGTGATTTTATTTGGTTCTTGTTATGGGCTGAATTGTGTTCCCCAAAATTGATATGTGGAATGTGTGCCTTTTAAATTCGGCCTCACAAAAAATTCAGGTAAGCTGAGCTGGCCTGAGAGAAACCATCAGCTTGGCCAAGGAAGGGAACCACTGAGTGGAACCAGAAAATGAAGCAGAGGAGACAATTCTGTGAAGAATCAAGTAGTGCTTTTGGGTTTGAGAGGCCAGTGCTTATCCGCACAGAGATATCCAGTGAGCAGCCAGGAGCCTGGAGGAAGCGACGTCAGACCACGACGACAAGGTGACCCTGGGGGCTCAGCCTGCTCCTCCATTGCCTCCTTGTCGCCTCCCCACCAATCGACAGGCGTGCTGATGTTACCTTCTAAATAGTTCTTGACTCTTTTCCTGCCTGCCTGCCTGCCGTGCACAACTCCAGGCCCTCGGCCCCTCCTCCTTAGATCACTGCCTTCCGTCAGCTCGCCCCTGACTATCTCTGCCCCTTTAAATCCCCCCATCACACCGTCACCAGCGTCTTATCCGAAATGAAATTCCTAGGATCTCCCTTTCCTGTTTAAAGCCTGTCGCACGCCTGTCTCCCTCTCGTTCTTCACCCCTGGGCACAAGTGTCCCCTCCTCCAGGATGTGGTCCCTGATGCCCCCGGATCAGCCGGGGGACCCCTGTGCGCTTAGATCTCACGTGCATCCTGCCTGACCACACGGAGGCTTCGTTACCTAGGGGTAAGTGTTCCTCCCCCAGAGCCCGGGAGCCCCTCGGGCTGCAACCAGACCTGACATCTCCACCCTCAGCACCTCTCCCAGTGCCTGGGGCACACGGGTGTGGCACTCGCCTTGGGAGGGAAGGAAGGAGGCGGAGAAAAAGCAAAGAGGGCCGGATACCAATCTTGAAAACTGTCTGCGTGTGGTGGAGGAATTGTCACAGTTCCCACGTCCTACCTGAGGGGGCTCAGCTTGCTGCAGAGGCAGGAGAACTTGGGGCTAACTCCTGGCTTGGCCTCCTCCTAGCTCTTTGGCCTTTGTCAGGCTGCCTAACCTCTGTGGGTCTCAGTGTTCTCTTCTAAATAAAGGGGTAGGACCAGATGAACGCCACAGTCCCTTTAGCTCTGGAGCAAAGGACACCACGGGTCACCAGCCACAGGAGCCTTGGCCCCATCTCAGCACTCAGCAACTGACCACCCAGAACCTCCTGCATCTGCCCTGCACCCTCCTGCCTGGTCTTCTGACCTCCCTCTCCCCAAGCTGCAGGGAGCCCACGGCGGAGTCATTAGAAAGCAGTGACAGTCACAGCCTTGCCCGTGGACCCCACCAACAGCTTCCACGGGGGATTAAAGTCATGTGGCTTCTCTTCCAAGTTTAACCAGCTGTTGTCTGGGGCTGGGCTTCCCTTCTCATAAACTGCTGAAGCCCAGATGGCCATGTCTTTGGATCTTCTTTATTGTCTCCTTTTAAACCTCATTAAATTCCTCTTTCCACCTACTGCTGGAGAGGATTCTGCCAGGCCTTGGGGAAGCACTGCCCTCCTCCCACAGGTAGCCCCTCCTCCCCGCCTCGTTGGGCAACAGCCTCTGTGAATAAGGAAGCGCTGGTGGGCTCAGGCTGGGCATCGTGTGGCACTTGTGGTGTCCTTGGGCCCTGCGCCACTGTGGAGAGATGGGGTGAAGGACACAGCCTCTCTCCTCACAGTCTAGTAGGAAACACAGGTAAGAAATAGCTACTGAGAAGGATGGAGATAAATGACAGGAGAACACATCCCACTCCTTCATGAATTCTATTTTTTTATCTCCCGATAGAATCTAAGCTCCACAAGGGCAGGGACCTTGTCTTACTCACCACTGGATTTCCTGCACCTAACACTGCAACTGCCACATAGCAGACCTTCAAGAAATACCTGTTGGTTGAATGAATGAACGTCATGTTCCTTGCCATATCCCCAGCTCCCAGCACAGCACTTAGTTCAGTAAATTCTTGATAAAAGAACAAATCAATGAGGGAGTGTCAGAGCAGGGCTTTAAAGGATGAATAAGAGTTAACCAAAACAAGGACATCAAAAGAAAGGGGCAGGAGATTCCAAGGGCAGAAAGGATAACATTTACAAAGGCAAGTGCAAATGTGCAGTTTTCACGGAACAGCAGCTTGTTGGAAGTAATCCAACATTTGACCTGAAAATAAATTTAACTAAAATTCTGCAAAAGAGTAGCAGAAGACCACCTAGGTGTTCTTTTTTTAAAATGTTGAACATTTGGGGAACAGTTTAATAAACTGCCATATGACACAGGGGAGTGTTGTACAGCCGTTACCACGATTCAGATGGCCATTTTTTGTGTGTTTCTGAATAATACATAAAGTGAGCAGCAGAATTCAATAAGCCTGTACATCACGACTGCCTTGTAGCCAAATCAACAGTTGCATTTGGCTGCTGGACATTGTAACTTTTCAAAATGTTTGTATATTTCAACATATTGTCAATGTTTTGAAATAGACAAAAGGGGGGTGCAATAAACAGTAAAGGCCCACAGTCTCCTCCTAGTGCCAAGTCCCAGGGAACACATTCCAGGTGAGGAGAGGGATTCTATTTACATTTCTTTCCCTTCTACCACCAACTTATCAGCTTTAGATCATTAAAAAGTCACAGGGCCATTGTGTTTCTATTATATTGATCACAACTTTTTTTGTTTGCAAGTGACAGAAACTGAATTCAAACTAGCTCAAGCAAAAGAAGTAGCAAGTGCAGAAGCGGGTTCTTTCTATGTTTCTGTGTGTATGTGTATCTATCTATCTATCTATCTATATCTATCATCATTTATCTACAGTCTGTCTATCTAGGGTTTTCTTCCTTCAAGAATAGCCTCATTTTCTCCTACTATAAATAGCTTCCTCTTTGCAGTCAAGGAAGCATGTTTCTTTGGATCCATCCACATAAAAATCCCAGGAAAAGCCTTTGATGAGTTCTGCTTGGATCACATGCCCACTCCAGACCAGTCCCTGTGACTAGTGACCAACCCGGGTCAAGTGTCCTCCCATGATGAACAGCACCTTGACTGACAGATCCAGGAAAATAAGAGAAGCGTTCTCCCAAAGGAAGAGATGCTGAGGAAAATCAAACCACACGTCACCCCACGGCAGCCTTGCAGGTGTCCCCGGCAGCCAGGTGTCATGTGTGGGTGGACACGCTGACATCATATCCTCATTCAGCGTAGGAGAAGGTAAACTTTGCATATGCGTTTTTCATTTCTTACTGTAACCTCTTTTCTGGGTCTCAGTTTCTTCACCCGTAAAGTGTGTACGTTGGGCTAAATTCACCTTTAAAAGTCCGTTGCAAATATGACCTTCTAGTACTTCTGAGATATTTACACTTAGAGTCTTGCTAACATCTGAATAATGGAAATGTCTGTTTCCTTGGTTGATTGATTCATGAGGTAGTTTTGGATATTTTAACTTTGTTGTTGTCAGTCATTTAAAACAAAAAACTTAATCTGTTATTCTGCAAAGAAATCTAATCTTCCCAAAGAGCATTTTTCAGTCTCTTTCAGAATCTCAATTATTCGGATCATCATCTTTGAAAGAATGAGATATTTGGGGGTGAAGTACTTTAGATCCATCCTGATTTTTAATTCTTAGGCCCAAACATTTTATTATTTCTAATCTATCCTGGAAGCTGCAGGAAGGGAAATCATTGCTCCCTTAGATTATCTGGAGCCCCCTTGACCTTGGTAGAGAATAGTATTCCAGGAGGGGAGGTCTCTGAGCCTGAAACAGTGGCTGTGTTATATTTACTGAGTATCCATCATGTGCTTACGAAGTGCAAGGAAATCGAAATCGCTGATGCATCAGCCCTTCACAGTGGTGTGGGACTCTGTGCCTCTTCCAAGCCTATCCATCTGCCATACTCCCACCCCCACCAAACCTGGGCCAGAGCAGGACAGGTGTAGAAAAGAGGGCACAAAGAAGGAAAATGACTTCCAGTCAAGCGCTAGATGGTAAAACTTGAAATTAAAACCCAAGCCTTCTGATTTCCTCTCTAGTTCTCCTTCAACATGATCCTCCTCTGTCTCACCTTCACCTCCAGCCACATTCAGAGCCTCCTTCTCCAAGGCTTAAAACCAAGCCCGACCCTTCCTCACCCTCGGCTCCCAAGACCTGCTTAGTAGCGCCGCGACCCTGACCACCTGCCATGCTGGGCCTTTCAGCCTTGCCTCCCACGAACATCTTGAGTGGGCAGCGTCACTTCCAGGCATCTGCTGTGTTTGCAGAGAAAGCCCTTTCCTTAACCCAAGCCTAATAATCCAAAGTCTCACTCCCCGAGGGATCTTCCAACAGCCAAGCCTTTGTTTAATTGTGGAGACTGCCCCCACCCCGAGGTGTGTCTCAGTTCTGTCTGAGGCTCCCCACATACAGTCCCACTGCCCTGCACACAATGGAAGACCTGTGGCTTTCTTTCACAACCCTGAGGATGTGACAGCGGATGCTGGGGCCGCCTGCCAGCCCCTGGGGCTGTGGAAGCTTCCGCTGGCTGGCTGGGGTGACTGGCAAGGTCAGCATCCGGGCCGATCCTGGACCACAGGGGCTGCCACCTGTTTGGTGTTTCCTAGATCACTGGCTCAGGGAAGGGGTGACCTGACTTCTCCCAGAACCTCCCCCTCACATCCAGCAGAACCTTATTCCTCAAAGATCACAGCTTTCTTCAATGGGCTTGAGTGGCCACAACCTGATAGAGCAACAGAAACTTTCCAACTTGAGAAGAACCCCCAATTGTCCTCCCATTCATTCTTCTGAAGAGACTAGTACAAACCATAGCTAACTGTCCATTTCATAATTTTTTTTTTCTTTCATAAAAATATTTATTGGACTCACTAGATTCTTGGCAAATTAATGAAGCTGACATGCTTTTTCAGAACCTTCATTTTCCTCACGTCTCAAAGCCCATCATAAATGGTCCCTCATCCAGGAAGCCTCTCCTAGAGTTTCTATTTTAATTCAATTTCATAGGACATAGAACCCTCAAGGGTTTGCTGCTCACCTCTGTCTTCTCCAGTCAGGCCTTGCCTTGGTGACTGGTACTGCAGTTAACTCTGTTATCACTAGACTAGACTTGGACGGAAACATCCAGAAGCAGAGTTTCGAATTCTCCACTCCTCATGCAGACGCCCCCAACCCACCAGCCTTTTGAAGCCCATTCCTTCCCACAGGACATCTCTACCCTCAGTCACAGAGTACTTTGCCAAGAAACCCAGTCTCTCTTTGTCCTGCTGACTCTGGCCTTCTGAACGTGATAACCAGATTAGTCTTAACGAAACACCGTGATGGTGCCTTGCACTGACTCAGAAGCATGCATTAGTTTTCTACTGTTCATAGAATTTTGTCAGTCGTTCATCAAGGATTTGTTGAGCACCTACTATACTAATTACTCTGCAAGACCCTGGGGATATAAAAGTGAGCAAAATATAATTGCAGTCTAGATGGGAAGACAAACATAGGTAAGGAAAACAATAAGTACATTTGGTGCTCTGCCAGGCACACAGAATAGGAGCATCTAGGCTGGCCTAGGAGGGCTTTGTCAGGCAAGGTGGAGGTAAGACAGATAACCTGAATAAAACCTCCCTTACCTGCGTTCTGTGTCCTTCCATCCTCCAAGCTGTCCCCACTAAGAGTGTCTGCTCTGAGCATGCCACCCTGCCACCAACTTAAACACGTTGGCCCCCCTGCCTTCCTCCTTCTTCCTCTAGTCTAAATGGTTTCTCCTGGTGTGGAACTTAAATCTACAACTAAATGGTGAATTCCAGCAGAGCAGGACAGGCAGTCTTTGAGCCAAGTTCAGCTCCATGGTCTGCAGAGGACTGGTTTCAGTGCTTGGAGTAAGTACTCTGGCAGAGACAGTCACTGCTACAGCCAGGCGATGGTTGCCCAGCTAAAGATGGCATTTCCTCACCAATCAGAGGGCATGTAAAAGTGGAACGGAGGTGCACCGCTTCCGGGTCTGGACCTTAATGATGCTCATGCTCTCCTCCACGCCCTCATCCCTCTTCTCCTGGCTGACATCCACATGTGGCTGTGGCCCTGCCTTGATCAAGACCTTCAAAAGAAATCAATATCCTGGTCCTTAAGCCGTTGTATTGTTGGCTCTCTTCGTTGGAGGCTTACCACACCTAATACAATTGCCAGCACACCGACTTTCAGGTTCCACCGCAAGCATGGAAAATCTAGCAATGCTATGCCTGCAATCTTGCAGGGCTACAGTCAGCAGGCCATGAGCCCCAGCCAGGCGCAGACCCCACAGTGCCCAGTGAGGCTGAGAGCTGGTGCCCCTACCATGGCCCTTGAACTCTTGCTTTTCTGCCCCTTTACTCTTCCCCGTGAACTGCCTGATTCTCACAGGCACATTTGCAGAAGCATTTGAGCCTCAGAGCAGAACATGATTCAGAGAGTCCTGTGGCTGATGATCCATTTGCCTGGCTCTTCTCTCAGGAGTTTGTCCTGTTTTAAAATCTAAACCAGTTATCTCACCCCTGTTTTAGGACCTGGATCAGACCCAATGCCTCCCCCACAACAAATATTCTATAATATCCCCTTTATGTTCCTTAAATTAAATTAATATTATCCACCTACATACAATTCTAAAAATCAGTATAATGCCCTAATGGAATGTAAAGGCAAAATAAAACCAAAGTCGCTTAGGATAACATCAGATGTGTTTCAATATCTAAAGGTTTGGTGCGACTGCGTCAGGAGCCAGCAGGAAGTAGTCAGATCCTCCCGTGCGGAAATCTGACAGCTGCAGACGCAGACCGGCACAGGCATGTGGTTTTGGTAACAAATACCACAAGTGTCATTGCCATCAGGGATCTGATTCTTCCGAAAGATGAACAACTCTTGGTAAAGCCCCAAACAAAACAAAAGTCTGTCTTTCCTTGATTTTCCACAGCCGTTAAAATATGAAACAAATACTCTTTATGTTGATGAGTAAAATGGAGTTCAGGTTTACTCTCAGACCATTCCAAACACATCCTCCGCTGAGAATACACAGAGGGGCCCCAAGTCGTCATGCAGGGCAGAGGCAGTTCTTGGCTGGGGACACCAGCCAGAGCGTTTCAGCCTGTCCAGCATCTCTGCCCTTTCCCACTAAATGGTAAGATCATCCCAGGCCACTGTTAATTAAGACAGCCAAATACACTCGGGCATTTCCAAAGGTCCCCTTCCAGCGGTTCTTTCCCCATGAGAACCGCTGCTTCAAACCCAGAAGATGCACAGAGAGGCGACGGCAATGTCGAAGCAAATATGAATAGGAATCGAGGCATCGCCTCATCTTGATTTTCTGTGACTCTCTGGACTTGGTAGGCTTGTGTTCAGCAAAGCCACGGGCGACGGTCAGAAAGGACTGTGCTGGGACCCGCGGTGAGTGCGCTGCTTTTCCCTCTTTGACTCGGGAGAAGAGGGGGAGGTGGCCGCTTTCTCCCTGATCCCCTGGAAACGAGGCAAGACAAGCTCTCCCTCCTCCTTTCTGTGTTGAAAAAGGAGGTATAAATAAAGCGAGAGTCCGAAACTGAATGAAATCCAGTTCTCCCATCCCTCTCATCTCCTGCCTATTAATAGCCTCTTGGAACGAGTCACATTTGAGACGTTTATTCACCGCCTCTGAGAGCGCGTTCACCTAAAATAGTTCCCGGGCCATTTTTCTCGGCTGCTGTGATGGTGTACATCCCAGAGGGACACCGTTTCTCAAAGAAATGTGCGTTCAAGCCGGTTCCACCCGGCCTGAGGTGGAGTCCAGAGTCAAAACACCAATCTCTCCTCACAGACTTAGAAAACATGGCATATGAACGCTTCATCCTCTGGACCCTTCCCCAGGCACCAGCCTCTTGGCTTCTCATTGAAGAAACCCCCTACTTTCTCCTCAGGCCTTGGTGTTGTCTAAGCTCTTATATGGCTCCCAATGGCCTTCTGGACAAGTGCTGCGGTGGTTACAGATGTGTGCAATGGAGGAACAGTGACAGAGAGAAAGTGAGCAAGGTGTACTTCTTCTCAGGACCCTCCTTGGTCCTCAGATCCGATCCCCTCTGAGCAAATGCCTCACTTTCCTCATTTCATGCCATTCCACCCCCTCATTTCCTCATCTGTCCAAAACCATCTTTAACTGTCTGATGGGGAAGGATCTGACCTGACAGGACAATTAAATATTAATACCGTGATTGAAGAGCCTGTGTGCAAATCAATTAAACATAGGACATGTGGAGCTGAGACGTTTTCAGTCTATTTTTTTCTTTCTGTCAGGAAAGCTGTGGAGCTCAGCCCCCGGTGCCCTGGGGCTGGGATGGATCCCAGAGAGCACCTACACCTTCTGCCGGTTGGGTACCCAGCCACTACCCTCCTCGCTTGGGGCGGGTGAAGGGGCTGATGTGGCCTTTCTCCTGCCAGGAAGACGAGCAGGGACTTGAGCGCAGATCACCCCCTCCGTCCGTCTCCTCCAGGACCAGATGCCGCTCTCTCTGGCTCCCATCCCGTGCCAGCTTTCATCAGATGTTTGGCATTATTTGCTAGTTTTGTTTACACCTTGTTCTAGAAGGTGAGGGAATACATTAAGGGCAGGAACTGTCCTCTTCATCTTTCCACGCAGATCCCCCACCCCCCAGTCCCTGGAATCTGGTGCACAACTAATAATTGTTTGTGAAAAGAATCAGGAGGGCAGAAATCTGCCACTTTGTTACTACTTCCTGTTTCCAGCGGTAAATCTGTTGCATAACAATTAAAAGCTCAATTCTTCTACTTTCTTCCAAGTCGACTTGAGGTGGCATATGAGTGACAATATAGCGTACTCTGAGAAAGTCCGGAACAAATGAGGATTTATTTCTGTAAAAAAGAAGAGAGGACAGCTCCTTCCAGACCCCTGACACAATGTGGTTCTTAGGTAGATGGACCCCAAAATAAATTCATCGCCAAATAAGATCAGAAAAGGCATCAAGATCCATTGCAAAATAAAGGCTCTGGGACATTCTGTGATCAAGAAATCCACTTAACATCCTTTAATTTGGCATTTCCCAAATTTTGTTTTGTGGAAATGTGTTAACATCCTGTAGAACCAGGCAAAGGCTGGCCCAGCAGATCTCTAAGTTCCCTTTCAGCTCAAGTATCCCATAGTTTTAGGTCTTTAAAAGGCAAAAAAAAAAAAAGGCAACAGTAGGAACAAGGAATTTGAAGTCAGAACACTTAAGCTTGATTTCAAGCACTGCCTCTCATTAACTGAAAAACCTGGATAAAGTCAGTCTCTCAGAACCTCAGTCTTCTTATCTGTGAAATGGGGATAATGATGGTATCTGTACCATTATGCTGCTTTGAGGATCACATTAGGTAACTAATGTATGCTAAAGCAATTTATAAACTGGACATGGCAGATATATATCAGCTATTACTATTATAAATTAAGAACGAAACAGAACTAGAAGTTGAACCTGAACAATTTCTTATCACCTAGTCACCTGCTGGAAACTGGTTTCCGACAGCCCTGACTGCTCTTAATACTTCAGAGTAAAGACACATATTTTTTTAAATGGAGCAAATCCCTTGAATTCTTTCTTTTTCTTTTTCAGATCAATACTTTCAACATCATTTCAATTTAGTATCTGTGCCAGGAAAGGAAAGAAATTAAAAACAAACAATGATTTGTTCTTCTATGCAGTGACCCTCCAGTTGAGTGAGTTTGGGGCTTTTCATTCAATGCCAAATGCTGGTGGTCAAATTAAAAACAGAGTACAAGACAAAGAAGACACTGATAGAGAAGAAATTCATTGCAGAGAACCAAATTCCACTACAGCAAATTCAATACAGACAGTCCTAAGACACAGTTCTTCAGCGGGAAAAAATTGTCCTGCTGCTTTCAGAACAGCTCTCTTCCCGGGTACAAGGAATGTTGCTTTTTCACACCTCGTGCTGGTACCTGGTGAGAGTCATCCTGGCCCAGACAACACTTTCCTGTCTTCTGCACATAATAAATAGTATAAATTTATGCCATGAAAAAAAAAAATCACATCCCAAATTCTTCCACCTTGTTTGTTTATTTTCCTTCTTGGTCTTTACTCAAAACATGACTCTTGGCCAATTCAAACCTATTTGTGCAATGTGTTTAGTTTTTTAAAGAACTGTTTCTTTAATGATACAATGAAGTTGAAGGTCCAGTATTGAGTCTGCATGATGCAACTTTCTAACTGATTTTTTTCTGTGAGACTATTTCAGATTCTGATTGAATCACTGACTTAACATTGAAGGATATTCTCAGACGGGCTGGTTCTCAGCAGCAACTGGAATTCCTCAGAGAAAACGTTACAATTGTTAAGAAATGAAATAGCTCTCCTCCCAGGGCAAGATGTGGCCCTGCAGGTACAAAATGATGGCATCAGGATTGGGAAAAAATGGTTTCCTGCATTTTATTTGATTTATGGTGTAAAATCAAAAGCCCAGGTTCTGCATTTCTAAAATGTTCTGGTTGATGAAATTCTGCTCATAACTTTTTTTTCTTTCAATTTTATGAAAAATGTGATGCATTAGCACAGGGGAGAAAATGTAACCTCTCAATATTGCTGAAACCCAGGAAGGTTTCATTCAGCAGTGCCTGTTTTTGTGAACTTGGACAAATCTCTCCAAAATAGAAAAGTTCCACTGGTAAACTGTTTAGAAATGAATTCTCTGAAAAAAAATGCAAGGATATTCTGCTGTTTCATCACTTGCTGATTTTCCCCCACTGAATTTCATATCCTATTTTTAAACTGTTTCACCTTAAGATGACAAAGCAGAGCTTTGAAAATAATATGGAGTCCATTATTTTAATTTGCTTATTAAAGTAACTTGTCTCTTAATTCGCATTAGATTCAAAAAAGAATGCTGGTATGTATGCTTAGTCCTTTGTGTTTATTTTCCAGTCAATTCTTATGATTTTATAATATAATTTTTATTTTCCCATTTTTCAAACGAGGAACCTCAGTTTTTGAGAGTTTAACTCTTTAGCCCAAAGATGTGCGGTAACAACAGCCTTGGTATTGAACCCAGTGCTGTCTGATTCTACAGCCTATGTCCCCCCTCTGTACCTCATGCTGACTTTCTCACAGCTAACAATACATCGAATTCTGGAACAGAAAGGAACCTCAGAGATCATTTGCGGAAAACTCCATTTTATGTGAGGAATTGGAGCCCAGAGACATGAAATGATTTGCTCAAATTCACGTAGTTATTTATGGGATAAGAGCCATCACTTCTCAGCACCTTCTGACTTTTCTTTCAGAATTTTTCTTGCACAGTAAGCACTCAGTGTGAGCTTTTGTTGGTATTTCCCTTCCCAAATGAAACTAGCTTTATTGTATTATATTATATACATATATATAATATATATATATACATACACACAAATGATAAAAACAGCATTCATGCTTGAGGATCTGTTTCTACACATAACATTTCTGATGCCAAATGTGTGAGTTTTCCACACCAAGCAATGCTCCAGTTCTCTGTGGAGACCAACAAGGTATCCTCCAATTTAATTCAATTCTGACACTAACTTCCTGGAGTGAGTGCAGACCCCAGAGGTCAAGGGCTCAGTCCCACCAGACTCCCCCCATACGCCTGCTTCAAATGCTAGTCACAACTAGTAGGTCCCCAGGTTACCCGCACTTCTATCTGACTTGGCTACAAATCACGGGTTCCCATGACCCCTTCTTCCTCAGGTTTGAAAAATTTGCCGGTAATAAATGGCTCTCAGAACTCAGCGGAACAGTTTACTTACTATTACCAGTTTATTACAAGGTTATTATAAAGGATACAAATGAACATCCAGATGAAGAGATACATAGGGCAAGGTCTGGAAGGGTCCAGAACACAGGAGCTTCTTCTGACCCTACAGAGTTTGGGGTGTATCACCCTCCTGGCATATGGATGCTTCTCCAACCCAGAAGCTCTCTGAACCCCATTTTCTTTGGCCGTGTCGCACGGCTTGTGGGATCTTAGTTCCCCGACCATGGATTGAACCCGGGCCCCAGCAGTGAAAGCCAAGGCTTAACCACTGGACCGCCAGGGAATTCCCCTGGATCCCATTGTTTAGGATTTTTATGGAGGTTGTATTACTTACGCACAATTGATTAAATCAGTGGCAATTGGTGATTAGCTCAATTCCCAGCCCCTGTCTCCTCCTAGGAGGTTAGTGGTGAGCCAGTGATCTGTGAATCCTTCCAGCACACAGACCCTATGCCTCTGATCCTTGTGACATGTTGGAAGAGAGCTTGCTGTGTGCATCCATTCTTCATCTCCTTCCCACAGCCTTCTCCTTGGGCAAGGATTTCTCTCCAGCTGTGAGCTTCTTATTCACTTACACTAATAGGTCCTTGTCACTCCGGTTGACAAGTGTCCCCATCTCGTGCACTTTAATCCTCTAATCCAGTTATTTCTGTTTTAGGAGCATAAACAAAACTCTTCTGCTTTGCCCTTTTGGTTCCCCATTGCTTATGCTTCCCTATTCCTCCTTCCAGTTAAAGCAAGAAAAATCAGACCAGGATCTCAGCTCATGTTAATCCCTTTCCATTTTTGCAAAATCGACTAATGCTACACGAGCCCTCAGAAGCATTTCCTTCAGGGCTCCACCACTTTGAGAAGCAGCAAAGCTTGTCTTTGTGTTGTCCCTACCAGTGGTGTGCTGCTAAAATACATACATAGGGAAAGAAACAAACAAATAACCCTGATTTGTAGCTTTTGCTGATTTCCAATTTCTGTGGTGTAAATACTCCCCTCGTGACAGATTTCAAGCAACCAGTGGTTTTATAACCTTTACCACCAGCCTGAAAATTTCCTGAGTATTTAACAACTAGCTTTTGAGAGCATATAAGGGCTGGCTCCAGCACATCACTGGCAGGGCTGCCCTCCAATTCTCCAGGGCACCCCAGTGAATGCCCACCTTGTTCTCCTTGCATTGTCATTGACTGACACAATTCTATCATTACTGAGCACTCACCATGGCCCACACTCTCCTGGGGACATTGTGTACCTGATCTCATTTAATCCTCACAAAATCAACTATCCCTAGCTCCACTTCGTATGTCATGGTTACTGCTGGGAGAATATCACCCTCCACTTGGCCTGAGTGAGAAGTGAACATAGGACACTACACCTGTTAGGTAAAGCAGCACACCCCTCGCAGAAATATATTTTTTAACAAATGAGTTCTTTTAAACATAATGTTTTTCCATTACAAAAGTAATGAGCCACTTTGTAAAGAAAATTGGAAAGCAACTATTCATTCTCATATATTTTAAGAATTATTTGGTGTCATGATAGTGTTCATGATACATTGCATTTTAAATGTAAAGAAAAAAGAAAAAATGTCTTAACAGTAGTCATCTCTGAACAGTGGGAAGTAAAGATTTTTCTTATTTTCTTTTTTACAGTTTCTGTATTTTCCATAATTAATGCATCAACATGTATCACAATTTTAATTAGAAAAATATAGTATGTATGATTTTAATCTGGACAATATAAAAATGAAATGAATTGAGACAATTGTTCTCTTCTGACTTGAAAATCTTTCCATTCTGACTTAAGGTAATGTTTTTGCAAGAGACTTAATTTAAAAGAAATAGCACCAATGAGCATGGGCTCTGTAGTTCTCTGCCCAGGGAGGTATCGGGGACTCTCTCTAGGCCTTAACCCTCAAGGAACTCTCCCATGTGCCTTTTTATATTATCTCTAATTTTCACAAAAACCCTGAAAGATGAATATGGTTAATCCCCTGTTAGAAATGATGAAACTAAGAAACTCATTCTCCATGAGGACAGGTGTTGTCTCAAATATCATGTCGCCACAGAAAGCATCTTTGTATGGGCGGCCTAATGGTCAAGAGCATGGTCTTCCACCAGGCAGCGTCAAGTTCTAGGCCCGGCACTGGTACTCTTGGGTACGTCTCCACGGGCAAGATGTTGAACTAAGCTTCCGTTTCTCATAAAATAAAGATTAAAAGATAATTTCCCTTAAAGGGTTGTTGTGAGAATTAAATGACATATTGTTCAAAGCCCTTAGCATGATGGTTAGCTAGGTTAGCTACAGGCTGTCGCAGCGCTGAGGTTGGAACATGGATATATCTGGCTACAAAGTCCACAGTCTCCACTCTGCAAAACTTCTTTTCTCCAGCAGGACTCCTCTTCTCTGTGAGGGTTTTGTTTTTTTTCATCCAGGTCGGGGAACTTTGCCTTGCTTCCAGCATAGCAGCCCCAACCGTCACCAGGCCCTGTTTTTGTCTATGTGAGGTAAGGTGTTTGCCAGGGGTCTGGGGCTGGGGGCTGGGGCTGGGGAGCTGGGGGTCTGGGGAGCTGGGGAGCTGGGCAGCTGGGGAGCTGGGGAGCTGGGAGCTGGGAGCTGGGGGCTGGGAGTTGGGAGCTGGGGGCTGGGGGCTGGGAATTGGGGGCTGGTGGCTGGGGAACTGGGGGCTGAGAGGTGGGAGCTGGGGGCAGGGGGCTGGGGAGCTGGTGGCTGGGGAGCTGGGGGGTTGGGGGGCTGGGGAGCTGGGGAGCTGGGGGCTGGGGGGCTGGGGGCTGGGGGGCTGGGGGCTAGGAGCTGGGGAGCTGGTGGCTGGGGAACTGAGGGCTGAGGGGTGGGAGCTTGGGGCAGGGGTCTGGGGATCTGGGGAGCTGGGCAGCTGGGGGCTGGGGTGCTGGGGGCTGGGGAGCTGGGGAGCTGGGCAGCTGGGGGCTGGGGGTCTGGGGAGCTGGGGAGCTGGGCAGCTGGGGGCTGGGGGTCTGGGGATCTGGGGAGCTGGGCAGCTGGGGGCTGGGGAGCTGGGGAGCTGGGGAGCTGGGGTGCTGGGGGCTGGGGAGCTGGGGGGCTGGGGAGCTGGGAGCTGGGGAGCTGGGGAGCTGGGCAGCTGGGGGCTGGGGGGCTGGGGAGCTGGGGGGCTGGGGAGCTGGGGAGCCGGGAGCTGGGGAGCTGGGCAGCTGGGAGCTGGGGAGCTGGGGAGCTGGGCAGCTGGGGGCTGGGGGGCTGGGGAGCTGGGGGCTGGGGGGCTGGGGAGCTGGGGGCTGGGGGGCTGGGGGCTGGGGGGCTGGGGAGCTGGGGGGCTGGGGAGCTGGGGGCTGCGGGGCTGGGGGCTGGGGGTCTGGGGAGCTGGGGAGCTGGGGAGCTGGGCAGCTGGGGTCTGGGGAGCTGGGGAGCTGGGCAGCTGGGGGCTGGGGGGCTGGGGAGCTGGGGGCCTGGGGAGCTGGGGAGCTGGGGGCTGGGGGGCTGGGGAGCTGGGGAGCTGGGTGGCTGGGGAACTGGGGGCTGGGGACCTGGGGAGCTGGGGGCTGGGGGGCTGGGGGCTGGGGAACTGAGGGCTGAGGGGTGGGAGCTTGGGGCAGGGGGCTGGGGAGCTGGGGGCTGAGGGCTGGGAATTGGGGGCTGGTGGCTGGGGTCAGCCTTCTCTTCAGCCTTGTGGTCTCCCAGGAAACTGGGGGCTCAGGATCCTTCCGCCTGCCAGGTGCATGGAGGACAGGACCAGCTCTCTCTGTCCCTATAGGAACTCCTTTCTGTCTCCAGGTCGAGTCTCCTCCTTGCTGACCAAGCATCTTGAGCAGCTGGGTTTCAGCTGCGTCCTTTCCTCTGGGGGAATCTCTGCCAAGCTGTCAGGACCTGAACTTCCGTGTTTACCCTTTCCCTGTTACACCTCCCTCAGGCAGGTGGCCTCGCACCAGAGAATGTCAGAGCGCTGGCTGGGAACACGCCCTCCCGCTAGCGCGCAGGCAGCTCCCATGCTCTTTAGTCTTCGGAGCAGCCCTGCCAATTAGCTTGTACTCTGCCCACATGCCCAGGGCTAGAAGGGAAGCAGGCCACGCTAAGCAAAACCAGACAATGGGCTCCCAGGACACCGAGGGCGCGGGAGCACCTGCTGTCCTCTCCTCTGGGCTGAGGTCGGGGTGGGGTTGGAGGGGGGCTTGCAGGGAGGGGGTCCAGCTGTGCACTCGCCCCAAGAAGTTCTTCCTCCACATTCCAGATGGGGCTCCAAGGGGGCCGCCCAGAGGAACGGGGTGGGAAGGGGATCTCTCCGGGCCCGGGGGTGTTGGCACTCACACCTGGGGGCAGTCACATTTCTGTTCAGCCGGGAAGAATGCCTTTAGAGCAGGGCTATGGCTTCTCCATCTCTGTGTCCTGTGGGGTCCCCGAGACTGCGCTGGCCACTGAGACGGTGCAGGTGGAGGGCAGTGTGTGCGATGGTTGAGGTCGAGGACTGTGTGAGGGAAGCAGGTGTGGGCTCTCGTCCCACCTCCCTTGCTCGCCCCCCCTGTAACCTCAGCTACTTGGCTTCTCAGCCAAGGTTCCTTTCTCGAAAAAGCAGGGAGGATAAAAATGTCTACCTCACAGTGTTACTGTGAGGATGAAAAGCAATCCAATGTGGGAACACTTGGCACATAGAAAGCACTCAATAAATTGTGGCCATTTCATTTACAGAATCCATGTAGTCTCTGTTTATAGATTTACTGGACTCGCTCCCGGGATGAAGAAAAACGTAAGCCTTACCAAGGTAATATTTTATCTCCGAGGGTAACTAAAGCACCAGAAGTCAGAAGACAAAGATAAACAGGAAGATGTAGTGAACATTCTCAGAGAACCCTCAGGTGTCACACACTGGGCTAGGTGTCTTACATGTGATATCTCATTTTACATGGCAGGTAATATTTCTGAAAGATCAGGCAGCTAAAAGTCAGACAGCTTGCTGCCACATTAAAGAAACAAAAGAAATGTTCGTACTGGAATGCCTGCTGTGTCAAGACACCTAATTAGAAAACAACGTCATAGTGAATAGTAGAGTGGGACGTCCCTGGTGGCGCAGTGGATAAGAGTCCACCTGCCAATGCAGGGGAAATGGGTTCGAGCCCTGGTCCGGGAAGATTCCACATGCCACGGACCAACTAAGCCCATGTGCCACAACTACTGAGCCTGTGCTCTAGAGCCCGAGAGCCACAACTACTGAGCCCGTGTGCCACAACTACTGAAGCCCACGCGCCTAGAGCCCGTGCTCCACAACAAGAGAAGCCACTACAGTGAGAAGCCCGTGCACCACAATGAAGAGTAGCCCCCACTTGCCTCAACTAGAGAAAGCTCACACGCAGCAACAAAGACCCAATGCAGCCAAAAATAAATGAATAAATTTTTTAAAAAATTTGTTTAAAAAAAAAATAGTAGAGCAAGTCTCCAGCTCTGCCAGAAGAGCTAAAATAAATGTGCCAACAGGGGAGTCACAGAGTAAAGTCAATTATCATCCTGGTGATTCCGCTGATTCCACATGCACGACTCGGAGGTTTGACAGAACTGGGCATGTGTTGGGTCTTGGTGTCATGCTAAACGGTAGTGCTTCCAAACACACTTATATCGCCGAGAGAATCCTATTCCAATCGGAGATCTTCACGTCCATAGAACTTGTCTAGTTATAAAGAAACATCATGGTAACTCAAACCACCAAAATAAAACGCTTTGACAATGACGAAGCAACAACGGGATGTTGGATTTATAGAGAGATTTTTATTTCCAGCTCATCGAGACATTTTACAAAAGCAAGGTAATCATTTCACAAAGATTATCTTCACCTTCCATGTTGGGACTCAGAGACATATTCTTACAAAGACAGTGCTGGTATCATTCATTCATTCATTCATTCCATCTCTCACTTATTTTTCCATTCATTCAACCACGTGAGTTGAGTGCCGTTTCATAATGGGTAGAGGTAGGGTGACATAAAATGCCAAATAAGAAATGGTACAGTCCTTTAGGCACAAAGCCTGTGAGGGAATAACCCAGTGGCAAAGACTGGCAGTTATGCAAACAACTGTAAGCCAGGTTTATGCCAGGATGGGATGTCTGTGCTAAGAATTTTGACATTTATCGCGCAGGTGATAATGGCACGGTCGAAGGATTGTGGGCCTGAGTGTGAGCGCTCTAGGAGCAAGTGGTGTGCAGGATGGAGGAGAGGCAAGGAAGCCAGTTAGGAGGTGAGTGCCGTCATGCTTCATGGCTCTACTCCCACTCCTGGCTGCCTCATTATCAGTTCCCTCCTCCACCCATGGCATCCAGGCCTTTCCTCCACCTCTTGGCTGAAACTGTTTCCTGTGTCATGAATGAACCTCTCCTGGCCAAAGCCCAAAAAATACTTTCCCAGTTTTAGCTTATCAGATCTCTCTACCCTACTTGCATGGTTAGCCACTAACTCTAGCTGGAAACGTTTCTCCGAGCACAGCCTCTTGCTGCTTTATCTCCTGCTTCTCCCGGGGGCTGCTGCTCTGGTTCAGGTTTTTCATGACTTGCCCGTCCACAAGGCCTGGTGTTTGTGAGTCGCATCTAACACTCTCCCTGGGGAATGTCTTGCTCATATTTGCAACTTCTGCAGCTAAAATCCCTCCTCTGTGGATAATCTGTTAATAAAGAGAATCTGAAAATGAGGACTCTCTGAGGGAAATTTTTATCACACAGGTGCTCTCAGCATTATATTATCATGAATCCATCTCTACTTATCTATCTTAAGATGAAGATTTGGGGTCAGATAGACAACGTCCTCCTCCACTTTGCCCTTGTCAAGCTGTACTGGGGCCTATTGGTGCCTACCATTGAACTAGTAGATTGAGTAGTTAAGAAGGGCAGGATGCAGAAGGAGACTTTCTTTCTGAAAGTCTTTAGAGAAAGGTCTAATCTTCTGGGTGACTTTTTGCTGAATGAAGGTCATTTAAACATCATCTCTGGTGTTTTAAATCTATTTCTGGTCCCTCAAGAGATGTTCTGCTTCTCTCTGGTCTCCATAGTGAATTGTTGACTGAAATACGAAGGGAAGCTCCATGGGGGTTGGAACCTCACTTTGTTCATTGCTGTTTGCCTGGGACCTAGAAAAGCACCTGGTACAGACTAGGGACTCATAATTAGGTGCAGAGTGTTTCGTGTTTGGGGAGATGCAAGTGGTCCCCACGTGTTCATGGTTTGTCAACACAAAGGAAATAACAATAACACAAACTTTGGGTAAACTGTTGAGATCATGGATTAAGAGAATTTACAAGAGGTCACTTTAGGATTTATCAGCTTCAAATCTTATGTAAACTTATTATGGCCTCCAAGAAACTTGAATCTTTGTGGGAGGCCCAGGATTTGGCAGTTACAACCACGAATGGGGTAAGACCTTGGGACCTAATCAACCAGGCATGAACTGGCCAAGTGTAAACACGGAAGCTCAAATCGAGACAGACACCTTTCTTCTTTCAGCCCTTTGACCTCAGTGCAAATGTCTTAAAATTCGTAGATCACAGGCTTCTCTCTGGTTGGATTTTGGTCATGTCTTCTCATAGAGTTTAGTTTATTTTAAAGCCTCAAAAAAAAAAAAAGTAATCTTCGAATAAAGGCTTTCCACCTGAGACTGTTTGTGGTCTGCTCTGACAGGTAGGGTCCCAGGCAACCTGCTTACCAATCTGAACCTACTGGACAGTACAATGAATGGAGTTTATTCCCTTTGAATTAGTGCCCTATCAGTTTGCTAAACATGTTACCCAAATGCTGTGCTTGTTTCCTTCCTGGTGAGGGTCAGCTTGAAATTCCCAGGGCTGCTTGGCCTGATTCCAGGCCCATGGAGAACTGATATCTTCTTGATCCACTTGTTCAGGAATCTCTCATGAACAGTAGGTAAGATGGTCTGTTGTCCCCAGGTTGAACTTTTCTCAACCTTTCATTCTGTAGCTTGAAATCAGTTTTTGGATTTGGCTGCTTATATTCAAAATAGAAACCTGATAACTGATTCTTTTTTTTTTTTTTTTTGCTTGTGGCTTTTTTTCAAGTTTATTTATTTATTTATTTATTTTTGGCTGTGTCGGGTCTTAGTGTCTGTGCGAGGGCTTTCTCCAGTTGCGGCAAGCGGGGACCACTCTTCATTGCGGTGCGCGGGCCTCTCACTATCGCGGCCTCTCTTGTTGTGGAGCACAGGCTCCAGACGCGCAGGCTCAGTACTTGTGGCTCACGGGCCTAGTTGCTCCGCGGCATGTGGGATCTTCCCAGACCAGGGCTCGAACCCGTGTCCCCCGCACTGGCAGGCAGATTCTCAACCCCTGCGCCACCAGGGAAGCCCCTGATAACTGATTCTTATAATGAACCAGCATTTTACACCACCTTCAGAGTTGGAGTCAGTTAAGTATTGTTTCTGGAAAACACACACAGTTTTCTTTTTTCAGTCAAGGAGTGGTGCCGGATCGAGCGATGTTATGTTTCATGCCCTTTGCTAAAAATATGTGCTGATTTATGGCCCCTTTTTGATCCTGGCAGAGAATGCCTGCATTCCCACCTGCTGTTGAGAACAGAAAAGAGAGCTCTCTCTTTTGCACTGGTGATCAGGAACCAATTGTGCAGCTTCTACCTCTCTACCTTCTGGTAGAAAGGCTTAGCAACAATTGCTGCTAAGCCCAAATCATTTTTGGCATATGTTCTTTAAAAACATAATGTATCTATTTACAACTCCAGATAGCAGGTGAGCTCATTCAATTTCCTAGAGTTTCATTTTGTAGTAGGAAAGAATCTTTGTATTCTATTACAAGTTAATCACTAAAGGGGTGTTGCCTGTAAGCTTAAATTATACATAATGGCCTATCTCTGGGAGCCCTGCCTCCCAGGTAATGAGCATTAAGCTAAAATACCATCATTTAGCTCACCTGAAACATCCTGACCAGGCCCACCTGTGAATGACTGCAGGCAGGAAGAAATGAACACATCCCCTCTGGAGGCTGACCGGAACCAGGAAATGTTTGGCTTTACTCCCTCCCCTTTTAGTATAAAAGAAGCCTGAATTCTAACTCAGGTAAGGTGGTTCTATGGGGTACAAGCCCACCATCTTCTCGGTCTGCTGGCTTTCCAAATAAAGTCGCAATTCCTTGCCCTAACAACTTGTCTCTCGAGTTTTTGGCATGTTGTGTGGTGAGCAGTACAAGCTTGGGCTCAGTAACAGTTTTTGGTGGGCAGCTGGCCCCAGTTGGGGAATTTTGGGGTAAGGTTCTAGCAGCTGCCAGGACCACTTGTCCTGAGGACCTGCCCTTCCAAGTTCCCCGAAGCAGCACCCGCTGCCCCAGAGCTTGGCAGTTGGATCAAGGAATCAACGTGTAAGAACCAACAGGCTCCATGCAGTAGGGTAAGTCGCTCCGGTGTGTGCAGCTGGAAACTGTATTTTCTCTCTGTTTGGGGCTTTTGCTCCAGAATAAGCAAGTTTGTTTTGTATTTGAGTGGGGTACCCTGTTGGAAAGAGGGAGGGGTTGTTGGACTTTTACCTGATTTGTGAACCAGTTCATTTCTTTGGATGCTAGCATTTGTGTGTGCTGTTTGCGTTTTGTCTTGTATTCCTGTCTCTTAAAAAATGGGGACTATTTCAACTATCCCTAAAAAGTCCTCTGAGGCCCATTTTGCATAAGTGATCTGATTACAGCCATGAATCCACGAGTGAGAAGATACTATTTTATTGTAACAATGTGTTGCCACAGTACCTGTCAGGACCTCCAAAGGGGTTTAGGCAGGATTATCTTGGGACCCTGTGCTCCATGTACTGCTACCCTTGCTGTGTTAATTACATCGTTTGCAGTCTCCTGTGTCGGTGGTATACGTAAAACCCCAAGACCAAACTTGAGGGTTTATTTAGGATTTTCTGTTTTGTTCTTTGGGTTGTTCATTTCAGTTTGTTTGGTACTGTTTCTCCATTTACAGCCAAATCAGTTTTGTGATATTTAAAACTTTTACTGATGCCAAATGGGGGAAAGGAACAAAAAAGAAAAAACCTGTCTATGGGGCATTCCCTGGGAGAAGAGAAAAGTTCTACTTGGTTCCTAAAATCACCAAAAGCCCTAGCCCAGAATTCAGCCTGGTTGGTTGATGCCAAGGCAAAAGGGCATCCTTTTTAATGGTTAGAGATGATCAATTGCTATTTATGGTTTTACAGTGGCTTTTGAATGACTCTATAGCTGTTTTCTGAAGAAGTGGGGAAGAATGACGAAGTCCTTTATATGCAAGCATTTGTGCTACTACCTCAGGGAAAATAAGAAAAGGAAGGGAATGAAGGTGAGGATATGTTGCTTCAAACCTTAATTCCTCTACCTGGGCTAGCTGTCTTAGTCGCTCTGATATATCCACTCCTTCCCCCACCTTCCATTCATATCTAGCCCCAGTTCCTGACACTGGGGCTCAGGACTGCCCCTCCTTATAGGGACCAATTAGAAAATCCTGTGTTCGTTCCTGGTTACAGGGATTTGGTCTGGTATCGCCATCTAAGTCCTGACAAGGCACCCAATTTGGGCCAGGAGCCACTCTGGGGCAGAGCAATTTCCTTTATGTCTTTATCTCATGGGAGGCTAAATGCAAATGACCAGCCGCCTGGGTTTCTCAGACTTGTTTAATTGGGAAGATCGCAACCCTCCTTACAGGAGGATCTTCTAGACTTGAAGCTTATTTGGCAGTACCCATAGCTGAACCAAACTGGGACCCCAATAAGGGAGGAACACCATTATTAGGGCACTGCTTATTTGTGCATCTTGATAGGGCTTGGAAAAGGGGAACCAAAGCAAAAGAGTTTGAACAAAATTCAAGAAATTCAGCAAAAAAACAAATGAAGACCCTTCTGAATTTTTGGAAAAGATTTATTAGGCCTACAGACAGTATACTAATGCAGATCCTGAGACCCCTGAAAATATTAGAATGGTAAACTTGACCTTTATGGGCAAAGTGCCTCAGATATCAGGAGAAAGTGGCAAAGATTAGATGATGCATTTGGAATGAATCCTTCTCAATGGGTAGATGTTGCTTTTAAAGTGTTCAACAGGGAACAGCGACAGAAGGAAGATGCAAAGCGAAATGCCACTTTTTGGGCAGCGGCACTGGATTCCCGGAAGGTGAGTAACCCCGAGAGAGAAGTCACCATTGGGGAAGGAACAATGTGCTGCCATAAGGAGGACGAACATTGGAAAATAGATTGCCTAGACTAAAACATAAGAAGAAAAACAATAAAAGTTGAGAGCCTCTCATATGGTAGAAAGAGAGGATCACTCTGATGAATGAAGAGGCCCAGGGGCTCCCTTGGACTTGAGGCACCTAATTCCCCACAGGAGCCCCAGGTGAAAACTGACAGTGAGGAATGAGCTGATGAACAGTCTGATGGACCTCACCCTGAAGTTGTTCACCAGAACAGCTTGACATCAGAGTCCCACCAGAACATGAATTAAGCCTACAGATGGCGCTCGTATTTAGGTTACTCTGTGGCTTCAATTTCTACTGGAAAGAGTGTCCACTTTCTTACTGGTGCTCCTCGGGTGAATTATGCTAGCCAGATAGTACTACACAGTGTTCATGAGAATGACAGTGTCAGTTACTCAGTCTCACAGAGGTGACCAGATCGGCTATATTGGTAGTGTGCTGTGTTCAGTCGATGTGGATAGAGACACCATTACAGATGTGCTCTTGATAGGTGTGCCTATGCACATGAATGACCTAAAGAAAGAGAAAGGAAGAATCTACCTGTTTACTATCACAATGGGTGTTTTGAATTGGCACCAATTTGTGGAAGACCTCGAGGGTGTTGAAAATGCTCAGTTTGGTTCAGCCATTGCAGCTCTTTCAGACATCAACATGGATGGCTTTAATGATGTGATCGTTGATTCACCTTTGGAAAATCAGCACTCTGGAGCTGTGTACATCTACAGTGGTCATAAGGGCACCATTCACATGAGGTATTCCCAGAAAATCCTGGGATCCAATGGAGCCTTTAGAAGCCATATTCAGTACTTTTGGAGATCCCTGGATGGCTATGGAGATTTAAATGGGGATTCCATCACTGATGTGTCCATTGGTGCCCTTGGACAGGTTGTTCAGCTCTGGTCACAAGTATTGCTGATGTATCTGCGGATGTTTCATTCGCACCAGAAAAAAATCACTTGGCTCAACAAGAATTCTGAGATGAACCTCAAACTCCGCTTCAGTGTGAGTTTAGACCTACTAAGCAAGACCTACTAAGCAAAACAATCAAGTGGCCATTGTACATAACATCACAATTGATGCAGACCAATAATCATCCAGAGTAACCTCCAGGGGTTTATTTAAAGAAAATAATGAAAGGTGCTTGCAGAAGACCATGACTTGTGCTAAAAATAACACAATGACTACTGTCAGACCTCCCCAGATGGGGATTCAACACAGGAGCACCTGTCCTACCAGGGACTGGAAAATAGACTTTACTCAAATGCCTCGAGTTGCAGGAAATTTTAGATAATCTGCTAGTGTTTATCTTTTTCAGGATGAGTGGAAACATATTCCACCTGGACAGAAAGTCTTGAAGTGGTTAAAGCCCTCCTTAAGGAAATTATCCCCTGATTTGGATTAAGGCATTGAAACTGCATTCAGCCTGGAGACCACAATCAACAGGAAAAACCAAGAAAAAGAATCGTACATTAAAAAGGAACATTGTTAAAAAGGAACACTATTAAAATTATCTCAAGAAACTAATTTTCTTGGGATAGGGCCTTGCCAGTTACCCTGCTATGGATCAGTGGCTCCCAGAAGCAGGCTTAAATTAAGCCCCTTTGAAATATCGTATGGTAGGCCATTCCAGGTGTCTGCCCTGGTGAGAGAATCTATAAATGCTCTAAAAGGCATAGCAGTTGCCCATTACGTTAAAAGTTTGGGCACTATGTTAACCTCTGTTCATGAAGTTGCCTCCAACAGGTCTGCCTATCCAACTAAAGTAGATGGTAATTTCATTATAACTGGAGAAGGGTCAACCTATTTGTTTAATTTTGTCCAAATAAATAGCACAGGAATTTAGTATATGTATTGGGAGCTGGAACCAAAATTCCAAGTTCAATTACAAAATAGAAAACAACATGCTAAGGGGTTTCATCAGGTTTAAATAGTTGTAGATAAAAAAGGAAAGAGGATTTTACTACTGACTTAAAGATTCTAAAGAATATTTATCACCCCCATTCAGCAGGAAGTAGTCAGAGCAGTCTTCTCCCTTTCCCCACAAGACTGTAGAATGGACATTGACAGTAGGGAATTGTAATAGAGAAGAATCTTTGTGTTCTATTACAAGTTAATCACTAAATGGATGTTGCCTATAAGCTTAAATTATACATAATGGCTCATCTCTGGGAACCCTGCCTCCCCAGTAATGAGCATTAAGCTAAAATACCATCATTTAGCTCCCAGGAAGCATCCTGACAAGGCCCTCCTGTGAATGACTGCAGGAAGAGAGAAATTAAACTTCCCCTCCAGCGGCTGACTGGAACCAGGAAATGTTTGGCTTTCCTTCCCTTTTAGTACAAAAGAAGCCTGAATTCTAGCTCAGGCAAGATGGTTCTTTGGAACACAAGTCTACCATCTCCTCAGTCTGCTGGCTTTCTGAATAAAGTCACTATTCCTTGCCCCAACAATTTATCTTGCAATTTATTGGCCTGTCATGTGGCGGGCAGTATGAGCTTGGACTCAGTAACAATTTCATAACGAATTTCTACTGGAAGGAACCATTACTGTTTAAAATGAGATGTGTGACGGGTATGTTAGAATTTTTCTGTAGATGAGGTAAATGTTTGCTAATTAGTATTCTGAATTTTTCTTCATTGTACTCTCTGGTGAAAAACTTGAGATTCTCGTGTGTGTGTGTGTGTGTATGTGTGTGTATTTTTTGGAAAAATCTTAATTATTTTATAAAAAGACTCTAGGTCCTGCCCACGTGATATGACTCCCTCCATCCTTTTTCTTTCTTCCTTTCTCAAGTCTTTCAACACCCATTATGTACCAGGCACTGTGCTAGGCACACAAGACAATGGTGACCAAAAGTGGCACAGATTCCTTCCCCCTAATAATTTTACTCATGTTGAATTAAGAGTCTTATGTTCAGCTCCTTAATTTTTATCAGAAGAGTCAAGCCTTATTTCCCACTTGGCTGGTTTTGAAATCACATGGCCCTGCCTTCTGCAACATAGAATCCACATCTAACTTCATCTCATATAACTCTGCTGTTCCAAAGTGTGTTTCAGATCTATACCTCTGTTACTCTTAGACCTTAAGATCTAAACATTGTCAATGATCTCTAAACTTTCTTTAAAATAGAGGACTATTGGGAATTTCCTGGCAATCCAGTGGTTAGGACTCTGTGCTTCCACTGCAGGGGGTACAGGTTTGATCTCAGTCAGGGAACTAAGATCCTGTAAGCTGCATGGCCAAAAAAAAATTTTTTTTTTCATAAGAAAATTGATTTTGACCAAATATGTTAAAGACTTTTTGAAGCTACTCTATTTCTATCTCAAAGTGGGTTTCTAACCGCCTCCCTGACTCTCCTCCTTTCTCCAGAGCTCTGAGAGGACCCTGCTAAACCTAGTTGGAAAACCACTGTCCTGACGCAGGCCGATTTACCTTGTGAAATTGCTGGGGAGCTCTGCCTCTGCGGTCTGCCCTCTAGGCTGAATGATAATTCCAGGTTGAGAATCAGTTTGGCTCTCAAGCTTATCCTGGTTGTTCTTCTGTATATTTAAAAGTGGGCTGCCTACCTTTCTCAGAATCAATGGGCAAAATCACAGATTCTCGTGTCCATCTGCTGTTCTGTATCATGTCACAGGCTACTGCAAAGTGATAGAAACTAGGACTCAATTTTGAAAGGAGAGGCAAGCAGAGTGCTGCTGTTGGAATAGGTTTTCCAATTCTTATGGTTCTGAATTTCTCATTCTCTGCAATGCTTGTTCAGGGAAACCCTCACCCCACTTAGTGTAACTGGCAGGTTCTTACTCTGTAGCCAAGAAAAAAGAAAACACTAGATAGCAGGTCAGTTCTCTGATATTTGCAGAGGATTGCAAGGTGAGTATTTTAGGAACACACTGCAGAGAATAAAAATGATATGTCTGGTCCAGGGTTTGTATTTCAGGAGAGAAAGAGGAAAAGGTGGAAAGACAGAGACAAAAAGAAAGAGACAGAGAGAGAATAAGAGGTTTCTAATTTTAATTAGAATTCTAATTCTAATTATTCAGAATAATTTCACCATCCGCTGGAAAGAGTCCTCATGACACAAAATTCTGCAGTTTTCCTACTTCTCACACCCCCACACTGTTTCCAACTCACTGCTAGAAGAGGGTTTCTAGAGCTAGAAAAAGGTGAAAAGCTGTTGGTGGAGGAATAGTTTTATATACCACCTCCTGTGCCCCGAATCTTTCCTGGAGTTTGGGGGAAGGGAGGGCAAGGCAGTTTTGTTTTTGTTCTTAGTTTGTTTTAGAAACCTTCTTTTCCTGAATATAAAAGCAATACATCTGGCAATACCAAATGCTGGTAATGATACAGATTCATAGGATCTCATACACTGCTGGTGGGAATATGTATTGACTGATGCAACCACTTGGGAAAAACAGTTTGAAGTTTCACATACCCTATGACGAGCATTTCCACTCCCAGGTTTATATCCAAATTGGTATACCGGGACACTGGGAAGACATGTACAAGAATATCCATAGTACTGTTCATAACAGGAAAAGTCTGGAAATAACCTAAAATACAGAAAAAAAACAGTAATATAGTTGCACAATAGAATATTACATAGTAATCAAAATAAATGATCTCCAGTGATATACGCATCAATACAGATGAATTTCAGCAATATTAAGTGAATAAAGTCCTAGAAGATAATATATAACATACTATGCTCTTAAAAAAGTTGAAACAACCAAGATAAAAAAATATATAGTTTATATAGCTTTACAAAAGCATGTATCCATATACAACTTTATTAAAAGGAAAAGAAGGGAATTATGAGATTTGGGAAAGTGGTTATTTTGAGTAAAGAAAAGTAGTGAGTGGGATAGGAGAAGATTCATGCCTAGATGCAAATTTTTATTTTAGTCCTAGCTTTTATATTTAGCATTGGGTGTATGAGTACTTACTACACTGTAATAAACAAATGAATAAACAATGGCTATGCATGGACCAATGAGGAGACTGTTTACTGAATTGATTAAGATTAACCCAATTCAGAGTGTCTCTGCATCCAAAAGAGAAACTGAAAGCTAAAATCATATATTCCTGTGAATAATTTAGAACCTCAGCAAAGAATGTGAAGAAAGACTCATCCCTAATTGTATCACTCCAGAGATAATCATTATTAATATTTTGGTATATTTCCTTTTGTTTGTTTGTTTGTTTTATACTGCAGGTTCTTATTAGTCAATTTCATACACATCAGTGTATACATGTCAATCCCAATCACCCAATTCAGCACACCACCATCCCCACCCCAACGTGGTATTCCCCCCTTGGTGTCCATATGTTCTCTACATCTGTGTCTCAACTTCTGGCCTGCAAATCGGCTCATCTGTACCATTTTTCTAGGTTCCACATAAATGCGTTAATATACGATATTTGTTTTTCTCTTTCTGACTTACTTCACTCTGTATGACAGTCTCTAGATCCATCCACGTCTCAACAAATGACTCAATTTCGTTCCTTTTTATGGCTGAGTAATATTCCATTGTATATATGTACCACAACTTCTTTATCCATTCGTCTGTCAGTGGGCATTTAGGTTGCTTCCATGACCTGGCAGTTGTAAATAGTGCTGCAATGAACATTGGGGTGCATATGTCTTTTTGAATTATGGTTTTCTCTGGGTATATGCCCAGTAGTGGGATTGCTGGATCATATGGTAATTCTATTTCTAGTTTTTTTAAGGAACCTCCATACTGTTCTCCATAGTGGCTGTATCAATTTACGTTCCCACCAACAGTACAAGAGGGTTCCCTTTTCTCCACACCCTCTCCAGCATTTGTTGTTTGTAGATTTTCTGATGATGCCCATTCTAACCGGTGTGAGGTGATACCTCATTGTAGTTTTACTTTGCATTTCTCTAATAATTACTGATGTTGAGCATCTTTTCATGTGCTTCTTGGCCATCTGTATGTCTTCTTTGGAGAAATGTCTATTTAGGTCTTCTGCCCATTTTTGGATTGGGTTGTTTGTTTCTTTAATGTTGAGCTGCATAAGCTGTTTATATATTTTGGAGATTAATCCTTTGTCCGTTGATTCGTTTGCAAATATTTTCTCCCATTCTGAGGGTTGTCTTTTCGTCTTGTTTATGGTTTCCTTTGCTGTGCAAAAGCTTTTAAGTTTCATTAGGTCCCATTTGTTTATTTGTGTTTTTATTTCCATTACTCTAAGAGGTGGATCAAAAAAGATCTTGCTGTGATTTATGTCAAAGAGTGTTCTTCCTATGTTTTCCTCTAAGAGTTTTATAGTGTCAGGTCTTACATTTAGGTCTTGAATCCATTTTGAGTTTATTTTTTTGTATGGTGTTAGGGAGTGTTCTAATTTCATTCTTTTGCATGTAGCTGTCCAGTTTTCCCAGCACCACTTATTGAAGAGACTGTCTTTTCCCCATTGTCTATCTTTGCCTCTGTTGTCATAAATTAGTTGACCATAGGTGCGTGGGTTTAGCTCTGAGCTTTCTATCTTCTTGCATTGGATCTATGTTTCTGTTTTTATGCCAGTAGCATATTGGCTTGATTACTGTAGCTTTGTAGCATACTCTGAAGTCAGGGAGTCTGATTCCTCCATCTCCGTTTTTTTCCCTCAAGACTGCTTTGGCTATTCGGGGTCTTTTGTGTCTCCATATAAATTTTAAGATGATTTGTTCTAGTTCCGTATAAAATGCCATTGGTAATTTGATAGGGATTGCATTGAATCTGTAGATTGCTTTGGGTAGTATACTCATTTTCACAATGTTGATTCTTCCAATCCAAGAACATGGTATATCTCTCCATCTGTTGGTATCATCTTTAATTTCTTTCATCAGTGTCTTATAGTTTTCTGCATACAGGTCTTTTGTCTCCCTAGGTAGGTTTATTCCTAGGTATTTTATTCATTTTGTTGCAGTGGTAAATGGGAGTGTTTCCATAATTTCTCTTTCAGATTTTTCATCATTAGTGTATAGGAATGCAAGAGATTTCTGTGCATTAATTTTGTATCCTGCAACTTTACCAAATTCATTGATTAGCTCTAGTAGTTTTCTGGTGGCATTTTTAGGATTCTCTATGTGTAGTATCATGTCATCTGCAAACAGTGACAGTTTTACTTCTTCTTTTCCAATTTGTATTCCTTTTATTTCTTTTTCTTCTCTGATTGCCGTGGCTAGGACTTCCAAAACTATGTTGAATAATAGTGGTGAGAGTGGACATCCTTGTCTCATTGCTGATCTTAGAGGAAATGCTTTCAGTTTTTCACCATTGAGAATGATGTTTGCTGTGGGTTTGTCATATATGGCCTTTATTATTTTGAGGTAGGTTCCCTCTATGCCCACTTTCTGGAGAGTTTTTATCATAAATGGGTGTTGAATTTTGTCAAAAGCTTTTTCTGCATCTATTGAGATGATCATATGGTTTTTATTCTTCAATTTGTTAATATGGTATATCACATTGATTTGCGTATATTGAAGAATACTTGCATCCCTGGGATAAATCCCACTTGATTGTGGTGTATGATCCTTTTAATGTGTTGTTGGATTCTGTTTGCTAGTATTTTGTTGAGGATTTTTGCATCGATATTCATCAGTGATATCGGTCTGTAATTTTCCTTTTTTGTACTATCTTTGTCTGGTTTTGGTATCAGGGTGATGGTGGCCTCATAGAATGAGTTTGGGAGTGTTCCTTCCTCTGCAATTTTTTGGAAGAGTTTGAGAAGGATGTGTGTTAGCTCTTCTCTAAATGTTTGATGGAATTCACCTGTGAAACCATCTGGTCCTGGACTTTTGTTTGTTGGAAGATTTTAAATCACTGTTTCAATTTCATTACTTGTGATTGGTCTATTCATATTTTCCATTTCTTCCAGGTTGTCCATTTTATTGGCATAGAGTTGCTTGTAGTAGTCTCTTAGGATGCTTTGTATTTCTGCAGTGTCTGTTGTAACTTCTCCGTTTTCATTTTTAATTTTATTGATTTGAGTCCTCTCCCTCTTTTTCTTGATGAGTCTGGCAATGGTTTATGAATTTTGTTTATCTTCTCAAAGAAGCACCTTTTAGTTTTACTGATCTTTGCTATTGTTTTCTTTGTTTCTATTTCATTTTTTTCTGCTCTGATCTTTATGATTTCTTTCCTTCTCCTAACTTTGGATTTTGTTTGTTCTTCTTTCTCTAGTTCCTTTAGGTGTAAGGTTAGATTGTTGAGGTTTTTTTTTCTTGAGGTAGGCTTGTATTGCTATAAACTTCCCTCTTAGAACCGCTTTTGCTGCATCCCATAGGATTTGGATCGTCGTGTTTTCATTGTCATTTGTGTCTAGGTAATTTTTGATTTCCTCTTTGATATCTTCAGTGATATCTTCGTTATTTAGTAACGTATTCTTTAGCCTCCATGTGTTTGTGGTTTTTATGGTTTTTTTCCCTGTAATTGATTTCTAATCTCATAGCATTGTGGTCAGAAAAGATGCTTGATATGATTTCAATTTTCTTAATTTGCTGAGGGTTGATTTGTGACCCAAGATGTGATCTATCCTGGAAAATATTCTGTGAGAACTTGAGAAGAAAGTGTAATCTGCTGTTTTTGGATGGAATGTCCTATAAATATCAATTAAATCTATCTAGTCTATTGTGTCATTTAAAGCTTGTGTTTCCTTATTTATTTTCATTTTGGACGATCTGTCCATTGGTGTAAGTGAGGTGTTAAATACCCCCACTATTATTGTGTTACTGTCGATTTCCTATCTTATAGCTGTTAGCAGTTGCCTTACATATTGAGGTGCTCCTATGTTGGGTGCATATATATTTATAATTGTTATATCTTCTTCTCGGATTGATCCCTTGATCATTATGTAGTGTCCTTCCTTGTCTCTTGTAACATTCTTTATTTTAAAGTCTATTTTATCTGATATGAGTATAGCTCCTCCAGCTTTCTTTTGATTTCCATTTGCATGGAATATCTTTTTCCATCCCCTCACTTTCAGTCTGTATGTGTCCCTAGGTCTGAAGTGGGTCTCTTGTAGACAGCATATATATGGGTCTTGTTTTTGTATCCATTCAGCAATCCTGTGTCTTTTGGTTGGAGCATTTAATCCAATCAGGTTTAAGGTTATTATTGATATGTATGCTCCTATGACCATTTTCTTAATTGTTATGGGTTTGTGTTTGTTGGCCCTTTTCTTCTCTTGTGTCTCCCCCTTAGAGAATTTCCTTTGGCATTTGTTGTAGAGCTGGTTTGGTGGTGCTGAATTCTCTTAGCTTTTGCTTGTCTGTAAAGCATTTGATTTCTCCATCAAATCTAAATGAGATCCTTGCCGGGTAGAGTAATCTTGGTTGTAGGTTCTTCCCTTTCATCACTTTAAGTATATCATGCCACTCCTTTCTGGCTTGTAGAGGTTCTGTTGAGAAATCAGCTGTTAACCTTATGGGAGTTCCCTTGTATGTTATTTGTCGTTTTTCCCTTGCTGCTTTCAATAAATTTTCTTTGTCTTTAATTTTTGCCAATTTGATTACTATGTGTCTCAGCATGTTTCTCCTTGGGTTTATCCTGTATGGGACTCGCTGTGCTTCCTGGACTTGGGTGGCTATTTCCTTTCCCATGTTAGGGAAGTTTCTGACTATAGTCTCTTCGAATATTTTCTCTGGTCCTTACTCTCTCTCTTCTCCTTCTGGGACCCCTATAATGCGAATGTTGTTGCATTTAATGTTGTCCCAGAGGTACCTTAGGCTGTCTTTATTTCTTTTCATTCTTTTTTCTTTATTCTGTTCTGCAGCAGTGAATTCCACAATTCTGTCTTCCAGGTCACTTATCAGTTCTTCTGCCTCAGTCATTCTGCTATTGCTTCCTTCTAGTGTAGTTTTCATTTCAGTTATTGTACTGTTCATCTCTGTTTGTTCTTTAATTCTTCTAGATCTTTGTTAAACATTTCTTTCATCTTCTCAATTTTTGCCTCCATTATTTTTCCGAGTTCCTGGATCATCTTCACTATCATTATTCTGAATTCTTTTTCTGGAAGGTTTCCTATCTCCACTTCATTTAGTTGTTTTTCTGGGGTTTAATCTTGTTCCTTCATCTGGTATATAGCCCTCTGCCTTTTCAACTTGACTATCTTTCTGTGAATGTGGTTTTTGTACCACAGGCTTCAGGATTGTAGTTCTTCTTGCTTCTGCTGGTATATTTCCTTTTGGCTACTTTTTTCTAATTCCTATTTTTAAACAAAATTGTAATCATGTTTAAACAGTAATCTTATACTTTACACTTAATATTATATACTTTCCCCATATGATAAAATAATCTGAATGTTTTTAACAGCTGAATAATATTACATTACATGTATGCATCATAATTTAACAAATCCTTTATACACATTTATTTTGGTTTCCCTTTTTTTGTTATGTGTAAAGCTGCAATAAGCAATTTGCACATAAATCTAGGTGACTTCTCTGATTTCATTAAGATTCTTAAGAGGAGAATCAAGGTGTGAAAATTTTTTAGTTATTGTCACATATTGATAAATTGGAGGGCGCTATTTTTGTGAGAAATTGAATAAGATAGTGCACATAAATGTGCCTAATATATACATGATAGACCTTCAATATCGGTTGGATATGTAGTTGCATATAATTACAAGGTTAGTTAGAATATATTGGAAAAAGATAAAGGAATATCTTCCTCATCTACCAGGCTATGAAAATAAGATGACTTAGTATTGTGTCTTAACTTTTAGTGGAAATACAAGTGCATGCCATGGGAGTTTATTTTTATTAATTTTATGTTGCATTAATGATAATATAATTTATATATCATGTGTATTCTTTTTTTTAATTTTTTAAAAAATTTGATAAGGTTTTTTAAAAAATTTATTTATTTTATTTATTTATTTTTGGCTGTGTTGGGTCTTCGTTTCTGTGCAAGGGCTTTCTCTAGTTGCAGCGAGTGGGGGCCACTCTTCATCATGGTGCGCGGGCCTCTCACTGTCACGGCCTCTCTTGTTGTGGAGCACAAGCTCCAGACGCGCAGGCTCAGTAGTTGTGGCTCACGGGCCTAGTTGCTCCGCGGCATGTGGGCTCTTCCCAGACCAGGGCTCGAACCCGTGTCCCCTGCATTGGCAGGCAGATTCTCAACCACTGTGCCACCAGGGAAGCCCTCATGTTTATTGTTTCAAAAATGTTTTCATATGCATCATCTCATTTGCTTTCCATGACAATCTTCTAAGGTATGTTAAATCACCCCCACTTTACAGGTGAGGAAGTTGACAGATGGGTTAGAATACTTACCCAAGATTTTGAAGCTTAAAACTGAGTTCCAGGGACTTCCCTGGTGGCGCAGTGGTTGAGAATCCGCCTGCCAATGCAGGGGACACAGGTTCGATCTCTGGTCTGGAAAGATCCCACATGCCATGGAGCAACTGAGCCCATGCACCACAACTACTGAGCCTGCCCTCTAGAGCCCACGAGCCATGACTAGTGAAGCCCATGCACCTAGAGCCCATCCTCTGCAACAAGAGATGCCACCGCAATGAGAAGCCCGTGCACCGCAACGAAGAGCAGCCCCTCCTCGCCGCAACTAGAAGAAGCCCGCGTGCAGCCAAAAATTAAAAAACAAAACAAAACTGAGTTCCAGTTTCAGCAATGGCAGAAGGGCTTATACTGAATGACTATTCTGCAGATAACACTTAAACACTATGGACAAAATATTTTACCTAGTTGTTTTAAAGGCACTAGAGAAAAACCAAAAGCAGGCAGAAACTGAAAGGGAAATGTTTAAAACCAATAACCTAAGTTTCCACCTTAAGAAACTAAAAAAATAACTAAACTAAACTCAAAAGATGTGGAAGAGATGAGACCAAGATAAGAACAGAAATCAAACAGAAAAAAAGCTGTGAAAATTTAACGAAACCCAAAATTTGTTTATTGAAAAAATTATTAAAATTGCTAAGCCCCTAGCTAGACTGATACAAAAAAAAAGGAAACAATTTATCAATACTGAAAATGAAAGAGGGAGTATCGTTACAGATCTTACAGACAATAACAGAATAATAAGGGATTATGGTGCACTGTCAATAAACTCAACAACTTAAATAAAATGCACAAATTCCTTGAAAAACAACTCACCAAAACTGACAAAAGAAGAAATGGAAACTCTGAATATCCACATATCTGTTATTTTAATTGAATTTGTTATTAAAACCTTTCCACGAAAAGGATTCCAGGTCTAAACGGTTTCACTAGTAAATTCTATCAAACAGTTAAGGAAGACATAACACCAATCTTAAATTCTTTCCAAGATTAGAAGAGGGAATATTCCTAACTTGTTTTGAGGCCAAAATAATCCCAACACAAAAGCTTGTTAAAGACAATACAAGAAAAGAGAATAAAGCATATCTCTCATGAATAGTGACACAAAAAGTCTTACCAAAATATTAATAAGTCAAATTCAAAAAGAAAAATACATCATTATCACATGAGGTTTATCCCTGGAATACAAGGTTGGTTTAATATTCAAAAATCAATCAATGTGGGCTTCCCTGGTGGCGCAGTGGTTGAGAGTCTGCCTGCTAATGCAGGGGACACGGGTTCGAGCCCTGGCCTGGGAAGATCCCACATGCCGCGGAGCGGCTGGGCCCGTGAGCCACAACTGCTGAGCCTGCGCGTCTGGAGCCTGTGCTCCGCAACGAGAGAGGCCGCGACGGTGAGAGGCCCGCGCATCGCGATGAAGAGTGGCCCCCGCTTGCCACAACTGGAGAAAGCCCTTGCACAGAGACGAAGACCCAACACAGCCAAAATCAATCAATCAATCAATCAAACATACGCATCTGATTCAAGATCCTCATTAAAAAAAAAAAAAAAAAAATCAATCAATGTAATTCACCATTAATAATATAAGAGAAAAACCACAAGATCATTTAAATAGCATTAAAAGCATTTGACAAAATTCAGCAGCTATTCACAATACAATTCTCAGCAAATTAGAAATAGAGAGAAGTTACTCAACCTGAAAAAGGGCCTCTCTTAAAAATACTAACATCACATATAATAATGAAATATTGAGTACTTTCTCCCTAATTTCATGAACAAGACAATAATGTCAACTCTCATGGCCTCTATTCAACATTGTACTGGAGATACTAGCCAGTTTTATATGGCCAAACAGTGAAATACAGTCATCAAGATTGAAAAGGGAAAAGTTGTCATTTTTTCACAGACAGCATGAATGTTTACATAAAAAATCCTATGGAATGTACAAAAAGTTACTAAAACTAATAGGTGAATCTAACAAGGCTCTAGGATATAATAACAATATACAAAAATCAATCATATGTCTACATATTAGCACCAGTATATAACATTAATTTTTAAAATGTAAATAAAACTTTAAGACAATTTTATATCATAAACACAAAACAGGAATAAATTTAATCAAAGAAATGCAAAAACTTTACACTAAAAACTACAAAATATTGCTGAGAGAAATTAAAGACCTAATTAAATGGGCAGATATGCCATGTTCATAGAAAAGATGACCCAATGTTATTTAAAGTGTCCATTTTCCCAAAATTTCATCTCTAAATTCAGTACAGTCCCAATCAAAACCTCATCAGACTTGTTTTTTGAAGTAAGTGACCAGTTATTCGAAAATTTATGTGGAAATGCAAAGGACCTAGTATAACCAAAACAATCTTGAAAATAAGCTGGAAGATTCACACTACCTAATTCCAACACTAACTAGAAAGCTACATTATTAAAGAGAAAGTGAAATTTGCATAATTGCCATGAGAACCTATTAATTTGGTGTGACTGTATAAATATTGTTTGTCTCATTTCTGTGCAGTCTATCATTTCTTACCTCAGGACAAAAGTGGCCTATCTCTATTTAAAAAACAAAACAAAACAAAAAGAGGCAGTATAGCATAATGGAGAGTTTTCCAAAATAAAACTCAAATACCACTGATCTGAAGATGATTTTAAGTGGTAGACAAGTATATTTATTTTTAACAGTCATGTATTTAAAGTTTATGCATGCCTAATGTTAAGAAGAATCTTTTTCCATTAGTGATCATATAAAGTTTCCTTCCGAAATAAATTGAAGTTTTTAAAAAAGCAGATGGATTTTAGAACTAATACGGGAATGCTAACACCTCATTTCAGAATTAGGCAGAATTACCTGCCCCAGGACTGGCACAGCAGGAAAACCCAGACTTCCCTCCATCCACACACCTCTCCCCTCACAGGCTTAGACTCCTTTTACTACATAGTAGAAAGTAGACTGGGAATCACGTTTTCCATAGATAAGCTGGCTCGCAATTCAGTGATCTGGTGACAGATGGAGAGACAAGACCCGTGTTACCTTAGGGAGGCTCCTCCCCATGGAAACACATGGAGCAGAAAATGTGTGTTCCGCCCCCCCACACACACATACTGGGCATAGACCTCCCAGTATCACCACTTTCCCCAGCATCCCTGGGCCCAGCTGTTATCACTGTGTCTCCAGAGACTGAATTTAATGGCTGACACCACTCTCATGTTGAACAGATTCCAGGTAGATCCTGCCTTGAATTCAAAGCTCCAACTCACAGAATTTAAACTATAAGTTCACCCATGGCTGCAAGAGAGGCTGCAGAAGCAAGACTGTATCAGAGAGCTTTTATTTCTACAGCGGCAACGCCATGGTTTGTGAGATAGAGCCCACCTAACAGAGAAAATGGAGGAAGGCATGTTGGGCAGACAAAGCCAGGACTCTAGAGAGGAGAAACCAAGTCTCAGCGAAGTTCGGTGACTTGCCAGGGTCATGAAGCAAGCAAGTGGTACTGCACTTATAACATCAAATTCTTCCTAAGCAAGTTCTGGGAACCAGAGGCTTCAGGAAGGAATTTTGGTTCTTTTATGTAAGAGGAAATTTAGGAACAAAAACAAAGAGATGCAGCTCTCATGAACCAAGGAAAAATGATGTCCCAATCTGGATCTATAAGGCCCAAGGCTATGCCAGGGAGATGCTTTCCCCTACCTTTTCCGGGGAGATGAGTTGTGCAAAGTCCTTTTTTGATGGTGAGATTAGAATTCCTAGGAAAGTAACTTTGTCTTTTTTTCCTTGTAAATTTAGTGTTTTATTAGAATAATTATCTTTTTTTTTAAGTCTCTTCTTCCTCTGTTCCCATATAGCTCTTTGGCAAATTTGGGCTCTTTCTCTGGTTTTAGAGCTTGTGCAAAGAGGCCAGCACGCTGCAGCTCAGACACTCTGGCAGTGGTCACACCACCCTCTCTACATGGTGGAGGTTCTCCCCTATAACGCAGTTGCCTGGGCAGTCACCCTGTTTATCTCTGCCAGACTTATTAGGAGGCAGCCTTGGGGACTGCATTGGAGAGCTAGTGAGTGTCCCTGCTTGGCAGGCCTGCTCCTGGGGATTCGTGGTGTAGCAACTACACTGGAGAACAAAAGCTGATGTCCCCAGTTCAAGCCTTCCCTCGTGTGTACTTTGTTTCATGCCAAGATTCAACTTATTGACTCCAGTCTCCAGTCACAGGAGATCTGTATAAACAATCCAGGCCATTCCTTACTGTTTATCCTCCAAATACTTGTCTTTTGAAGGCTCCTTATGATTTCAAGGAATCTTTTCTGCTGTTTTTTGAGAGATTGAGATGATTAGGTCTGTTTCCATTGGTGGGATGCTCTCCTTACATCTCTGCCTGGACCAATCAGAGGTTGAAGGACATATCACTAGGCCACAGCTGCCACTAGTGATGACCAGAACTGATTAATACAGTTAGAGTTTATAGGTGGAATTCAAGGGCAGCAATCTGCTGGGAGAGAGGCTGACCCAAAGAGGGGACTTGAAAGCACATTTATTGGGGTGGCCAAAAACTTTGTTCGGGTTTTTCTGTAAGATGTTATGAAAAACCCAAACAAACTTTTTGGCCAACCCAATACATAGCACTTTATACATTAGCTGATGATAACTATCATGCTGAGATCCCGCAGTGAGTGTGGCACTGAGCTAACTGCTTTTAAACACAGCTGTTCTTTGAGATAGGTTCTATTATTATACCCACTTTACAGATGGGGAAACTGAGAGACCCAGTTCAAGGTCACATAGAGTAAGGGGTGGAGCCAGGATTCTAATCTCAACAGTCTGGCTCCAGAGTCTCTGCTCAATTTCCACATCCTACATAATAAAGATTGAGAAAATCTTCCCTCTCCCAGCTCCCCTTGGTGTCACCACTAAAACCCTTCAAGATATCTCTCCTCTCCAGTATCTCTCCACCCCAACTCTGCTTTGTTTAGCCAGAGTGTGTTTCTTTGAGTTAAGAACTCCAACTGCTAAGCCTCAGTTTTGTCATTGGTAAAATGAGAATTATAATGGTACATGTTGTGTAAGCATGGGGTAAACATCCAATAAATGATTCTTGTTATTACAAGCCATTAGGAAGTTTTACAGAAAATACTGGCTTAAAATGAGATGTCTCTGGCTTCATTAGTCTAGAATTCTCCATCACTGCTTTACCAATGTAGAGATAATCAGGTTGTTTATCATTCTTTCCTGCAGCTCTCTATCTTACTCAGAATTTCAAACTTAGAAATTTCAGACTCAGCGATTCAGGTCTAAAGAGCACCGTTTCTGCCATCATCGCAAAGCAAGCTTGGGTGCCGTTGGGTTTGAGACCCACAAGAGGGTCCGCCCAGCAGAGGATCTTGGTCTCACCACTTGGGCTCTGCCCACACACATGTTAATTCAGATGGATAACAGCACAAAAGAAAGTACACAGCGCATTCTTTCATTAATGGGTTTATTCATCAGGAAAGGAAGAGAAGAATAAATGCTGCCAATGAGAATAGCCAGTTTTCAGGGAATTAAAAGACATTTTTGCTTGAATGCGCTAAAAGTTTAAATAACCAGCGATAAATTATCTAAGTTGGTAGTTTTCAAACTGTTCAGTGGGGCCCTGGAGTTTTACAAAGGCACCTCAGGGGCAGAGCTGAAGTTAGTAATTATCTTACCGGCTGAATGTTAACTCGCAAAGGAATGAATATACTGAGGCTATAAAGCATGTGGAATGTCATTGAAACAGAAGAACCAGAACCTTCCTGCATCCTAAAGGCAACATCAGTCCTAGATATGTGTGACCTTGGTCAAGTCACTTCCCACCTCTGGCTTCTCTTTCTTTTCTGTCCAAGGAGGAGAATCAGCGCAAAGATCTTTTGGCTCCAAAGCTCTGAGACCACTACCTGTTCTCTTCAACGTCTACTTCCAACAAAAAATATTTTTAGGATTATCTTTATACAACTCTCTTCAAAGCTGGTACATCATTTCTTTGACATTTCTCAGTGATTGCAAATCCTAGCTCTTTCAGGATAAATGTGATTTTTGGAACTGCCCAAAACCAAACAAACAACACCACCAAAAAAACCCAAAACAAAAAACCCACATTCACTAGTTCAGAACCAGACTGTGAAATAAAATTCATATTTTATGACAAGACAGGAAAAATTTAAACATAAAAAAATTTCTCTGCCCTTTGGCCTCCTCTTTCCCCTCTACTGTGCATCGTGTATCTGCATTATGCATCGACCAAACCTCCCCATTGGCAGAAATACTTGCTCAACCATAAAGAGCAACATTCTCCTAGCGTCGACAAGACAACTCCTTAGAAGATAGCATTCCATTCTAATCTTGTAAGGGGCCACAATGACCCAGAACCCACTACCCGCTAGATGGTGTAACCTGTCAATAATATATCATTTAATGGATAACCCTCTGTCTCAAAAAACTTATATAACAGTGTTTTGACTTCTAATGGGCAGAACGGTTCTCTGAGTTTTCTGAGCTGTTCCTGGGTTATAATCTTCAATTTGGTTCGAACAAAATTTTACATTTCTTTCTCTTAGATTGACTAATTTTTTCATCGACAAAGTATTTCATTTAGTTCTCCACAAGTGTTTAGTGAGTACCTTTCAAGAGCCAGGTACTGGTGTTAAGTGAGACAAAGGTGAATAGGCCAAGCTTTTCTGTTTTCTCAAGGGGGTCCCAATCCAGTGATAAGCTGGTGAAACACACTTGTGTTAATTTCTTTTGTGGTTTATAGATGTCTCCTAGTTCTGGCCATTCTGACTAGAGAAGGCAAAATGTTTAAGCCAATGATTAGAGAAACTAGTAGTTGCCTTGGAAAGAGGGAGAACTATCTCTCCTGTCTACCATTTTGAAGGGTTTCTTATAAATATCCTCTAGCTCAGAGACCATAAGGCCTGAATCTGTAAGCAGTGCCTTCTCCTATTCCCACCCCTTCAGTAAGTGCAAAATACCTTCAGTTCCCAGATCCTTTTGGTGGCTGGCCGGTTGGCAGTAAAACATTGTTTACAAGGATCTCTAAATCAGCCTCGTTTGGCAGCCATATGACACTTGGTTCAAATGGATCATTGTACAGAGATAGGAAAGGCAACCTGTGTAATAGAAATCTGATTAATCTAGGCTCAAGTCCCAGATCCATCTAACTGGCTTTGGGGCTTTGGGCAAACCAGTTAACTTTGCTGAATTTTATTTTTCCTTATCTATGAAATGAAATTACAGACATTTCACAATGTTGCCAAATGGATAAGGAATCACCTCTATTGAGTGCCCAGTATATGTTAATACCTAGTGAGGATTCAAAAAGCGGAGGTGGCATGGACATACATACACTACCGAATGTAAAATAGGTAGCTAGTGGGAAGCAGCTGCACAGCACAGGGAGATCAGCTCGGTGCTTTGTGACCACCTAGAGGGGTGGGATAGGGAGGGTGGGAGGGAGATACAAGAGGGAGGGGATATGGGGATATATGTGTATGTATAGCTGATTCACTTTGTTATACAGCAGAAACTAACACACCATTGTAAAGCAATTATACTCCAATAAAGATGTTTAAAAAAAAAGTGGCGGTTCTTTTTATTATCAGGTCTGCAAGGAGGGCATTAGTCATCACACTGCCTGTGAGAGGAAAGCTGACCTGGATCAGTCCTCTTAGTGTTGCTGGAACTTCAGGGAATCACCATTGAGCTGAGCAGAGGCGTATAAAGGTATCCTGGGTGGGTATGTGGCTCTGATGGGGCTCTTGGAGATGGGGGACTCCCAGGAACCACAGAAGGAAGAAGTTGAGGTGAAGCTGAGTCAGCATTCTGGCCAGAGCAGTTGATGGAGGCAAAGTCTGAACTGGTGCTTCCATGGTTGACATTAGAACTGTGTAGGAAGGTGAATGGATGAGGCACATTTTTCCATTGACTTACTTGATTAAGCCAATCATCTATAGTATTTGGAAAGCCACATAATCACCCTCGGAGACGTTAAGCCATCAGAAAAATCTCAACAGTTGGAGGAGGCCTTCAGTGCCCCTAATCGATCTAGAACTGGATATTGGCAAATGGTCCCTTGAAAATGAAGTCTTCTCTCCACCTAGACAGGTGGCGGTAAGGGCCTGCCAGCTCAGAGGTTGCAAACTGGAGGCTTTTGTTGTCGCATCTATTTTGACTTGAACAGTGTTTAAAGTAAGATTTCACTGGGATTTCTGGCTTTTCTCAGCTGTTAGAAGACAGAACCACACCGAACCTACATTCTGGCACACCGAAGGTTCACTGACACCAGCTCTTTTGGGGTTTCAGGTTATGCACAGCTTCTTCCTTGAAATGATTATTTCTTGTGGTTTTTATAACACTGCTCTGTCCTCATCTTCCTCCGCCCTCTCCAACTGCTTTCCCATTCTGTTTTATACAAGCCCTTCCTCCTCCGCTAATCCTTAAATGCCAGCGATCTCAGGGATCTGTTTCAGGTCCTCGTTTCTTTTCCGCAGTCCACACGCTTTTCTTGATAAACCTCATCTCCTCCCAGTGTTTTGAATCCCAGCTATATGATGCTACAGGCAAGGAAAACTTTTCCCTTCTTCCCTTCTAGGTTCTTTGGCTGGTCTAATAATTAAATTGACATAAGACAGATTAACAGTAGAGAAAACAAATTTAATTCCTATGTACGGGAACTCATAAAAATATGAGACTCAAAGAAGTGACCAAAGTAGGCAGCTTTTATGCCTTTTAGACACGGAAACAAATTTGCGAAGAGTTGACAAGACAAAGTAGTTTGGGCTTGGGGTTAGCAAATTAGTGATGAAATAAAAGGTTTGCTTATATAGCCTTTCTTGTCCCTAAATTGCCTGTCTTTGGTGATAAGGATGTCTTGTACCCTCCTGGTAGAGGGAGGGTAGCTTTGACATGGGAGATTTATTTCCTGCTTTCAGGAGAACAGAGGAGGGTCAGAGTGTCCTTGCACTGACTGTTTCTTAAGTGACTTTAATTCAAAATAATCAATATGCCAAAGCAGTATATTATGGGGTGGCATATTCTGCTCCCCTTCACTGCTGATGTCCATGGTAGCATGTGGTACAGAGGGGACTTGAATTGTGCAGAAGCACGAGATAGGAGGGTTCTGGTGTGATGTTTTTCTTTTTCCCTTTCATCCTTTAACTGACCTAGCCTGTTTTTTAAAAAATTTATTTTATTGAAGTATAGTTGATTTACAATGTTGTGTTTAATTTCTGCTGTACAGCAAGGTGATTCAGTTACAGATATATGTATTTTCTTTTTCATATTCCTTTCCATTATGGTTTATCACAGGATACTGAATATAGTTCCCTGTGCCGTACAATAGGAGGACCTTGTTGTTTATCCATTCTATATATCAATTGTTTGCATCTGATAATCCCAAACTCCCAATCCATCCCTTCCCCAACCCCCGCCTTTCTTGGCAACCACAAGTCTGTTCTCTATGTCTGTGAGTCTGTTTCTAAGATAAGTTCATTTGTGTCGTATTTTAGATTCTACATATAAGTGATATCCTGTGGTATTTGTCTTTCTCTTTCTGACTTACTTCACTTAGTATGATAATCTCTAGATCCATCCATGTTGCTGCAAATAGCATAATTTCATTCTTTTCTATGGCTGAGTAGTATTCCATTGTGTGTGTGTATATCATTTAGGTTGTGTCCATGTCTTGGCTATTGTGAATAGTGCTGCTATGAACATAGAGGTGCATGTGTATTTTTGAATTATAGTTTTGTCTGGATATATGCCCAGAAGTGGGATTGCTGGATCATATAGCACTTTTTTTTTTCTTAACAGTTGTCCACATAGATTAATTTATTATCATTAATGGACTTCATTCATTTATCATTTCCATGCTGGGGTCTGTGCTGTGCACACAAAGATAAATCAGGCATCATCACTACCTTCGGGAATTCACACTCTCTTGCCAGGAGTTGAGGTAGGTTGGTAGGACGTAGGGAACCCAACACATACATAGTTATAGCCCAAGGTAATGGGACAGCAGCCAAAGCAGGTACGAGGCTCTCTGTTGGCCCTGGCTGGAGTGATCACAGAATCCTTCCATAAGGACAGGTGTTACACATCTGTGCATCCATTTGATTATACAGATATTCACTGAGCACGTCTCTGTGTCAGACACTGCCAAGTGCTGGGAGGGGATCTAAAGATGAATAAGAGTTGGTCCCTGCCTTCAGGATCTCACACCTGAGCAGATGTGAGTGGGAGCTGGGGAAGGGTGGGTGCATATAACTCATCAATGTCTTTACATGAGGCGGAGTGTGAGGGGTGGTGAGAGCAGTATGGCCGGGTGCTGTAGGGGTGACCGCAAGGAATAGGGATTCTGCTCGGGCAATGGATATGATGGCCTCTAAGTCGATGTTTGGAGGCTTGAGTAGAATTTTCATGTGGGAGATGGGGAAGGGCTTTCTGGGTTGAGGGAACAGCCTGGGCAAAGACATGGAGGCCAGAAACTTCACAGCACATTGAGGACTACTGGTGAGGACCAGCCTTGGTCATGAGCCCATTGGTCACCTGCCCATTTATGACAGCCAGTGCATGCCTGCAGCATGGACATGGGGTGGGGTCGGGACAGCCATAGAGTGAGAGAAGAGGCTAAGGAACTTGGCAGGAACTAAACCGTGGGGGCCTTGAATGCCATGCCAATCTCTTGGGCTCTGTTCTGTAAACACTGTTTTTTTTTGTTTTTTTGTTTTTCACACACACACACTGTATTTTATTTTTACAAGAGATAAATAAACTGTCACCAAGCATTGTACATGGATGACCACAGCAAAAGCAACAATGATTGCAGTTACCAAACATGAAACACACTCATATTATGTCATAATATTGACATTCAGTCCAGTAATCCTCCACTGTAACAGCTCCTTTACTTTGCAGTGAAAATTGATTTGTATATGTTTTGCCTCTGAGTCCTTGTGGGGTTTTTTTTTTTTTATTCAAACGGAAAGTCACAAAAATTATAATCATCCTCATCAGTTCACTCAGTCCCATGTAATTAACTTTTTTTTCATTTTGATCCTTTGTTAGCACTTTTATGAATTCATCAGTTTTCCATTAGAGTTCTGAAAATGCTTACTCATTCAGTTCAGCAGTACAGTCAGTTACCAGAAACCTGTACTTCTCAGAGTCGTTTCCATGAATTACTTGAAGATGAAACCCTTTTATAGGAACATTTTTGCAAAAGCATCAGAGTACACCCAGAACTATCTGTAAATGACAAAAGACTTAAAAATGACCATGGTTAAAGATTTGATGAAAGTTCATAATAATGCAATTGACAAGGAAATTTAGTTATTTCTGAGATATACATTTTAAAGTAATAACTAGAATTATGACTTATAACATTATACCAGAACATATAAGATTTTTAGAAATTTCATGTAATGTGTGAAACATTTATATTAACATATTTCCATACAAATAACCCAAAGAAAGTTTAGTATTAGTTGTTTTTTTTGTTTGTTTGTTTTTTTATACTGCAGGTTCTTATTAGTCATCAATTTTATACACATCAGTGTATACATGTCAATCCCAATCACCCAATTCAGCACACCACCATCCCTACCCCACCATGGTTTTCCCCCCTTGGTGTCCATATGTTTGTTCTCTACATCTGTGTCTCAACTTCTGCCCTGCAAACAGGTTCATCTGTACCATTTTTCTAGGTTCCACATACATGCGTTAATATACGATATTTGTTTTTCTCTTTCTGACTTACTTCACTCTGTATGACAGTCTCTAGATACCTCCACGTCTCCACAAATGACTCAATTTCGTTCCTTTTTATGGCTGAGTAATATTCCATTGTATATATGTACCACTTCTTCTTTATCCATTCGTCTGTCGATGGGCATTTAGGTTGCTTCCATGACCTGGCTATTGTAAATAGTGCTGCAATGAACATTGGGGTGCATGTGTCTTTTTGAATTATGGTTTTCTCTGGGTATATGCCCAGGAGTGGGATTGCTGGATCATATGGTAATTCTATTTTTAGATTTTAAAGGAACCTCCATACTGTTCTCCATAGTGGCTATATGAATTTACATTCCCACCGACAGTGCAAGAGGGTTCCCTTTTCTCCACACCCTCTCCAGCATTTCTTGTTTGTAGATTTTCTGATGATGCCCATTCTAACTGGTGTGAGGTGATACCTCATTGTAGTTTTGATTTGCATTTCTCTAATAATTAGCAATGTTGAGCAGCTTTTCATGTGCTTCTTGACCATCTGTATGTCTTCTTTGGAGAAATGTCTATTTAGGTCTTCTGCTCATTTTTGGATTGGGTTGTTTGTTTCTTTAATATTGAGCTGCATAAGCTGTTTATATATTTTGGAGATTAATCCTTTGTCCATTGATTTGTTTGCGAACATTTTCTCCCATTCTGAGGGTTGTCTTTTCGTCTTGTTTATGGTTTCCTTTGTTGTGAAAAAGCTTTGAAGTGTCATTAGGTCCCATTTGTTTATTTGTGTTTTTATTTCCATTACTCTAGGAGGTGGATCAAAAAAGATCTTGCTGTGATTTATGTCAAAGAGTGTTCTTCCTATGTGTTCCTCTAAGAGTTTTAGAGTGTCTGGTCTTACATTTAGGTCTCAAATCCATTTTGAGTTTATTTTTGTGTATGGTGTTAGGGAGTGTTCTAATTTCATTCTTTTACATGTAGCTGTCCAGTTTTCCCAGCACCACTTATTGAAGAGACTGTCTTTTCTCCATTGTATATCTTTGCCTCCTTTGTCATAGATTAGTTGACCATAGGTGCATGGGTTTATCTCTGGGCTTTCTATCTTCTTCCATTGGATCTATGTTTCTGTTTTTATGCCAGGAGCATATTGTCTTCATTACTGTAGCTTTGTCGTATAGTCTGAAGTCAGGGAGTCTGATTCCTCCAGCTCCGTTTTTTTCCCTCAAGACTGCTTTGGCTATTCGGGGTCTTTTGTGTCTCCATACAAATGTTAAGATGATTTGTTCTAGTTCCGTAAAATTTGCCATTGGTAATTTGATAGGGATTGCATTAAATCTGTAGATTGCTTTGGGTAGTATAGTCATTTTCACAATATTGATTCTTCCAATCCAAGAACATGGTATATCTCTCCATCTGTTGGTATCGTCTTTAATTTCTTTCATCAGTGTCTTATAGTTTTCTGCATACAGGTCTTTTGTCTCCCTAGGTAGGTTTATTCCTAGGTATTTTATTCTTTTTGTTGCAGTGGTAAAGGGGAGTGTTTCCATAATTTCTCTTTCAGATTTTTCATCATTAGTGTATAGGAATGCAAGAGATTTCTGTGCATTAATTTTGTATCCTGCAACTTTATCAAATTCATTGATTAGCACTAGTAGTTTTCTGGTGGCATTTTTAGGATTCTCTAAGTATAGTATCATGTCATCTGCAAACAGTGACAGTTTTACTTCTTCTTTTCCAATTTGTATTCCTTTTATTTCTTTTTCTTCTCTGATTGCCGTGGCTAGGACTTCCAAAACTATGTTGAATAATAGTGGTGACAGTGATCATCCTTGTCTCATTCCTGATCTTAGATGAAATGCTTTCAGTTTTCACTGTTGAAAATGATGTTTGCTGTGGGTTTGTCGTATATGGCCTGTATTATGTTGAGGTAGGTTCCCTCTATGACCACTTTCTGGAGAGTTTTTATCATAAATGGGTATTGAATTTTGTCAAAAGCTTTTTCTGCATCTATTGAGATGATCATATGGTTTTTATTCTTCAATTTGTTAATATGGTGTATCACATTGATTGATTTGTGTGTATTGAAGAATCCTTGCATCCCTGGGATAAATCCCACTTGATCGTGGTGTATGATCCTTTTAATGTGCTGTTGGATTCTGTTTGCTAGTATTTTGTTGAGGATTTTTGCATCGATATTCATCAGTGATATTGGTCTGTAATTTTCTTTTTTTGTAGTATCTTTGTCTGGTTTTGGTATCAGGGTGATGGTAGCCTCATAGAATGAGTTTGGGAGTGTTCCTTCCTCTGCAATTTTTTGGAAGAGTTTGAGAAGATGGGTGTTAACTCTTCTCTAAATGTTTGATAGAATTCACCTGTGAAGCCATCTGGTCCTGGACTTTTATTTGTTGGAAGATTTTTAATCACAGTTTCAATTTCATTACTTGTGATTGGTCTGTTCATATTTTCTATTTCTTCCTGGTTCAGTCTTGGAAGGTTATACCTTTCTAAGAATTTGTCCATTTCTTCCAGGCTGTCCATTTTATTGGCATAGAGTTGCTTGTAGTAGTCTCTTAGGATGCTTTGTATTTCTGTGGTGTCTGTTGTAACTTCTCCTTTTTCATTTCTAATTTTATTGATTTGAGTCTTCTCCTTCTTTTTCTTCATGAGTCTGGCTAATGGTTTATCAATTTTGTTTATCTTCCAAAGAACCAGCTTTTAGTTTTACTGATCTTTGCTACTGTTTTCTTTGTTTCTATTTCATTTATTTCTGCTCTGATCTTTATGATTTCTTTCCTTCTGCTAACTTTGGGTTTTGTTTGTTCTTCTTTCTCTAGTTCCTTTAGGTGTATGGTTAGATTGTTTACTTGAGATTTTTCTTGTTTCTTGAGGTAGGCTTGTATAGCTATAAACTTCCCTCTTAGAACTGCTTTTGCTGCATCCCATAGGTTTTGGATCATTGTGTTTTCATCGTCATTTGTCTCTAGGTATTTTTTGATTTCCTCTTTGATTTCTTCAGTGATCTCTTGGTTATTTAGTAACGTATTGTTTAGCCTCCATGTGTTTGTGTTTTTTACGGTTTTTTCCCTGTAATTGATTTTCAATCTCATAGCGTTGTGGTTCGAAAAGATGCTTGATATGATTTCAATTTTCTTAAATTTACTGAGTCTTTTTTTGTGATCCAAGATGTGATCTATCCTGGAGAATGTTCCGTGCGCACTTGACAAGAAAGTGTAATCTGCTGTTTTTGGATGGAATGTCCTATAAATACCAATTAAATCTATCTGGTCTATTGTGTCATTTAAAGCTTCTGTTTCCTTATTTATTTTCATTTTGGGTGATCTGTCCATTGGTGTAAGTGAGGTGTTAAAGTCCCCCACTATTACTGTGTTACTGTCGATTATCTCTTTTAGAGCTGTTAGCATTTGCCTTATGTATTGAGGTGCTCCTATGTCGGGCGCATATATATTTATAATTGTTATATCTTCTTGGATTGATCCCTTGATCATTATGTAGTGTCCTTCCTTGTCTCTTGTAACATTCTTTATTTTAATGTCTCTTTTATCTGATATGAGTATAGCTACTCCAGCTTTCTTCTGATTTCCGTTTTCATGGAATATTTTTTTCCATCCCCTCACTTTCAGTCTATGTGTCCCTAAGTCTGAAGTGGGTCTGTTGTGGACAGCGTATATATGGGTCTTGTTTTTGTATCCATTCAGCAAGCCTGTGTCTTTTGGTTGGAGCATTTAATCCATTCACGTTTAAGGTAATTATCGATATGTATGTTCCTATGACCATTTTCTTAATTGTTTTGGATTTGTTTTTGTAGGTCCTTTTCTTCTCTTGTGTTTCCCACTTAGAGAAGTTCCTTCAGCATTTGTTGTAGAGCTGGTTTGGTGGTGCTGAATTCTCTTAGCTTTTCTTGTTTGTAAAAGTTTTAATTTCTCCATCGAATCTGAATGAGATCCTTGTCGGGTAGAGTAATCTTGGTTGTAGGTTTTTCCCCTTCATCACTTTAAATATATCATGCCACTCCCTTCTGGCTTGTAGAGTTTCTGCTGAGAAGTCAGCTGTTAACTTTATGGGAGTTCCCTTGTATGTTATTTGTCATTTTTCCCTTGCTGCTTTCAATAATTTTTCTTTCTCTTTAATTTTTGCCAATTTGATTACTATGTGTCTCGGCATGTTTCTCCTTGGGTGTATCCTGTATGGGACTCGCTGAGCTTCCTGGACTTGGGTGGCTATTTCCTTTCCCATGTTAGGGAAGTTTTCGACTATAATCTCTTCAAATATTTTCTCTGGTCCTTCCTCTCTCTCTTCTCCGTCTGGGACCTCTATAATGCGAATGTTGTTGCATTTAATGTTGTCCCAGAGGTCTCTTAGGCTGTCTTCATTTCTTTTCATTCTTTTTCTTTAGTCTGTTCCGCAGCAGTGAATTCCACCATTCCGTCTTCCAGGTCACTTATCCGTTCTTCTGCCTCAGTTATTCTGCTATTGATTCCTTCTAGTGTAGTTTTCATTTCAGTTATTGTATTGTTCATCTCTGTTTGTTTGTTCTTTAATTCTTCTAGATCTTTGTTAAACATTTCTTGCATGTTCTCAGCCTTTGCCTCCATTCTTTTTCTGAGGTCCTGGATCATCTTCACTATCATTATTCTGAATTCTTTTTCTGGAGGGTTGCCTATCTCCACTTCATTTAGTTGTTTTTCTGGGGTTTAATCTTGTTCCTTCATCTGGTATATAGCCCTCTGCCTTTTCATCTTGACTATCTTTCTGTGAATGTGTTTTTTGTTCCACAGGCTGCAAGATTGTAGTTCTTCTTGCTTCTGCTGTCTGCCCTCTGGTGGATGAGGCTATCTAAAAGGCTTGATGGGAGGCACTGGTGGTGGGTAGAGCTGACTGTTGCTCTGGTGGGCAGAGCTCAGTAAAACTTTAATCCACTTGACTGTTGATGGGTAGGACTGGGTTCCCTCCCTGTTGGTTGTTTGGCCTGAGGCAACCCAACACTGGAGCCTACCTGGGCTCTTTGGTAGGGCTAATGGCAGACTCTGGGATGGCTCATGCCAAGGAGTACTTCCCAGAACTTCTGCCGCCAGTGTCCCTGTCCCCACAGTGAGCCACAGAACCCCCCCCCCTCCACCTCTGCAGGAGACTGTCCAACACTAGCAGGTAGGTCTGGTAGAGTCTCCCCCGGGGTCACTGCTCCTTCCCCTGGGTCCCGATACACACACTACTTTGTGTGTGCCCTCCAAGAGTGGAGTCTCTGTTTCCCCCAGTCCTGTTGAAGTCCTGCAATCAATTCCCACTAAGCTTCACAGCCTGATTCTCTAGGAATTCCTCCTCCCGTTGCCGGACCCCCAGGTTGGGAAGCCTGACGTGAGGCTCAGAACCTTCACTCCAGTGGGTGGACTTCTATGGTATAAGTGTTATCCAGTCTGTGAGTCCCCCACCCACCAGTTATGGGATTTGATTTTACTGTGATTGTGCCCCTCCTACCATCTCATTGTGGCTTCTCCTTTGTCTTTGGATGTGGGGTATCTTTTTGGTGAGTTCCAGTGTCTTCCTGTCAATCATTGTCCAGCAGCTAGTTGTGATTCAGGGGTTCTCGCAAGAGGGAGTGAGAGCATGTCCTTCTATTCCGCCATCTTGCTTCCTCTCCTCCATATAGCACTTCTATTTTTAATTTTTTGAGGAACCTCCACACTGTTTTCCATAGTGGCTGCACCAATTTGTATTCCCACCAACAGTGTAGGAAGATTCTCTTCTCTGCACACCCTCTCCAGCATTTGTTATTTGTAGACTTTTAATGATGACCATTCTGATAGGTGTGAAGTGGTACCTCATTGTAGTTTTCATTTACATTTCGCTAATAATTAGCAATGATGAGCATCTTTTCATGTGCCTATTGGCTATCTGTATGTCTTCTTTTGAGAAATGTCAATTTAGGTCTTCTGCCCATTTTTTGATTGAGTTGGGTTTTTTGTTGTTGTTGTTGTTGTTGTTTTCTCAGTTGTATATTTTATTTTTTTTATAACATCTTTATTGGAGTATAATTGCTTTACAATGGTGTGTTAGTTTCTGCTTTATAACAAAGTGAATCAGTTATACATATACATGTGTTCCCATGTCTCTTCCCTCTTGTGTCTCTCTCCCTCCCACCCTCCATATCCCACCTCTCTAGGTGGTCACAAACCACCGAGCTGATCTCCCTGTGTTATGCGGCTGCTTCCCACTAGCTATCTATTTTACGTTTGGTAGTGTATATATGTCCATGCCACTCTCTCACTTTGTCACAGCTTACCCTTCCCCCTCCCCATATCCTCAAGTCCATTCTCTAGTAGGTCTGTGTCTTTATTCCTGTCTTACCCTTAGGTTCTTCATGACCTTTTTTTTTTTTCTTAGATTCCATATATATGTGTTAGCATACAGTATTTGTTTTTCTCTTTCTGACTTACTTCCCTCTGTATGACAGACTGTAGGTCCATCCACCTCACTACAAATAACTCAATTTTGTTTCTTTTTATGGCTGAGTAATATTCCACTGTATATATGTGCCACATCTTCTTTATCCATTCATCCAATGATGGACACTTAGGTTGCTTCCATGTTCTGGTTATTGTAAATAGAGCTGCAATGAACATTGTGATACATGACTCTTTTTGAATTATGGTTTTCTCTGGGTATATGCCCAGTAGTGGGATTGCTGGGTCGTATGGTAATTCTACTTTTAGTTTTTTAAGGAACCTCCATAATGTTCTCCATAGTGGCTGTATCAATTTGCATTCCCACCAACAGTGCAAGAGTGTTCCCTTTTCTCTACACCCTCTCCAGCATTTATTGTTTCTAGATTTTTTGATGATGGCCATTCTGACTGGTGTGAGATGATATCTCATTGTAGTTTTGATTTGCATTTCTCTAATGATTAATGATGTGGAGCATTCTTTCATGTGTTTGTTGGCAATCTGTATATCTTCTTTGGAGAAATGTCTATTTAGGTCTTCTGCCCATTATTGGATTGGGTTTTTTGGTTTTTTGCTATTGAGCTCCATGAGCTGCTTGTAAATTTTGGAGATTAATCCTTTTGTAGTTGCTTCATTTGCAAATATTTTCTCGCATTCTGAGGTTTGTCTTTTGGTCTTGTTTATGGTCTCCTTTGCTGTGCAAAAGCTTTTAAGTTTCATTAGGTCCCATTTGTTTATTTGTGTTTTTATTTCCATTTCTCTAGGAGGTGGGTCAAAAAGGATCTTGCTGTGATTTATGTCATAGAGTGTTCTGCCTATGTTTTCCTCTAAGAGTTTGACAGTGTCTGGCCTTACACTTAGGTCTTTAATCATTTTGAGCTTATTTTTGTGCATGGTGTCAGGGAGTGTTCTAACTTCATACTTTTACATGTACCTGTCCAGTTTTCCCAGCACCACTTATTGAAGAGGCTGTCTTTTTTCCACTGTATATTCTTGCCTCCTTTATCAAAGATAAGGTGTCCATATGTGCGTGGGTTTATCTCTGGGCTTTCTATCCTGTTCCATTGATATATATTTCTGTTTTTGTGCCAGTACCATACTGTCTTGATTACTGTAGCTTTGTAGTATAGTCTGAAGTCAGGGAGCCTGATTCCTCCAGCTCCGTTTTTCTTTCTCAAGATTGCTTTGGTTATTTGGGGTCTTTTGTGTTTCCATACAAATTGTGAAAGTTTTTGTTCTAGTTCTGTGATAAATGCCAGTGGTAGTTTGATAGGGATTGCACTGAATCTGTAGATTGCTTTGGGTAGTATAGTCATTTTCACAATGTTGATTCTTCCAATCCAAGAACGTGGTATATCTCTCCATCTATTTGTATCATCTTTCTTTCATCAGTGTCTTATAATTTTCTGCATATAGGTCTTTTGTCTCCTTAGGTAGGTTTATTCCTAGATATTTTATTCTTTTTGTTGCAGTGCTAAATGGGAGTGTTTTCTTAATTTCACTTACATATTTTTCATCATTAGTGTATAGGAATGCAAGAGATTTCTGTGCATTAATTTTGTATCCCGCTACTTTACCAAATTCATTGTTTAGCTCTAGTAGTTTTCTGATAACATCTTTAGGAATCTCTATGTATAGTATCATGTCATCTGCAAACAGTGACAGCTTTACTTCTTCCTTTCCGATTTGGATTCCTTTTATTTCTTTTTCTTCTCTGATTGCTGTGGCTAAAACTTCCAAAACTATGTTGAATAATAGTGGTGAGAGTGGGCAACCTTGTCTTGTTCCTGATCTTAGTGGAAATGGTTTCAGTTTTTCACCATTGAGGACGATGTTTGCTGTGGGTTTGTTGTATATGGCCTTTATTATGTTGAGGAAAGTTCACTCTATGCCTACTTTCTGGAGAGTTTTTATCATAAATGGGTGTTGAATTTTGTCGAAAGCTTTCTCTGCATCTATTGAGATGATCATATGGTTCTTCTCCTTCAATTTGTTAATATGGTGTATCACGTTGATTGATTTGCATATATTGAAGAATCCTTGCATTCCTAAAATAAACCCCACTTGATCGTGGTGTATGATCCTTTTAATGTGCTGTTGGATTCTCTTTGCTAGTATTTTGTTGAGGATTTTTGCATCTATGTTCATCAGTGATATTGGCCTGTAGTTTTCTTTCTTTGTGACGTCTTTGTCTGGTTTTGGTATCAGGGTGATGGTGGCCTCGTAGAATGAGTTTGGGAGTGTTCCTCCCTCTGTTATATTTTGGAAGAGTTTGAGAAGGATAGGTGTTAGCTCTTCTCTAAATGTTTGATAGAATTCGCCTGTGAAGCCATCTGGTCCTGGGCTTTTGTTTGTTGGAAGATTTTTAATCACAGTTGCAATTTCAGTGCTTGTGATTGGTCTGTTCATATTTTCTGTTTCTTCATGGTTCAGTCTCAGCAGGTTGTGCATTTCTAAGAATTTGTCCATTTCTTCCTGGTTGTCCATTTTATTGGCATAGAGTTGCTTGTAGTAATCTCTCATGATCCTTTGTATTTCTACAGTGTCAGTTGTTACTTCTCCTTTTCCATTTCTAATTCTATTGATTTGAGTCTTCTCCCTTTTTTTTTTTTGATGAGTCTGGCTAATGGCTTATCAATTTTGTTTATCTTCTCAAAGAACCAGCTTTTAGTTTTATTGATCTTTGCTCTCGTTTCCTTCATTTCTTTTTCATTTATTTCTGCTCTGATCTTTATGATTTCTTTCCTTCTGCTAACTTTGGGGTTTTTTTGTTCTTCTCTCGCTAATTGCTTTAGGTGCAAGGTTAGGTTGTTTATTTGAGATGTTTCCTGTTTCTTGAGGTAGGCTTGTATTGCTATAAACTTCCCTCTTAGAACTGCTTTTGCTGCATCCCACAGGTTTTGGGTCATCTTGTCTCCACTGTCATTTGTTTCTAGGTATTTTTTGATTTCTTCTTTGATTTCTTCAGTGATCACTTCGTTATTAAGTAGTGTATTGTTTAGCCTCCATGTGTTTGTATGTTTTACAGATCTTTTCCTGTAATTGATATCTAGTCTCATAGCGTTGTGGTCGGCAAAGATACTTGATACGATTTCAATTTTCTTAAATTTACGAAAGCTTGATTTGTGACCCAGGATATGATCTATCCTGGAGAATGTTCCATGAGCACTTGAGAAAAATGTGTATTCTGTTGTTTTTGGGTGGAATGTCCTATAAATATCAATAAAGTCCATCTTGTTTAATGTATCATTTAAAGCTTGTGTTTCCTTATTTATTTTCATTTTGGATGATCTGTCCATTGGTGAAAGTGGGGTGTTGAAGTCCCCTACTATGATTGTGTTACTGTCGATTTCCCCGTTTATGGCTGTTAGTATTTACCTTATCTATTGAGGTGCTCCTATGTTGGGTGCATAAATATTTACAATTGTTATATCTTCTTCTTGGATCGATCCCTTGATCATTATGTAGTGTCCTTCTTTGTCTCTTGTAATAGTCTTTATTTTAAAGTCTATTTTGTCTGATATGAGAATTGCTACTCCACCTTTCTTTTGACTTCCATTTGCATGGAATATCTTTTTCCAACCCCTCACTTTCAGTCTGTATGTGTCCCTAGGTCTGAAGTGGGTCTCTTGTAGACAGCGTATATACGGGTCTTGTTTTTGTATCCATTCAGCCAGTCTGTGTCTTCTGGTGGGAGCATTTAATCCATTTACATTTAAGGTAATTATCGATATGTATGTTCCTATTCCCATTTTCTTAATTGTTTTGGGTTTGTTATTGTAGGTGTTTTCCTTCTCTTGTGTTTCTTGCCTAGAGAAGTTCCTTTAGCATTTGTTGTAAAGCTGGTTTGGCGGTGCTGAACTCTCTCAGGTTTGCTTGTCTGTAAAGGTTTTAATTTCTCCATCAAATCTAAATGAGATCCTTGCTGGATAGAGTAATCTTGGTTGTAGGCTTTTCCCTTTCATCACTTTAAATATGTCTTGCCACTCCCTTCTGGCTTGCAGAGTTTCTGCTGAAAGATCAGCTGTTAACCTTATGGGGATTCCTGTGTGTTTTTTGTTGTTTTTCCCTTGTCGCTTTTAATATGTTTTCTTTGTATTTAATTTTTGATAGTTTGATTAATATGTGTCTGGCGTGTTTCTCCTCGGATTTATCCTGTATGGGACTCTCTGCACTTCCTGGACTTGATTCACTATTTTCTTTCCCATATTAAGGAAGTTTTCAACTATAATCTCTTCAAATATTTTCTCAGTCCCTTTCTTTTTCTCTTCTTCTTCTGGTACCCCTATAATTCGAATGTTGGTGCATTTAATGTTGTCCCAGAGGTCTCTGAGACTGTCCTCAGTTCTTTTCATTCTTTTTTCTTTATTCTGCTCTGCAGTAGTTATTTCCACTATTTTATCTTCCAGATCACTTATCTGTTCTTCTGCCTCAGTTATTCTGCTATTGATCCCTTCTAGGGTATTTTTAATTTCATTTATTATGTGTTCATCATTGCTTGTTTCCTCTTTAGTTCTTCTAGGTCCTTGTTAAATGTTTCTTGCATTTTCTCTATTCTATTTCCAAGATTTTGGATCATCTTTACTATCATTATTCTGAATTCTTTTTCAGGTAGACTGCTTATTTCCTCTTCATTTTTTAGGTCTGGTGGGTTTTTACCTTGCTCCTTCATCTGCTGTGTGTTTTTCTGTCTTCTCATTTTGCTTATCTTACTGTTTTTGGGTCTCCTTTTCGCAGGGTGCAGGTTCGTAGTTCCCATTGTTTTTGGTGTCTTTCCCCAGTGGCTAAGGTTGGTTCAGTGGGTTGTGTAGGCTTCCTGGTGGAGAGGACTAGTGCTTGTGTTCTGGTGGATGAGGCTGGATCTTGTCTTTCTGGTGGGCAGGTCCACGTCTGGTGGTGTGTTTTGGGGTGTCTGTGGCCTTATTATGATTTTAGGCTGCCCCTCTGCTAATGAATGGGGCTGTGTTCCTGTCTTGCTAGTTGTTTGGCATAGGGTGTCCAGCACTGTAGCTTGCTGGTCGTTGAGTGAAGCTGGGTCTTCGTGTTGAGATGGAGATCTCTGGGAGCCTTTCGCTGCTTGATATTACATGGAGCTGGGAGGTCCCTTATGGACCAGTGTCCTCAAGTTGGCTCTCCCACCTCAGAGGCACAGCACTGACTCCTGGCTGGAGCACCAAGAGCCTTTCATCCACACGGCTCAGAATAAAAGTGAGGATAAAAAAAGGACGGACAGAACCCTAGGACAAATGGTGAAAGCAAAGCTATACAGACAAAATCTCACACAGAAGCATACACATACACACTCACAAAAACAGGAAAAGGGGAAAACATAATCTATCTTGCTCCCAAAGTCCACCTCCTCAATTTGGGATGATTTGTTGTCTATTCAGGTATTCCACAGATTCAGGGTACATCAAGTTGATTGTGGAGATTTAATCCTCTGCTCCTGAGGCTGCTGGGAGTAATTTCCATTTCTCTTCTTTGTTCCCACGCCTCCTGGGGTTCAGCTTTGGATTGGCCACCTCTACGTGTAGGTCGCCTGAGGGCGTCTGTTCTTTGCTCAGACAGGACGGGGTTAAAGGAACAGCTGATTCAGGGTCTCTGGCTCACTCAGGCCGGGGGGAGGGAGGGGTACGGAAGAGGGGCGAGCCTGCAGTGGCAGAGGCCGGCATGACATTGCACCAGGCTGACGCGTGCCGTGCATTCTCCCGGGGAAGTTGTCCCTCGGTCGCAGGACCCTGGCAGTGGTGAGCTGCACAGGCTCCTGGCAGGGGAGCTGTGGATAGTGACCTGTGTTTGCTCACAGGGTTCTTGGTGGCTGCAGCAGCAGCCTTAGCATCTCATGCCCATTTCTGGGGTCCGTGCTGATAGCCGCGGCTCACGCCCGTCTCTGGAGTTCGTTTAGGTGGTGCTCTGAATCCCCTCTCCTCGCGCACCAGGAAACAAAGAGGGAAGAAAAAGTCTCTTGCCTCTTCGGCAGGTCCAGACTTTTTCCTGGACTCCCTCCCAGCTAGCTGTGGCACACTAGCCCCCTTCAGGTTGTGTTCACGCCACCAACCCCAGTCCTCTCCCTGCAATCCGAGCGAAGCCCGAGGCTCAGCTCCCAGCCCCCGCCCGCCCCGGCGGGTGAGCAGACAAGCCTCTTGGGCTGGTGAGTGCTGTTCGGCACCGATCCTACGTGCAGGAATCTCTGCTTTGCCCTCCGCACCCCTGTTGCTGCACTCTCCTCCGAGGTCCGAAGCTCCCCCCTCCACCACCCACAGTCTTCGCCCGCGAAGGGGCTTCCTAGTGTGTGGAAACCTTTCCTCCTTCACAGCTCCCTCCTGCTGGTGCAGGTCCCGTACCTATTCTTTTGTCTCTTTTTTCTTTTTTCTTTTGCCCTACCCAGGCACATGGGGAGTTTCTTGCCTTTTGGGAGGTCTGAGGTCTTCTGCCAGCGTTCAGTAGGTGTTCTATAGGAGCAGTTCCACGTGTAGATGTATTTCTGATGTATCTGTGGGGAGGAAGGTGATCTCCACGTCTTACTCTTCCGCCATCTTCTCTTCCACCTCTTGTTGTTGTTATTGAGCTGTATGAGCTGTTTGTACATTTTGGAAATTAATCCCTTTTTGGTTGCATCATTTGAAAAATTTTTCCCATTCTGTAGGTTGTCTTTTCATTTTGTTTGTGGTTTCCTTTGCTGTACAAAAGCTTGTAATTTTGATTAGATCCCATTTGTTTACTTTTGCTTTTATTGCCTTGGGAGGCTGACTTAAGAATTAATTGGTACAATTTATGTCAGTTTATGTTTTGCCTATGTTCTCTTCTAGTTTTATGGTGTCATGTCTTTAAGTCTTTAAGCCATTTTGAGTTTATTTTGTGTATGGTGTGAGGGTGTATTCTAACTTCATTGATTTACATGCAGCTGTCCAACTTTTCTAACACCACTTGCTAGTGATGGACTGTCTTTTCTCAACTGTATACTCTTGCCTTCTTTGTTGAATATTAATTGACCATAGGTGAGTGGCTTATTTCTGGGCTGTCTATTCTATTCCATTGATCCTTGTCTGTTTTTGTGCCAATACCATGCTGTTTTGATTACTGTAGCTTTGTAGTATTGTCTGAAGTCTGGGAAGGTTATGCCTCCAGCTTTGTTCTTTTTCCTCAGGATTTCTTTGCCAATTCTGGGTCTTTTATGATTTCATATAAACTTTAGGACTATTTGTTCTAGTTCTGTGAAAAATGTCAAGGGTAATTTTATAGGGATTGCATTAAATGTGTAGATTGCTTTGGGTAGTATAGCCATTTTAACAATATTAATACTTCCAATCCAAGAGCATGAGATATCTTTCCATATCTTTGAATCATATTCAGTTTCCTTTATTAATATTCTATAGTTCTCAGCATATGTCTTTCATCCCCTTTGACCTAGACCATTTTTATTTTTAAGATCATAATGTTCATTTTGGAAATTTATCCAAACACAGATAGTTATAAATAAAGAAACAGGAATTGCCTATAATCCAGAGATAACCATTATTAATATTTTGGTTATTTAAAGTAGAATTCTTTGCTATGCTGATATCCATCACTATCCTCTCACCGTAAGTTCTTTTTCTTCATGAGTGCATTATCATATTTATTTACTACTTTATTTTCTATCTTCTTTACTATGTTTAGCCCACTGCTGCAAACCCCAGGCCCTATAATAATGACTGGCACATGGGAGATGCTCAGTAAGTTTCTGTTGAATAAATGAGTCTCTTTTTATATATAGAACAGAGCTGAGGTCATACTTTACATACAGTTCTAAATTTTTATTCATTTAGCATTATATTTCATCATGCCACTGACTAGTTTAAAACCCTTCAGTGAAGGGTTTAAAACCCTTTCTCATTACCCTTAGAACAAAGCCTAAAATCCTTACTATATCCTGCAAGATGTTGGTCTTTGGAAAGACACACAATCCTTATCTTTGGAGCTACAGCATCTCAAATCCTCAGAATCCACATGGCCCAGCTCCTGGCTTTCCTCCCCATTTTCTCCCTTCCAGCCATGCTGGGCTCCTTATAATTTCCATCAACACACCATACCCTCTCTTGTCTTGGGGCATATTCGTTTTCTAGTGCTGCTGTAACAAAATTACACTGGGTGGCTTAACAACAGACATTATTTTCTCACAATTCTGGAGGCTAGAAGTCCGAGACCAAGGTGTCGGTAGGGTTCATTTCTTCCAAGGCCTTTCTTCTTGGCTTATAGATGGCTGTTTTCTTCATGTCTTCACATGGTCTTTCCTCATGCATATCTGTGTCCCAATCTCCCCATCTTATGAGGACACCAGACACTCTAATTACCTCATTTAACCTTAATTACCTACTTAAAGATCCTGTGTACAAATACAGTCACAGACTGACGTGTTTGGGATTAGAACTTCAACATAAGATTTTGGGGTACACGATTCAACCCATAACACAAGGCTTTGAACTAGTTGTTCCTTCTGTCTCTCCTCTTATTTGAGATCTCAGCTTAAATTTCACTTTTCAGACAACTTTTCCATGACAGCAACCAGGCTAGGTCCCCACTTTATATGCTCGCATAGTATCAGTATCATCCCCTTTTAAAACCCTCATCACGTTTGTAATTACTTGTTCCATGTCTGCCTTTTGGATTTGACTGTAAAATACATGAGAACAAGACTTGGAACTGTGTTGAACATCACCTTCTTCCCAGAGCTTAGTTCAGTGCATGGTGAATAGGAAGGGCATTAAATCTTTGCTCAATTAATCCAAACTGAAGAGCATGCTCTTAGATATTAAAAACTTTTTATAAACATTGTTTTAATGAATGCACATTATTTTTATTGATGGGCCCTACTGTTCTTAATATTTACCCCATAGACATCTATATTATCCAAATTTTTTCTCTTATTCACAATATTAGGATGGAAATCTGTATCTGTCCCTCTATTTCCTTAGATTCCTAGTAATAGATAAACTGAGTTAAAAGGAAATAAACCATTTTAAGGCTTTAATGTATACTGCTGAATTGATTTCTAAAAAGATTGAAAAAACTTAATACTTCTGTTAGCAGTAAAAATAAAAATAAGCACAAACTGATGAAAAGTATATGGAAAAGAGCTTGTTATATAAAATTTGGGTGAATATTTTATTGCCCAGTTTCTTGGAAAGGAATGTAAATCTGTGTTTTGTAGGTTTGGGGGAGAATTAGATTTCTGGATCTTGAATGAGGCACTCCTGTGTATGTATGGTGTCCGATATTTATTTTCACTACTCCCAGGGATGGAGATAATTTAACAACGCTCCCTTCAGGGTTAGAATACACATATGGGAGGGAGTAGTAAGGCGAGGGTGGGTGGGAATTCCTTCACCTTTGTGTTCAAGTCTAGCAGCCTGATTCTTCTATTTTTCAGTACCTCTAGTTTGAGTCTGGGGGTTCCCACTCTCCAATTATCAAAGTAGAAAAAGTGGATGATTGTCCTAGAATATGTGTAGGGAAATTTCCCTCAAAATAAATGCAAATAAAGTCATGTGGATTCAGTAGGTAGAGAAGTTGGTGGAAGTTGAGGTCATGCTCATCTGCATCTATTTTCTCAATGATATATATGTGGTGAGGTCATCACGTGAGTGACGGTAGGAGCATAGGATATTTGAAAGAAAGGTGGTGTGAAACTGTAGTCTCAGAGTGGGAAAATAAATTAGCTAGAGAAATGTGGTTGGAATTGCGGGAAGTACTGAATCTCATTTGAGATTTGTGTTCATGATTTAAAGTCAGGCCAGTCAGCACTGGTGGTGTGATTTCATCCAGTTCCAACAGCTACTTAAGTTTAGGTGAAAATCAGTGAGTAGTTAGGTTTAATAAGATTTAAAGTTTTGCCAAGTTTGTTCAAAAGAGGAAGAGACATTAATGGTGGGTAAATTGGTAAGTGAGGTCATGGGGAGGGGTGATGGATTCTGAGAAACGGGAAGAATCAGTGGATTGGAGGTCCTGAAGAACTATCCAAGTGAGTGGCCAAGACTGAGTTGAAAGTAATGATTAGAGACTGAGATCACAGGGCTTTAAAAATATTTACATATTTTATTAAATATTAATATTAATGTAATAAGACAATTGGGGCTGGAATTCTCGTAGCTTAAGACCTCAGGTAAGAAAGGACTAATGAACGGATTAGTCCTTCTGAAGGTAGCAGCTGTCTGGGACTGCCTTGAGAACTTCATCTACTCTACAGATGGAGGAAGCTGGACGGGAGAGTGGGGAAAGGGAGTTTAGGACAAGCTAGCTGGCAGTGTTTGTCAGATTGCCTCTCGACCCAAGGTCAGTGGCTTTTCCCAGAAACTGGGAAAAGATAAAGTAGGGGGTTCCTGTGTAGGATGTGCCTCCAGTTGCTGCAGAACTCCAGCACCAGCGTGGCGGTGGTGATGGTGGTGGGAGGGTAGCAGCCAGTCCCTTGGTGTTAAGTTCTTCTTCCTCTATTTAATGACTTTGGTTCTCTCCCTTAACCTGTGAGGAAGGTTTTCAATCTTTTCATTTTAAGAAACCCCATCCTACTATTACATCCAAAGTATTTTTTCAATATTACCTGCTGCTGCTATTTCTTAAGACAGTACCACTTCTTAGACAGCTGAGACTGAAACAAGGATAGAAATGCGCTCTAACACCATAGGACTTCTAAAGTTAGTTCTTTCTCCCACTATCATCTGGGATGATGAGTGCATTCTTATGGATTAAGAGAATCCCCAGGGTTCTATCAATCAATCAGTGGCCTCCAATTGACTACTTCACTGTAAAGGATGGATAGAAACTATAGACCTCCAGGCTTATTAGGGTAAGTTAAGAGCAAGGCTTTGAGAAGTATAAGCCTTCCTAGCAGGTAGATGCTGACACTAGTTTCAACCCTTAAATTACTTAGCTTCTCTTAGTAGATAGACCTCTTAAAGCTTGCTTTACCCAGAAAAGAGAAGCAACCTCCCCTTTGAAATCTTCCAAGAGATACTCCTGGATCCTTTAACTCTTCCTGAAATAGCGGTGCTTTGTCCTAGAGGAATGGAGGCATGCTGAGACTGGAATTAATGCCCAGAGAACCTGAGAATGGATGCTAACATTTCTAAACTTCAATCCCAGGTGGGGAGAAAGTGGTCAGGTGGGAAGGTAGGTAGTGGCTGAGCAAAAGGTGAGCAGAAACTGAAATGGGGGTGGAAGGAGGGGTGAGAAGGACTGAGAAAGGAAGGGAGAAGATGGCATACCGGAAGGAGCATAGGCTCTGGAAATAAACCAGGGCTCCCTTTCCATTGCCCAGGCACAAAATGTTGGACTTCGCGTAAGATGCTTAGAACTTGTTCAACTCTCAGTTTGCTGATCTTTAAAGAAAACAATTAATTATCAATAAATAATAGTGATTGATTATTATCAGATCTTTCAAGACATCTGTGTTCAGAAACCCTGGAACAGTACAGATGAAAAGCATAGTATCACAGTACCTGAAAGTGGCTGCTAAATGAAATGGTCTCACTGGAATTAACAGGAAAGGTCAGTATTACTCTTGATGACAATATTAAAAGGACAAATGATTGATTGATTTTATTAAATATTAGTAAACTCAAAACAGAAACACGTTACCAATATTGACACTGTGAATTACTAACTCCACTCTGAGGGTCCTAGTTGAGTTGTGGAACTGTTCAACATATGTCTGTGTGTCTATACTCTAAGCTGTTCCCCAAATTTACTCTCCTAGGGTAAAATGAAAATCAAAGGGAAGACAGTGGTGAAAAAAATTTAAAGATATCAAAGTATAAAGATATGCAAAGTGATGCTAAAAATTAAAACTAGACCAGCATATTTACATATTTTATTAATCTTTACAATCAGTCATTATAATCAAATACACAATTATATACAAGGATTATATACATTTTGCCCAGACTTTTACATCACAGTACATAGTTTCCCTTAGAAATATTGTATACATTTATCACCAAACAATAAAATCCAACAACAGTAGTGTTACAGCACCTGTTAGTACAGACATCTTTTTCATAAATTACATCATAAGAAAATATACGGCTGTAAATTGGGCTTTTAAAAATGTCTTTTGTAAAATCTGAACATACAATATTTCATTCACAGAATGTTTTTTTTTTTTTCTATGTTCTGACTGAAGCCTTGTGCATAAAACGACCGGTTGGAATATTTATTAAATGCCCCCACCCCCGCCTCTACAATTATAAGCACTATTTGAATTACTGACGCTGAGCTTTCTTCATGATGAATTTGGCATGGAGTTTGGTGAGAGAACAAATGCTGGTTTTACTGTTATAAAGGCTGTGAGATGATGGTAATTTAAATTAATAAAATCTCAAGAGAGCATATTAGAGAAGTTAAAATCACAGAGTGCACAATTTTTTATTTTACCCTCTAACACTGTGAAGAAAAAGGGAAAAGTATAATGTTAAAAAAAAATTGTTCTGAAACAATTGTATTCTTGTTGGAAGCCTATTAAAAGTTAAAAAGAAAAAAGAAAACCTACCCAACAAAATATCCCATCCCAAACATATCCGGTAAATTACAATTCTTTCACATCTAAAACTTTATGGGAAAAGCACTGCAAATTAGGGTATATCATTTTAATGGACCTTCCTAAGCAGAAAAAACTATAACTATTTTTAGTAGGTAAACAAGTGAAGTTTTAAAACTTGAAAATACCTGAATTAAATACTTTCTCTAATATCTAACTTTTAACTTTCAGATAAAATCCTTACTTGATTCCGGGTTTGTAAACATTGTATAAGTCCTTCTTAGTCAATCAATTTTATGGCTGTGGTGATCACTTCAGCTCTATCTCTATGCAGTCAACATCTAACTGAGGTAGACCAGATGTTTCTAAAATTCAGGGTTACATAGAATCCCCTGAATCTTTAGGAAGTAAATAAAATGCTATAAAGATTTTAAAACAAAACATTTTAAAAAATGCCTAATGATGTTGAAATTTTTTAATGAAATAAAAAACAACTTTGTGGCAGTATGTCAATTAAGAATGGAGAGTCAATGACAATGCTGGAGTTTTGAAGCTGAACACTATACCTTCTTTTCCTAGCTAGGGAAAAATCACGTATAATTCCTTCTGGGTATTAAGTATAATTTGTTAATTTTTTTTCCTTTTGTTTCTTTTTTTTTTAAGGATTCATTTTTCTAAACAAGCCAGCAATTTGCTTCTAAACCACAATGAATGGCAACAACTCCCCCTAATGGCCAAAGAAAGGGTAAGTGGCAGTAAGCTGGCTTTTCCTTGTATGCCACAAGATCTCTGCTGGAAATAAAATTATGTTGCTTTGATAACTTAGACAATTTAGATTTAGACAACAATGGCTCTGAGATACAAAAGGAAAATCAAATCAATGTATATAAGGCTTCTGTAATCCAAGTCTTAAAGGAACATCTGCTCCTTTTCTCCAAGCCCCAGTCCTATAAATCAAGGCAAGTCAAGTAATTAAGCTTCAGCTATTTTGGCAGCTTTGCAACTAAGATGAACAAAGCACTATGTCTATCCTTCTGTATACTATATGTATTATAGTTCTATCTTCTTACACCAAATTTCACATGCAGAGAGACTAAAAAATATCCATTTTGGTGTCAGGTTTAATTAAGGGCCAATAAAGGTCTTGTATACTACTCTTTTTTCCCCCCTCAAAGTGAATTCTCTATTAGATTTATTACTCACTGACCCAATTAAGTTTAGCTGGAATTTTTGAAAGCAGCTATTTATCCCCTTCTAAAATAACAGTTTACCTGGGATCTAAGACATACTGTACATGAATATACATAACTACAATACAGCACTGCTGTTCTTTAACAGCTCCATATACACTTTAAGTTCATCAGTACCTCAAACACTGTGTTTTAAGAAAAAGGGTTGTTATATAATGTCATGGTACAGAAAAAAGAAATTAAGTCTCAAATATTCCTTTAGAACTGAGTCAGGTAAGTTTAAAAAAATTAATAAAATGAGTAAAGCCATGATTTCAATTACAGGGCTGTCTACAGATATCAACAACAAAGTTTTTAAAACTTAAATGTGGCCAGCAGCAGACTGCCACACACACACACTCACTCACTCACACAAAGGAAAAAAATTCTCAGTAAGCTATATGGCTATATGTTAGTTGCTACTGTGTTTTTTACACAGGTTACCATAGACTAATTTTCAAGTCCATATCAGAAGGAATATTTGTTTAAAAAAAAAGCAAACTTAAAAACCATGATTCAACAGAAAATGTGACAGACTCCTTAGGTGCAACTTTAGAAACTAGTTTCAAAGGAGGAAAAATAGTAGTTACTCCAGAATTTTTAGATCACTACCACAGTTTTATCATGGCTCCCTAAGATAGAAAAATGGAACAAAATGTATTCAGCTATTGGCAACATAGGCCTTGTGGCTCAAAATGCATTCTAAACATGGGATGGAGTAAGGCTGATGGCTAGAGGTAATCACCTCCAACGAAATGAACTGGAAAAGATTTATAATTTACCCTACAAAGATATAACTTTAAGTTCCATTTCAGAGTAGTCACAGCTTTCCTTACGGAAGGCCCAATGGCAAGTTCATATTGCAACATTATAGTTTCTCCCTTGCTCCATTTTTCAAAAGTATTAAGTAACCAATTTCCACGATATATGACCTTTTTACCTGGTCCCAATGATTAGTCTTTATGCAGAGAACTCACTGAGAAAGTACACTGGCTTCACCTTTGGTTTAAATGAAAAGGATGGATACTGTTAAAGAGGGGGGAAAAAAAATCAAGTCATCTTGATCATGTTACACAATGAAGCAAGTGAAAATGATGAGCAAAGACTGTTTTCACCATGAATGTATTTGCTTCATAACCACTTAGGTCACTTTTGAGTGTTTCTGTGAAGGCAGCATAACCAGAATGCCCAAAATACTCCTATGTGTTTTCCCCAAAGGGCCTCTAACCCCAAAACCAAGAAAACCGAGAGCTTCCTTCAATTAGAAAGCTGTACAAATTCGTATTGCCCACCTCACAGTTAACTGAATTTGTTTCTTATCTACCATCTAGAGAGTGCAGAAATCTGGTTCCTAGAAATGCCCAATAATCTTTTCCTGGCCTGAGATGCAGCAGGGTGGTGCAATGCTATCACCTGAGGGGGAAACTGTGAGTTTGCATTTTTGATGGGACAGTTATAAACAAGGTCAGTTCTAACACAGCATGTTCCAGATTCCTATGATAACTAACTCTCCCAGTCAGAACGTGGTTGTTCATCACCATACTTAGAGCCTCCCATGAGAGAGCCTGCTTAGTATCAGGGTATCTATTATCCACAGTTTACCTTTTCTTTTGAAATACCTACCACCAGGTAGACTTTAGTGAGTCAGAGCTCATCCTTCTCCATCATTTCAAATGCTTCTATATCTTCATTCCAGTCTGCTAATATGGAGTCTATAGGTTGGACCTTTTTACCCCAGCTAACATTAGGATTGGAATCCTCCTCAGTTTCTGATTGTTCTTGAAGTTGGTTATCTAAATCTGTACATTCACCATCAAGACTTGTAGTCTCATGGTTTTCCGTGGGATTAGAATTCTGTTCAGAAGGAGAAATGCTTGCTGCAGCATTGTCCGTATCTGCTGGAGACAAAGATTCTGGGTGAGAGTTTAGAGAACTTTCCTCAGGAGACTCCTGATCAACCAAATCAACCTCCTGAGAACTTGATGCAATCTGTTCAGCACTCTGATTCTGAGAATCATTTTCAGAGGATGGTTGTTCTTCATTTTCCATCTCAGGATCTGTATATGAAAGAAACAAACTTCATGCTACTTTCCCCACAAAACATGTACTATCACATTCTCAAAACCATACTGGTTTTGGTAATAAAACAAAAAAATAAAAGTTAAAGAAAATCATGTCAATGCAGAATGACTCTAATAACTAAAAAGACTGCCTTCAATGGGTATTAGTAAATGCCAAGAAATATACTAAACAATACTACTATTAAAATGCATATAAATTTGTATTATGTCTCAGATTTATTAAATATCTAAATTCAGGAAAGCCTGCACATGAGAACATATTAAATAGAATACATTTTATTTATTTAAATTAATTATTTATTTTAAAAATCTTTATTGGAGTATAATTGCTTTACGACGTTGTATTAGTTTCTGCTGTATAACAAAGTGAATCAGCTACACGTATACATATATCCCCATATCCCCTCCCTCTTGCATCTCCCTCCCACCCTCCTTATCCCACCCCTCCAGGTGGTCACAAAGCACCGAGCTGATCTCCCTGTGCTATGCAGCTGCTTCCCACTAGCTATCTGTTTTACATTTGGTAGTGTATATATGTCAATGCTACTCTCTCACTTTGTCTCAGCTTACACTTCCCCCTCCCTGTGTCCTCAAGTCCATTCTCTACAACTGCGTCTTTATAAATAGAATACATTTTAAACAGCACATGCCATTGCTGTACTTTAAGATAATATTCTTTGAAAAGTGAAATTCCCACTCAGTAAACCATGAAAATGCAGATAATACAAAACTTTGAATGATTCATGGATATCAATGTGATTGATCAAATACAATATTTTCATAAACACAAAACCAGATTATTTATAAAACTTCTATTTCATTATTGGAGATCTATGAATTCTAAGATATAATCATAAAATCCACTGGAAGGATGAAAAGCAGTTTAAACTTCTTGTAATGAATATATAATAAAACCACTAGAGGCATTTTATTTAGGGTTCCTACAAGAAAGTGCTTAAATATTAGCATCGACACCCACATGCTGCATTCTCCTCAGACTCTGCAGTCAGTTGGTAAAGATCTCCCGAGCGTCCACTGTGTGGCAGGCACTGTGTAAGGTGCTAGGGATAAAACGAGGTGAAAACAAACACCTGACCTGCCCTTCTGAATCTTATAGTCCAGCTGGGGAAAACAACGTTTAGGAATAATCACACAATAGAAAACCCCATGACACAAGTCATGGTGTTAGGAAAGAGTAAGGAGATTTGAGGGCTTCCTTCAGAAAGTGATACTTAACTGTGATATAAAAGATAATCAGAGTTAATTAGTCAAAGAAGAAAGGGAAGATGGACTTATTATAAAACCAGAAAATCTGAAGGAAAATACAGGCATACAGGGAGGTAGAGGAGGGTGTGTAGACATATACCCTGATTAGGTAGGATTACCTGACTAGGGAAGTTTAAGATAGTTCTTAGGTGGGGTTTGTCAGGGGGAAGGAGGGCAAGGAGGAGGAGTCCCCACACATTCTCTCAGCTGTGGAAAGGGTACATTTTAATTTGACATCAAGGCAAACTATGGTGGGGCCCAAAGAAGAGAAAGCAGTGTCTGGTTGCTTAGAGCTCATTTATGCTAGGCTACGCTAAGTTTGAGGGTGAAGGGAAAGAAGAACGTTCAACTTCGTTTCTAGATTGCATTAATCTAGTTTAGAAGAATAGGAAAAAGTGTAAAGCTATTTCTTCTAGTAATAAAGATTGTGATTTTGGCAAAAAATCACTCTAGGGTTAGATGTTATATAATATTATTTTGGAAATCTAGCTAATAAAATAGAATAAGAAAACAGAATAGTATAGGCTCCAATCAAGATGGCAGCGGCGAAGAACGTGGAACTCACCTCCTCCCACAAATACATCAAAAATACATCTACAAATGGAACAATTCTCACAGAACACCTACTGAACACTGGCAGAAGACCTCAAACACCTGAAAGGACAAGAAAGAGCTCTACGTAACCAGGTAGGACGAAGGGGGGAAAAAAAGAGGAAGTGGGACGGGACCTATGCCCCTGGGAGCGAGCTGAAAAGAGGAAAGGTTCCTGCACCCTGGGAAGCCCCCTCAGATCGGCTGGGACAGAAAGGCAGCTTCAGAGGCGCAGAGGAGAGTCCAACAACCAGTTTGTGGCAGGCAGGAGAGAGACCCGCACAGACCGTCGTACCGCTACCCTGCGCGCCCCAGCCCGAGCCGTGAGTCCGCTGGTACAGGCAGGGGCCGAGTACTGACACTCAGAGTTTAGAGGACAGACCTAGGGAGAGGGCTGCTGTTGGCTGTGCAGAGAGAGCCTGAAGGGGCTGGAGTGTGGTATGGCTACAGCCGGGGGTGTCTGCGGAAGCCCAGGCCTGCCACAGAACTGACGAGCCATTGTTAAGTGGGGCACAAAGGGCAGGGTACCATGGCCGCCAGCCCCCACCTGCACGGACCCCGGGACACCGCACACCAGCCACGGCCTCAGGGGCTCCAGACTCAGCAGATTCCGGCAACCCAGCTGCCGCCTCGGGCTCCCACCTGGGCAGGCTCAGGGGTCCCAGCCACCGCCTAGGCTGGCACCTGCACCAACCACCATCTCGGCAGGCCCCAGGAGCAGACGCCAGTGAGCTGCCCATGCACAGAAGCAGGCCTGAAACCACAGCTGAGCCCCAGGGGCCGCGTGACTTAGGAAGCAGGGCTGCAATCTCTCCCTGCAGCTGTGTGAGCTGTGTATTTACACCTCCACTGCCGGCTTTGTAAACTCAGCATCTGCAGGACATCCGAGTAGACAACAGGTGCTCCCATGCTGGGATGGGTCTGGCCTTAGCAGCTGTGGGCTTTGCAGGCACGTGCACATGGGGGCTGGGCTGGGCCTGGCTTTGAGCTGCCTCCATAGCTCCCACAGCAGGTCCAGGTGTGCAACTACTACGGTCCTGGGACCCGGCTTTAGCAGATCTGTGCTGGTGGCCTTGTGAAAACAACACCTGAGGGACACCAGGGCTGATTGCCAGCATTCCCAAGGTTGAGACGGGGCTCAGGGCAGTATACTTTGTGAGCCCATACAATGGGTGACAGGTGACACAACAGAGCACACTCACTGGTGAACAGCTCTGGTAGAGGAATACTCAGTGGCTCCTCTCCCTGTAGGAACGCTCCAATCCCACCTACCTCAGACTGCAGCTCAGAAACGGATCTGGGGGCTTCTACTCCAACAGCTAGGGAACAGACCCAGCCCCTGACAGGGCAGTAACAACCACAGAGCAAAAGAGGAGGCCCCAGTCAATATCCAGTGCAGGCTCTGGTCACGACAACACCAGTCACACCTCCTATCAAGGGGATAATGGCCAGGATACACTGAGGAAAGAGGCAACAGGCATCCACACTAAAAACAGCCCTCACACCAAAAAATATTAAACCCACAGAGGCTATACAGGGATAGCCTCTCCCTACATAAAAACAGCCCTCCAAGACCACATAGATAATTGTTTCTCCTAAACTCATAGAGCAAGAGAAGTATAAGTAAAATGAAGAAGCAGAGGAACCACTCCCAATTAAAAGATCAAGAGAATTCCCCTGAAAGAACAAACAATGAAACAGGCCTCTTCAGTCTCATAGACATTGAGTTCAAAAAGGAGATAATGAAAATACTGAAGGAGTTAAGAAGGACTATTCATAGAAATGCAGATTACTATTACTAGAAACTATAAAAAGGAACCAAGAAAAATTAGAGAACTCATTCACTGAGACAAAAGCTGAGCTAAAGGCAATGAATAGCAGAAAAAATAATGCAGAAGAATGAATAAGTGATCTGGAAGATAGAATAATGGAAATCAGCCAGTCAGAACAACAGAAAGCCACATGAAAAAAAAAAAAATGGAAACAATATAAGAATAAATAAAGCATGCCAATGTACACTTAGTAGGGATCCCAGAAGAGAGAGAAAACAGGATTGAAGATGTCTTTGAAGAAACTGTGGCTGAAAACTTCCCAAACCTAAAGAAGGGAACAGATATCCAGGTACAGGAAGCACAGAGGGTCCCAAACAAGATAAACCCAAACAGACCTACACCAAGACATATTATAATAAAAATGGCAAAAGTTAAAGAGAGGATTCTAAAGGCAGCAAGAGAAAAACAGAGTTAATTACAAGGGAACCCCCCATAAGGCTATATCAGTTGATTTCTCTACAGAAACGTTGCAGGTCAGAAGGGAGTGGCAAGATACATTCAAAGTCCTAAAAGGGAAAAATGTGAAATGTAGGATACTCTGTCCAGCAAGATTATCAAATTTAAAATCAGAGAGAGAAAGAATTTCCCGGACAAGCAAAAACTAAAGGAATACAGCAATATTAAACCTATCCTAAAGGAAACATTGAAAGGTCTTCTCTAAATAGAAAAAAGGTTAGAATCTTTAGGAAAAAAATCATAAATGGAAAGTAAATCATTTAAATAAGCCAGTACACAGATTTTTTTAAAATCATAATTAAAAAAAAATTTCTGTGAAAGCAAATATAACCACAATGAACAGCAAAAGGATGAACGTGAAGATGTAAAAGAGGACGTCAAAATCATAAAATGTGGGGGAGGAGAGTAAGAAAATGTAGATTTTTTTTTTTTCTAGAATGTGTTTGAGCCTACGTGACTACCAGTCTAAAGCAAGCAGATATAGGAAGGGGAAATATACTTGAAAAACAGGGTAACCACAAATCAAAAACATACAACAGATTCACAAAAACCAAAACCAGATTTTATGAATCTATCACATACAATAGATTCATAAAACAAAAGAAAATCATCAGACCACAAAAGGAAAAACCGAAAGAAAAAGAAAGGGACAAAGAAGAAATATAAAATCAACAGGAAAACAAGGTTTAAAATGGTAATAAATACATATCTATCAATAATTACCTTAAATGTCAATGGACCAAATGCTCCAATCAAAAGAGACAGAGTGGCAGGTTAGATTAAAAAAAACAACGGCCTAAAATATGCTGCCTACAAGAGACCCACTTTAGAGCAAAGGACACACATAGATTGAAAATGAGGAGATGGAAAAAGATATTTCATGCAAACGGAAATGACAAGAAAGCAGGGGTCGCAATACTCTTTATCAGACAAAATAGACTTTAAAACAAAGGTTATAAAGAAAGATGAAGAAGGACACTATATAATGATAAAATGATCAATACAAGGAGAGGATATTACACTCATCAACACATATGCACCCAAAATAGCACCCAAATACATAAAATAAACACTAACAGACATAAAGGGAGAAACTGATGGGAATACAATAATAGTAGGAAACTTTAGCACCCCACTCACATCAATGAACAGATCTTTGAGACAGAAAATCAATAAGGCAACAGAGATCCTAAATAATACAATAGAACAGTTAGACTTAATTGATATTTTCAGGACATTACACCCCAAAAAAGCAGAATACACATTCTTTTCAAGTGCACATGGAACATTCTCTAAGACTGACCACATACTAGGCCACAAAACAAGCCTCAGGAAATTTAAGAGTATAAAAATTATTTCAAGTATCTTTACTGACCACAACAGCATGAAACTAGAAAACAATCACAAGAAAAGAAATGAGAAAAAACAATTACATGGAGACTAAACCACATGCTACTAAAAAACCAATGCGACAATGATGAAATAAAAAAAAAAATTAAAAAATAAATTGATGCATTTCCCCAGTGGTCCAGTGGTAAAGAATCTGCCTTCCAATGCAGGGGATGTGGGTTCAACTCCTGGTCAGGGAACTAAGATCCCAAATGCCGTGGGGCAACTAAGCTGGGTGCCACAACTACTGAGCCCACGGGCCTCAACTAGAGAGGCTGTGTGCCGCAACTACAGAGCCCACACACTCTGGAGCCTGAGTGTCATAACTACAGAGAGAAAACCCACATGCCACAACTAGAGAGAAGACCGCGTGCCACAACTAGAGAAAAGCCCGTTTGCTGAAATGAAGATCCCACGTGCCTCAACTAACACCTGACACAGCCAAAAATAAAAAATAAAATAAATACTTTGAGGTAAATGACAATGAAAACACAACCATACAAATAACATAGGATGTAGCAAAAGAAGCTCTTAGAGGGAAGTTCATAGTGATACAGGCCTTCTTTAAGAAACAAGAAAAGTCTCAAATAAACAACCTAACCCACCACCTAAAAGAATTAGAAAAAGAACAAACAAAACCTAAAGTCAACAGAAGGAAGGAGATAAGAAAGATCAGAGAGGAAATAAATAGAGATTAGAAAAAACAATAAAAAAATAATCAGGGAGGAATCAAGATGGCAGAGGAGTAGGACGTGGAGCTTACCTTCTGCCACAAATACATCAAAAACACATCTACAAGTGGAACGATTCACACAGAACATCTACTGAATGCTGGCAGTACTCAGACTTCCGAAAGGGCAAGTAAACCTCCACAAGTAAACAGGTGGGATGAAAGAAAAAAGAAAAACAAAAAGAGAGAAAGGAATCACGATGGGACTTGTGCCCCAGGGAGGGAGCTGTGAAGAAGGAAACATTTCCCCACCCTGGGAAGGCCCCTCACCAGAGGGGAGATCAGCCTGGACAGAGGGGGTGCTTCGGAGACTCAGAGGAGAGTGCAGCAACCAGTTTGCAGAAGGCAAAACGGACAGAGACGTGCACAGATGGTTGGTACCACCACCCTACGTTCCCCAGCCTGAGATGCTCATCTGCTGGTACGGACAGGGGCTGGATGCTGAAGCTCTGGCTTTGGAGGTCAGACCCAGGGAGAGGACCAAGGGTTGGCTGCAGGAAGACAGCCTGAAGAGGATGGAGTGTGGCAGCTGAGGATGCATTTGGAAGAGGTCTGGGCCTGACAGAGAGGCAAGGCACCATTGTTGGGGGGCACACGAGAGGTATGGGACTGCCATAGGAGCTTCTTTCCGTGCGTGTGGGCTCTCAGGCAACAGGACGCCACCTACACGAGCTCCAGGTGCAAGCACGAGCCACTGCCGCCATTGTGGGCTCCAGAGATGGGCATGGGCCATCGCCACAGCTAAAGAACCGGTGAGCAGGCACCAAGTGCTGCCCCAGCTGTCCCGGGAGTGTGCCAGCCACCTCCACCATTGGGAAACCTGCAAGCAGGCGCCATTCACTTTCCCTCCTGCCCCGGGACGTCGCCACTACTGGGAGACACAGCAGTGGGTGCGAAGCACTGACCCTGCTGTCCCAGGAGTGCACGGGCAGCTGCTGACACTAGGCGACCCAGGAGCAGGCGCCAGTTGCTGCCCCTGCTGTTCCAGGGGTGCGTGGGCCGCTGCGGCAGTTAGGGGACCCACGAGCAGACTGCAAGCACTTGCCCCCGCTGTTCTGGGCACTCACAGCCCACTGCCACTGCTGGGAGTCCCGCAGGTGGGCATGAATTGCTGCCCCCGCCGTACAGGGAATGGACACAGGCCACCGCACCTAAACATCCCATATTCAGGGGATAACGGCCAGCACATGCTTAGGAAAGAAGCAGCAAGCATCCAAACTAAAAGCACCCCTTGATTCCGGACATGATGGTGGAGTAGAAGGACTTGAGCTCACCTCTTCTCATGAAAACACTAAAACCAAAACTAACTGCTCAACAACCATCAGCAAAAGACTGGAACCTACCAAAAAAGGTACATCCAAAGACAAAGAAGAAGCTACAATGAGATGGTAGGAGGAGCTTTTGCAATATAATCAAATCTCATAGTCACCAGGTGGGCAACCCACAAAACTGGAAAATCATTATATGGCAGAGGTACTCCCGCAGCAGTAAGTTCTGAGCCCCTCATCAGGCTCCCCAGCCTGGGGGGCTGGCATTGGGAGGTGGAGCCCCCAGAGCATTTGGCTTCAAAGCCCGGCAGGACTTGAGTGCAGGAGCTCCACAGGACTGGAGGAAACAGAGATTCCACTCTTGAGGGTGTACACAAGATTTCACGTGCACTAGGACCCAGCATAAACTGGTGACTCCATAGGAGCCAGGGCTAGACCTACGTGAGGATCTTGGAGGGTCTACTGGGGAGGTGGGGGTTGGATGTGGCTCACTGTGGGGGCAAGGACACTGGTGGTGGAGGCTCCAGGGAATATTGATCGGCTGAGCTCTCCTGGAGGTCGCCATTTTGGTACTGAGACATGGCCCCACCCAACAACCTGCAGGCTCCAGTGGTGGAACGCCTAGGCCAAACAACCAGCAGGGGTGGAACACAGCTCCACCTATCAGCAGACAGGCTGCCTGAAATTGTACTGAGCTCACAGCCACCTCTACACACACCCCTTGACACGGCCCTGCCCACCAGAGGGACAAGACCCAGCTCCACCAACCAGTGGAGAGCCCAGTCCCTCCCACCAGGAAGCCTGCACAAGTCACTGGACCAACCTCACCCACCAGGGGACAGACACCAGAAGCAAGAGGAACTACAGTCCTGCAGCCTGTGGAAAGGAGACCACAAACACAGTTAAGCTAGACAAAATGAGACAGCAGAGAAATATGTTTTAGACAGAGAAACAAGATAAAAACCCAGAAGAACAACTAAGTGAATTAGAGATAGTCAATCTACCTGAAAAAGAATACAGAGTAATGACAGTAAAGGTGGTCCAAGATCTCAGAAAAAGAATGGAGGCACAGACCAAGAAGATACAAGAAATGTTTAACAAAGACATAGAAGACTTAAAGAATAGAGATGAATAATACAATAACTGAAATGAAAAAATACACTAGAAGGAAACAATAGCAGAATAAATGAGGCAGAAGAACGAGTAAGTGTGCTGGAAGACACAGCAGTGGAAATCACTGCCGTGGAACAGAATAAAGAAAAAAGAATGAAAAGAAGTGACAACAGTCTAAGGGACCTCTGGGACAACATTAAACACACCAGCATTTGCATTATAGGGGTCCCAGAAGGAGAAGAGAGAGAGAAAGGACCTGACAAAATATTTGAAGAGATAATAGCTGAAAACTTCCTTAACATGAGAAAGGAAACATTCACTCAACTCCAGGAAGTGCAGAGAGTCATATAAAGTGATGAAAGCAAAGAACCTACAACCAAGAATACTCTACCCATCAAGGCTCTCGTTCAGATTTGATGGAGAAATCAAAAGCTTTACAGACAAGCAAAAGCTAAGAGAATTCATCACCAACAAACCAGCTCTACAACAAATCCTAAAGGAAGTTCTCTAGGTGGAAAAGAAAAGGCCTACAACTAGAAACAAGAAAATTACGAATGGGAAAGCTCACCAGTAAAGGCAAACATAAAGTAAAGGTAGGAAATCATCCACACAAAAATATGATATCAAAACCAGCAATCATGAGAAGAGAGTACAAATGCAGGACACTGGAAATGCATTTGAAATTAAGAGACCAGCAACTTTAAAAAGTCTTCTGTGTATACATAGATAGATAGATAGATATAGATATAGACTCCTATATCAAAACCTCATGAGAACCGCAAACCAAAAATCTACAATATATACACACACAAAAAAGAAAAAGCAACCCAAACGTAACACTAAAGATAGTCATTAAATCACAAGAGATACACACACAAAAAAGAAAAAGCAATCCAAACATAACACTAAAGATAGTCATCAAATCACAAGAGAAGAGAGCAAAAGAGGAAGGGAAGAAAACAGACCTACAAAAACAATTCCTAAACAATTAACAAAATGGCAATAAGAACATACATATCAATAATTACCTTAAATGTAAATGGATTAAATGCTCCAACCAAAAGACATAGACTGGCTGAAGGGATACAAAAACAAGACCCCTATATATGTTGTCTACAAGAGACCCACTTCAGATCTAGAGACACATACAGACTGAAAGGGAGGGAATGGAAACAGATATTCACAAGTGGAAATCAAAAGAAAACTGGAGTAGCAATACTCATATCAGACAAAATAGACTTTAAAACAAAGACTATTACAAAAGACAAAGAAAGACATTACATAACAATCAAGGGATCAATCAAAGGAGAAGATATAACAATTGTAAATATATATGCACCCAACATAGGAGCACCTCAATACATAAGGCAAACGCTAACGGCCATAAAAGAAGAAATCAATAGTAACACAGTAATAGTGGGGGCATTTAACACCCCACTTTCATCAACAGACAGATCATCCAGACAGAAAATCTATACGGAAACACAGGCCTTATATGACACATTAGACCAAACAGACTTGACATTTACAGAACATTCCATCCAAAAGCAGCAGAATACACTTTCTTCTCAAGTGCACATGGAAAATTTTCCAGACTAGATCACATCATGGGCCACAAATCAAGCCTCAGTAAATTTAAGAAAACTGAGATCATATCAAGCATCTTTTCAAACCACAACACTATGAGATTAGAAATCAATTTCAAGAAAAAAACTGTAAAAAACACAAACACGTGGAGGCTAAACAATATGTTACTAAACAACCAATGGATCACTGAAGAAATCAAAGAGGAAATCAAAGAATACCAAGAGAAATGACAATCCAAAACCTATGGGATGCAGCAAAAGCAGTTCTAAGAGGAAAGTTTATAGTAGTCTTACCTCAGGAAACAAGAAAAATCTCCAAAAAGCAACCTAACCTTACACCTAAAGCAACTAGACAAAGAACAAACAAAACTAAAAGTTAGAAGGAAAGAAATCATAAATATCAGAGCAGAAATAAATGAAATGGAGATGAAGAAAACAATAGAGAAGATCAATGATACTAAAAGCTGGTTCCTTGAGAAGATAAACAAAATTGATAAACCATTAGCAAGACTCATCAAGAAAAGAAGGGAGAGGGCTCAAGTCAATAAAATTAGAAATGAAAAAGAAGTTACAATGGATACCACAGAAATAAATACAAAGGATCGTAAGAGACTACTACAAGCAACTATATTCCAATAAAATGGACAACCTAGAAGAAACGGACTTCGTAGAAAGGTACAACCTTCCAAGACTGAACCAGGAAGAAACAGAAAATATGAACAGACCAATCACAAGTACTGAAATTGAAACTGTGATTAAAAAACTTTCAACAAACAGAAGTCCAGGACCAGATGGCTTCACAGGTGAATTCTATCAAACATTTAGAAACTGAAACGCTTCCAAAAAATTGCAGACGAAGGAACACTCCCAAACTCATTCTATGAGGCCACCATCACCCTGATACCAAAACCAGATAAAGATACCACAAAAAAAGATTACAGGCCAATATCACTGATAAATATAAACGCAAAAATCCTCCGCAAAATACTAGCAAATTGAATCCAACAATACATTAAAAGGATCAGACACCATGTTCAAGTGGGATTTATCCCATGGATGCAAGGATTCTTCAACATATGCAAATCAATTATTGTGATATACCATATTAACAAACTAAAGAATAAAAACCATATGATCATCTCAATAGATGCAAGAAAAGCTTCTGACAAAATACGACACGCATTTATGATAAAAACTCTTCAGAAAGTGGGAATACAGGGAACCTACCTCAACGTAATAAAGGCCATATATGACAAACACACACCTAACATCACTCTCAACAGTAAAAAGCTGAAAACATTTCCTCTAAGATCAGGAACAAGACAAGGATGTCCACTCTCACCACTTTTATTCAACATAGTTTTGGAAGTCCATAGTTTTGGCAATCAGAGTAGAAAAGAAATAAAAGGAATCCAAATTGGAAAAGAAGAAGTAAAACTGTCACTGTGTGCAGGCGACATGATACTATACATAGAAAATCCTAAAGAGGCTACCAGAAAACTACTAGAGCTCATCAATAAATTCAGTAAAGTTGCAGGATACAAAATTAAAACATAGAAATCTCTTGCATTCCTATACACTAACAACAAAAGATCAGAAAGAGAAATCAAGGAAACGATCCCATTTATCATCACACCAAAAAGAATAAAATACCTAGGAATAAACCTACCTAAGGAGGCAAAAGACCTGTCCTCTGAAAACTATAAGATGTTGACGAAAGAAATCAAAGATGACTCAAACAAATGGAAAAATATACCATGTTCTCGGATTGGAAAAATCAATATTGTCAAAATGACTATACTTCCCAAAGCAATCTACAGATTCAAGGCAATCCCTATCAAATTATCAGTGTCATTTTTCACAAAACTAGAACCAAAAAATTTTAAATCTGTATAGAAATACAAAAGACCCCAAATAGCCAAAGCAATCCTGAGAAGGAAAAACTGAGTTGGAGGATTCAGATTCCCTGACTTCAAACTATACTACAAAGATATAGTAATCAAAATTGTATGGTACTGGCACAAAAACAGAAATACAGATCAATGGAACAGGATAGAAAGCCCAGAAATATATCCACACACCTATGGTCAATTAATCTATGACAAAGGAGGCAAGAATATACAACAGAGAAAAGACAGTCTCTTAAATAAGTGGTGTTAGGAAAACTGGACAACTACACGTAATAGAATGAAATAAGAACATTCTCTAATACTACACACAAAAATAAATTCAAAATGGATTAAAGACCTAAATGTAAAGCAGGATACTGTAAAACTCTTAGAGGAAAACACAGGCAGAACACTCTTTGACATAAATCGTAGCAATATCTTTTTGGATCCACCTCCTAGAGTAATGAAAATAAAAACAAAAATAAACAAATGGGACCTAATTTAACTTAAACACTTTTGCACAACAAAGGAAACCATAAACAAAATGAAAAGACAACCCACAGAATGGGAGAAAATATTTGCAAATGATGCTACTGATAAGGGATTCATCTCCAAAATACACAAGCAGCTCATGCAGCCCTATACCAAAAAACAAACAACCCAATCAAAAAATGGGCAGAAGATCTAAACAGACATTTCTCCAAAGAAGACATACAGATGGCCAATTGGCACATGAAAAGATGCTCAACATTGCTAATTATTAGTGAAATGCAAATCAAAACTACAGTGAGGTGTCACCTTACACAGGTCAGAATGGCCATCATCAAAAAGTCTACAAACAATAAATGCTGGAGAGGGTGTGGAGAAAAGGGAACCCTCCTACACTACTGGTGGGAATGTAAATTGGTGCAGCCCCTATGGAGAACGGTATGGAGGTTCCTTAAAAAACCAAACATAGAACTACCATATGATCCAGCAATCCCACTCCTGGGCATATATCTGGAGAAAACCATAATTTGAAAAGATATATGCACCCCGGGGAGACCTTCAAGATGGCGGAAGAGTAAGACGTGGAGATCACCTTCCTCCCCACAAATACATCAGAAATACATCTACATGTGGAACAACCCCTACAGAACACCTACTGAATGCTGGCAGGAGACCTCAGACCTCCCAAAAGGCAAGAAACTCCCCACGTACCTGGGTAGGGCAAAAGAAAAAACAGAGACAAAAGAATAGGGATGGGACCTGCACCAGTGGGAGGGAGCTGTGAAGGAGGAAAAGTTTCTACACACTAGGAAGCCCCTTCACTGGTGGAGACAGCGGGTGGCGGGGAGGGGTGGAAGCTTCGGAGCCACGGAGGAAAGTGCAGCAACAGGGGTGCAGAGGGCAAAGCAGAGAGAGAGAGATTCCCGAGGTGCTGACCAGCACTCACCAGCCCAAGAGGCTTGTCTGCTCAACCACTGGGGCAGGTGGGGGCTGGGAGCTGAGGCTCCGGCTTCTGAGGTCAGAGCCCAGGGAGAGGACTGGGGTTGGCAGCGTGAACACAGCCTGAAGGGGGCTAGTGTGCCACAGCTAGCTGGGAGGGAGTATGGGAAAAAGTCTGCAACTGCCGAAGAGGCAAGAGACTTTTTCTTGCCTCTTTGTTTTGCGGTGCATGAGGAGAGGGGATTAAGAGCACCACCTAAACGAGCTCCAGAGACAGGCGCAAGCCGTGGCTATCAGCAAGGACCCCAGAGACGGGCATGAGATGCTAAGGCTGCTGCTGCAGCCACGAAGAAGCCTGTGTGCAAGCACAGGTCACTATCCGCACCACCCCTCCCAGGAGCCTGTGCAGCCCATCACTGCCAGGGTCCCATGATCCAGGGACAACTTCCCCGGGAGAAAATATGGCGTGCCACAGGCTGGTGCAACATCATGCTGGCCTCTGCCGCCGCAGGCTCGCCCCGCATCCGTACCCCTCCCTACCCCCCGCCTGAGTGAGCCAGAGCCCCCTAATCAGCTGCTATTTTAACCCCATCCTGTCTGAGTGGGAACAGATGCCCTCAGGTGACCTACACGCAGAGGCGGGGCCAATCCAAAGTTGAACTGCAGGAGGTGTGGGAACAAAGAAGAGAAATGGAAATTTCTCCCAGCAGCCTCAGGAGCAGCGGATTAAAGCTCCACAATCAACTTGATGTACCCTGAATCTGTGGGATACCTGAATAGACAACAAATCATCCCAAATTGAGGAGGTGGACTTCGGGAGCAAGATATATTATTTTTTCCCCTTTTCCTGTTTTTGTGAGTGTGTATGTGTATGCTTCTGTGTGAGATTTTGTCTGTATAGCTTTGTTTTCACCATTTGTCCTAGGGTTCTGTCCATCCCTTTTTTTTTTTTTAACTTAAAAAAATTTTTTTCTAATAATTATTCTTTATTTTTTATTTTAATAACTTTATTTTATTTTATCCTACTTTATTTTATTTTATTTTATCCTCTTTCTTTCTTTCTTTCTTTCTTTCTTTCTTTCTTTCTTTCTTTCTTTCTATTTTTTCTCCCTTTTATTCTGAGCCGTGTGGATGAAAGGCTCTTGGTGCTCCAGCCAGGCATCAGGGCTGTGCCTCTGAGGTGGGAGAGCCAACTTCAGGACACTGGTCCACAAGAGACCTCCCAGCTCCACATAATATCAAACGGTGAAAATCTCCCAGAGATCTCCATCTCAACGACAGACCCAGCTCCACTCAAGGACCAGCAAGCTACAGTGCTGGACACCCTATGCCAAACAACTAGCAAGACAGGAACACAACCCCATCCATTAGCAGAGAGGCTGCCTAAAATCATAATAAGGCCACAGACACCCCAAAATACACCACCAGACGTGGACGTGCCCACCAGAAAGACAAGATGCAGCCTCATCCACCAGAACACAGGCACTAGTCCCCTCCACCAGGAAGCCTACATAACCCACTGAACCAACCTTAGCCACTGGGGAAAGACACCAAAAACAATGGGAACTACGAAACTGCACCCTGCGAAAAGGAGACCCCAAAACACAGTAAGATAAGCAAAATGACAAGACAGAGAAACACAAAGCAGACAAAGGAGCAAGGTAAAAACCCACCAGACCAAACAAATGAAGAGGAAATAGGCAGTCTACCTGAAGAAGAATTCAGAGTAATGACAGTAAAGATGATCCAAAATCTTGGAAACAGAATGGAGAAAATACAAGAAACATTTAACATGGACCTAGAAGAACTAAAGAGCAAACAATGATGAGCAACACAACAAATGAAATTCAAAATTCTCTAGAAGGGATCAATAGCAGAATAACTGAGGCAGAAGAACAGATAAGTGACCTGGAAGATAAAATAGTGGAAATAACTATTGCAGAGCAGAATAAGGAAAAAAGAACGAAAAGAATTGAGGACAGTTTCAGAGCCCTCAGGGACAACATTATACACACCAACATTCAAATTATGGGGGTCCCAGAAGAAGAAGAGAAAAAGAAAGGGACTGAGAAAATATTTGAAGAGATTATAGCTGAAAACTGCCCTAATATGGGAAAGGAAATAGTTAATCAAGTCCAGGAAGCGCAGAGAGTACCACACAGGATAAATCTAAGGAGAAACACACCAAGACACATATTAATCAAGCTATCAAAAATTAAATACAAAGAAAAACTATTAAAAGCAGCAAGGGAAAAATAACAAATAACACCCAAGGGAATCCCCATAAGGTTAACAGGTGATCTTTCAGCAGAAACTCTGCAAGCCAGAAGGGAGTGGCAGAACATATTTAAAGTGATGAAAGGGAAGAACCTACAACCAAGATTACTCTACCCAGCAAGGATCTCGTTCAGATTCGAGGGAGAAATTAAAAGCTTTACAGACAAGCAAAAGCTAAGAGAATTCAGCACCACCAAACCAACTTTACAACAAATGCTAGAGGAACTTCTCTAGGCAGGAAACACAAGAGAAGGAAAAGACCTACAATAAGAAACCCAAAACAATTAAGAAAATGGTAATAGGAACATATATATCGATAATTACCTTAAATGTAAATGGATTAAATGGTCCAACCAAAAGATATAGATTGGCTGAATGGATACAAAAACAAGACCCATATATATGCTGTCTACAAGAGACCCACTTCAGATGTAGGGACACATGCAGACTGAGAATGAGGGGATGGAAAAAGATATTCCATGCAAATGGAAATCAAAAGAAAGCTGGAGTAGCAACTCTCATATCAGACAAAATAGACTTGAAAATAAAGACTATTACAAGAGACAAAGAAGGACACTACATAACGATCAAGGGATCAATCCAAGAAGAAGATATAACAATTGTAAATATTTATGCACCCAACATAGGAGCACCTCAGTACATAAGGCAAATGCTAACAGCCATAAAAGGGGAAATCGACAGTAACAAAATCATAATAGGGGACTTTAACACCCCACTTTCACTATGGACATCATCCAAAATGAAAGTAAATAAGGAAACACAAGCTTTAAATGATACATTAAACAAGATGGACTTAATTGATATTTATAGGACATTCCATCCAAAAACAACAAAACACACTTTCTTCTCAAGTGCTCATGGAACACTCTCCAAGATAGATCATATCTTGGGTCACAAATCAAGCCTTGGTAAACTCAAGAAAACTGAAATTGTATCAAGTATCTTTTCCAACCACAACGCTATGAGATCAGAAATGAATTACAGGGAAAACAAACGTAAAAAATACAAACACATGGAGGCTAAACAATACACTACTTAATAACCAAGAGATCACTGAAGAAATCAAAGAGGAAATCAGAAAATACCTAGAAATAAATGACAATGAAAACACGACGATCCAAAACCTATGGGATGCAGCAAAAGCAGTTCTAAGAGGGAAGAATATAGCAATACAATCCTACCTTAAGAAACAAAAAACATCTCAAATAAACAACCTAACCTTATACCCAAAGCAATTAGAGAAAGAAGAACAAAAAAACCCCAAAGTTAGCAGAAGGAAAGAAATCATAAAGATCAGATCAGAAATAAATGAAAAAGAAATGAAGGAAACAATAGCAAAGATCAGTAAAACTATAAGCTGGTTCTTTGAGAAGATAAACAAAATTGATAAACCATTAGCCAGACTCATCAAGAAAAAAAGGGAGAAAACTCAAATCAATAGAATTAGAAATGAAAAAGGAGAAGTAACAACTGATGCTGCAGAAATACAAAGGATCACGACAGATTACTACAAGCAACTATATGCCAATAAAATGGATAACCTGGAAGAACTGGACAAATTCTTAGAAAAGCACAACCTTCTAAGACTGAACCAGGAAGAAACAGAAAATATAAATAGACCAATGTGATTGGTCTGAACTGAACTATGATTCAATTTCAACTGAAATTGAAACTGTGATTAAAAACCTTCCAACAAACAAAAGCCCAGGACCAGATGGCTTCACAGGCGAATTCTATCAAACATTTAGAGAAGAGCTAACACCTCTCCTTCTCAAACTCTTCCAAAATATAGCAGAGGGAGGAACACTCCCAAAATCATTCTACGAGACCACCATCACCGTGATACCAAAACCAGACAAAGATGTCACAAAGAAAGAAAAGTACAGGCCAATATCACTGATGAACGAACACAGATGCAAAAATCCTCAACAAAATACTAGCAAACAGAATCCATCAGCACATTAAAAGGATCATACACCATGATCAAGTGGGGTTATCCCAAGAATGCAACAATTCTTCAATATATGCAAATCAATCAATGTGATACACCATATTAACAAACTGAAGAATAAAACCCATATGATCATCTCAAAAGATGCAGAAAAAGCTTTCAACAAAATTCAACACCCATTTATGATAAAAACCCTCCAGAAACTAGGCATAGGGGGGACTTACCTCAACGTAATAAAGGCCATATATGACAAACCCACAGCCAACATCATCCTCAATGGTGAAAAACTGAAACCATTCCCACTAAGATCAGGAACAAGACAAGGATGTCCACTCTCACCACTAGTGTTCAACATAGTTTTGGAAGTCCTAGCCATGGCAACCAGAGAAGAAAAAGAAATAAAAGGAATCCAAATTGGAAAAGAAGAAGTAAAACTGTCACTGTTTGCAGATGACATGGTACTATACACAGAGAATCCTAAAGATGCTAACAGAAAACTACTAGAGCTAATCAATGAATTTGGTAAAGTAGCAGGAGACAAAATTAATGCACAGAAATCTCTTGCATTCCTATACACTAATGATGAATAATCTAAAAGTGAAATTAAGGAAACACTCCCATTTACCACTGCAACAAAAAGAATAAAATACCTAGGAATAAACCTACCTAAGATGACAAAAGACCTGTATGCAGAAAACTATAAGACACTGATGAAAGAAATGAAAGATGATACAAACAGATGGAGAGATATACCATGTTCTTGGATTGGAAGAATCAACACTGTGAAAATGACTACACTACCCAAAGCAATCTACAGAGTCAATGCAATCCTTATCAAACTACCACTGGCATTTTTCACAGAACTAGAACAAAAAATTTCACAATTTGTATGGAAACACAAAAGACCCCGAATAGCCAAAGCAATCTTGAGAAAGAAAAACAGAGCTGGAGGAATCAGTCTCCCCGACTTCAGAGTATACTACAAAACTACAGTAATCAAGACAGTATGGTACTGGCACAAAAACAGAAATATAGATCAATGGAACAGGATAGAAAGCCCAGAGATAAACCCACACACATATGCTCACCTTATTTTTGATACAGGAGGCAAGAATATAAAATGGAGAAAAGACAGCCTCTTCAATAAGGGATGCTGGGAAAACTGGTCAGCTACATGTAAAGGAATGAAATTAGAACACTCTCTAACAGCATACACAAAAATAAACTCAAAATGGATTAAAGACCTAAATGTAAGGCCAGAGACGATCATACTCTTAGAGGAAAACATACACAGAACACTCTATGACATAAATCACAGCAATATCCTTTTTGACCCAGCTCCTAGAGAAATAGAAATAAAAACAAAAATAAACAAATGGGACCTAATGAAACAAAATCTTTTGCACAACAAAGGAAACCATAAACAAGACGGAAAGATGACCCTCAGAATGGGAGAAAATATTTGCGAACAAAGCAACTGACAAAGGATTAATCTCCAAAATATACAAGCAGCTCATGCAGCTCAATATCAAAAAAACAAACAACCCAATCCAGAAATGGGCAGAAGACCTAAATAGACATTTCTCCAAAGTAGACATACAGATTGCCAACAAACAGATGAAAAGATGCTCAACATCACTAATCATTAGAGAAATGCAAAGCAAGACTACAATGAGGTATCACCTCACACCGGTCAGAATGGCCATCATCAAAAAATCTACAAACGGTAAATGCTGGAGAGGGTGTGGAGAAAAGGGAACCCTCCTGCACTGTTGGTGGGAATGTAAATGGATGCAGCCACTATGGAGAACAGTATGGAGGTTCCTTAAAAATCTAAAAATAGAACTACCATATGACCCAGCAATCCCACTACTGGGCATATACCCTGAGAAAACCATAATTCAAAAAGATACATGGGGCTTCCCTGGTGGCACAGTGGTTAAGAATCCGCCTGCCAATGCAGGGGACATAGGTTCGAGCCCTGGTCCGGGAAGATCCCACATGCCGTGGAGCAACCAAGCCCATGCACCATAACTACTTAGCCTGTGCTCTAGAGACCGCGAGCCACAACTACTGAGCCCGCGTGCCACAACAACTGAAGCCTGCATGCCTAGAACCCGTGCTCCGCAACAAGAGAAGCCACCACGATGAGAAGTCCATACACCGCAACAAAGAGTAGCTCCTGCTCGGTGCAACTAGGGAAAGCCTGTGCACAGCAACGAAGACCCAATGCAGCCAAAAGTAAAATAAATTTATATAAAACAAACAAACAAGTAAAAAAAAAAAAGATACATGTACCACAATCTTCATTGCAACACTATTTACAATAGCCAGGACATGGAAGCAACCTAAGTGCCCATCGACAGATGAATGGATAAAGAAGATGTGGCACATACATACAATGGAATATTACTCAGCCATAAAAATGAACGAGATTGAGTTATTTGTAGTGAGGTGGATGGACCTAGAGTCTGTCATACAGAGTGAAGTAAGTCAGAAAGAGAAAAACAAATACCGTATGCTAACACACATATATGGAATCTAAAAAAAACTGTACTAATGAACTTAGGGGCAGGACAGGAATAAAGATGCAGACATAGAGAATGGACTTGAGGACACGGGGAGTGGGAAGGTTAAGCTGGGACGAAGTGAGAGAGTGGCATGGACATATATACACTACCAAATGTAAAATAGATAGCTAGTGGGAAGCAGCCACATAGCATAGGGAGATCAGCTCGGTGCTTTGTGACCACCTGGAGAGGTGGGATAGGGAGGGTGGGAGGGAGGCTCAAGATGAAGGGGATATGGGGATATGTGTATATATATATAGCTGATTCATTTTGTCATACAGCAGAAACTAACACAACATTGTAAAGCAATTATATTCCAATAAAGATTAAAAAAAAAAAAAAGTCCAGCCATGTGTTGTGCAGGGCACAGGCCTTCTGACCTTGCTTTTCAGGCAGGGGTCAGATGAGAATGACCCGTGCTGCATTTCCTTCTTCAGCGCCTGGTCGCACCCCAGTCCAGTGGGGTCGGGCGGGAATCACCACGGAGACTGAGACACTGGCTTCGTGTCCCACATTCTGATCTAGCGCTCTCTTCTTGCAGGTGCGCACATTTTGACCGACTCAGCAAGAAGGTGGATTTTCCTTGTGTCTAAAGAGAAAAAAATGTCCCCGTGTCTGTAGAGATGCTTTGCAGTTCAGCCCGGCTGAAGCTGACCGAATGAGACTATGGGCTGTGCCTCTGCGAAGCATGTTGCCACTGTTCAAAATGAAGAGGAAGCCCAGAAAGGGAAGAACTACCAGAATGGAGACGTGTTTGGTGGTAAGTGCCGTTGAATTTCATCCTTGGCCCCTCCATCCAGGCCTTTCACGTGAACAATTGCAGTGTTCCTGTGTTCTGTTTGCTGAGGGGCGGGGCGGGGTGCAGGGGTGACGGGGGTGTGTGGGTAGAGGGCTGATGAGAGATGATAAAAATCAAGGCAGATCTTTTACATTGGACAGTTTTCATCATAATTTATACCTAGAAGACTTTGAGGAGGATCATGGAGGTTTTATGCAGAGCTCACATTTAAATCAAGCTTTGAAGAACTAGTAGGACATAAACAGGTGCATGGGACAGTGGCCGCAGGGTGTCCCGGTCCAGAACTGTAGGACTGAACACATGGAGGTCCAAAAACGGGCAAGGATTTATAATGGAGGGAATGACGTGTTTTTTGGAGTTTATTATAAGTTTATAAGGAATTACTCTTTCTGTGAATTAGAAATTCTCGGTTTCAAAAACACAATTACAGTGAACTTAGAAATCGTCTTTTAACCATCCTGTGATGATTCATAGTGACTTGAGAATATCTAGTGCAGAGGTCACAAACTGCCAACCCATGGCCACATCTGGTTTACAAATATATTTTCTTTGGCCCCCAGAGAATTTTAAAATAAAAAAGCAAGGCGACCTTTAAAAATCAGGATGTTTCACACAAAACCCCAAATTTCTTGAGAAGGTCTGACAACACTGATTTTCCATTTCCTGAGGCAACCGTTGCTGGAATGGGGTAGCAGTTGCCGGTTCAGTCAGAGTATGGCCTCCGGTAAACGGCTGAGCCCTCCCCGTGAACGCACATCAGGCCCAGTTCACTCACTGACGTTCCATGCCTGGCCACTTACAGCCTTTTGAGTTTGCCTAATCTTGAGTTTGTCCTTTGGAAGATCAATGATTACCCTGATGCAGGGTGGCTATGGGTTTGTACAAAATTCCAGTTAGTCCAGGCAGATGAAGCAGTTTTTGCTAATTATTTTAACAATAATACCCAAGACTTGACATTTTCATGGTACTTTTATTCATAAAAGCACCTCTACATCTCTTTTTCGATAAAGAACCTCATTGTAATGATGTTTACATGTAAACAACTCAAGTTGCACTATTCAGTCTCTGTCAAGGAATTCCACTGCATTTCAACCTCTAGCTTTTGATCCGTTGCAATGGTTGTTTCAGTCCCCTGGGGAAGAATTGGGAACAATGTGGAAGGGGTAATGCTCTGTTACAAGTGGGCTCATGTATATGGAGGGAGGAAGATTTCATTTTAGTTTGTTTTAAGGAGATGTATTTGTTGCCTGGAACAAATTTGCTTCTAGTGGTCACTACCGATAGAAACAAGAACTGTGGAGAAGAGTGACATATGAGCGTCTTAATAAAGTAGAATCCAGCTCTTTGAAACCACACCTTCTGGGAAGACAGCTAATGGGAACTAGAGTCATTACTGTTACTCTCAAACACTTAACTTTTAAGAGGAAATAATCTAGTATCAGGAATTTGTTTAAATTAAACTTCTATGTGAGGTTCTGTGTCATTGTCATTTTTGTAATTAGAGCTACCACTTACGGAGCCTTCACCATATGTCAGGCACCGAGAAGCATTTACATTCATTTTCATGTTGAATTTTCACAACAATCCTGTGAAATCTCTGCCATCTTAATTTTACAGATTTGGAAGCTGGGGCACAGTGTGACTAACTGGTCCAAAGTTACTCAGCTACTAAGTGATAGAATCAGATGTCTCAGACTCCAAAGTCCACATTTCTTTCTCAATGTCATTTCCTGCTGCCTCCCATCCGTCACTCATTCTTTAATGCGAGAAAGTATTGACTGGCCGGTACACGATGTGTCAGACCCTTTGCTAAATGCCATGGAGGATACAGAGATTAACCTTGCTTTCTAGGACTTCGTAAGAGGATGAAGAAGTGTTATGAGGCAGAATAAGCCAAATACCAGAAAAGGAAAAGACATACACATCATGATAAGAGTTAGAGGGTTGAGAGACTGCCTTAAAAGGTGGGATCAGAGCAGATTTCTTATAGAGGTGACAGCTGACCCTGGCCCTAAAGCACTGGAGAATCTAAACCTGTCGGATGAAGGGTGTAGGAAGGAACTAGATGAGGAAAGGCTAGACGTGATGTGACCCATATTCAAGAATTACAAGTAATCCAGTTCGAATGGAATATAAAATATACGTGAGAGGGAATTGGGTACGAAACTAAGTTAGGGTTAAATTATGGAGAATGTGGAATACCAAATTACAATCTGTAGAAAGGTAACCTTAGATTTGTAAGAGCAAAAATTCAGTGATATTCAGTATATTGTATTAATATTTTGCTTGGCAATGAGGCCATCTAACCATTCATTTGCTAATATGGTTACAACTTTTATAGCTAGGAAGACTTTCTGTTGTTCTAAAGTACCATGTGTAGTTTGCAAATGTTAGCATCTAATAAAGGAGGCTTGTATTAGTTAACTATTGCTGGGTAGTAGACAGCCTCAAGATCTTAGTGGCATTCAGCAATAATCATGTCTTTCTTGATCACGAGTTGCTTGGTCAGCTGGAGTGGCTCTGCTCCATGTCCCTCTCAGCTTCCTCCTGGGACCAGTGAGCCAAGGGGGAGGGTATGCTCTTCTTTTGCAAAAGGGTAAAAGTACAAGTGATACACATGATGCCTCTTAAGCTTAGGCTTAGACCTGGCACCCACACTGTCACTTGCACCCACGCTTTACTAGCCGAATCAAGTCACGTGAACAGGCTCAAAGACAAGGGGCAGAGAAGTCCATCTGACCACAGCACATTCATGGCAAGGGTATGGATGTAGAGAAGGGTCAAGAATCGGGGCTAATAATTCAGTCTGCCCCATGCCTGGGCAGTCATTGCTGTCTGTGTGGCTCTGTGTCATAAAGTGCGCTCAAGGCCTCTGCCAGCTTCTCTTCACCCTCCTGGTACTCACACTGAAGTTTCATTCACTCCAGCATTCGTCATCTTGTTACTCTTTCTTACATCAGCATTTGCAGGTTTGTGGCACTGTGTTACGTAAAGCGGGAATACAGGGAGGGAGAGAGCTTCATGTACCAGTCAAGGGAGAGAGTTCTCCTAGCCCTACAGGGTTCTGGGAGTAGAATTGTCAGAATCCATTGTGAACATCAGTACCAGTATGCTAGATGTTACTGAATGCTAGAGTTTGAATATGACAAGAGAAGGTCCTGTCTGTTTCTCCACTTGAATTAGTTTGCAAGCAGAAGTCTACAGAATCCCAATAGAATCACAGATGGTCACAGATGAATGGTAGATCTGGCTCACTTTTAGCCATTTGATATCTTTTGTCACCCATTGTTTCAGTGATCTATTATCACATAGCAAAGGACTCCAAACTTAGCAGCACTGATTTATTATTTTTTCCCAATTCTGTGGGGTGACTAGGGTTCATCTGCTGGTTTTTTTTTTTTTTTTTTTTTTTTTTTTTTTTTTGCCTGGGCTCAGCCATGCAGCTGCATTCAGCTGGGAGCTCAGCTGGGCTCGACTGACCATGATGGCTTCAGACCTCTCTTTCCATCTGGGTAGTCAAATTTTCATGTGACAGCTAGCTTCCAAGAGAGGAAGTAGAAGCTTCCAGGCCTCTTAAGACCTGGGTTTGAAAGTACAAGAATGTTGTTTGTGCCGTGTTCTGTTGAGCAAAGCAAGTCACAAGACCAACCCAGAGTCAGGGGAGCACAAAGGCTCTCCGTCTGTTGAGTGTGTGCCTATAGGGAGGGGAAGACCTGTTGGGAGCTGTCCTTGGAGATGGGTTACCACACCCATTGACAGAGGCAATGAGAACTCATGACTGGATTGTATTCCAACCTGGACAGTTGTATGCTGCTTTCTAAATCACGCCTCTCTTTTCCACCGAATAAAATGGCCTCATTCACTTTTTAAAAGCTTAATGCTTGAAAGATGTTATTACCCCATGTTGCTGAAGAGTTGACCAAGTCTGTGAAAGGTGGCATATTCGGGGACAGCTCTGAAGTATATGTCTCTGAGTGTGTGTACACACACACATTCGATCCTTTTCCTAAAAGTGTTAATTTAATTTCATAGCTTCTAAGGACGTGCTGGGGAGCGTTGATAAGCAGTGTGTTTTTACAAATAGTAGTTTCCATTTATATGAAGCATTTTGGTCTCTGTGATATTTTGGTTATTTAGGAGATGGTACCGAAAGCTCAGCTTCCCTGTACACCGGTGCTGAATTGAATCTCAGAGACATATTTTTGGGTGAAGTAGAAAAGGATAGCTTTATTACTTTGCCAGGCAAAGGGGGACACAGTGGGCTCCTGCCTCGAAAAACTATGTGTCCCCACTTGGAGAGGATAGTGAGAAGTTTTATTGGAATGGTTCATGATGGGCATGATGAGCTTGTGGACATTCTTCTGACGGGTTGGTGGTGAGGTAAGTAGGAGTCAACATCATCAACCTTCAGGTTCCAACTGGTCTGGGGTCTACATGCTTGTGGGTAGCGTACCGTCATTAACTTCTCCCACCTGGAAGGGGTTTCAGTATCTGCAAAACAGCTCAAAGATATTGTTGTCTGTATCCCTTGATGGGGAACCAGGACCTTGCCCCAAGGCTGCACTGTTGTTTCTCTTGACTGTTTGTTTCTCCCTGGTCTCGCATCCCCTCCCTTCCCTAATTAACAACTGCTTGAGTCTGCCCACTGGGACTCAGGGAAGGTCATGGAGGCTGAATGAAGGCTCCTTCCTGTAATCAAAGAAATGGGGGACACAGAAGGGCTTTGTGCCCAGGAGCCCCAGCCCAGGGCCCTGCTCGGTATCAGAGACCTACCACTCCAAATGTGTGGGACAGAATTGCTATAGAATATTCCACCACTGAGGATTAACTGACAGATGGGCATCTTGACTCCTAGATTTCATAGACTTCAGGAGATCATTGACAAGGAACTTTATCACTGACGTTCACCTATAGACTTTCTTTCACTTTAAGTATAGAAGCATAAAAAGTTTCAGCTCTAAAGTTGTGTCTCATTTCTGTGGCCCTTTCAGAAGTAAAAGCCGGGCCAGAAAGCTCCATCTCCAGATTGGAATTTTCTTTCCCTCAGTGGTTAGGGCAGATGTGAAAAGTGATCAGCAGATCTGCTGAGGTCATTCAGAGGACAACTGAGCAGATTGCCAAGACCAGCTTGCATAAAGTAAGTGACCAACAGGCTCAAGTTATCAGGAACTAGTAAGGCAAGTTCGAAGAAAAGCCGGGTGCTCACTGGATTTCTTTCAACCATCATTCACTTAGACTATTAAAGTAGGTGCACAGAACAGATTCAGGCCTTATTAGGGAAATTTTCATATCAAACCTGAGATCATTATATCTTCTGCAGCCCATCCCCAAGGGGGGAAACTCTTCAGTTATATTGACTTTCCTATTTGCGTGAAGGTCACCATCATTCTTCCAGTAATGTAGGCTTTAATCTTGCAAAGGCTTTAAACTTGAGGCCTTTGTCTCTTCCAGTTCCCAGACCTGTGAATCTCACTCTCTCCTCGCATCACTTTTCCTACCACCAGCATAGTTTAGGTTGTTATAGTGCATAACCCAGAATCACGCAGTGTCCTCTGAACTGATGCTCCATTAGCCCTCTTTGTTGTTTGTTTGCTTCTTTGCTTTTGTTTTTAACTCTCCTTTTTTTTGCACCCTTGCAGAGGGTAGCAAGTTTTTCTAAAGTACTCCTCTGTCCGTGTTAATCCTCCTGCACTCAGTTCTTAGACAGTCAAATCCTAAATCCTTAGTGAACATTCAAGACCTCTGACGATGGCTCTTACCCTCTTACCCACCTTGGCAGCCTTGTTTCATACTCTGTCCCTCATGTTTCCCTGTTCTTCAGCCAGAGGGACAGCTCACCCTGTGACCACTTTGCACGCCTGTGTCCTCCAGGTCCAATACACCGTGACCTCTGCTTGGCATGGGCCCTTTCTCCTGCTTTCATCTCTTTAAATCCTGCTCTTTTCCCAAACTTGCATAAAGCTTTCCTAATACCTTCAGAAAGAATCTCTTTCCTGCCATCCCAGAGTACATTTTTACATACTTATGTATTTGGTTTATTTGCTTATATGTTTAATCTCATTATTTGTGTGTGTGTGTGTTCTCTGTCTTATGAGCTGCAAAAAGCCCCTGGAGGAAGGGACTGTTTGACCTTGAGAGGACGCAGGCTTCCAGGAGCCAGGGCCTGACCATGCCAGCTCCCCTATGATGAGGTGGCCTTGACTGACTAAGGACCAAGACGGTCCTCTTTTTTTTTTTTTTTTTTTTTTTTAAATTTCCCTCCATCTTTTTTTTTTTTAGAACATTTATTTTTTAATTTTATTTGTTTATTTATTTTTGGCTGTGTTGGGTCTTCATTTCTGTGTGAGGGCTTTCTCTAGTTGTGGCGAGCGGGGTCCACACTTCATCGCGGTGCGCAGGCCTCTCACTATCGTGGCCTCTCTTGTTGCGGAGCACAGGCTCCAGATGCGCAGGCTCAGTAGTTGTGGCTCACGGGCCTAGTTGCTCCACGGCATGTGGGATCTTCCCAGACCAGGGCTCGAACCCGTGTCCCCTGCATTGGCAGACAGGTTCTCAACCACTGCGCCACCAGGGAAGCCCCAAGACGGTCCTCTTGTTTGTACGTGTTCCCTTAAGTGGAAGTGCTTAGATTATTAGAGTAAATTCTTCTGGAATGATGGTGTATAAAAGAGGAGCGGTAAAGCAAGAATTTGGCTGCTTTCTTTCACTTGGGCTCTATATTGCTGTGTGGCTTCAGTTCTGATCTGGTCCTTGGCTACATAAATGGAGAACATGTAACGGGTGTGTGTGGGTGTGTGTGTGTGTGTGTGTGTGTGTGTGTGAGAGAGATGGTGTTATGCCAATCAGTTACCCATCTAAAAGTACTATAGGAAAAAACAAATACTATAGGGACCAACTTCACCGGTTATGGTGAAGATTAAATGAGAAAATAGATTTATACAGAAATTCAAAGCAGTTGGAAGCAAAGTAATAATTCACTGTTTCTTCCTGTAATAATTTCTGGTTGTGTAAAGTGAAGAATTAATTAAAGATGAATTAATCTGTGTTTGTGAGATAGTAGCAGAGAGTATAATGCTTAACTCTGTGCCATCCAGTACAGTAGCCACTGGCCACGTGTGACTATTAAGCACGTGAAATAAGGCTAATCCTAATTGAGATGTGCTGTAAGTGTGAATTACACACGCGATTTTGAGGACTTACTATGATAAAAAAGTATAAAATAGCTCACTAATTTTCTATTGATTACATGTTGAAAGGATAATATTTTGGATATATTGAGTTAAATAAAGTATATTATCAAAATTAATTTCCCTGGTTTCTTTTTACTTATTTAATGTCGCTGCTGGAAATGTTTCAAGTACTTACATAACTCACATTACATTTCTATTGGATAGTGCTAGTTTAAGTCACTAGAAGGTAGTGTGGTGTTAACAGTTTCCTTCCCTTTCAAGTTTCAGTTTTGGAGTTTACTTATTATTGAATCGAAGGGGAAGGGGGTTCGGCTGAGGCAGCAGCCCTCATTTTCTGCTTTGGCTCTCCAGGTGGGAGGTGCACGCAGGTGGAGAGCACAGGACAACGAGTGAGACAGAGATTGGGAGCCAGCCTGGCAGAGGAGGTAGAGCAGACTCTAACTTGCTCACCTCTCAATGCTAATTAGTGGAAGTCTTTAGCTGCCTCCCCTGTAGCTTTCCTGCTGGCCTCCAGAAGCTTCTTTTGACTTCTGAAGTTATTTCCCAAAGGTCAGAGAGGACATCTTCCCCTCCCCCCCCCCTTTTTTTTTTTCAGTGAGTTGGTAAAGAACCTTAAAAGAGAAGTGTTTGATGGGTGTGTGATAGAGCTGGGTCACAGTCATAAAAGCTGAAAAATATTGAAGTCAAGATGAGTGAGGAACCTGGCCCTGGGTTCAGTCTTTGAAGATTCTACAAGGTCTTGAGCTGAGCCTCAGAAAGGTCTTAAAGGCTTTTAGTGCACGTGGGGCTAATGAAATGATAGAAGTCAGCCCACCTTGGCCCTGAGTTTCCATCTCACACTTCCGAAGGGAAAGTGCTTAGGCCAGTGTTTGACTCAGAAGGTCTCACAGTATCTTAGTTTCATTTTCTGCTTTTAGATCGTTCCTGGGCCATTCTGATAGGTGCTTATCACTTTGACAGGAAAGAGGAGACAGGCCCAAACCGTGAGCACATAAGGCAGTGATTGTGAGTTCCCTCCTACCAGCTGGGTTTCTTCCAGCTTCCCCCCTTCCTGTGTTGTCTTTGACAAAGAACCTCATCAGTGCCTGGGTTTCCTTGTCTACAGTATAGAGATAATAATGGTATCCACCACTCAGAGTTGTGTGGAGGATCAAACCACGGAAAGCACTTAGAAAGATGCCAGGTGTAATTAGCAGTTGAGCATGAGTTGTAAATAGGAGTAGACTGGCCCAGCCTCTTCACTTTGGCCCCTTGCCCACCTCAAAACAGACCGCACTGGAATGCCACGTGATGCAGAATTTAATCTAGCTGAGGTAGAGTCAGTCTGAATTTCTGTTTGGAACAATTTTCTATGACAGAAAGTCTCGAAATGCGCTATACTTTCTATATTTAAAGAAAAAAAAATCCAAGTGCTGTTTTTCCTTCCCTTGCCAACGGTACCATGAGCCTGTTCTTTTAATATTATATACAGAGGTAAGCCGAAAAGTAGGACCATCTGTCACTTATTGCTACAAGGCAGCCTGACTGCAAGATGAGGGACCCTCCGAGTTCTCAGATGCCATCGACGGGGATGTGCTGGCAGGGCCCTCGGTGGTGTCACTTCAGTTTTATGTCTTGAGGGTTTCCTTCAATTGCTCCCTTGCCCCTCTAGGTGCCTGGTCTTCTCTGTAGCTGCCTGGAACCCTTCCTCAGGCAGAAAATGAGACTGAATTTTGGCCCTGGAGAAGGCAGCAGAGATGCTGCTGGGTGCCTCCCGGTGTCCTGGTACCATCCAGCGGAAGGCACAGAGGACTGGAGCTGTGGGCAAGGCTTGTTCTCTGCTGGGGGAAGTTCTAAAAAAGTGACTCAGCCGCAAGAGAGAGGGTGGGAGGGTTTCTGTACCCATAGCACTTCTCCTCAGAGTTATTTTCTCATGAATGACGTCAAAGAACTCAGAAATTCAAAACAATGTCCTCTTCCTGGAATCCTGGCTGATGTGGCAGAGAGGACCTGTTTTGCCATCAGCACCTGCCAGGTAGCCCTTACCTAGCAGCACCTACCTGGTAGCAACCACCTGCAGTGCACACCTGGCCACACCTGTCTGGTGCTTAGACCTCATTTAGGCCCCAGGTCTCTACAGAGAAGCGCAGTACCTACCTTCTGCACCTGGAGCCTTAAATGTGGCTGTTTCCTTTGCCCCTGAATTGTTAGTTGGCGTCAGAAGCACAGACTCACACTTTACAGTTTATAAGGCCTTTTCACGAGCAGTTACAATCCCCACTTGATACAAAAGGAAACTGAAGAGCCCCACCAGTTCACTTAACTAAAAAAGTGGGACTGTGCCTAGAATTAAGGATGCAGACTCTTGACGAAGGGTGATTCCACTCTCCGGAATAAGATATCTGTCTTTGTCATTAAATCCGAACCCACTGCCAAGGCAGGGGACACGGGTTCGTGCCCTGGTCCGGGAAGATCCCCCATGCCGCAGAGCAGCTCAGCCCGTGCAGCACAACTACTGAGCTTGAGCTCTAGAGCCCATGAGCCACAACTACTGAAGCCCGCACGCCTAGACAACTAGAGAAAGCCCACGCACAGCAACAAAGACCCAACGCAGCCAAAAATAATTAAAAAACAAAACAAAACAAAACAAAAAATCCAAACCCACTTTTGCTAGGAGTGTTTACGAAGCAGTTGTTAACTGGCTGCCCGAGTTCAGCCTCAGCCTTTTTTTTTTTTTTTTTACATGAGGATGTTGCAAGGCTCTAATGTGGTAGTTAGGGCTATTTTCAGTGGACCTGAAGTTCACTCTCATGGTAAATGCACAGGCCTGGAATCTGACTAATTGGTTTCAAAGCCTGCCTCGGCTACTCACTAACATGTAGTCTTGACAAATTACTGAGGCTCTCCTTGCCTCAGTTTCCCCATCTGTATAGTATGGAGAATGCAGTACTAGTACTTACTGCCTTCAGAGGACTTCAATGTATCAATGAATGGAAAGCCCTTAGATTAGGACCTGCCACATGATATGCACTGAGTGAAGCCCATTTATTTATTTATTTATTTATTCATTCATTTATTCATTCATTTATTTTTAGCATTTTATAAATTAATTAATATCTGGATGCATTGGGTCTTCGTTGCTACGTGCAGGCTTTCTCTAGTTGCGGTGAGCGGGGGCTACTCTTCGTTGCAGTGCGCAGGCTTCTCATGGTGGTGGCTTCTCTTCTTGTGGAGCATGGGCTCTAGGCAGGCGGGCTTCAGTAGTTGTGGCATTGCAGGCTCAGTAGTTGTGGCTCACGGGCTCTAGAGCACAGGCTCAGTAGTCGTGGCACATGGGCTTAGTTGCTCCGCGGTATGTGGGATCTTCCCAGGCCAGGGCTCGAACCTTAGTCCCCTGAATTGGCAGGCGGATTCTTTTTTTTTTTTTAATGTATTTATTTTTTATTTATTTTATTTTTGTCTGTGTTGGGTCTTCGTTGCTGCAAGCGGGCTTTCTCTGGTTGCGGCGAGCGGGGGCTACTCTTCCTTGCCGTGCTTGGGCTTCTCATTGCGGTGGTTTCTCTTGTTGCAGAGCATAGGCTTTAGGCATGTGGGCTTGAGAAGTTGTGGCACACGGGCTTAGTTGCTCCGTGGCATGTGGGATCTTCCCGGACCAGGGCTCGAACCCGTGTCCCCTGCATTGGCAGGCAGATTCTTAACCACTGCGCCACCAGGGAAGCCCCAAGCCCATTTATTATTGTCATCATCATCTGGCCCTAGTTTCCCGTGACTCTGCTGGGGGAAAAGCATAACCAGTCTACTGCAGATGTGGCATCCTCCAAACTCTAAAAGTTTATTGATTGTCTACATAACACTTAGCTCTTTATTTTGTATTTTAGAATATTTGTGTCCCTATGATTTGTTCTTTGTTTGGACCTAGACCAGCTTATGTTCTGTGTAAAATGTGTGTATGTGTCTTTAAATCAAAAGACTAAAGTATATGATTTAAGAGTGGTGAATATAATATTATGCTTTATCACTATAAAAGTTTGGTTTGAAAAATAGTACCAACATAGAAGTTAGCAAACATATGTTCATCTATCAAACATTAATTTGTGTGTGTGTTGTGTTTTTGTATATGTTGTGATCCAGCATTTTCCTAGTCTTGGGTTTATCATGTACAGTGAGGATGTTTATGGAAGGAAGGACACTTCTTTGTGAAGCACTGTGGAGAGGCCAAGAGGCAACAGACACAGATTGTAATGGTATAAATGCATTCATAGCTAACTGAAGTAAAAAGATGCACAAATTAGATACTATTTCAATTCATGTTTTATTCTTTATTCATATTCAACTCTATTTTATTCTTTAAAATAGGAATCATTTTATAGAACTTATATGAACTTATAGTCATAAGTATAATATTAAAAATTGAATTTCTAATTCATCCCTTCATACTAGAGTTTTCCAGATGAATCTAAAGGTTGAATTGTAAAATATGAAACCATAGAAGTACTATAAAAAAATGGATGTTTTTGGCCGAACCGCGCCCCCTGCCCCAATGTCGCCGAGCTGGGAAGGGCGGACGGGGTCTCCGGGCGGGCCTGACCCACGCCGAGGCCTGGGCGAGATGGGAGGGCCCGGGCCCGGCGCTGCTCGCGACCCTCCCCGCCCCCCGCCCCCAGGGCGCGCGCCCCCTCCCGTACCTCGCCCGTAGCCCAGCCGCTGGCGCAGCGCGCGGCCCTGGCGCACCAGGCTCAGGTGCACGTACGTGAGCCACGCGGCGCAGGGAGACGCCAGAGACCTCGCGCGCTCTCCACGCTCACCCCAAGGAAAGCCCGTGTGCACGCGGAGGTGGCAGCCGCCTGCCGCCAGGAAGAGGGTCTCACCAGAAGCCGGCCACACTGGCTCCCTGATCTCGGACTTCCAGCCTCCAGGGCTGCGAGGAAACAAATGTTTGTTTACGAACGCGGCGCTCTCGGAACGGGATTCTTTCGTGTGGAGCCGACTTACTGTGTGGGTGTGAAGGATGAAGACAATAGAGGTAAAAGGCCCTTTTCATCACACCATGTCCAGGGTACATACTATCAACGAAACTTATGACTGTTGACGCTGGCTGTGATCACCGGGCCGAGGCATGCTTGTCCGGCTTCTCTGCTGTAAAATTACTCCCCCTCCCCCTTCCATCCTGTGCCTTTGGGGAGGAGGTCCCCATGCACAGCCTGCATTTAAGGGTGGGGGGAGTCTGGCTCTCCTCACTGTGGGGTGGAGTGTTCACAGAATTTATTTGGAATTCTCAGCATGGGAGATTTGCCTCTTCTCCTCCATTTATTAATTTGTTCAATCACTTATGTCAGTGTGATCACATGGATACGTATTTTATGCTTTGGGTTATGGTACACTATTACTTTGTTGATTTTGTCCCTCAAATTGTTCCAGCTTTGGCTGCTGGGAACTCTGTCAGTTGGCTCCTGTGTCCCTTTGACACACCCTATCTTTGTGTTTTCTGTTTTGTTTTTTTGAGCACCTCCTTACCTTCCGGCTACAAGATGCTCCAGGCTCATCCAGTATATTTCTATTTCCAGTCCTAGGGTCAGCCTTTTCTTCAAGGGATTCTGGTTCCTTCCTTTTGTTAGAGAATGGTCTTAGAAACCCAGATCTGGGAGATAGATGTGTTCATTGCTGCTGGGGTCTTGTTTCTTTGTGCCCTCTCAGCAGACAAAGCAAAGAAATATATGTGCGTGCCAACCTTGCATACACACACATGTTACAAATATTCCTGTGTGTAACCACCTGTCTCTACATTAAACGAACGTGAGTTCTCACTGACGTCTCCAACCAGCATCTGTTATCCACGGATCATTCTCCCCTTGGTCGCCTGTAACCTCCCACTCCTCCGGGGTGAGACTCCCGGCCCCCAACATCCGTGTACTTTCCTGTTCAATCCCAGCGCACGTGTACAGCAGGGACACGGTTGTTAACCCATGCCCCATGGGAAACAACTTCACCACTAGAGCCCAGTGCTGTGTGCACGTCCCTTGCCTTCAGGCCTACAGACCCCACTCGTTTCCAGAGTGACTGAGGTCAGCACCTTTCGTCCGGCCCCTCCTTGAGGGAGTTTCACACACTGTAAGGCAGGTATGTTCTCCTGTCACAGTCTGCATTCCTTCCTGGGGTTATTTGTTTTCTTATCACTGAGTTTTAAGAGTTCCTTGTTTATTTTGGACACAATCCTATATTGAATATATATTTTGGAAATATTTTCTCCTAATCTATGGCTTGTCTTTTCATTGTCTTTACAGTATATTCAGCAGAGCAGAATTTTAAAATTTTAATAAAGTCCAACTAATCAATTTTTTTCTCTCAGGGGCTGTGCTTATGTTGTTGTAGCTAAAAAATCATCACCAAATCCAAGCCCACCTAGATTTTCTCTTATGTTATCTTCTGGAAGATTTATAGTTTTGGTCTATGATAAATTTTTAGTTAGTTCTTGTGGAAAGTATAAGATCTGTGTCTAGAGTCATTTTTTTGCTTATAGATATCTGCTTGTTCCAGGAAGTTTGTTGAGAAGACTGTCTTTCTCCATTGTATTGCCTTTGCTCATTTACCAAAGATCTGTTGACTATATTTGTATGGATCTATTTCTGGACTCTCTGTTCTGTTCCGTTGATCTATTTATCTCATCTTTTGCCAAAACCAGGCTGTCTTAATTACTGTAGCTTTGTAATAAGTCACATAGTATCAGTCCTCCAACTTTGTCATTCCTTTCAGTATGATGTTGGCTATTCTGGATTTTTGCCTTTTCATATAATCTTTAGAATCAGTTTGTCAATATCAACAAAATAACTTGCTGGGATTTTGACTGGGATTGCATTGAATCTATAGGTCAAGTTGGGAAGAAATGACATCTTAACAATATTGAGTTCCTGTCAGTGAACATGCAATATCTCTCCCCTTATTTAGATCTTTGATTTCATTCATCAAAGTTTTGTAGTTTTCCTTATGTGGATCCTGTACATATGGTTTTTTTTTTAGATTTATACCTAAGTATTTAATTTTCTAGGGTGCTAATGTAAATGGTACTGTGCTCTGAATGTCAAATTTCCATTGTTCAATGTAAAATAGATAGCTAGTGGGAAGCAGTCGCATAGCACAGGGAGATCAGCTGGGTGCTTTGTGACCAGCTAGAAGGGTGGGATAGGGAGGGTGGGAGGGAGGGAGACGCAAGAAGGAAGAGATATGGGGATATATGTATATGTATAACTGATTCACTTTGTTATAAAGCAGAAACTAACACACCATTGTAAAGCAATTATACTCCAATAAAAATGTTAAAAAAAAAAAAAGGATGTTTTTATAATCTTAGGTTGCAAAATGTCTTCATAATGCCACAAAACCCAACACCCTAAAAGAAATAGTTGACTACATAAAATTTTTAAATCTCTGCATGGCAACAAACACACCACCCGCCATGAACTAAGTTAAAAGACAAATGTCAAAGTGAGTGAGAGTAATGTCTGTAACACAAATAGGGTTAAAATGACTAGTATAAAAAGACTAAAATCTATTAAAAACATTTCCTTAAAATCTATAAGGAAAGAACTAATAACTCCAATTGAAAAATGGATGAAATTTGTGACCGGCAATTGACAAAGAAAAAATTTAAAAGGTCAATAAACATACAGAAAGATATTCAACTTCTTAGCAATCAAACAAACCACACCAAAACCCAAAGCAAAACAAAACATGTGTCACCACTCAAATTGGCAGGAACAGGCATCTGTCTCATGCTGTAACTGGGAATGTCAAACCAGAACAATTTTTCTGGGGCACCAAATGGTAATATATAATATGTAAAATTTAAATGAGCGCAGCCTTTGCCCCAGCAGCCCCACTTCTAGGAATTTATCATAAGGAGATCATTGGACAAGCATGCAAACGGGTATGCTCAAGGTTCTTTCTCACTGATGAGACATATATCGAATGCAGCCATTAAGGATTAAGGTACTCCATTTATTGAGATGGAAAGAGGTCTATAACATGTTGGTAAAGGGTTTTACACAGCATATCTTGTTTGTAAATTTTATATGTTTAAAATACATGTAAAATTCTGTGCAAGTTCATAAAAGAAATGTTTGGAAGGCTGTTTACCAAAGCGTTAACAATGGCAACCTCTCTATTGTGGAGGTTCAGGTGATTCTTAATTTCTTTTCTTGTATTTTCCTGTATGATTTAACTCTTTTGTGGTTAACATTTATCATTAATACAGCCATTGATTTTGGTAAATATAATTTTATGTTCCCATCTTCTGAAGGCCTTCAGTTGTGCTTTCAGGGTAATGTGAACTCTGTCCCACAGCAGAGAGCTCTGTCTATCACTGGAAATAGCCCCAGGGCAACAGGGATTGAACTGATGGTCTTGTTTGTCCAGGTAAATAGATGGAGTCTGATCAGTGGTGCTTGTTGGTTTCATTTAAAACTTAGCAGTTCGTTCAGTCCACGAGACGCTTAGCATCTCACGTGGCTTAGACACGGTGCGAGGCACTGAGGCTATAAAGATGGATTAAATCTGGTCCCTGTCTTTTAGGAACTGACAATGATGCAACAGATGGGCATCTCAACAAAAAATGTCAGTGTCCTTTGATGATAATGCAAAAGGGTCTCTTATCTTAGGAGTAGGAAAAGACTCATAAAGAGGATGATTGCAATTCTACTCCAGTAAAGAGGTTAAAAAAAAAAAAGAGGATGATTAAGGCCTCAGCTGAGTCTTAAAAGATGAAAAACAGACAAAGGAACAGAGATGTGGCAGGAGTTTCAGGCTGAGAGACAGTGAAAAGGCTCAGAGGTACATTATGCATCAAGCATGTCAAGGGGAGACTGGGAAGCTTTACCAAACCAGTGGGGAAATAACTTTAGAAAATTTCATATTAGGGCAAGTATTTTAATATTTGGAAATTTTACACTGTAATTTTTTTTTCAGAACACCAAAAAGCTCACACAGACAGTATAGGAATCATAATTATGGCACCTGGAAATTGGCTGAGCATTTATTTATTTTTTAAAATTTATTTATTTAATTTATTTTTAGCTGCATTGGGTCTTCATTGCTGAACGCGGGCTTTCTCTAGTTGCGGCGAGCGGGGCTACTCTTCGTTGCAGTGCGTGGGCTTCTCATTCTAGTGGCTTCTCTTGTTGCGGAGCACGGGCTGTAGGTGCACGGGCTTCAGTAGTTGTGGCACACGGGCTCTAGAGCACAGGCTCAGTAGTTGTGGTGCACAGGCTTAGTTACTGCGCTGCATGTGGGCTCTTCCCAGACCAGGGCTTGAACCCGTGTCCCCTGCATTGGCAGGCAGATTTTTAACCACCATGCCACCAGGGAAGCCCTGGCCGAGCATTTAGAAAACACTGGACAGATAGTGTAGGAGATTTCGATACTAATTCCTTAAGCTATTTAAATGATCAGCCTCATCTCAGGTTAGATAATTACAGACCTTGAAATACTAATGCCAGTACATGGTTTTGCATACATGTTGAGACTGTATTATCATTAAAGCATCATCGAACCAGCCAAGGCAAAGTATGATGGTGTGGTATTTGTCCCATGCAGGCATCAGAACATGACAGTTATTTATTATTGCACACTGGTGATGTCTCCAAAGTTGATTTTATATGCATCATCTGTCACGTGTAAATTCTTCACATCTGGTGAAATAAGAAAGACAAGTTACTGCCTTGAGAGGCATGTAGGAAGTTGTGGCACGTGAGCCCTGAGTCTTTGCCCAGATTTTAGAGGGGAGGATTGGGACAGAGTAGGAGATAGCAATAGCAGGTCCATCTCCGTGGGACAGAGCAGAAGTAGTCTATCATTCATTCACCCACCAGGCCTTCCTGAGCTTTCATCTGTGAAATATTTCCAGTTGAGTAGTTTGTGATCATAAATCGGTGTCGCAGTTTAATTGTGTTTCTGATAACACATTCTAAACAGTGAGGAAAATTGCTTCATCCAATTAAGTACTCCTAAGGTAATAATCCTCATTCAGTGGTTGTTGATAGACCAGTTACAAGGTTAGAATGGCTCCAATTGAATCAGTGTTTATAAACAGGCCCTGTGTGCTCGTGGGTGGTGGATACACAGGAAATAAAATCAAGTGACCTGCTCTCAAAGAGTTTACCTTATTTTAGAAAAGACACCATTTATGCATGGGAAATATTCAGCAGGAAATAGAGACTTGAAAATATGTAACAAAGTGCTACATTGAGTGTCTGTTGGCACAGAATATCCTTGGGTACCATGGGTAATGGGAAAAATTAATGTAGGCCTGCATTGGGGTAGAGAGAAGAGTGAAATGTGATGGGAAAATAAAGACATTTCCCTTCTAGAGAAAGATCTAGCCACTCTTCAGTAAACCGTTATTATTTCATGATCATTGACTCTGAACTCCTTGAAGATAATGCTTATAATTTAATCATACACCGCTCTTACCTAACATAACATAATGTCTGATATTTAAGTTATTCAATAATAATGAACTGATATTAATGATAGCTATTATTTACCGGGGGCTGTTAATGCCCACTTATAGGTGAGGGGATGGAGATGGTGAGAAGTTAAGCAACTTCCCTAAGTTTACACAGGTAATATGTTAACCTAGGGAACTTGGCTGTGTCTGGTTTCAGAACTTAAGTGAACAAATGTGTGCTTTAGGAAGGGGAAGCAAGGAAGGCATTCTGTTAGGCATAGGAAGAGATTTTAAAAAATATACAAGATACAGTTCCTCTGTTCCAGGAACTTTCAATCTAATGGAACAACAAAGCCATGGATCACCTACCTCTTCCTTTCTCAACCTGGCTGTCTGTCCATCAAGCACTGATTGCTGGAGCCCTGATACATGCAGGGCCCTTTGGTCCTGGCCCTCACCCTGTGATCTGATGGCAGCCCTCTGGCCCAGTCCCCTCAGTGGCATCTTCACTGCCATGGATCATCCCATGACAGTGAACTGCAGGGCTCTGAAGGACGAGCACACAGATGTGACGTACCATGCTTTACTACCTTGAATTGTCAGATGGAAAAAACAATTGGCTCAGCTGTGAACGTGGAGTCTTTATTCAGATATATGCAAATGTATTACTTTCATAAGGATGATAATTTTGAGAAACATTGGAACAGCATAATTACTTGAAGAAATATTACTGTAACAAACATCTTTGCGGGTAGCGTGTTAAGGGATAGTATGAGGAAGCCTGAAACTATATAGGAAATGGTATTGTAAATAGTAAGGCAAGAAATTATATAAGCATATAGTCATTGTAGCAAATTAACCACAGGCAGTAAGAAAATATATTGCAACTTCCTAGTGATAGACATCTGTCTATTAGGTAGCCTTTTATAGACATTATTCCATGTCATATGCTAGGCAATCATCAGTTTGTTGGTTGATGAAATTTGCTAATTCCATAATGTCTGTGATTTTTCCTATACACTGGACTAAAGATGACTCAAAGGCACACCTGTTTTTGACCTTAGTGTGCCCAAGTCATTTCCTATTGACAGAAATCTGGTGAAAATGTCATCATTGTCATCACCAAACCTCTACCCTGGAGAGGAGCTTTAATTGCAAGTTTTCCCAAGTTTGTCCTATGATGTATTTTGATACTGGAATTTGTTGTACTCTCTCTCTGGCTGTTGCAAAGTCCAGGTCCCGTCCATGGCCCACTATACTCTCCTGCCTTGAGTGATAGATATACCTGCCAATTAGAGCCGTGTGATATTATGGCTCTTCATGTGTGTGACTTTACAGAGAGATTAAAGTCTGTATGTATCATATGAAATCGTTGCAGACTGTTCCACATTTAATATGGGGATCACCAACAGGAAAATTTCAATTTCCAATTGTTTATATCTATTTGTTGGTCAGTTAAGCTCTTTAGTCTTACTTTGTTTTTCCAAAAGAAAGAAATTCAGGTGTGAACGTACTGCATAACGTTGCTGCCACAGGCATTTTGAACTCGTATTCTCAAGGAGAAAAATCTCCTTAAACCATTATGTGATATGCCCTAATGAGTATAAATTCCAAATAGGCTTTAGATATGGAATAACCTCTGTTTCTGCTGCCACCACCTGCTGTCTGTGAAAGGACCAGGCAGTGCCACTTTCATTAGCTGCCTTCGTGATGCTGAGCTTTTCCCAGTAGACAGAGGAGAGCGCCTCATAAAAAGAGGCTGGTTAAGCTTCTTCCAGATTTTTTCAAATGAACCACATAGAAAGGCCGCAGGGAAAAGGCTCTAACAAATTATGCTGTTGGGCTTTCTTACTGACACTTTTCTCCCATTGTGAAAAAAGTTATAAAATGTCTTTTCTTTTTTGGCACTCAGATGAGTATAGGATCAAACCGGTGGAAGAGGTCAAATACATGAAAAATGGGGCAGAAGAGGAGCAAAAAATAGCAGCCAGGAACCAAGAAAACTTGGTAAGCATTGAATTTCTTGTATAACAATGAATTTTGGTGACAGCATTATAATAAAATCTGCACTGCATGTTTAAACTGCAGCTTACACACTGGCACGAGATTTCTTGAAAATGCCGTTGCTATTTATAGCTTGCCTGGAAGCTGTACCAGTACTCCTGTATCCTGTTTGTTTTTGAACAAGCTCTTCTTTAATCTTCATAGAGAATGTTTCAGGGGAAAGGTAGCAAAATTATTAGTATTTCAAAATGGTTAAATTTAAAGGAAAAAGCATAAAGTAGGAATGAGTTTTATGGGGGGGGGGGACCATTACCTTTTTTTCTTTTTCTCTGCATCCTTTAACTCGTGTCCAGATCATAGTGAATGGCTAAGTTTCATTATTCTCGATATGTAGTGTTGTTAAGGAAGTTGCCTTTCAAAGGAAAATAAGGTACTTTGAAGGTAGGTCCTTATCAAATTTGTACTTCACATTCACACTGTTAAGGTATTGTGGGTTTTGAGTTAACAGTGAGAATTCTAATGATCTGAAACAGATAGTTAGGAACGTCTTTCTCTAATACAAATCAATCTACATGTTCCACCTTAATATTCCATCCCTTAAACAAACCTTTAGTAAATTATCATATTAGCTGGTTTCTTAAGAGATTACAGATTGTTAAGAATATGCATTTATTCAGTTATGTTGGAGCAGAATTGTTTTTCTCTTTTATTTTGGGATTGATTGCTTGCTATTTTTTTCATGTTTGAGTGAATGTATTTTTTAAGAAGTTTGCAATGTCATAAAATATTTTCACTTGACTTAAACTCCTTTTTCCGTTATGTGCTTTGTTTTTGTTTTTCTGATTTCTGCGGCAGCAGAGGGAGATGGCAGAATATTCACCAGTGCTCATGAGTATTTAAGGCTGTCATTTTTCCATGATCCACTAATGAACATAACAGGCTCACTCTTTTTCCTCTGTTCTTTTCTGAACATATGATCTGCAACTTGAAAAACTCAAGTATCAACAACTGAGTATTTTAGATCATTTTAAAGGAGTGAAAAATACTCTGATAAAATTCTGCTTTATAAATGGGATTTGGATTTTAAGGTATCCCTCAAGTCACAGAGGTTCATCATACCTGTGGTATACTTTAACATCAATACCTAAATCCAGAAAAGGTAGCTATGACTAAATAGTGAAGTTAATATTATCAGACTTTTTACATGAATTTTTTTTTTGCTTTGAATAGATAAATAGAAGATCTGAGTAGTCGAAACATCAGTAGTCAGTTTTCTACTGTATTTTATTGAACAAAGTTTGTCCTTGCTTGATATAATTTCATCTTAAGTTATGAATCTCATCTTTAGTAATAGTGTTTCCATTGGAGGCTAAAGAGACATTGGTGACCAGTCCACTGGTGGCTCTTTCTTAGATGTAACTACTAGCGTCCATCTCTACTTCACATGCTTGCATCTCTGAAATCCTAAGGAAAGCAATGACTTTTATCTTACAGCTTGTGAGTTTCTCCTCAGTGTTGCTCTCATCATATTTAGGGCCAGTATGACTTTTTTCCTTCTCTCTCAGTTTCATAGTCTATCAGCTCCTTGGTGCTTGTATATTCTTTTTCAGCACTGTGGTCAGAATTGGCGTTAGTGCTTTTCCATGCAGACTGAATGGAGATTCAAAAAGAGAGAAATTCTGGCCTATTTACTCATAGATTATCTGTGTCAACCCCACACCCCTTTACTCTGCCAGCGAATCAGAGTCTAGGCCACCGAGAGGAGTTTTCAAGTATATGAAGACTTACAAGGAGAATGGGGACTAAATGGTTATTTTTTGGTCCTGAGATTTCTAGACTGCGTTCCAAAATTAAATGATTTTCAGTTATTTGGAAGTATGTTACCTTTGTCACCTCCATTTGGAGGGATGCATAACCAAGTACTGACCATGCATACCGTTGGAGAAAACAGCCTCCTAAATTTGAAGCTTACATTGGAAGGTGGATGAGATAGACTTAACAATTCTTTATTTTTATGTCCATTAAAATAATCTGAGAATCAAGATGTTCTTATGTTTCAAAGAATGATTTTTAAGATGTAGCATGAAGTATTTTTTAAAAGATTTTTTTTTTTTTACCCAAACTGTTGAAATTAAGATGGTTGGCAAACATAACCAAGGCATATGGCATGATGGTGACAACCATGGGTTTTTGGAGGCAGAAACTGCCTGGATTCAGATCTCAGCTCTGCCACTTACTCATTGCAGGATCAAGTTACTTCACTTCTCTAAACCTCCCACCCATCCATTGGGGAAAAAGACAGTGCTTCATGGTGCTCTTGGGAGGATTACACGAGGCGATTGTTGTAAAACTTTGAGTGCAGTGCCTGGTACGTGATAAGTACCTAATAAGAGTAGGCATTATCACATAAAACGAAAGGAAAGAATAATGAACGTTAGAGTCAGTGTTCCTTTTCTTTTTCTTTTACGTTAATTGGTGAGAGAGATTTAAGTGAATGTTTTAGGTTAATGCCAGTGTTACATCTGTTCTGAAAAATCTTGCTCTGGAACCATGAAATTACTTAAACAAGTATGTTTTGAGTACCTGTTATGCACAAGGCCCTTACTTGTGTTGAGAGACACAGTGTACTTAAAGTCAAGGAGCTTACAGTAAAGTTGAGGGAACTGTTCAGGTCAACCAGTAGCTTACTGGGTGCCTCTGTGTACAAGGCTCTGTCCCAAACTCTGCAGATAAACACAAAAATAAGGAAACCACTGACTCTTACCACAAGGCGCTTGTATTGCAGTAAGCAAGGTAAGTGCCAAATGACTATAAATAAAGCAGGGTTAGATAAATAAAACAAGATTGATTCCAAGAAGACAACACAAAGAGCTGCCGATATCAAAGAAGGCAGATATCTTGTCTAGTGGCATCAGGACCTACTTGATGAAAGAGCTGGTGTTTACAGTGAGCCTCAAAGGATAGAATGAGGGAGAGTGCCCCAGGCTGAAGTAACAGAGATGGAAAACACAAAACGTATTTAATAAAAAGCACATGGTCCTGTTTGATTGGGGAGCGGGAGGGGTCAGAAGAAGGCATCAGTAGGAGAACAGTGGGAAATTAGAGGCAAAACGTAGTTGGGGTCATACACAGAGCTTTGATGTCTAGCTGAGAGGTCCAAAATCAATTCAGTGGATTAATGGGAGCCTTTGAAGTTTTTAAGCAAGGGATTGTCAGAATGAGATGATGATTCAGGAAAGTTTATGTGGAATCAGCAGGTGTAATACGGAGTAGTATGGGGAGCCTGGGTGGGAGATCATTCATAATAGTTTTTGCAAGAGATAGTGAACCTGAACCAAGGTAGTGGCAGGGAGAATAGAAAAGGTGTAGGCAAAGTTGCAATAGAAGCAACAAGATTTGACAGCTTATTATAGGTATTAAAGGAAGACAGAGGAGTCAGGAGATAATGGTAATAACAAGACTGTGACACCTGGAAAGATGACCAGTAGTGGTGAGAATAAATAGTGACCTCAATGAAAAGATAAAATCACTAAGAAGGCTGTGTTTGATGAAAATACAAAGTGTTCATTCATTCATTCATTATTCATTACTCATTCTTGCCCACCCTTAAAAGATCAAATGTGGTCCACAAGAGAGGAAATGAAGCATCCATCACATGACAATGTAATAACTGCAGTAACAGAACAGCTGTACTGTCAGGGCCTTAGGCTCTGTGCTTTGGGGGATGCAGAGGCGCATAATGTAAATCTCATCACCCTAGTGGGCTCACTTTCTGGTAGCACATAGAAGGCATGTGACCTAAATGACCACAACTCAAGGTACATTGCGAATGTAGAGGTTGCTTTTGAGCAAGCAAAGCTTTAGGAACTTGCAGACTATCCATGCGAAGGAGTCTAGCAAAGTCCACATCTATGAGTGTGTGGCGCTTGTTACCTGGGACATGCTAGGTGTTCGGTATATTTTTGTTTGCTTGAATGTGGATGGAGGATGTATGAATAAGAGAAGTTGGACCTCGAGGTCCAACTACTACTTTGTACCTAGTAGTTGCTCAATAGTATTTAGATGTCCAGTCACTTGGGACATCTAAATACTATTCACCACAGTTTCTGTGGGTGGAAGAGATTGTGCCGGTTTTCTGTGGCTGATGATGAGTCATTTATATGTCAACCATTTATGTACTCAGTACAAACATGCGCATTCATCCACTTTTTACCACTGTTGGACATTCATGTATTTCACTTTACTTCTCTCAGACTTTAATTCCTTCTTCAGGAAGGTAGTATAAAGTAGTAGCATTGGCTTTGGAGATTATATATAATTATATATCAATATGGATCCCAGGTTATTTCTAGCTTTATAATTTTGGTCAAATATCTGAAACTTCTGAACTTCAAGTTCCTCATCTGGAATCTGGGAATTATAAAATTATTGAAGTATTAGAAGAAAACATAGGAGAATATGTTTAGAATCTTAGCAAAGCAGGGGAGGCTTTCTTAAGACATAGAAAGCAAAAGCTATGAAGAAAGAAAAATAGTGGGACTTCCCTGGTGGCGCAGCGGTTAAGAATCCAGCTGCCAATGCAGGGGACACGGGTTCAAGCCCTGGTCCAGGAAGATCCCACATGCCGCGGAGCAGCTAAGCCCATGCGCCAGAACTACTGAGCCTGCGCTCTAGAGCCCACGAGCCACAACTCCTGAGCCCATGTGCCACTACTACTGAAGCCCACACCCTAGAGCCCGTGCTCCGCAACAAGAGAAGCCACCACAATGAGAAGCCCACGCACCACAACAAAAAGTAGTCTCCACTCACCGCAACTAGAGAAAGCCCGCACTCAGCGACGAAGACCCAATGCAGCCAAAAATAAATAAATAAATAAATTTATTTAAAAAAGAAAGAAAAATAGTTTATTTCATTAGATCAAAATTAAGTACTTCTGCAAGACAGAATAACTACAGAAAAGTAGTTAATAGATAGGCAACATCCTGGGAGAAAATATTTATGACATAAAAGACAAAGGATTAGTACTGGGATTTCTAAAGAACACTTGTAAATAATTAAGAAAAGGCTAATCCACCAGAAAAATAGGTAAATGAAATGAACAGATGGTTCACAGTAGAGGATATTGGGTAATAAGCATATGAAAAGATGTTCCACATCACTAGTACAGTGGCTACTCTCTTACCCAACCTGCTGTATTAGAAGATTCTCACAAACCCCTCTGAAAGATGCTGACTTCAGTCCAGGGTGGGCTCACAGAATGGCTAATGGGCTACTCTCTAGAATACCCCTGTGCTTTTGCTGTCTCAGTTAAATGTGTGTTTTCCAAGCGCCAGTGCGATGGTTTCCAAACCTGCTTATACTGGTTGCATGTCATTGTAATTATGTAATTTAGTTAGGTAATATGTAAACCAATGAAACACAGGTGTGGAAAGAGAGCTGTTTTTGTGAAAATTAAATTAAATGCTTTGGAAAATCTTGATGAAGGCGGTTACTAAAAACTTGCGGTTAAATTCAATTAAATTCTGCACTCAGATTATTTCACAAGGCTTTTACGTTCTCACTTAGATGTACATTATAAAGGTGTGGTTACATTATCTTAGATGTACATTATAAGGGTGTGGTTAATGCAGAAAGTATATGTAGAGCCCCAGTCAGTGATCCCTTACTTGAGAAGCCTTGTTCCTGTGTCAAAAGATGGGAGGGGGAATGCACATCTACGTATTTTAAAATAAATAATACGCTTAATGTACATATACATTTTTTATGTTGCCCTACTTTAACTCACTTTATCATTTAATTACCAGTCCAGATGGTGTTGCCTAACACAACCTTTATGGTAATCAGGGAAATGCATATTAAAACATGATCCCTTAGCTTGGCAAAAATTTGAAGATTGATAATATCAGATTTTGGCATGGTCATAGGAAAATATGTATTTACGTACTAGTGGTACCTATCTTGGAGGACAATGTAGCAGTATCCATGAAAATTTAAACATGCGCTCAGCATCACCCAGCACTTCCATATCTTGATATCCACCCAAGCAGCTGCCCTTGTGAATGAGAAAGCTTGCACAAGACTTTCACTACAGCATCGTTTCTGTAAATGAAAAATCAAAAATAACCTGCATGCTTGTCGCTAGGAGAATGCTACAGGTGTAGTACACTAGACAGCAATTGAAAAGAATGAGTTAGAGTTTATGAACTGTCAGGGAGAAATGCAAATTGTAGATTGGATATGTATAGTATGATACCATTTAAGGTTTTTTAGTGAAACAAAACAGCAACACCCTACATGTGCTATGAGTACTCATAAATGTTCAGGGATCCATAGAAAAACCTGGATAGATATGTCCCAAACTACTAAGAGTGGGCACCTGAGTTAATGGGGGACATAAGTGTGCCATGACTCAGTTTCCTCCTCTGCAAAATGGGGATAATAACTGAACCCACTTTAGCAGGAATTTGTGAAAATTAAAAAGATATTCCTGTAAACTCTTAGCACGGTTTCTGGCATAGAAAATGCAGGTGTTGGCTGTTGTCAACAGTGGAGTTGGATTGGGTGGGAAGGATGAGAAAGGATCGGGTGTGGTGGTTAGGGGATTTTTATCCTTATAAAAAATATTTTTAAAATTTAATGTTTTTAATTTTTTAAGGAAAATATGAGTATATTATTTGTGTGATTTAAAATTTATTTTTAAAGGCGACAATAATAACAAAACTCCAGTAACTACTTGCATACCCGGGGATCTGTAATGTTAAGTAGGATTGTCATTTTCTCATTATCTTAAATACCCTCAGTTTTTCACCATTCTCTGATATCTGATTAACAGCAGGCAAGCTCAAGGAGCTCAAGGAAGCTCAAGGATCATCCAGCTTCATTTTATGTAGGTTAATACTTTTGCATATAAATAATTTAAGGGTAAATTACTCCAGTCTTGGCACTATTCAGTCCCCTTCCCTCTCCAAAGACAAATAAAAGACCTAGTTTTGAAGTGCTCCTCTCACTACACGCTAAGACATTGTCATTTTTTTCCTTGATTAACATTTGTCATTCTTAAGCTGTCCTCCCTTAGGAGTTAATGAATCATTTGACGCTGGTTTTTTGTTTTGGGGGGTTTTTGGGTTTGAGTTTGGGGTTTTGTATGTATTTCCTAGATTTACACGTATTATAATAGTTTTTGACTCACTATTTCCAGATATCTTTGTATAAATGAGAAGGCACTTTTCTATCAAATGAGACATATCATGGTTGGGTGAGCTTTTGATTTTAGTATTATCCATAGAGTTGAAGACTGAGTTGAAACATGCTTGTCTAACTCACCAATTCCTGAGTACAATCAAGTGACAAGACATAGAGCATTCTAATGGGCTTTAGTGGAAAAGGAGAATGAATCAAGCTCTAGGTACGCCCTCTTCCCACCTGTTGAGTTTGTGGGAGCTCCCAAACCTATCTCCGGTACATTACATTTCCAGTAAATGTCAGGACATCCAGTTGGAGAAATGAAGACTTAGAGATTAGGAGACATCTTTGATAAGAGGAAAATTTCCAGCAACCTACCAGAGCTCTCTTTGGAGCAGTGGCATTCAGCTGGTGAAAACTGGGAAGTGGCTCTGACCCACGGAATGCGCTGTGGTTGAAGCAGTCGCCTGGAGGGGGCTAATGTTCTCCAAAGCATTGGATTGATTGACAGCCTGAAACAAACCAGAGAACAGTCTGCAATTTCACTCTGTACCTGTAGGTCAGTAGGAAAGCTAAGTGCTCAAGACCACAGTCGCCATATCACTCTTTCTCGAGTATGCCGGTGAGGAACAAGTCATGTGAATGAACATTGTAAACTTTGACTCAATAATGTTTATTATGCTAAGATTTATAATTGCCATCTAGATGTTCTCTAATGAGGAACCCTCTAAGAGTCGATTTAAACTCTTCTTTTTAACAGATACGACCATGTTTACTTATCCTATGACTCTGCAGAGCAGCTAATCTAATAGCAAACTGACTTTTCGGTTTAAAGGTTGTTCTTGGTGATCTTAGGAGTGACTGTTTATCTTTGAGTGCTCATCTCACATGGAAGGTCAAGTAATTATTTTTGGAAACCAGATAATGCAAAAGACCGTGACATTGAATTGTCCCAGTTTCCCAAGTCATTTATACATTCCTAGCACTCTTGAGAATAAGGTAAAATAAACTGACAAGGGTAAAGCTGATATTACAGACAAAGGGTTAAGCTCTACAAAGCACCTCCTTTCCCCTCCCCTCCCTCCTTCAAGGTGCAGGTTGGATGTGAGCTCAGGCTGGGGCTGGAATGAATTGTGGAGGTGGAAAGAAGTGGGATTTGGACTTGAAGGAGTTACTTCCTGGGTTGCGGACATTCTAGAAGGTTGAGGGTTCCCAAACCAAAGTGAAGGTAGGGGGTGAAGATGCTCCCGAGAGCATCTGTTTTAGACGAGAGAAACCTCTTCCTAGAGCAGCTTCATAAACATCACTTAAGCCCAAGACTCATCCCCAGGATTCCCTGCTTTTAACTCAGTGGTCTCATTCTCATTTCCTGTTCTCGCATGCATAGGACATGGGCACCAGCCTCGGGTTCTTCCAGATACTTAGAGAAACAGCATAAGGATCTCAGACACGATCTACCTGACCAGAACCTTTCAGTTTCTGAGGAGAAAAACAGCTCATGTGAGCTTTAGTTCTGGCAGCATCGTTCTCTTTTGTTTGTTGCGGCACAGACGGAACAGGAGGGAAGAATTCTGTCTCTTCACTGATCTTGGAAAACATTCTTTATCCAACTAGTATTTTTGTGTTACTTGAGCCAGGCACATTCAGGGTATTACAGATTCTCCTGGCACTGTGGTAGTTTATTTTAGAGAAGAACAGGAGTAGAGTTTAATTCACTAAGAAGGAGGGATTTGTTGAATCAACCGTCTAAATTTTAAGTGTTGAACAGAAGCAGAGTTCCTAATTCAGGAACAGAATGTTATGAGAATAAAAGAATACCCACAAAGTGCTTTGTAAACATAAAGTCCAACACAAATTATAGTGGTTATTGTTGTCACTAGTTAAAAGGACACTTAGATTCGTTTCTGAGGTTAGTTGCTATTTCATGGTGGAAACAAAGTTAAGGAACAGCATTCTTCTGGTTCTAAGTAAGAGTTAATACCTAGTCCCCTCGAAGAAAGACATATCATCATAGCACACTTCATTCTCTCACGGAGAAAGGGCAATAGTAAAGTGTACACAGGTTCCCCCCGCTATCCGAAAGTAGTGTTCCTAGGAAACTTCCTGTAACCTGGAATGGTGCAAAGTGAAGAAGCAATTACCTTCGGACACATCTTGCTAACGGATGCACAAAATAAATGGAGGTAAAGCACAGACACCCACAGCCACAGTTCACAGGTACAGCAGTGTCATGCTGAGATCCTGAGTGTAGTTTCTGGGGAAGGAGCATGGTAGTGCCACTCTCACTGCTGGGGGAATGCACTGCCTTTATAATGGCTCCTGCAAAACAAACGCTGCATGCTATTTTCGCTTTTTGTCTTTTTTCCTAAAAGCAAAAATCCTCTTCACATTTCTTTCGGTTAGCGAAAACAGGCACTCATTCTTTTGTAAAAGCAAAGTGGTGTAAAGCAAACTTTGAAAAAGCAGGGGATACCTGTACCCAACAGATACAGAAATCAATGAATCGAAGGTGGTTTTTGGAGCAACTACTATAATCATCCCAAAAGCTAGGCATAGCAGAACATGACTGAAACCCTATTTCAAATAGCTTTTTCTCTTTTCCATACTAATACACTGACACGACCTTATGCAGGTGAACACGGTGTTAGGGTCCTGGTACAGCATCTCTCTTTTTTTCATAACTATTTTTTAAGTTGACGTATAGTTAATTTGCAATGTTGTGTTAGTTTCAGGTATACAGCAAAGTGATTCAGTTATACATGCATGTATATATATTTTTTCAGATTCTTTTCCATTATAAGTTATTACAAGATATTGAATATAGTTCCCTGTGCTATACAGTAGGTCTTTGTTGTTTATTTTGTAAATAGTAGTTTTTATATGTTAATCCCAAATTCCTGATTTATCTCTCTCCTCCCCTTTCCCCTTTGGTAACCATAAGTTTGTCTTCCATGTCTGTAAATCTATTTCTGTTTTATAAATAAGTTCATTTGTGGAATTTAGATTCCACATATAAGTGATATCATATGATATTTGTCTTTTTCTGTCTGACTACTTCACTTAATATGGTAATCTCTAGGTCCATCCATGTTGCAGCAAATGGCATTGTTTCCTTCTTTTTTATGGCTGAGTGATAGTCCATTGTGTGTGTTGGGGGGGGGTGGTATACACACCACATCTTCTTTTTATCCATTCATCTGTTGAGGGACATTTAGGTTGCTTCCATGTCTTGGCTATTGTAAACTGTGCTGCTGTGAGCATTGGGGTACATGTATCTTTTTGAATTATAGTTTTCTCCGGATGCATGCCCAGAAGTGGATTGCAGGATCATGTGATAAGTCTATTTTTAGTTTTTTACAGTATATCTCTTGAATAAATTCCTATTTCAATGTACTCAGTTCTCACTGTCAGCTAGGTATTGTCTGGGTGCTGACGGAAAAAAAGGATTAACGAGGCACCAATGTAACTCAGGAAACTCAAGGGGCCAGAGATACATACACAGGAAGTCTCCAGTAGAGGCCCTAATGAAGTCTTTTGGGAGAATGGGAATGGAATGGTGGACCCTGATTGGGAGATCTGAGGAGATTCACAGAGAGCTAGCACTGCAGCAGGGCCTTGAACGAAAGGAGTTTGCATTGGCAGATGAGGAGGGGAAAGGGATTTCGAGCAGGAGGAGTAGTGGGAGCCAAGCACAGAGACGTGACATGAATAGTGAGTGGATGGAGAGGCTGAGGGAGCACATTGTGAAGTGTTTATTGGGTAGTTAGTGTGTTTCAGCTGTTTTTTTTTTTTTTTTCCAAGCCAGCACATTAATTTCTGGTATACAGATAGCCACATTCTCTAGCCAGTTTGCAGCTACAGAATAAATAGAACAGATCTCTGCTCATCTAATTAAAAGATTGAGGGTGTTGATAATGACTTCCCTTTTCCCAGCATTGTTGCAAAATGTGATTGCTTTTAAATATGCCTTCCTTGGATGCAAAGTGTTTTCTAAAAGTTGCTGAACATAGTTACTCTTGATCTCCTCTGCCCTGTGAAGCATAGCTTCTTATTTATCCTCCAAAACCTTCCCTGTTTAACTTCGGGAAGTACAGCAAACACAAACCTTATATTTAAAATTATACCTTATATTTAAATATTAAGGTATCAGGTATACCTGATACCTTATATTTAAAATTTTGGCCTCTTCTCCAAGAACCATACCATGATATTTAAATAGACAATGGAAAGAAGCCCTCTTCAAACCTTGATTCTGTTTGATCCACATGGTCATTTTAGATACTGGATTTATTTGTCTCGCTGTTTTAGCCTGGGTATTTTTTACCCAAGTGGCCCAGATACAACAGTGGAGTGGGGGAAATGAGTGACAAGTGAGAGGGCCACCTAAGGCTCACCACTGATTAAGAGTATCTAGAACAATAATACAGTCATGTGCCTTTTCTGCAGGTTGTTCGTATTTCTCTCTTATCTCCCCTGTGATGCTAAAAATAAAACCAAAGCATATAAGTTTCACTCATCGATTGGCAAACTCAGTGAGGTAGCTTTACCCAAAATTAATAATTTAGGCCCTGGAGGTGAGAACATCAAAAACTGTGGTAATGTTTCCAAGAGTCTGGTCTTTGAGTAGTGTCTCTTCTTATAGACTTTATTTGTGAGTAATTAATACTTAGTATTAACAGAGGTGTAGTACTCAACAGCCTCATGATTTGTTTCTAAAAGGTTATTGGTAATTTTGACAATGGATTCTATACCTGTCATTCAGAAAAGATAGAAATAAATAACCAGGCGTAAAAAATTCATACATCTTCTTTGAAGGGGGGGGATGTATTATTTAGCTTGTCAACATTATAATAGATACATGAAGATGCCATTGTAACTGCCTGCTTCACGTTCACAATAGATCTAATTTATTTACTCTGTATGATAATAGGTGCCAAAGTTCCTCCTTCTTTAAAAATTAAAACAACTGGTAATGACAGATATATTGTCTAAAACTTAATAAGCTGGCTTCATTTTTTTGTTCATGTCAGAGTGTGATGTTATACTGCAGATTTTCATTTACTGACAAAACTTCTCCTCATAAATAGATTATTTGAGGGCTTGCTTGATTGGAGGCAAACCTTTTTTTTTTTTTTTTTTTCCAATACGTTATGGATTCGTACAGTTGAGGGCACTTAGACCAGAAACAAGACAGGAATCTGGTGACTAGAACTGGAAGATGAGGTTTAAAGGTTGGTCTCAGTAACAAGGCAGAAGAAAGACAAGTGTCACATGATACCACTTATATGTGGAATCTAAAAACATGATACAAATGAACTTATTTACAGAACAGAAAAAGACTCACAGACATAGAAAACAAACTTATGGTTACCAAGGGGGAAAAGGGGAGGAGGGATAAATTAGGATTTGGGATTAAAATATACACACTACTATATATAAAATAGATAAACAATTCAAGGACCTACTGTATAGCACAGGGAACTATTAATATATTCGATATCTTATAATAACTTATAATAGAAAAGAATCTAAAAAAGAATGTGTGTGTGTGTATATATGTGTGTATATATATATATACACACACACACACACACACACACATATCACTGAATCACTTAGCTGTATACCTGAAACTAAGAGGTTTTATAAATTTAAAAATAAATAAAAATAACAGAACAGAACATTCCTTATTAGAAGTCGAATTCAGGCACACTGACAGGAATCTGGGTCTCCCAAATGCTGACCAGGGTTCCATTACTTCTCCTGAGTCTGAGATACACAGAGCCTGAAACAAATGTCAGGGAACACCAGCTGTAGGCAAAGAACAGAGAATCTCTTTATAGTGAAATGCTTCACAGTCTGTGTGATGCCTTAACAGTCACAGTGTGTAAGCTCATATCAGAGAATCCCTGCTGGCCAGGAGCTGGTGGTCTAGTGAAACAAGATAAGCAACACGGAGCCATTGGATTTGGTTTACTCCTGTTACTCTCTTACTTAATTGTACTTTTTAAATTAATTTTTCCCTGTTTATAAATGTACTGCTTGCTTGAATTACTTCAAAACATCCTGGGAAAATATGAAAGTGAGTAAAAAATAAATAAAATTGGTCATAAATCCCATCACAGCTATTTATGTTTTATGCCTAAATACATAGAAATATAATCTTTTTCTGAACAGAAGTGGACCTGAATTTCTTACAGAGCTATGTATGGTATTTCTTACTGTATGTCCAACAGCCATACTTCTAGGATATTGAAAAACTGTGATCCCACAAACATCTTCATATGAGTGTTGATAGTACCTTTATTCACAATCACCAAAAAACTGGAAGCATGTAGGATGTCCTTCACTGGTGAATGAACAAACTATATACAATGGGGTATGATTTAGTGATAAAAAGAAATGAGCTACTAAGCCATGAAAAAACATAGATGAGTCTTAAGTGTACATTGCTCAGTGAAAGAATATAGTCAAAAAGGTACAATACATACGATATGATTCTATTTATATGACATCTGAAAAAGGCAAAACCATCCAGATGGTAAACAGATAAGTGGTTTCCAAGGGTTTGTGGGAAGAGGAGGGCTGAATAGGAGAAACACAGGGAATTTTTAGGGGAGTGAAACTATTCTGTGTGAGACTGTAATGGTAGATACGTGACACTATGCATTTGTTAAAATGAATAGAACTTTACAACAAAGAGAGTGAACTTTCATGTTTGTAAATTAAAAAAAAAAAAATTTAGGAGGTCAGGGGATCCCAAGATGGCATGTAGACTGACAAAAGAATCTAACAGTATTACAAGTATATGAAATAACCTCACTGAAGAGGGTGACCTAAGTAACTTTGGAAATGATGGATGGAGACTGTAAAAGTAAAAGAAACTTTACGTAAGCACTGTACTCTTTTTTGCAGTGGCGCTAAGAGTTAACAATTCTGAAAACACTGTAATTAATGAATTTGTGGATGCTGGATGGTGGAGGCAGGTTTCTCACTGTTGGAGTGTGAGGTTAGACACACACGAGCGGTGGCTAGAAGCATCTGGTGGCAGTGGTTTAGAGTTGGTGATATCAGTGTGAATTAATGTTTAGCCAAATATAGATATAGATGGATGCATGTAGAAATATTGATAGATGTGTGTAAACACGTGTAAACATATACACACATGTATGGGCATGCATATATTTATATACATGTATGTACATGCGTTGATACCTATATTTGTAGTATATGTATGCACAGGTGTAGATATGCATGTACACACGCACACCACTTTCTTGCTCTCTCAGCTGAGACGACCTAGAGTCAGTGACACTCCAGTAGCAACAAACATACCCAGCACCCGGATCTTGTTTCTAGTACCATTCTCCAAAAAAAGGAACCAAGACTTTTTGGACAAATGGCTGATTATAGGGCTGGGGAATATGTAAGATGATCCTAGAGTATTTTGTAGTGCCCAAATTAGGAAGTGCTAACAATATATACACACAATGATGGGGTATGTCACAGGGACACAGGAGCCAACTGAAAGAGCTCCGAGCCGTCAAAGCTGAAAGAATTGAAGCAACAGAATTAATCATACAGTATTAGATTGTGCTATAAATATGGAATAGCGCACAATGCATTTACTTTATACAAATTATAAAAATAAATACCCATGGGTCCATACCGATACACATAAATGATTGAATAAATAGAGAAGAATTGATAAATCTCCTATGCAGAATAATTCCAAATCATTTATGTATTACTCTACCCTCAAGGAGGCAGAGTATAACTTCCCACTTCTTAAGTATGGGCTGTGCGCAGTGACTTCCTTAGAGAGAGTACATTGTGAATATGGGGCAAGAAAGGTAACGTTACAGTGGAGAAAACTGACAAACACTACCCCAGCCAGGTGATCAGAATTAACAGTGACAGTGTTAAGTTTATGTTGATAGCATGTACCCTTGTTATGATGTGATGAGAATGACCTCTGTGGTCTTCTTCCCCAAAACCCATGACCTCAGTATAATCATGAGAAAAAAATTAGACAAATCCCAATTGAGGGACAGTCTACAAAATACCTTGCCAGTACTCCTCAAAACTTTCAGGGTCATCAAAACCAAAAAGAAATCTGAGAAACTGTCACAGTCAAGAGGAGCCTAAGGAGACATGACAACTAAATGTACTGTAGTGTCCTGGATGTGCTCCTGGAACAGGAAAAGGACACTAAGTAAAAACTATGGAAATCTGAATATCCTTTCAATGTTTGGTTCATTAATTGTGACAAATGAACCATCCTAATCTAAGATTTTGCCATGGATGTAAGGTATATGGGAACTCTTTACTATTCTCACAACTTCTCTGTAAATGTTAAACCATTCTAAATTATAAAATTTAAGTATAAAATAATGGGCCTGTCCTATACACACTATGAATATACTGTTTGAATATGCCATAATTTAACTAATATTTAGAGAACAATTTTTTTTTATTTTTTGAATTTTATTTTTTTTTATACAGCAGGTTTTTATTAGTTATCTATTTTATTTATATTAGTGTATACATGTCAATCCCAGTCTCCGAATTCATCACACCACCATCACCCCTCCCCCCACTTTCCCCTGCTGGTGTCCATACATTTGTTCTCTGCATCTGTGTCTCTATTTCTGCCTTGCAAACCGGTTCATCTGTACTATTTTTCTAGATTCCAAATATATGCGTTAATATACGATATTTGTTTTTCTCTTTCTGACTTACTTCACTCTGCATGACAGTCTCTAGGTCCATCCACGTCTCTACAAATGACCCAGTTTTGTTCCTTTTTATGACTGAGTAATATTTCATGTATATATGTACCACATCTTCTTTATCCATTTGTCTGTCAATGGGCATTTAGGTCGCTTCCATGACCTAACTATTGTAAATAGTGCTGCAGTGAACATGGGGGTGCATGTGTCTTTTTGAATTATGGTTTTCTCGGGGTATATGCCCAGTTGTGGGATTGCTGCATCATAGGGTAACTCTATTTTTAGTTTTTTAAAGAACCTCCATACTGTTCTCCATAGTGGCTGTATCAATTTACATTCCCACCAGCAGTGCAAGAGGGTTCCCTTTTCTCCACATCCTCTCCAGCATTTGTTGTTTGTAGATTTTCTGATGATGCCCATTCTAACTGGTGTGAGGTGATACCTCATTGTAGTTTCGATTTGCATTTCTCTAATAATTAGTGATGTTGAGCAGCTTTTCATGTGCTACTTGGCCATCTGCATGTCTTCTTTGGAGAAATGTCTATTTAGGTCTTCTGCCAGTTTTGTGATTAGGTTGTTTGTTTTTTTAATAATGAGCTGCATAAGCTGTTTGTATATTTTGGAGATTAATCCTTTGTCCATTGATTCGTTAGCAAATATTTTCTCTCATTCTGAGGGTTGTCTTTTTGTCTTGTTTATGGTTTCCTTTGCTGTGCAAAAGCTTTTAAGTTTCATTAGCTCCCATTTGTTTATTTTGTTTTTTATTTCCATTACTCTAGGAGGTGGATCAAAAAAGATCTTGCTGTGATTTATGTCAAAGAATGTTCTTCCTATGTTTTCCTCTAAGGGTTTTAGAGTGTCTGGTCTTACATTTAGGTCTTTAATCCATTTTGAGTTTATTTTTGTGTATGGTGTTAGGGAGTGTTCTAATTCATTCTTTTACATGTAGCTGTCCAGTTTTCCCAGCACCACTTATTGAAGAGACTGTCTTTTCTCCATTGTATATCCTTGCCTCCTTTGTCATAGATTAATTGACCATATGTGCGTGGGTTTATCTCTGGGCTTTCTATCCTGTTCCATTGATCTGTATTTCTGTTTTTGTGCCAGTACCATATTGCCTTGATTACTGCAGCTTTGTACTATAGTCTGAAATCTGGGAGTCTGACTCCTCCAGCTCGGTTTTTTTCCCTCATGATTGCTTTGGCTATTTGGGGTCTTTTTTGTCTCCATACAAATTTTAAGATTTTTGTTCTAGTTCTGTAAAAACAAATGTCATGCTAATTTGATAGGGATTGCACTGAATCTGTAGATTGCTTTGGGTAGTATAGTCATTTTCACAATATTCATTCTTCCAGTCCAGGAACATGGTATAGCCTTCCATCTGGTCCTGGACTTTTGTTGGAAGATTTTTAATCACAGTTTCAATTTCATTACTTCTGATTGGTCTGTTCATATTTTCTATTTCTTCCTGGTTCAGCCTTGGAAGGTTATACCTTTCTAAGAATTTGTCCATTTCTTCCAGGTTGTCCATTTTATTGGCATAGAGTTGCTTGTAGTAGCCTCTTAGGATGCTTTGTATTTCTTCGGTGTCCGTTTTAACGTCTCCTTTTTCATTTCTTTTTTTTCTTTTTGTTAAATTTTTTTTTTTAATTTTTTGGCTGCGTTGGGTCTTCGTTGCTGTGCGTGGGTTTTCTCTAGTTGTGGCGAGCAGGGGCTACTCTTTGCAGTGTCCATTGTTACTTCCTTTTAATTTCTAAATTTATTTGTTTGAGTCCTCTCCCTCTTTTTCTTGATGAGTCTGGCTAAAGGTTTATCAATTTTGTTTTATCTTCTCAAAAAACAGCTTTTAGTTTTATTGATCTTTGCTACTGTTTTCTTTGTTTCTATTTCATTTATTTCTGTTCTGATCTTTATGATTTCTTTCCTTCTACTAACTTTGGGTTGTTTGTTCTTCTTTCTCTAGTTCCTTGAGGTGTAAGTTTAGATTGTTTATTTGAGATTTTTCTTGTTTCTGAGGTAGGATTGTATCGCTATAAACTTCCCTCTTAGAACTGCTTTTGCTGCACCCCATAGGTTTTGGATCATGGTGTTTTCATTGTCATTTGTCTCCAGGTATATTTTTGATTTCATCTTGGATTTCTTCAGTGATCTCTTGGTTATTTAGTAACGTATTGTTTAGCCTCCATGTGTTTGTGTTTTTTACGTCTTTTTCCCTGTAATTTATTTCTAATCTCATAGGGTTGTGCTCAGAAAAGATGCTTGATATGGTTTCAGTTTTCTTAAATATACTGAGGCTTGATTTGTGACCCAAGATGTGATCTATCCTGACCCAAGATGTGATCTATCCTGGAGAATGTTCCGTGTGCACGTGAGAAGGAAGTGTAATCTGCTGTTTTCAGACAGAAGGTCCTATAAATATCAATTAAATCTCTCTGGTCTATTGTGTCACTTAAGGCTTGTATTTCCTTATTACTTTTCTGTCTGGATGATCTGTCCATTGGTGTAAGTGAGGTGGTAAATTCCCCATTATTATTGCATTACTGTTGATTTCCTCTTTTATAGCTGTTAGCATTTGCCTTTTGTATTGAGGAGCTCCTGTGTTGGGTGCCTATATACTTATAATTGTTATATGTTCTTCTTGGATTGATTCCTTGATCATTATTTAGTGTCCTTCCTTGTCTCTTGTAACATTCTTTATTTTAAAGTCTATTTTATCTGATATGAGTATTGCTACTCCAGCTTTCTTTTGATTTCCATTTGCATGGAATATCTTTTTCCATCCCCTCACTTTCAGTCTGTATGAATCCCTAGGTCTGAAGTGGGTTGCTTGTAGGCAGCATATATATGAGTCTTGTTTTTGTGTCCATTCAGTGAGCCTGTGTCTTTTGGTTGGAGCATTTAATCCATTCACATTTAAGGTAATTATCGATATGTATGTTCCTATTACCATTTTCTTAATTGTTTTGGGATTGTTTTTGTGGTCTTTTTCTTCTCTTGTGCTTCCCGCCTAAAGAAGTTCCTTTAGCATTTGTTGTAAAGCTGGTTTGGTGGTGCTGAATTCTCTTAGCTTTTGCTTGTGTGTAAGGCTTTTGATTTCTTCATCGAATCTGAATGAGATTCTTGCTGGGTAGAGTAATCTTGGTTGTTGCTTCTTCCCTTTAATCACTTTAAATATATTCTGCCACTGCCTTCTGGCTTGTAGAGTTTCTGCTGAGAAATCAGCTGTTAACCTTATGGGGGTGCCCTTGTATGTTATTTGTCATTTTTCCCTTTTTGCTTTTAATAATTTTTCTTTGTCTTTAATTTTTGTCAGTTTGATTACTGTGTGTCTTGGCATGTTTCTCCTTGGGTTTATCCTGCCTGGGACTCTCTGCACTTCCTGGACTTGGGTGGCTATTTCCTTTCTCATGTTAGGGAAGTTTTCAACTATAATCTCTTCAAATATCTTCTCGGGTCCTGTCTCTCTCTTCTACTTCTGGGACCTCTATAATGCAAATGTTCGTGCATTTGTATTATGTTTATTGTTGTCACAGAGGTCTCTTAGGCTGTCTTCATTTGTTTTCATTCTTTTTTTTTTTATTCTGTTCTGTGGCAGTGAATTCCACCATTCTGTCTTCCAGGTCACTTCTCTGTTCTTCTGCCTCAGTTATTCTGCTATTGATTCCTTCTGGTGTATTTTTCATTTCAGTTATTGTATTGTTCATCTCTGTTTGTTTGTTCTTTAATTCTTCTAGGTGTTTGTTAAACATTTCTTGCATTTTCTTGATCTTTGACTGCATTCTTTTTCTGAGGTCCTGGGCCATCTTCACTATCATCATTCTGAATTCTTTTTCTAGAAGGTTTCCTATCTCCACTTTGTTTAGTTGTTTTTCTGGGGTTGTATCTTGTTCCTTCATCTGGTTCATAGTCCTCTGCCTTTTCATTTTGTCTATCTGTGAATGTGGTTTTCGCTCCGCAGGCTGCAGGATTGTAATTCTTCCTGCTTCTTCTGTCTGCCCTCTGGTGGATGAGGCTATCTAAGAGGCTTGTGCAAGCTTCCTGATGGTAGGGACTGGTGGTGGGTAGGGCTGGGTGTTACTCTGTTGTGCAGAGCTCAGTGAAACTTTAATCCGCTTGTCTGCTGATGGTTGGGGCTGAGTTCCCTCCCTGTTGGTTGTTTGACCTGAGGTGACCCAGCAGTGGAGCCTATAGGCCGTTTGGTGGTGCTAATGCAGACTCCAGGGGGCCTCACACCAAGGAGTACTTCCCAGAACTTCTTCTACCAATGTCCTTGTCCCCGCAGTGAGCCACAGCCACACCCCGTCTCTTCAGGAGACCCTGCAACACTAGCAGGTAGGTCTGGTTCAGTCTCCTATGGGGTCATTGCTCCTTCCGCCTGGGTCCTGATGCACCCACTACTTTGTGTGTGCCCTCCAAGAATGGAATCTCTGTTTCCCCCAGTCCTGTCAAAGTCTTGCAGTCAAATCCCTCTAGCCTTCATAGTCTGATTCTCTGGAATTCCTCCTCCCAGTGCCGGACCCCCAGGTTGGGAGGCCTGACGTGGGGCTCAGAACCTTCAGTGGGTGGACTTCTGTGGTACAAGTGTTCTCTAGTTTGTGAGTCACCCACCCAGCGGTTATGGGATTTGATTTTATTATGATTGCTCCCCTTCTACTGTTTCATTGCAGCTTCTGCTTTGTCTTTGGATGTAGGGTATCTTTTTTTGGTAGGTTCCAGTGTCTTCCTGTCGATGGTTGTTCAGCAGTTAGTTGTGGTTCCGGTGCTCTCGTCTGAACAATTTTTCATAATACTTTGTATCTCCTGTCATTCCCTTAGCATAAATCCCCATGTATAGGATGACTGAGACAAAGAGATTTTTTTGTATATGTATTCCAAATTACCCTCTCTCCAAAAACAATCTTTTACCAACTTATCTTCCCATCACCAAAGTATGAGTGTCCGTTTCTCTTGACCCTTTACCACATGGGGAACTTTATAACTTTTAGTTGGTGCTACCCTGTATCTTTTTGTTTTGATTTGCTTTTTTCTGGTTACTAATGAGTTTACACTTTTAAAAATGTGTTTATAACTTAGAATGTAAGGTCCACAAGGATGAGATCCTATTTGTTTTATTCAGGACCTAGTATTAATACTAATAATACTAATAAACATTTAATGAATAAGTCATATTTCTTATATTTCATTTTTGCTGGAATTGAAGGTTTTCCTTTCATTGGACCCTAGGGGTAAAAAGGCAGGAGAAAAAAATTTGTTAATTCTATTCTTACACGTGAATATGAAACTATAAAACTGAATATCTTCATGAGGAATTCCTAAGTAATGGCCTCCTTGGATCTTATTCAGATAAGTTGGCCCATCCTTTATTATGCTGCATTTGAGTTTTACCCAAGATCCTGGCTATTGCAATAAGAACATTGCATAAGATGGGAACAATCGTGACCTTTGGGGAATCATGACATTATGTGAAATTAATCCCAGATTAAAATATTCTTGTAGAATCAGTCATCCACCCATTCATCTGTACCTCTTTCCAATCAATTAGGATACAGAACTGGGATAGCAGTATTTTTTAAACAGGTTTGAAATATTCAGCAGTTATTCCAATAGTGCTGAATTAAACATATAAATATGGTTAGGCAACATCGCTTCCCTGACTGCTGAGAGATTTACGTCATTCAATAGGTTTCATACTCCTGAAGAAGAGCGCCCTTACCCAGTGTTGTGCACTGAAAGCATCAAAACTTATGTGATTCCTGCTTTAACCTCAGGATGATGAGATAACTGAACTGAGATGAAACTCTTTGAACTGGATATTATTGGTCTTACTTTGTCATAGAAAATATGCTGAAAAGTTACTTTTAAGGTATCTCTCAGTTTGGGGAGTACATTGACATTACCTGCTAACAATAACAGTATTTTCTGAGTTGGAGCAATGGTGAATTTTTTTACTCCTTAAATAGTTCTGCATCTAAGTTTCTGTAGTACAGTGGTATTTTACTTTGTTTTAAGGCAAAGATACATGTACCTGCAGAGATGAATGGAAAAAAACAGCTTTTATTTTAAACTTAACATTAGCTATTAACACCTCCTTTGTTTTATTTTTGTATAAATTTTGGTTATTATAATAATTATTTTCATGCCATTGGTTTCCATGGAAAATTAACTTCCAGTTGTAACATCTTAATTTGTCATCAAATTTTCTTAAAATTTATGCAGTGTACTCTTCAGTGTGTGGTTGGATCATAAGCTTCCAGTTTAATCTGTTTTAATTTTACCCCTTTGTTTCATGACATCTTTCTTTTCCATCATTTGATTTTGTGTTTTTTTTTTAAACCAAGAAATCATATCAGCATTAAGAAAGATTGGATTATGGTTCTGATTGTATAAGCAGAAGCCATATCAGTGTTGTGACATACACAGGAATTTTGTGATCAGATCATGAAATGCATCTAAAGAATCCACAAGAGAAGTTTGCTTGTGTCAACTGACCAAAAAAAAAAAAAAAAAATTATGGGGGCAGGGTATCTCTGGGTTACAGGGTTATGGAAGATTTTTCTTTTTTAAAAATTCCTTTCTGCATTTAAAATGTTTTCCTCCTTAATGAACATTTATTACTTTTACAACTCAGGGAAAGGAAATTATACAAAGAGCATTTAAAACACAAGGATTTATAGCAGAAGAACAACATTCATGCTACCACAAATATTAGTTGCTTTTTTTCTGGAAATGCACATCTCTGTGAGAGGAGGGAAAAGGACCATTCACCCAATTTCCATCTCAGTTGAGAACCAGTGGAAACTTCATTCTGCTATAGGTGGTGTGGTAAATGAATGAATGCAGCCCTATAACTTTTCAGGGCTTTGCAAACTAGGAAGGTAAGAACAGTTTGTCCATGTGGACAAATTGCTTTGCTTTTTAGGAATTCTTTAAAAGATACAATGAAAGTAATGTTGTGAAACTATTCCCATTATTTAGCAAAGTGGTAATAATTTAAAATTTTTATTGTTGGAGTTAATGAAAGAAAACTTGAGTTAACCAAATTGCCCAGGGTTTAGAGTATATCGATCAAGCACCATCATTCCTTTATTCCTGCCTTGTTATTGAAAGTTTTTTGAAATATATTTTATTTGCCCTCTTTTTGTTAGTAAGTACAGGATTTTGAGTATTAGTAAATTTTTCTTTCATGATTCACTATCTTGCCCTGGCCTTAAGGTTGTTGTTAAAAACACCAAAAACTGAACAATATATTCAGAGGCTGAGGAGATTTGGCTAAATCTGTGCTAGCCTTCTGACATCCCCTAGAAAAGAGTTTATTTTTTATCTAAACATTATTTTCTCTTATACTTAACCTACAAGTATTTTTGTAGTATTCTTCTGTTTCCAAAATTTTATTTTTTTACTTTAGAATCATTAGTGCTGAATTGTCTCTTATCAGCTCAGGTGGAATTTGGCAGGTAATACAAACATAAAGCAGGGTATTGGCATCCTGAAGTTGTTTAGGGACTAAATTGTGTTTGATTACTGCTTTAAAAAAATGAGAATTGTTTGGCAGCCTTATGGTAAACTAACTCCAAATATATCTAATCATTTTGCTGTGAACCCACTGTGTTTAAGAATATTCACATAGGTACATTTTCATAGTCTCTCAATTCTTTAAAGGAATAACCCTCAACAGGAGAATTTGCTTAGCTACCATGGCAGGGATGTATGATATTTTAATATATCCCCCCAAATATCTACTCCCAGTTGCTTAAAAGAAATAGTTGCTTCACCCCATAGAAGAAAACCAATACCACCACTGTTCTGATTATCTATTATTGTTGCATCACAAACCACTGAAAAATGTAGTGCTGTAAAATAGCAAGTTATTACCTCATGGTTCTGTGGAGCAACTGGGTTTAGCTAGACAGTTCCTGCTTAGGGTCCCTCACGCACTTGCATTTAGTTGTTGGCTGGGGTTGCAGTCATCCTAAGGCTCAACTGGGCTTCGTCACAGGGCTGGCAATGGATGTTGGCCATGAGGTTCAGCTGGGGCCATTGACAAGTACCTATATGTGACTTTTCCACATGGCTTGGGCTTCTCACAGCATGGTGGTCTGAGGGTAATCATGCTTCTCACCAGATAACTGGCTTCCCAGAGGCAGCGGCCCTTCTTCCAATTCTATTTGTCAGAGCAGTCACAGAGCCTGCCCAGATTCAAGGGGGTGAAATTATAGGCTCTGCCTCTTGATGGGGGAGCGGCAAGGTTATATTGCAGAGCACAGGGCATGGGAGATACTATAGCAGCCGTCTTTGGGAACTGCCATCTGCTACAACCACCAACCTGTTCAGGTGTTTCCATGGGTAGGGACCACTTTATGAGAAAAGCCTTGTGGGAAATCCCACTGACTTCAGAAACCTGGATTGTGTCCTTGGATCTACTTTCTACTTTAAAAGAAAAGCTGACAGACACATCTACCTCATGCTTGGGTCCTGAGCAAAACACCTCTATAAGTACCAGATACCCCAAAGGCTAAATGTATCTAATTACATCGTTCCTAAGTCTTCTCAGATATAAGATGACATCTAAACAAGCCTAAGAAAAGCAATCTTCGGCATCAAACCTAGCCAGGCTACTTTCTAACGGGATGACCTTACTCAGACTGCATGAACCTTGGTCTCTCATCTGTAAAGTAGGAATAATGATTTCCCCAGGTTGATTTGAGGAATTAGGTGATTTTTGTAAAACACCTAGTATACTGCAGCACATAGTAAGTACTTAACGGAAGATAGCTGTTTTCCTCTTATCTCTATTTTCCTGATTTCTGTGTGCTTCATATGCCCTCAAAACCAGCTCCTAGAGAGTTTCAGGCACTTCAGTGTTTACTAACTTAGGTTTTACTATTTTGTTGAACATCACCCATAGAATTTTTTAGTGAAGTTTTCTAATTAATTTCAATTTCAGGTCTTTGAACTTATAAGTATAGTATCAAAATCAACATTAATAATTTTTTACTTTCCTAAAAACGTTGCCAATGTGGTGCTTGATGTTGGATCATTGTGTTTAAAGTGGAAGATCTCCATTTTAGTCCTAATGACTAATTTTCAAGTTTAAATTAGCTCATGTTATTGGAATTTAAGAAAGAACAAAGAAAGTGAATTTATAATGGGTGTTTAACTAGAATTTGTCATCAGTCATAATGAGGAAAAACTGTGTAGCTCTAGGCAGCTCTCTTGTCTCAAGAGTCTGCTAATTAGCTAAATGTTTGGCATATCTCAGTAACCCTAGTAGCCTGTATAATTAAAATTAGCTTTGAACACACTGTATCCCACATCATGTTTTCCTTTTTGAAGGCATCTTCTTCAACTGGGAGCTTTCTAATAATAGTTCCTCAGCCCTGAACTGATCTCAGGATAAGGAGGGAACATGTCCACCAAATGAATCTTTTTATTTTGTGTGTTTTTAAAGAAGGTTCAAGTGGGAAGCATTTTTCAGAGAAAAAAATAAATCCTTTATGGGGGTTAGAGCGTGCAGTGATTTCCCAATCATTGAAGAGAGTACAGAAAGATTCAACATAGATGGACAAGTAATTTATCCTTTTTAGTTCATTTAATTTTTTCACAAAATTTTAGGAATATCGTGAAATTGAAGATTTTTTTTTAAGTCTGGCACTGGTATAATAGAGCATGCTACAGGTTGAACTATCTTGTCAAGACTGTAAGGAAAGAAAATGTCTCAACCCCATTCATTCAATCAGTCACTCGACAAATATTCCTTAGTCAGTTACATGACAGTTACTGTCGTTGGATTTGGAGATTATGAGGAATACCCACATTTCTGTCCTTGAGAAGCTTACTGTCTAGAAGGAGAAGGTAAGCCAGTGAGCATGCAGTTTCCAAGCAGCAGGCTAACAGGCCTCATGAGTAAACCCATGGTACCATGCGCACTGAACCCAAACTTACTACATCTGGGAAGCCTTCTTGATAGAGAGGTCCCTTTTATATTCTCATTTAGCTAAACTACCTTCAGCATCAAAGCTCTGTGAAAAAGAGTACTGAGAAATATGGGCTCTTGATTCTCCATCCTTTGTACATAGCAAATGGTGCTTTGATGTTACAGGTGATTCTTGGGAATATCCTCTGCGCTGGAGGTGTGTGTTAATTCAGCAAGTGGTTGTTCGGTCCTTGTCATGTTCTGGGAATTGTGCTGAAAGCCAGGAATACAGTGTATACCAAATTGTATAAAACATGGTCTTAGCCTTTGTGAAAGTCATAATTTGTAAGAAACAAGCTGGTAAAAAATGTAGAAACAATATGGTACATGGTGACTTACAAGCATGAATTTCTAACTGAAAGAGCAGCAGATAAGGGAACAGTTAACTGTGCCTCTGGAGGTCCGGGAAGGTGGGGCCTTGAGGGATGAATAGGAGTTTTGAGGAAGACCAGGTGAGGAACAGTAGGAGCAGAGGCCAGGGGCTTAAAAGGTCTTGGTGTCAACTCAGAACTCTCCCAGATCTGGAGTGAGGTCGGTGTGGCCAGGTTCAGGGTCTGAAAGACTGTGTACACCATCCTAACAAAATGGAACAAACTGTCACGTAGTGACGAAGCCTCTGAACTCCCACAGACCCATGTTCAAATCTTTGCTCTCTCGCTCACGAGCATGTTACGTAACCTCTCTGAGCCTGAATATCCTGAGGACACACTTACAGTACCTACCTAGGGGACTGTTCTAAGGGTTATAGAAGACAATGCAAGGAAGGCACTGAGCACAACACATTCCGCATTAGCAGACACTCAGTCAATGTTAGCAGTTGCTCTTACTGCTGGATTTGATCCCATGGACATCGGAAAGTTAGTGAAAGTTATTGTTCTCTTGCTATTGTCACTGTGGATTACTGAACCTCTTTTTTTTAAAATTTTATTTCTTTCTTTCTTTATTTATTTATTCATGGCTGCATTGGGTCTTTGTTTCTGTGCGAGGGCTTTCTCTAGCTGCGGCAAGCGGGGGCCACTCTTCACCGCGGTGCGCGGGCCTCTCACCATCGCGGCCTCTCTTGTTGCGGAGCACAGGCCCCAGACGCGCAGGCTCAGTAATTGTGGCTCACGGGCCTAGTCGCTCCGCGGCATGTGGGATCCTCCCAGACCAGGGCTCGAACCCGTGTCCCCCGCACTGGCAGGCAGATTCCCCAACCACTGCGCCACCAGGGAAGCCCCTGAACCTCTTTTTGCTTCATCTTAAAATGTTGTTTTGATGATTTTAAAAGGTAATATTTGTCAAGTGCTTAGAACAGTGCCAGGATCATAGTAAGTGCTATGTAAGTGTTTATCACATAATTTAATCTGCTAAGGGACAGAACCATGGTTTTCTCATTTTATAGGTGAGTAAACTAATTTCAGGGAAGTTAAACTTCTTGCCTAAGGTAGTACAGCTAATAAAGTGTGGAACCTGTGTTTCATATTATAGCAGTTGCATCTTAAAATTTGATTTAAAAAGATGTAAAGGCTGACCATCACAACACGTTTTTTAATTTTGTGAATTCTTGTCAGGTGCTTTCTGTCTTCACTCAGGTACAAGTAATAGTTTTTTTTTTTTTACAGAGCGGGAGTCATAGCCAGCATGTAACTTTGCATTACAGTTTTTTCTTAGCATCATATCATTTTCCATTTTCCTTTATAGTCATCGTGTTAAATTTTAATGGATGTGTAAAAGTACTTCAAATTGATTTTCCTTAGCTTTTATCCTGATGTTGGGTATTAGTCTATTTCCTGTTTTTCATTATTATATGGTACCTGATGCCACTGTAAGCCATTTTCTTCTGTTGATTTATTTCCTTACATAAGTTTCCAGGGGTGGGATCATTGGGTTGACCATTATGAATAGTTTTATTGTTTTTGACATACATAACCTGGTGCCTTCCACCAGCAGTGAATGGAGACTGCCAATTTCAACACCGAGATAAAGGGACAGAATTGATAGCCTCTCTAGCAATGAGTGTTTCATTTTTTTAAACTCTTGCTAATTTAGTTAAGAATAAAAATGATACCCCAAGGCCAGTTTATTCTTTTGCATGTTTTGATTGTTTTTATTTTTTGAAATGGATTGTCACCTAATTTGTAATGCCCTCTTTTATGCCATCTTCTCTTACCTTCTTTTTCAACATCTAATTACTTTTTCAAGCCTCCATATATGTATCTCTTTTATCTATTTCTGATTGACTGACCCAATTTTCTGCAGCACTGATTTTAATATTTATGCAATGATGATCTTATTGCTTCTGTCATGGAGTGAGTGCATTCTGCTGTTCCTGTTTCTTTATAGGGATGTTTCTTTTTCTTTCCCTGAGAATGAATAACAGCTGTTCCCTGAAAATTTCTCGCGTGGCGTGCAAGACTTATTTCAGAGGGGTGATAATTGCTTCTAAGACTTTTCTTGTTTTTCATTTTTTTTCTGGGTACATAGCTTTCTCATTAGGGCCAGATTTTTTCTTTTTTTTTCTGTTTTCTTATACTTCCTCTTCAATTTTTGGAGTGTTTACTCTAAGGAAGCTAATTTTAAATTTCATTTCTACCTGTTCGGGGGTTGGGATCAGGTCTGTCAGAGGTGCTCTTTCTTTCTCCATTATCCCATTTGCTATTCAGTAAGCAGCGTTGCAATTCTAGTTGAGCCTGTAGACCAGACCATTTGAAGGGTCTCTTTTCATCTTGTTCCAGCCATGTGGTTGTTGCCAATATGTATCTCCTGAAACAGGCTGATGGAGCATTTTAAAAATGTGCCACTAGTGTGGTAGATTAAAAATAAAAATTTTCTTCTGAAGTTTTTCAGTTCTTACTCCTCCTTGTATTTAGCTGTATGTATTTGATTTATTTATGCATTCAGTTAGTTAACTTTTCAGAAAATTTCCTCTAGGTGTTTTTGCTCTTTTAAGTTTACACCAGGAAAGCTTTTCCTTCCCATTCTGATTTTTCGCAAAAGACAAGAATTGGGCATTAGATAATGATACAGGCTAGAGTGTGTGTGGCATAGTAGCATTGGTTTGGAGCCAGAGGAGAATGGTTGTAGATTCTGATCACACTTAACTACCTGTGTGACCTTGGCAATTTAAAAAATATTTCTGAGCCTCAGGTTTTTTCACCTGTAAAACAGTAAAAAATCATACCCACCTTACAAGATTGTTAGGAAGATTAAATATGGAAAGCACCTAACAGGTTGCCTGGCACAGGGCAGGTGTCTAATAAATGATTGCTGCTGTTTTTAGTAGTATCATGACGTTTAAAGTGGCGAGAAAGCAGTCAGTGCCGTGATTATGTAGATGTGACTCGAAGGGTAGGAGAGCTATGACTCCAGATTCACAGTTAAAGGGTGGAGGTTGCTCTTATAGAAAAAACAAAACAAACCAACAAAAACCCCACTGGACCAAGAGTCATAAAAAGGAGGTTCTGCCAGTATCTCTCCGTCTGTGTTCTTGGTGAAGTGACTTCACTTTTGGGGCTGTGTCTTCATGCATAAAATGAAGGGGTTCTGCCACCATGATGGTTCCCCACTCTCAACTCTGTCCAAATTCTCTGTGCTTCTTACCACTCTCCTAGGTATGAAAGTCGCCTTTTGTTTTTGCTTTTTACTGCATATCTGATCATGTTACTGTTTAGAGCCCTTCCTCCAATGGCTTTGTGTTGCTCTCAGGTTCTGACCTGAGGAGGGGTTGACCCCCCGCTGCCTCTCTGGGCTCCTCCCCACCACACACACTTTGGCCGAGCTCCTTCCCACCTCGAGCCTGCAGTCCTGCAGTTCCCACCCCTGATTGCTTTCTCTCCCACTTCCCCTGAGCAGCTCCACCTACCCTTGTCTCAGCCCTGAGGTCCTTGCCTCAGGAAAGCATCCTCTTACCCCTCCACCATCCTTCCTTGCTCCCCACAGATTTCCCTGTACCGCTTGGAACCCTGTACCGCTCTTTTGTAATGTTTACCACAATGGTAAATAAAGTTACTTGTGTAATATTTGCTGTAGGCCACCTCTGGTTGTTAATGGCTGTTTCCCCAGTACCTCACTTACTGCCTAGCATTTTATAAGTGCTAAAAAAATATTGGTAGGATGAATGAATGGATAAACGAATAAACATAATCTTTAACATAATGCTAAAAGAGGCATAGTCTTTGATTTTTAATACTTTCTGTAGATCCAAGACTTAGCCAGGTTGGATGCGAGGGAAGAATGAATGCTTCATAAACAATTTTAAAAATAAATTGGTTAAGAATCCGCCTGCCAGTGCAGGGGACACGAGTTTGAGCCCTGGTCCGGGAAGATCCCACATGCCGTGGAGCAACTAAGCCCGTGCACCACAACTACTGAGCCTGCGCTCTAGAGCCTGCGAGCCGCAACTACTGAAGCCCGCGTGCCTAGAGCCCGTGCTCCGCAACAAGAGAAGCCACCGCAATGAGAAGCCCACGCTTCTCATTGAAGCCCATTGGGCTCTCGTTGAGCCCAAGCTCAACGAAGAGCAGCCCCCGCTCGCCACAACTAGAGAAAGCCCATGCGCAGCAACGAAGACCCAATGCAGCCAAAAATAAATAAATTAATTAATTTAAAAAAATGTTCTAATGTTTTATTTGGAGCTGTTGGTTCTTTCACATAAGAAAAATGCAAAATTAATTTCTATTTCAGTCCTCATTTCCAGTAAGAAGTGACCAGCTCTGCTATACCCTGTCAAATTGGGAAGTGAGGGGTGCTTGGTGGTGGTTCATGGTGGAGCCTTTTCTTCTGTATTTGGTGCATGTCTTGGCCTTGGAGGTGCATCTGTTCCTTTGCTGTATCCAGACCTGCCCTCAGACCATGACACTCAGACCCATGGGGACTGAATTAGTTATAGAGTGAGTACACCTGAGACTAGGTGAGATCTGTCTGGGGGAGAACCTGCCAGAGCAGTCCTGATCTCCATATTTTCTTTGAATCCCTAATACCTGCTACCTTGCCTGGTCCACAGTAACCACTCTGAAGAGGATTGTTGAGTGAAAGGTACTTGTTTCCTTTTCTTTCCCGTCTATGGATAATGATGCCTTTCATTTACATCTCATTCTCTAGTTTATAGAGTGCTTTCACAGCCACCAGCTCATTGGAACCTTGCACGCCGTGAGGAAGGTACGGCAGGTATTTTCATCTCCATTCTAAACTGATTTTAAAAAGGAAAAGGAAATCTCAGAGGAGGAGTATTCCTTGCCAACTGTTGCCTGAGAGTTACTTTGTGTTTTTTTTTTAGAATGAGGTGGGATTTATATTTTAATTTTATAACTGTAAACTGCCTAGAGTTAAGGAGCTGAAACTCAAAAAATCTCTGCCTTCTAATTCCTAGGGTAAAGACATCCATTGCCTCTCATGCAACTTTTCTGCTCCATAGATTTTTTGCTTCTTTCTCTCAACGTAAAAGATGGGATAAAGAGACACTATTATAAATTATGATTTCTTTTACACAGTTAGGGGTTTTTTTCATTTTAATGATTTAGACTCTATAGTTTAGGACCCTTTCTGTTCCTTTTATTGCCAAGTATCTGTTGATTCAGCAAGCATATATTGAACATCTTCTATGTGCCGAGAACTGTACCAGATGTTTGGAGTCAAATTAGGATATGATTCCTCTCTTTGAGTTGCTCACAACTTAGCAGGGGGTGCAGATACATAAATAATTAAAATACAGTTAAACCAGTGATATTGTAGAGGTAGGAAAAACTAGGAGAGAGGCCAAGCAAAAAGATAACTTCTCAGAGAAAAAAATGGGGGGGGGGGGCAGAGGGGATCACCCCAGGCAGAAAGTACAGAAGGATGGGTCCCTGATGTGGAGAATAGTCCAAGGTAGTTGTGGCAAAGAGGAGCAATGGGGGACATTAGGGCTTGAGAGGCAGTATGGGTAGATTTGAAGGTCTTATGATGGTAAAGCTCAGGCATTCTCTAGGTAACAGGGAGCACTTGATATTTTTTAAAGCAGGTATGTGACATCAGATTTTTAAAAAATAACTGATATTAACATGTTCCCTTCTAGCAATTCTGAGTTCCAAATTAGAGATTTTGAGAGCAAGAAGTGAAGTGAAGCAAAAAGCAATGATTTGTTGTGGGAAAGTGAGCCCCACTTAACACTAGCTGTCATTTCTGCTAGCAGCGAAAATGACTCAGGACAGCTGTGTGGGAGATCGGAAAGAGGAGTGGATAAAATCGAACCAAATGGCTTTGGCTGGTCCCCTGAGGTCTTAGTTGTGATGTTAGGACTCACTATCAGCCATCCAAACACAAGGACAACTAAGTAGAACCTAAAAGAAATGTTTCTAAAGTATATTCCAAAGGAGAAAAAGAATTCTCATTTTCCATAAACTATCCAAAGCTTAAACCAACAAGGTCAGATGTTTTTGCTCTTTGAAACAGTTTCAAAGTTCCAGTCGTTTCGCAACTCTACAGCATCAGATGCTCAAACCACATCAAACAGCATAATTCCTGTTGAGTGGCACTTTAAAACAGCAAATGAGGATGTCAAAAAAATGGTGAATTGAGAACCATTTTTTCCTCCTTTCTTATGAAAAAGTTAACTGAAAGCAAGTGTGGTTCAATGGGTGGACTTCATTTTAGGTAATTAAGTTTGTGGTTTCTTGTATGTGTACTAAAAGCTGGGTGCTTACACCATCAGAGCCAAATTCAAATTCCATCTGAAGCCTTACTATCCCTTCTCGGAAGGAAGAACAAATACAATACAACACACTGATTGTGTTCCGGTAGACTTTGGGAAATGTATTTCGAGAATATCTTCCAAGAGTTTGACTGCTTCCTCAATCTTCAGAATTTCCCATTAGCTTTGAACCCTGGCAATCTACATTGAATTAAATAATTTCTATTAATAGGACATGTTGATTATCCTAGGAAACTTGAAGTGATGTAGTTATTAGCATTAAGTTCTATTGTTCCCTCTGCTGAATATGACGTTAAATCATTAAAAAAGAAATTGTAAGAAATTTTACTCTCATGGCCATTAACATGAGAGATGAGTCATTTTCCATCATTTTAATGTACAGTTGACAGAGGGGATAGCTGTATGGCCATGGACACCTCTTTTAGTCTCTCTGGCCTCAGTTTCTTCATCAGAAAACAGGAGATTTGAACCAGTTGACATGGAAATGGTTGACATTTTATTATAAACATGTATTTCTCTTACATATAGTCCTTGCATACACACTCCAGGGCTGTCATGGAAGCTTCATAGTTTCAGAGACTCAGAGTCCTTCTCTCCTGTTGCTGTGCTATGTTCAACACACAGCTTCCATTTGGTGGTTAAAAGTGCTGCCCTAGCTCCTGCCGTCATGTCCACATACCAGCCAATGAGAAGAGAGAAAGGGCCAAGGGGAAGACGCATCCATTCCTTCAAAGGCGTGATCTGAAAGGCATGATCTAGCTTCCACTCAGACAGCCAGCTAGTCATGTGGTCACAGCTAGCTGTGAGAGGTGTCAGGTGGCTGTCCGGTCATGTAGTTGTCATCTATACTGCTCCGTATAGGAGGAGGGGGGCAGATGTCTGAGGACAACTAGCGGTCTCCTGGCATGACATCTGAGGTCCTTTCCAGTTTTAAAATAAATGATAACAAGTTGCAAGTTCCAGGTCTAATTTCTCATCTGCCTGTGAAAAAAATTCAGACCACGTCTGTTTCCTGCAAGTACCTGTTTGAAAGTGCTGGTAACAGAAGAGGCAGGCGGAGAAAAGCCCAGCAGAGGGTGACATTGTAAAGCCCGTGGAGAGTAGCCCGATGGAGCACATTCTCTGTGTGAGAACAACTGATTACTTGAAAACAAATAAGAAATGTATTTGTTCCTCTCTCTACTTCCCTTATCACTCAACAAGAAACAAATTAACTGAGACCTTAATTTCTTCTTACTACTTTCATATCCAAGTTTTGTTTCCAGTTAGAAGGGAGAATCAAGTTAGTTTTTGTTGGATACAAATTACTGATTTCCTCCTTTGCCCAGCCCAGGATATGGCTGGATAGAGCAAGGGGGCATTGTAAAGGCAGACTTGTTATGGCTGATGTTTGAATTAGCTACAGCTGCATGTTTAACCTTTAAAAGTAAAAGGATCCTGCAGAACTCCTTTTAACAGTGCCTATGTTTACCACTGGGGATGTTCACTAAATCTCCTCCTTCTGAGTCCATGGGGCACTTCTTTGCCCATGGGACCATGGGACTTGCTTTTCCCAAGGGAATATGAGTGGAGATGATACGTGTCACATTTAAGGGAAAACCTTAAGAGCCAGTGTAGAATTCTACATACTCCATTCTGCCTGCCATGGCGACCGACAAAGTTCTGCTTACTGGTCACTTTGCCTCTGCGTCCCTGAGTGAGGACATGACATGGTGACATGGAACAGCTCCACTGCTGACCTGTGAGGGGCATGTAGCATGAATAAGAAAGAAACCTTGTTTATAAGCCACTGAGTTTGGGGGATGTTTATTACCACAGCATAACCCCCTGGCTGATACAAATAGAAACTAAAAAATGCCCCACCTATGATGGGGGTGGGGGACAGTTACTACTCTATTCATGAAAGTGAAATCATTAAACAAAAACCCATTATTGTTAATAAGTGCCAAAGAAATCCAGTGTATAATGCACACATCTTTTTGTCCCTTCTAAAAGCTTTTACCCAAATACTAATAACTAGTGCTCAAATTATTAAATCAATTTAGTTGTCTTTTCGTAGTAGTTAGTTCAATATTTTAAGTAAATGCCAATTCCTAAACTCTCCTCTTAACATAATTTTTAGGATATATGATATACCAAGGTTTTAAAAGAAATTGACAGACATAGTGTATCCTTGAGTCTGGCAGTTTTCAGTATTTTGAGTTATAGAAACTTGTAATCTAGTTTTGGAAACGTTTTTTATGCTATAAAGTTCTGTTTGTAGTTCTGAGGCCCTGTAACTTGGAGCAGAAATGGTGACTTCTTGATCCGTAACCTGTGAATGGTAGTGCCATGAACAACATAAATGCCATCATACCAGTTTTTCCCCCAAATATTTAGCATTTTTTAACCATCTAAAACAAGTATAAAAGTATACTTGTAGATTTTCAAATAACTTTTAAAAAATTATTTTATTTGAAAGCCAACTCCAAAAACAAATAATAATAGCTAACATTCATTGCATCCTTACTATCCACCAGGTATTCTAAGTGATTCCACAAATTATCTCTTTAAATCTTCATAACAATCCTCTTATACATGAGAAAATTGAGGCACAGAAAAACTAAGAAATTTACTGAAGCCCATGTAGTTGCCAGTGAAGGAATTGGTTTGAACCCACGTCATGTGGCCCCCTGAGGCTCCATTTATACCCACAGTGCCTCCTCGGGGGGCGGGAGTGTTGGGGATCCCCAAAGTCCTCCTGTCTATTGTTGATTTTGCCCAACTGTGTAAGTAGCAGTGCAAATGAAATATTGATTACACTTCTTTCCTCATTTTCCTATTACAACCAGTATGTGATCACCATGCCCCACCTCCCAGAAATACTAGTTTTATTTGTTTGGGTTTTGTTTATTTAAGTAAAGGTCTCTAAAGGGCTAACTTATAGCATCATCCTAAGTGAATATGCTTCCATTGTCATTAGAATAAGCCTTGGCCTGGTGATCTGCTGTGCATCTGGCCGGCTCTTCTCATCTCAGCAGGTAGAATCATGACTTCACTTCCGTAGGTCCTAGACTAGGACATTTACAGGTGGCCTATCTGGATATCTTCAGGTGACAGAATAAGGGTATAAATCTTGTGCTCAGACCCTAGCAAAAATGATAGGAAGAAAATATCAGATCCTTAAATATTTACTTAGGGATCTCATTGTGGTCCCCAGATGATGCGGCAGATCGAGAGCCTAAATTGCTCAGAGCGTTCTCCAGTTAAAACTTTAAAAGCAGGGCCCTGGATTCCTTCTTTTGCGTGATAAGCATAGCAGACTTGGCAGTCCAGATGGGAAGTGCTTGATCTTGGTTGGCTTTTTGAGAAAGGTGTGTCAAGGAGTGTGTCTCCACTTAATGATCTGGAAGCCAGCGGGTGTCACAGGCTGCTGTGCAGAGTTACTGAGTCAGAACTGTCTGAGCTTGAGTGGGAAGGTGACAGCATTCCACGTGGCTTCTGGCAAGCGTGGCGTGTCCACGTGGCCAGCTATCCTTTTACAATCTCTTGTGCAGAAATTGCTGAATTTGCTAAAGTTGAATGTTCTGGGGGAAAAGGAATGAGGGTGATTAATTGCCTGAACTGTGCTCTTGTTTTTGGTTTCAGGCAAATTCCTCCTCCGTACAGGGTGCAGTCATCCTTAGCTTGTCAGCACGTTATTGTCACAACATGTTGGGAGACTTATCAGCTTAGCCACTTACAGCTAGGCCAGTGATGGAGTGAAAACCCCATCCCTTCGGCATGATTTCACCTGCAGATCTCACCAGATGTGGGGATCCTGCGGTATAGTACAGCACAGGGCGATTCATATAGTAATGCTAATAGCAAATACTGTGAGCCGGGCCCAGTTCTAGACACTTTACATGCCTTAACTCATTTCTTACTAATAACAACCTATAGAGAAGATTCTTTTAATATCTCTACTTTACAGATAAAGGAATTTTAAGTACTTAGGGAACTTGCCTGGGGTCATGCAACCAGTAAAAGTTGGACCTGGATTCACACCCCGACAGTCTGGCTCTAGGAGCTGAAATGACCCAATCACAGTTCACAGCAGTGTTCACTAGAGGATGGTAAAGTACAGGATCAATAGTGATGCAGAGGAAGGAAGGAAGTATTTTAGCAGAACATGTTACTTGTTATCAGCAGAAGGTTATAGATTTACCGGACAAGCAGGTCAGAATTCTGAGCTGCCATTGGATGAGACAGTTTCATGTAGGAGAATCTTTTATCCCCTCTATATGCAGAGTTAGTGGAGTTTGTGGGTATAATAACAGAGAGTTGTTACGTAACAGAGAGTTACGTATAAGCTCTAATGAGCTTACACATAGGTAGGTCCTTAGAAAATCTCTACAGAGTACGTGTGTGTGGATCAGGTAGCAATGACGAGACAGGAGTGGTGGTCTTCGTGTTTGCCTGAGGATGCAGCAGACCTCTGGGGAGAAGGAGTAATGTCCACTGTAATGGACCCCGAGGTCCTGCAGAGCTCAGAGGCTGCCGGCCTCCATGGCCACAGCATCCTGAGGGAGGAAAGAAAGAGTTGCAGTTCCATGGTCTTATCTGAAACTCTCTTAGACTGTGAACAGGGAAGAATGCTTTAAGGATGACACTATGTAGTATGACTGGAACGTTCTCCCACCCAAACCATGGAGGACTGAGAGCATGGCATCCACCTTACTGTGGGAGCCAAAGACAAGGGCCGAGGATCACTGAAAGAGCAAGGTCCCATCGGGCGGTGGCCCAGATGCACCACTGCTGGGGAGGTAGCCCTCCCTCACCTCAGGAAGGACAGACCTGAGTGCTGACAGAGGGGGTGGTGGATGGGGAGGTATGGCTGGAGCTGGTCACAGGAGCCCACAGCCATGGCAGGAGCACCTAGGCTGACCCGGGTCAGGGCCAGCTGGGGCAGGGGCTGCCCATTAGAGGTGACTGCGGAGCAGGGCAGGGCAGCAAGGAGACCTGAGTGCCCTAATACCCGCCCCGGGTTTCCCTGCCAGGAAAACTGAGAGGAGTCCTGGGGGGTCCCAGAGCCTCTCCTGAGAGGAGGCCATGTTTTTACTCACATCCTTGGGTTTTCCTTCCTCAGAGCAGTGTAGCCTGGGAAGCAACAATGATAATCAAATTATATTGTCACTTACTTGTCATGTACTAAGTGAGAAGTCAACTGGTTGGTTTAATAACCATTCAGGGCCTTCTGAGTTGCTCATTTATGTGTTTAAAGTGATCATTTGATATCATCTGCAACCAATTTGTCTTGGTTTTTGGCTCTAGACACCTGGATATTTTGGCTCTAGACATACTGTACCAGGGAAATTCTAGCTTTCTAGAATTTCCCTGGTACAATATGTCCACTGTATTGTTACAAGAAGTAGATTTTTTTTTTCTAAAAATGTTTTTTATGACCTCTGGCAGGAGAAACAGATAGATATATTTAATAATTTGGTGAAATGTCATCAAGAATATCGTTTATTTTTAAAAATAACTAAATATGTATTTGTCTTCATTATTTTGAAACTCCAAGTTTGCTGGTGGTGGAAGACCTGTAGTGATTTCACATGCTTTTCTCTCATAAGGAGGATTATTTTTGCTACTCTCAAGCATCACTGACTTCTAGTCCTCTTTATAGTTTTTTGTAAAAGATAAGAGGTTTTCCCAGAACCATTTATTCTTCCCAGGAATTGAAGCCAAATAAGGAATTAGTTGAGTTCATATTTGGTTTGAGACTATTACGATGTTTCCTTTAAGTAGTTTTGGAAAATACAGATACATTTGATCCCCATCACTCACTCTCTTTTTGTTTTTAAACTTCTGGTTCAGCAACATTAAAGGGAATTAATATTTGGATTTAGATCACTTCTGATTTAAGGCTGATAGCTTTAAGGTTCAAGGTCACGCCTCTTATTGAAATCACTTAATGTTCTGTGCATTTTTGAGAAAGCAGTCAAAACGAGATGTTGACTTCTACTGCCAGACTCAAACTTCAGTGGTTATTTCCTTTATAAAATTAATCATTTAATAGAAATTTTAAATGATAAGATAGTGGCTTAGAGCTTGAGGCATGGTGGCTCGCTCTGTCATTTTTTAAGAAATCATTTAGAACTCTGCAGTGCACCTTTTCCTTTTCATTTCTGATGATGCATGGTATGTGTCCAAAAAAAATTTGAAATTCAGGAAACAAATCAAAGCAACCAGATGCCATTTTTCACCCATTAATCTAGCAAAATTGCTTTAGTTTGACCATATCTGGTGCTGCTGAGGTTTGAAGAAACCAACACTCTTGTGCTTTGTTGGCAGATTATAAATTGCTACTACTCTTTGATAGACAATTCGTCAATGTCTTTCAGATTTTTGAATGCATGTACCTTTTTTCTAAGTAGTCCACTGCTAGGACTTTACTGTATGTGGTGTATTAGTCATCTGTTACTGCATAACGAATTACCACAAATCTTAGCAGCTTAAAACAACAAACATCTATTATCTCACACAGTTTCTGAGTTCAGGAATTGGGGGCAGTTTAGCTGTGTGGTTCTGGTTCAAGGTCTCTCATGACATTTCCATCAAACTGTTGGCAGGGGCTGCAGTCACCCCAGGGCTCGCTTGGGGCCGAGAGTTCTTCTCCAAGCTCACTCTCCTGGTTGTTGGAGGCCTCGGTTCCTCATCACATGGGCCTCCCTGCAGGCTACCTGAGTGTCTTCATACTGTGGGTGCTGGCTTCCCCCAGAACGAACCAAGAGAAACAGAGCGAGCATGTGAAAGAAGCCCAAGAGGGAAGGCACAGTCTTTTATAACCTAATCTTGGAAGTGACATACCATCATTTCTGCCGTAGACTCTGGGTCACATAGAACAACACTGGTACAGTGTGGGAGGGGACAGTGGAAGGTGTGAAAACCAGGAGGTGGAGATTCTCGGGGGCCCCCTTGGAGGCTGCCAACCACATGCGACTACTTTGAAACAAACAAAAACTAGAACTATATCGCCAGCCTGAATGGTCGTCTCTATGTTACGTAAATTACAATATACATCATACTGTGGGATGTGTTGCAGCTGTTAAACAAAGGAAAAAGATCTCTGTGCGTAGCTATAAAAATCCTTAAAATATGCTATTAGGTAAAGAAAGAATTCACGTAGAGGAAGCTATATAGGATGATATATTTTATATGAATGTTTTAAAAGTATGGATGTGATCTGGCAGAGCATACATTTTTTTTCTAGAATGAGAAACTGTTACTGGTGATGGACCTTTCATCTTTTTCCTTCTCTCCATTTTCCTTATGAGTAATTTTTTAAAAATTTGGAACTGGGGCACGGATGTCTGCCCTAACACTGCTGTTGTCCTGCCCCTCTACCATCAGCGCCTCAGCCCTGCCCCACACTGATCTTTCTTTTCCAAGTCCCTGAGGACTGCAGGAGTTGCTGGGCTGGGACTGTTCCTACACTGGCCTCAGCTGTTCATTTGCAGCCCGTTTTCCTGTGGCGCACAGACTGGGTGACACGGGGACGCTTTCTGCCTCAGTGTCTTCAGCCAACTGGGCAAGAATTTTTGTTTGGACAAGTTTTGCAAGTTCTAAGATGCCTGGTCTACCTGGAGTCTCATGAATCATTGGGTTTTTGTCTCACTGAGGTTTCCTCCCAGCTGGCTACCCTGCCTTAAAACTCCTTTTCTTCGGAGGCAGGCTCTTGAGGCACGACTGGCCTGACTCTGCTTTCTTCTAGAAGCAGCATGTTTCTTTCTAGCCCTGGGGTGAAATGCTCCAATGAAAATTCTGCTTTCAGTTGTGAAGTTATGAACTCAGTCTTTTGGTCTGCCAGCTTCTGCTTCTTAATACCCTTCGAATCCTCATTTATTCAGTAGGAGTAAGTCCGTTTGCTAGGTACTTCCATTGTGCCCAGAGTCTGGTTATTTCTTCCATTAAAGCATCTCCACGGCTCTCCTTTTTATTAATTCATTCCACAAATATGCAGTTAGCCTCGACTCTATGCCAGGACACTGTGTTAGGGACTGGAGAGAGAATCGTAAGCAAAAAAGCCCTGTCCCCTCCCCGAACCGACCTTACTGTCTAGTGGGAGTGACCGATACTACCGAATTAAGCATACAGATCAAAGACTACAGACTGAGAAGTGCTATGAATGAAAAGCCCAGTTGCATATGTCAAGCAGGCAGACTTGCAGAGCCAATGACAGGATATACAGTGTCTTTGTGCAAGTTAGAAAAAGCCATCCCCTGTCTGTGGACAAATTAAAAGGCAGCTCCTTCAGGTATATGCAAGCGTATAGGCACAGAGTTTGGCAACAGATGGAGCCTATTTCTAGTTTATACAAAGGAATCATTTTTCCCAGGCGCATGTAGCCCAGTACCAGGGCATGTGACGTGGCCAGGAGAGCAGCCTTCCCCTCGCCCACCTTTATCAGGAGCCCTTATTTTGAATACAGTCTGCCCAACCAAAGGGGAGCTGGCTGATCTGGAGGACTGGGTAAGGCCTAAAGGCTAAGTTAACCAGACGAAGGGGAGGGGGGCGGAGTGATGAGGAAGACAATTCAGAGCCTTCCAGGCAGAGAAGACTGCATGCTAAGGCCCCCGAAGTACAAGAGAGCCTAGGATATTCCCGGAACAGAGACTAGAGAAGGAGAGTGAGCGGAAGGGGCGGCTGAGCTGAAGCCGGAGCAGCCAGAAAGGCCACACCACGCAGGGCAGGGTCTTCCTGGACCAGTAGGAGGCCCAGAGTGCCGATGACCTCAAATGCCAAGCTAGGAAATTTGAACTGGAGTACCATTCTTTTATTTGCAGAGGGTCTGAATTATTCTGCCTCCTTTTTGTCTTTAAGTATAATCATTCTTTGCTTGTGTAAGTTTGTGTTTATGATCCTCCTTCCTTGCCAATTAAATGCACATAAATCCTTCTTTCTCTCTTAAAGAACTGCAAATGGCATGCATGCTCAAGGCAAGTTCTTGGGCTTGCTGCTGGGCACATGGTTTCTGAGAACCACAAGGAGGAAATCGAAGGAAATCATAAGGAAAGTCTGTGCCTTCCCCCATGACCAGCTCCCACACACATATACACACATGCACACAACCACAGGAATGTTCTCTGCCACGTACCAAGTCGAAAAAATAAAGCCAAATGTGTTTGTCTATTTCACTCTGGCAGCATTTCAGGTATTTAAATTTTTAGATAACATCTTAAATTAATTTAACTTGAATATGTTAAGTGAACATATCCTATCAGTTATGAGGAGAACAATCAAAATGAATATGCTGTTCTCTAGGAAGGTGGTGTGGGTGAATATCAGACATTATTTGGTATTCACGACCATCTGAAATGTTGACCTCGGGTGTCAGAATGTGCAGCTGCAAGGCAGGCGAATCAGGTGATTGGAAACAGATACCGGTCCCCTGCTGCCTCATCAGCACCCACTCCACTGCCTCCTGCCCCTCGTAACCACTGCTGGAGGTTGCTACAGCCCTGTGAAGGCCATTACTCTCTGCTGGGCCTCACCTCCCTCCTCCTCCCTCCTCCTCCAGGTACCCTAATAGGGTGTGCTTCCCAAAGACCTGCTGACACCTCCTGGTGGTGATACCTCAGCTGCACACTGTCAAGGAGAGAGTCGGCGGGTACCAGACACTGGTCAGGCAGGACAGTAAAGGTGCCTTTCGGAAGGGTAGTAACTCATATCTCCCATCTCCAACACACACACACTCACACACACACACACACACACACCAGACACACACACACACACACACACACACCAGACACACACACACACACACACACACACACACACACACACAGACACCCATGTACATGCACAAGCCCACACTAGTCGGGAAGGGGAGGCTGGTTACCTTGGCCCTGAAAGAAGTGGGCCAGCAACCTATACTGCCTGACCCTGCTCAGTGTTCTGGTGGGAGCGTTCATTTGTTTGACTTGCCCTCATCACAGTTTCATTGTAGGTGTCTTCATGCTGTATACACGGAATCTACGTTGAGTACTTAACCAGTTCCTAAGGGGTCTGTAGACAGAATTCCGGAAGTCTATGACATGATTGAGGGAAACAAATTAACATCTTTATTTTCACTAACCTTTGACGAAAATTTAGATTTCTGATTAGGACAAATAGGTAGGGTACCTTCCTTTGGAGAAGGAAATAAGGTGTCTAGGAAAACAACACAGTAATTATGAATGTAGGCAACAAACCAGTAGCACTACCTATGACTTTTCAACAATCGAAATCAGATGTTTTCATAGTACATTGAAGTTATTGTAGATATTATTATTTGTTAAAGATGTTGAAATATTAATGCTTATCACTGCTTCAAAATTACCATAGTTATCAGACCCTATAGTGTATCTTCTATTAATAAAGAATGTATTTGCTATATCACATATTTTTTTCCTAAAAATATTTTGATAACTCTATTTTGTTATAATTTTTGTCCTTTATAACCCCATGTGTTTATTTTAGGAATGTTAGAACACAATTCCAAGAAAAGGTACATTGGCTTTACCAGACTGCCACAGGGGTCCATGGCACAAAAAGGTTCTGAACCCTGTGTGGTGGAAAGCCCTTGAGCTCTAGGCTCAAATGCTGCTCAGTCCCCTAGCTGTGTAACCTTAGAATAGTAACTTCTGAGCCTCAGTTTCATTATCTGCAAAATGGTTTAATAATAGTGATGATGTAGGTAAAGTAGGTGAAAATCTCAGGTAAGGAAAGGACTTATTCTTTTCCCTCTAGTTATATACTGAAAAGTGTGAGGCCTTGTTTAGAGTACTCTGCTTTTAAATTGATAAAGTAGAATCACTAAGAAATCACTTAAAATCCTCAAATCTGTTTTCTTTGCCTTTTGTTTTCTCTGTTAACAGCAGTGTTTTAAAATATTAATAAATCTGTATTTAAATATATGTATTAAATATATAAAGTCAGGGAAAGTATCATATATACTAACATTTATACCTTTTTAGTTGTTGCATTTTAAAATATTTTAGTCTCTCGTTTTCTGTTAAGGAAATAACATTGGATTGCCTACCCATTCTCTGCATGTAAGATCATATCTTTGTCGGCCTTTTTGTTTGATTGCTTTTGTGGTGTGTAAAAATTCAGGTGTGGAACAGCAGGGACGGTACCGCCAACTAGGCAGTTCTGGGACATTCCTGGCAGGTGTTTTTTCCCTAGTCCATCACTTTTCTTTCTAATGAAAAATTTATCAGTAAAGTCCCAAAATTATTCTGTTTATTTTATGTATTCATACAGTGCTAATTTTAGATAAGTATATACGTCACCAAAAACCTAATTATATATAGAAAGTGCCTTTAGAATGATAGTTAAAAAGCAATATGTAATAGTTGATTGGAGATGTTAATGGTTATTTTTCCTTAATGTACCAGTAACTATTGTATGTTGTTGGGTAAAAACAAATGGTGTAAGTAGGTGTTTAAATATCAAAAAGATTTAAATATCAAGGAAAGCATTTTGTGCTAGATCAGATTGTAAGGCCTGTTAATGTCTATTTTTAAAAACCTTTTGAAAGGAAAGTACATTAATTTGTTTTAATTTTGTTGACTACCCAATTTTCTTCACCCAATTTTTAAAAAAGAGGCAAATTGTAATGCTGCCCACAGCACGTTTGCTACCTAAATTTCTCTTAGCTACCTTCTGGATTTAATCTGCAGGACTGATGAGCAGAATTTGTGGCAGTAAACCTGGCCGTCCAGAAGTCAAGTTTCTTCTAGTTTTGTGAAGATGGACTTATTGGACTTGGTTAAATCATAACTGGCTGTTGAGAGCTTGAGATAGTCTAGTCAGTGACATGAGGAAAGACAAGGACATGTATTTTTTAATAGATTTTTTCAGCTCTATTGACGTATATTTGATATGTCTATACTTAGGTATACAAGGTGATTTAATCTATGTATACATTGTGAAATACCACAGTCAAGTTAATTAATACATCCATCACCTCACAGTTACTTCTTTTTTTTGCAGTGAGAATACTTAAGAACTACTCTCTTAGCAAATTTCGAGTATACAATACTCTATTGTATAGTAGTATTCACTAGTCGCCATGCTGAACAGTAGATCCCCAGAACTTGTTCATCTTATAACTGAGAGTTTGTCCCCTTGACCAACATCTCCCCATTACCGCCACCCCACAGCCCCCCACAAAAGATATATTCTGATAACCCAAATAATTCTGGACAGGGTAGCTATGAAAAATTTTAAAAGAGCAACGAAAAGGAACTTGGTATCTCAAATATCAAAACATATAATAAATCTGCAATAATTAAAACAATGTACTGCAGGCATAAGAATCAATGCAACAGAATAAATAGCCCTGAAATACACAGAAAGACACACACACACACACACACACACACATACACACACACACACACACACACACACAAGTTGATGATCACTTGGAACACAGCAAACCAGTAGGGGAAGAAATGGATTATTCAGCAAACCACATACCAGAATACACTCCAGAGAACTAGAGAATTATGTGGGGTTTAAAAAAAATTTTTTTAAATCTAGGAGAAAAAAATAGGTGACTATTTAACCAATACTGGGATGGGGACGGATTCTGAAATGTAAGAGCAGTGGAAGAAACCACAAGTGAAAGAATTACTTTATTTCACCATGTTTCATTAAAGATATAATAGTTATGAGTGTGAGGAACTAAACCAAGAATACCACAAGTAAATGGAGGGTTTACTAGAAAGGGATCTTGGATTATTCCACAGGGAAGGACAGTGATTGGTCTGGGCCTTCCCGAGGCTAAGACAGAGAAGCTACTCTAGAAGGACCAGGGATCTGAGCACTGGACCCGGGCTCAGTTACACAACCAATGTCCGCTTCTTTCTGGCTAGCTGTTCCACCCTGGACCAGCTGTTCCAACCAAGGCCAGCAGGAGGGAGGATCCACTGCCTTCTCTGGACAGGAGCAAGTTCTCTGAGAAGAGAATGTGAATTGGACAGAAAAGGGCTCAGGGGCTTCCCTGGTGGCGCAGTGGTTGAGAATCCGCCTGCCAATGCAGGGGACACGGGTTCGAGCCCTGGTCTGGGAAGATCCCACATGCCGCGGAGCAGCTGGGCCCATGAGCCACAATTACTGAGCCTGCGTGTCTGGAGCCTGTGCTCCGCGACAAGAGAGGCCGCGATAGTGAGAGGCCCACGCACCGCGATGAAGAGTGGCCCCCACTTGCCACAACTGCAGAAAGCCCTCGCACAGAAACGAAGACCCAACACAGCCATAAATAAATAAATAAATTAATTAATTAAAAAAAAAAAAAAAAAGAAAAGGGCTCAGAGCAGGGCAGGGATGATTCACGCCTAATATATGCAAATTTGAAACTCCTTAGAACAAAAAATACAGTAAACGTTTAAAAGATAAATACAACCCAGTAAAAAAAAAAAAAAAAATTGCAACAAATATTACCCCCAAAAAGACTTAATATCTTTAACATAGAAAGGGGTTTTGTCAGATAATAGGGATATCCTGAACAATCCAGTTTTTCAAATGGGCAGAGGACATGAATAGACAGTTTACAAAAAAAAAAAAAAAAGGAGAGGAAAAGAAAATTGTATACATGGAAAAAGAAGATTAACCTTATTAGTAGGAAAAAAAAAAAAAGCAGGGGAGCAGATTTAAGAAAACAATAAGATACATTTCTTGGTCTAGGAAATTGACATTTTTTTATGCCTTTTTTTTTTTGGTGTTTTTAAAATCATGCTGTCAGTTCTGGCAAGGGTAGAGTGGGCTAGACACTCATATCCTTCCGCTGAGGGTGTAAATTGTTACAGCCTTTCCGGATGAAAATATTTTAAGCCATGAAGATAGGTGCTCATGTTCAGATTGATCAAATAATTCTTAGAAAAAGGCTGTCAAAGATGTGTATAAAGATAGCTATTGTAGCATTATGTGTAATGGTAGAAATCTGGAAATAACCTAAATCCCCAATATTACCTAATGGTTACTTAATAGTTTATCCATATAATGAAATAAATGAAATAGTGTAAGCCATTAAAAATCATTTGTTCAAAGAATGTTATTTACATAATTCCAATTTTGTAGATAAACAGAAGAGAGAAAAAAACAGAAACAAAGAGATGTAAAACTAACAAAGAAAATATTCCAAATTGTTAAGGCACTTGATAGGACAAGTTATTTATTTCCTACAATGAAAATGTTACTTTGGTTATCAGAAAAACAACAGCAATGACGTATTTGATATTTGTATCAAAAGTAAAATAGACGTTTTTATCATTTGGCCTAGAGAAGGGACATACCTGTTCAGGAGAGTTGTTTCCATATATTCCTAGCGTATTAGTTTAAAAGGATTAAATTAGCGAATCCATCTCTAAAGATCTAGGTCCATGCCTGGTACTCATCATAGTACTTAGTAAATGTCCACTGTACATTCAGATCTCAAATCTCTATTCATACATGTGCAGAGAGCCCAAAGCCTGCTGTGTATATCTCCTTGATTGTTCATGCAATTTGGATGTGACGTTTCACAGGTACCAGGATGAAGGAAGATGTATTTTATTATTTTAGGTTAGGAAAGAACAGTTAGCTTTAAAAATAAATCCAAGAGAAATAAACTAATTCCATTTTTTTTTCTTGAGAATGACTGCTGGATTTCTATTAATAATCCTAGGCTCAGTAGTTATTTCACAGTCTGTCTTTAAATAAATTTTTATTTTAAAAAACTATTGATAGTTTAGAATTCACAAAAGTTACATCCTGCTGTTTATTCTTAAATCAAAACAAGTCAGTGCCCGTTTACTGTTTGCCTAGCTCTGTGCTACACACTCTAAAGGCGCTATCTTATCCTCACAATCCTATGTTTATGGTTTTTACTCCCCTTTTCAGAAATAGAGGTTTCAAAGTCAAGTTAATAAGTGATGGCTTTGAACCTGTCTGCTTAACTGGGCTATCATGCGTCATTCATTCATTCATTTATTCACTCATCCAATGAATAAAAACACATCAATTCAAGGAAGTCTGTGTATAGCAAAGATTTTTAAACTTTATGGTCCACTTCCTTTGTATCATAATTTATAAAATAAAATCTAAGTATAATAAAAATTATGAACAGTCCCTTAATAATTTCTTGTAACTTAAATTGGCCTATAATAGATTGTTTAAATTGTGATGGTTGGAAATGGACACAAAAATGGAAGCTTTTTTATTATTTACTATAAATTCAAAAGTGTGTGTATGTGTGTGTGTCTAAGAACAACCTAAACATTTTTTCTAATTCTGGAGACCTCGACCTCTAGTTAAAGAGTAGTCTTCTCCTCCACCCCCCACTCTCGATGATCCTGTTGTATTTTCTTCTTACTACCTCTCACCACCTGACTTGATATTATCCGTGGGTTTGCTCATTTGCATTGCCCCTTGCTTCACTACAATGAAAGTTCTATTAGAGCACCAGGTTTTTGTCTTTTTTTTTTCCCCGTGCTCCGAGCTACTCGGTTCCATTTATGCAGAATGAATGAATGAATGAATAGATGGATGAATGAATTTCTCTGCCTCTATCTGCTATGTTGGAGAGCGGACTCCCCCCACCCCTGACATTTTGAGGTTTCTAAGCTGTACCAGGGCTTTCCAGGAGATGCCTGATGGGTGACTTTTCCCAACACTACCACGTGGCACCACTGTTCCCCCTGCCCCTCACTCTGCTCTGACTTCCTGTGGGACCCGCTGCTGGAGCCCTAAGCCCAGGAAGCCATCGGTGCCAGGCAAAGCCCCCATGAGCCGCTGCTTCCTGCCACCTACACAGCCCCTCAGGGCCCAGGCGGAGGGACTGATGTCCACAGCCAGAGGCTGCTTCTTTCGTTGTGGAAGAATCCTCACCAAAGTCCACCATTCCGTGGACCTGTGCTGTGAGTCTTCTCTGCTGGTGTGGGAATGAGCACACACACGTTCACACCCACATGCAGAGACACCTGTTACCTTCCTATCCCAAAGTTCTGGACCAGAGCTACCTTGTGCTCCTGAATTCTTCTCAGGTTCTGGTGAAACCTCCCTTTCTATTTTTATCCCTAGGGCAGGGATTGGGACGAAGGGGAGAGATTATTGTGAGGTGGGGTGGGAGGCTTGACTCAATCAGAAGTCCTGAGTGAGGAAAAATTCATCACAGCTCCACTTCCACACTGAGGCATTAGCGAACAAGCCTCCGGCAGGAAGAATAACTTCCGCGCAGGCCACGTGGTACCTCCTGCAGATTGTCACGGTGTGGAACAGCCCGCTGGCCCTCCAGGCCATCTGGATACAGTGGACCCCTGAGATGAACTCACTTTAGCCCCGGCTAGGACGGCTGCTAGAGGGAGATAAAGCTTAGCTGCTTCCTTTCTGCTTCATTTTGGACTGTACTCTAGAAAGATATGTAAGAAATGGTATCCTCATTAGTAATTGCCCACTCCACTCCTTCACTCCCCAACACACACACACACACACACACACACACACACACACACAGACATTCACAGTGTTCACCATAGTATATATTCTCACGGAGTTTTATTTGGCTTCTTGGACAAATAAACCAAGGCAGGTGAGAGCTGGATAAGCCGTGGGGTAGGTCAGCCACAGTGGTAGGATTTGAGTCTCCCGACCTAAGAGAAGGAACGTGCAGTGCCTGTTGACAGGCATGACCTTGTTCCATGCATGCTTCTTGCAACTTAAAGCATATCCAGAAACCTGTTCTAGCTTCCAGCGCAGAGAGTCACAGAGCCTCTGCTAGTAAAGGAGGCTTTGTTCTAAGAAGGCTGGTGCCTCTCGTGGATCTGGGCAGAAGAGAGGGCAAGGGGCTTCTGCCAGATGCTAGGCCAACCCAAAGAAAGGGCATCGGGGGTCTGCCCCCTATTTATTTAAAAAAAAATAAGAAAGAAGGAACCTTCCACCATCACCACCACTGTGACCACTGCTCACTATTTTTTCAGGTTTGTGTACCCATATAATGCTTTTAACTGGAAAAGGCTATTATGTTTTATTTTTAAACAATTTAGTATGTTGAAGAAGATGAAGGAAGGGAAAACAGAACCAGCCTTAGAAATCCTGGAATAGTGACAGGGCCCAACAGGACCGGACCTTTCCTATGGAGAAAAACCATACTCCATGCTTTGTAAAAACATGGTCCTTACTATATTAAGGAGGATGGCTATAATATTAGAAAGGAAGAGATGAATGGAAGACTGTCTTGGCTTAGAAAATCCATTTCTATTTTTTGTTCAACTGTGTCACTGTGATAAAAGTGGCCTGAGCATCACAAGATCTTGCTAACCTTTTGTCGCATCTTGCTAACCTTTTGTCATCTCCCCTCCCACTCTGTTCCCGAAAATGTTAGTGTTTTTTTCCTATCAGCCTTTCTCTTGCTTCAAACAGTAGTTTCTCCTCATAGAAAAACATGACATCAGTTTATGAATTATCACTGATTTTTTTTTTTTTTTTTTTTTGCATGTACGTGAGCTGCCCTCTGTTCCCATCTTTGCACTATCCAATTGGAACTCTTAACCAAATGCCTTGGCCTGCTGACTCTCAAGTATATCAGTTTGGGGGTCATGAATTGATCCATTGTTGTTCTTATAGTATTGAGTTAGCCTAAGAAGCCCCATTTGCAACATCATTCCCGTGCAGTTTTAATCTCCACTTAGGAAGTATTTAGATTAATTCTGGTGCTCATTGATTATATGTTAGTTTGGATTATTTTTAAGTAATTTTGTTTTAACTTTGAAAAACCACCACCAGTAGCTTGGCAGTACTACCACAGAATGTTCTGAGTGAGGAGCTTTGTTTTCAACAACCCCACTGTGATTTGGATACAGCCATTTGCTCATGAAGTGGGGAATTGCAGTGGAACTTCACCAACGGGCAGTTGTCCTAAAAGGACATCGGGATAAGCCCCTGTTTGTTAAATGAATTCAGGCGTAGGTCTATATACAAAATCTAACACATGTCCTGCTTTACCCGCTTGGTTTTCGGAATGCTAAGAGCTAAAGGCCTCTGGCTGCAGTGCCCAGGTCCAGCTTTCTCAGGGCCAGGCCGTTCCAGCCCATTTCCTGTCTCCTCTTCCTTCCCTTCTCACTAATTCATTAGCAGTCATTAAAGTGGAAGCTTAGCTTACAGTTTTCACCTTAGCTTTCTGTTTTCCTCTTCAGCTACCACTTCACATCTTCCCCAACACTCACCAATAAGAAGCTTTCAGCACGTGTGTCACAGAATATACAATCTTTAACGTTCATCAATAAATGATTCCTGTGGCCCTGATTTGTGTGAATAATGACTGCTAATTTCACTCAGGCTCACCGAACATTTGATCTTGGCAAGGTGACAAGTTGTAGATTATTTCTTTTATTTCCTGGGGTAGTCACTAGGATTTTTTTTTTAACATCCATTTTCTATGCCAGGAATTCCAAAGTCAAAATATACGTAAACCATTAGGTTGTAAACAAAAGCATCTAGCTGGAAGACAGTCTGAGGTCAAGTGTAACCATCCACTGCAGTACAGGGACCTCTCTCCAGTACCCCCAACACAGGGTCCTTTGGTGGCCAACTGCCACCCCTGTGAGGGGAGAAAACTCCCAGTCACCAGGCTGTGCACTCTGGTTGTTGGGTTGTCAGGTGCTTTGTGTGAGCTGAGGCCAGGATCTTAAGCTCTCTGTTTCTTCATATGAAATGGTGACTGTAATAAGAGCAGTTATTTCCCCCTAGAATTGTTGAGTGTGTTAAATCAATTAACACACATAAAACCTATGGACAGTGCCTGGCAAGAGCTCAGTGCACGATCACTGCTCGTGGGTAATGCTGCCTCTGTAGGGGGAACCCTGGAGTAGCAGAGAGAGGAGGGATGAGAGTCGGTCTGACCCGTTAGAGCTCAGACTCGGCCAGTACCTAGCTCTGTGAACATGCTTAATTATTTTCTGAGCTTGGATTTCCTTCTGTGTAACATGTGGATAAGGAGTCCCTGGTATGTACTTGATGTAGCAGGCAGTCAGTCAAATGCCAAGTGCTTTAAAGGGTTAGCGAGAATTCATGTAAGTTGCCCGATACAGGGTAGACATGTATTAAACAATCATGATTCGTCACATTTCCTGCTTAGTTGAAGAGGCCAAAAAAGAAGGTTCTGTTTGCATTGCCTTAGGAGACAGTATAGCACTGTGCTTGTCACATTAGTGCCTAATAGATATTGGAGTATTTTGCTCAAAGGAGTGAATAAAGGAGAATAAAGATGAAATTGAAGAGTAATTCAGGTTTGGAGCTTCTAAGAACCGAAGAAAGGACGTGAAAGATTTTTGCAAACCTAGAAATGAAAAACCTGTTACATTAACCTGTTAGAATGTATAAGATTCTCTGATGTGTATAAGCTCAGAGTTTCTAGTAATATTTCTCTTCAATGATAGCAAAACTACACTGGTTCATGCGAGCCAAAAGAAAAGGCAGATTAGTATACTTTTAAGGAAGTTCAGGCTTTTTCCTTTCAAGTATTATAGTAACCCCCCTTTCTGGAGAATCCAGCTGAAAGAGTCTTTGTTAGGTGTCTTTTCTGCAGGTAAAGGAGATCCTAGCTGGTGCAACCAACCTCTTGCCCACCATCAACTCCAGACACCCCAGACCAACGAGTCATGACCTCCAGAATCCTCCAGAATCCTCAGGTATCCGCTGTGATACCTGGTTCACCACCTCTAAAAGGAGCCAGTCCCTGGCAAAGATGCCCCCATGACATTAATTCTTCTCTTTACCTTGAATGATCTGTTGATTGTAGGTTAAAGAGATGGTGACTAAGGGCAGCTTTTACATTGCCTGTTTTAATGAATAAACGGGAATTATTTTTAATTAGTGCTTCAGTTGTCTATGTAAACGATGCCCTCTGATGTGCTTAAGGGCCTTTTGAAAACCGTTTATTTCCTTAATTTTGTTAAGCATTGCTTGTTTGCAATGCTATTTGTGTTCTTTATGAGAAATCTTTTTTTTTAAATTAATTAATTAATTTATTTATTTATTTTTGGCTCTGTTGGGTCTTCGTTTCTGTGCGAGGGCTTTCTCCAGTTGCGGCGAGTGGGGGCCACTCTTCATCGCGGTGCGCGGGCCTCTTACTGTCGCGGCCTCTCCCGTTGCGGAGCACAAGCTCCAGACGCGCAGGCTCAGTAGTTGTGGCTCACGGGCTTAGTTGCTCCGTGGCATGTGGGATCTTCCCAGACCAGGGCTCGAACCCGTGTCCCCTGCATTGGCAGGCAGATTCTTAACCACTGCGCCACCAGGGAAGCCCGAGAAATCTTTTAAGTAGAGATCATTTCCAGCCTTTGTGGACTAATCCAATTTTAGTGGAGATCATCTTGACAAGAACATTTACCATGTTTAGAATACCTTTCAGGGCAGTGGGTTTGCCTAGTCCAAGGGGAGTCTACCAGTGCAGAACAAGAAGGCACTTTCATGTAATTCAGAGCTAGCTCCATCTCCCAACCCTCTGCTCTCCTCAAAGACACATGAATGCGCCCCCCCAGTTTCCATGGCTACAGGGGTAGGGAGTGCAGATCCCCGGTAAACCTTGCCAAACCACCTTGAGCAGGGCTCTAGGCCCTTGGCCTGATAAAATCAGGCAGATGTTACCCAGGTGACAGCATACATTCAATGACAAGATGAAGCCACAGTTTGGCATTTGGGGATGAATAGATATGAGTTAGTTATAGGACATAATCAGATCACTTGTCTTAGCCCCAATATCATATTCAAAATGTTTTCTCTCCTAAATTCTGGAAATTGCTCCCTGAGAAGTAACTTTTGGTTCCAAAAGTCCGATGTTGCCTATTAATAGATATATTTTTAGAATGTTTTTAAATATGACACTTCGGGTATTTCCCCCAGTTTCTTTTTTTAAAAAATCACCCTAGAATCAGTTTTCACCCACTAAAAGCCTTTTTGAGTTTTCTTTTTTTAGTCTATATTCCAGAATAGTAGCTTCAGAGTTGCCAACTGAAAAAGGACCTGTGTGTTGTGTATGCTGCTGGAAGCTATTTCCAAACACAAACTAAATAGTTTTAAAATACTAGTACATGGAGTATCTCATGGGGTTTTGTGTCTAGCAGGAAAAACCACTTGGCCTCAGTGCTCTAAGATCTGTCAAGTCTTCTGATCAGGAGCAGTAATTATCTTGAGAACCGAAAGGAAAAAAAATTACATTTGTCTTAGTAATTTCCAAGAAGGTAAATAAATGGTCCTTTTAGCAAAATGGTGTTAGGCTGTTCACTGCCAACTTTAAACTGCAGTGATAGAGTAATAGCTCTCCCTGCACTGTAGGAATGCTCCCATCAACTTGGATAAACTCCATAGGAACTAGCCCACATTTCTGTCCATACAATTTGTCCATCAGCAAGTGTTCATTGGGCTCCTTTTGCCTAGCACTGCTCTAGCAGCTGCATAAAATATCAGAACAATTCATTTACTCCATAAGGGAGAGTGATGTGCTGGAGTTAATAGATAATTGTTATTCATTCAAAAAAATTTAAACATCCACTACTAAAATTATTTTGTGTAGAACTAGGCACAAGTCTAGAATAAATAATGTTTTAGACCACAATTGAAAGTTCAGAGAAGGATATCTATTTATACAAATGCTTAATTCCTAATTGTGTGGCCTTTGGGGGTGGTTCTGCATGCTCTTTGGCCTTTTATGTGTTTAACTACATCACATTTTCTATTTTAGACTGAGCTCATGTAGCCAAAATTGTATCAGTTCAGCAGAAGCACTGCTGTGCTTGCTAACCTTGCTAATCCTGTGTATTTCCTGCATTATGATTTAGTTAACAAGTATTTAGCTAATTTAGCTTAATTGTGGAGCAAGGTAGTTAGAACTAAGATTTCCTGATTACTAGTGTTTTGGTTCCACTAATTTGATCTTGTGCTTCCTTTAGCTCACAGATTCCATTAACTACCCCAAGACACAAGTCTTTACACCGTCGGTAATGCTCTAGAGACATTTCCACCTTCTTTAGGTTTAACATCTACATCTCATTATCTTTTAAATGAGTTCTTGGACATACAAGTGGAAAAGAAAATCATGCGTGATTAATACTTCTGCCATGAATAAGAGCTAACTGTACATATAAAGAATATAACTTATTTTAAAATTTCTTCTGCAGTGAAATACTGTGTTGGTTAACAGTTACCAGGCTGAGGTTAAACAGACTTTAATTAAAAACTACAAGCCCATAGCACTACTGCATGCAAATCTAAGAACACCAAATGGACGCAAACCCTAAACTTGTTCAGCAGCAGCCCCTAGCATATATCATTTCAGGCTGTCAGTCTAGGAAGCAAATTGTACTTCTCATGTCCTATCTAAAAAGTGTATGTTTTTTATACGTGTCTAGTTATAGTGGCGCATTCTTCACATTATTCCTGAATTGAATGTCTGAAGGTAACTGTAAACAGAGGATAGTGTAATCTAGTAGAATAATTTCTTGTGCAAATATTTTCAAAGTGGTTTTACTTTAACTGTGGCTGTCTTCTATTCATTGTCTCTGCTTTGGTTGGCTGATTTAAAGAGATTTTTGTTTTCTTTTGGAGTCAGTCATCTAGGAAAGAGGAAAAGCATAGCTGGGGGAGGTTCCTAAAGCAGATCGTGGAAATCCGCAAGGTAGATGCAGTATGTTTAACTGCCTTTGGTAAGTGTTAAGAACACAGCCCCTGGAGCCAGACTCTCTGAGTTTTGTGGTCTTGGGCAGGCTCCTTAACCGCTCCATGACTTAGTTTCCTCCTCTGTGAAGTGGGTTAATAGTAATAGTACCTGTCTCAGGGAGCTGCCACAGTTAATACAAACACTTTAGAAACCTAGCTCCTAATGAGTGCTCAGTGATGATCGACAGTCATTGTTATCATTATTTCACCATGAATGTTTGGATGTGGTCATGATCTACAGTTTGAGCCCTGACATCAGAAAGACCTGAATTCAAACCCTCTGAGAGACCTTGGGCAAGTTGCTGAAACTCAGTTCATCACCTCTAAATGGGCATAATAATAACAACTACTTCATAGAGTTGTCGAATTAGACAATGTATGCAAGGTGCCTAGATTAGACTAGGTAGGACAGGTGGATCATAGCTGTTACCCTTTATTTCCTCCTGAAACACTGATAAAGCAACAGTTAAAGAACTCTACAGAATAGCAATAATCCTCTATGACTAAGAACAGGAAAGAATATCAACATTCTATAAGCTGGAAAGCAGAGAGAGTGGAAACTAACTTAGCAAACCCAAGAAAGCCAGTTACACTGTAGAATGAGCAAAAGGCTGAGGAATTGCTAGCAGAGATATCTCTGGAAATGGAGGGGAAAGTGGGGCTGGAAACAAGAGGACTCATTGAAAGTCAGTGTAAAAAGCAGACTCCCAGGTCCCCTTCTACATTCCTTCCAGCCGGGCTCTATTGAGGGCTAGGATGCCAAAATGCAATCAGGGCTTTTAAGTGAAAGTCTGCCTTCTGAATGCCAAGGTCCTTGGTTGTCTTCCCGTATCTGGCTCCCAGAGTGCTGGCAAGGAGGTTGAGACTCTCCAAGATGAGATGAGATGCGCCTTCTCTGGGATCCCTACCAGCCCAAGTGCATAGATCCAAGTACGCTGCCCTTGGAGGTTATTGAGCTAAAAAGCCCTGTCGTATCCCTGAAGCCCACAGTCCACATGCCCAGCCTGTGTGCACGGGGCTTCCAGTCGGCTGACTAGCGTCCCACGCTTCACTGGGACAGAGAGTCAGGGATCCCAGACCACAGTCCCCCGAGGGTGCATCGTAGCGGGGTGTACATGAGGCAGATCATTTGCTTGTGCCATTCAGGCCTCTTAGGTATGTTTGTTTAGGTTTTAGGATCCGTTCATTGCTTCAATCCTAGCATGTTCCAAGCGTACCCCTGGATTTGTCCTCAGGTATACCTCATACCTAGCTGGCACTCAGTGAATGTCAGCTGGCATCGTTACTCATTCAGCCATCACAGGACAGAGCAAGTCACCTTCCACTTGTTTCACCTACTTCCAGAATTAGAAGATGTGATTTGAACATTCAGCTGCTTTTATAACTCTGCCACTTGTGGAAGTTCCGCAGCAGAGAGGAAGAAACCCTGGATTAAAGGACAGGTTTTTAATTCTGCCACTAATAGTATGACCTTCGCGAAATCCTCTGATCTCTCTAGACCATGTTTACCACCAATGTAAAGGGGACAGATTAGACCATCTTTAGACGTGGCTTCCTTGCTCCCAAATACCCCACAATATCAGGACAAAAAGTGTTTCAGAACAAGTCTTTGAGGCTGACCTGGTTACTTTTCAGAAGTGTACGTGCATACTACTATAATTATAAAAAAATGTATCTGTAGTAATAAATAACTTTAAATCATGCAGATAAAAAATAGTAAAAACTGATCCAATATCTACCATGTTCCAGATGCTTGCATTATCATATTTAATCTCATTTCATGGGATACTAGTGCTTTATGAAAGACATTCTGTTACCCCATTTTTCAGAGAAAGTAACTGAGGCTCTAAGATTTTTTTTTTTTTTTAACATTTTGCCTACCTTCTGCTTTCATTTCATACCAAAGTGGATTATCACAGACACTGCAGTTAAGGGGGGAAGGTGTATATCTGCTAGCATCTATGCGTGTACATACATGTGCAGGTAAATGCTTGGGGTTGCTGTGTGCCAGGTGGTTGACGTTCATCATCTTGTTTTTACTTTTGGGTTTATTTATTTATTTATTTATTTTTGGCTGTGTTGCGTCTTCGTTTCTGTGCGAGGGCTTTCTCTAGTTGCGGCAAGCGGGGGCCACTCTTCATCGCGGTGCGCGGACTTCTCACTATCACGGCCTCTCTTGTTGCGGAGCACAGGCTCCAGACGCGCAGGCTCAGTAGTTGTGGCTCACGGGCCCAGTTGCTCCACGGCATGTGGGATCTTCCCAGACCAGGGCTCGAACCCGTGTCCCCTGCGTTGGCAGGCAGATTCTCAACCACTGCGCCACCAGGGAAGCCCCTCTAAGAATTTTTACGTACAAAATTTACAGACAGTACGTGGCACAGTCTGGATTTTGAAGATCTGGCCACATCTAGAGGCCCAGTTCTCCAAACCTCACCATGCACCTCTTTCCTGAACTCTGTTTGGTGCTTCCCCAGTAAGATCATTACACTCATTCTAGTTCCTTCTCAACTGCTGTCAGTTTTTAATCTGGCTTTATTGCCTTTCCCTGGAAAGTTATATGTTTCCCCCTAAAGTTGATTGGCATTGGAGTCATAAACAAACCGAGACCTACAGGCCTTTCACAAAGTTAGTTTGGTCTGAGTTCTCAAAGTCCAAGGGCATTTAAAATGTTCTGCCTGTGTGTGGGACTTCCCTGGTGGTACAGTGGTTAAGACTCCTCACTTCCACCGCAGGGGGCGCAGATTCGATCCCTTGTCGGGGAACTGAGATCCCCCAATCTGCCCTGTGTGGCCAAAAAAAAAAAAATGTTCTGCATGTGTGAAATAACACAATGTTAAAATTTCTGCATAGCTGAACTTCTATAGGATGTGTAGTTTTTCCCAGTGTGGCCAAACTTGCAGATCATTGTTCTTCAGTGGATTATGTGACATACCAATTGCCCTTTGAGATTGCAGAGTATATAGACGTACAAGGAAATATTTTAACAGATCTTTGTACATAAATCTGTTTTCTGTTTAATGTTGATTTTAAAGTGTATAAAAATAAGGAGAGAACATAAAATAGATTTGATGAAGCAAACAGGAAAATCTTTTAAAGAAGTTTGGGGGTGGCTGGAGGTGAGAACTCCCTCCAAACTTGGCTGTGCAATTTTTTCAATTGGGTAAAAGATACTTAAAGTTTGCTATTTTAAGCATTTTTAAGTGGACAGTTCAGTGGCATTAAATACACTCATATTTTTGTGCAACCATCACCATCATCTATTTCCAGAACTTTTTTCATCTCGCAAAACCGAAACTCTGTACCCGTTAAACACTTAACTCCCCATTCTCCCCTCCCCCTAGCCCCTGGCAACAACCCTATGCTTTCTGTCTCCATGAATTTGACTACTCTAGTTTGCTGTGCATTTTTGTAGAAGGTCTTACATGCCATGATCAGTATTATAATTAAGAGAGTAACAGCTGACGTGTATTACTGTTGTTACCCAAAAGGTTTATGGTGAAAATATTTCAAAGGTATTTAGAGTGAAATGACGTATGTTAAGCTCTCAGTGAGAAGGATCTCACTGCCATCAGTGCAGGAAGAGGTTGTATGCTGTGGAGAGGGCCATGGCATTGTCCTAGGAAAGCCAAGAATTTAGGTCCTCTTAACCCAATTTTTAAAAAGCAGCATGATGACACTCCAGTCTGGTCCATCTAAAACATTCCCCTGGATTGTGGTTTCCTCTTGACCACATATAAAGTGTATTTATTTCAGGGGGAAAAATACACACACACACACACACACACATGCATACACACACACAGTGCTGGTAAACCAGGTCTCTGGGTGAAAAAAGTCCTGATTTATACCATTTGTGAATTTCCATAGTGTAAATACTCCCACAAAGGCTGATTTCAAACCACCAGCAGTTCACTCACAGAATTCCTGAATATTTAACAGTTGGCACTCCCCAGTAAGAGCCAGCTCCAGCATACCACTGGATATGTGTATTATTTGGCCAGCATAAATAACCATTTTTAAAAATTTAAATTTGAATGCCTTTGGACAGGCACTCACTGATGACTGTTGTTACCAGTTGTACCTGCTCCCTTTATTCCCTCTTGTTTACTCAGGGCCTCCATCCCTTCTTGTTACTTGCCTGGCCTTGACTTGCTTTGGTCTGGGAGGTGCAGATGCTGTTTTCTCAGTCACGGCCGTGGGAGGATTGCCAGGGTTCTTGCCTGTGTCTTTAAAATTGTATGTGCCTTCCAGGCCTGTGTCTCATCTTTAGGTATTAGAACATAAAGGGGAAGTTTGAGATTGTGTGAGCTACTCTTACTCCCACCCTCTTTAATTCATATAGATTTGGCTTTTTTAAGGATGTGAAATAATTATTGAAAAATGTCTATGCAGTGTTCTTATCCCCTTTCAGCCAATAACACTCTGACCTTGGGCAACTTATAAAATATCTGTTCACATTTGAGATTTTATGTCAGTATCCCATAAAGTCTTTAATGCAGGAAACCTTGGATTTTGGTAAAAGATATCCTTTAAATCGCCTTCACGTGGTGTTTCCACAGTGCTGTGGTATATGCCAGGATACAAACAGGGTTGTTTGTTTTGTTCTTTAAATTATCCTTCAGAAAAGTGATGCCACCTTGTATTTGAGTCACGTGGTACAGGGCTTTCTTGTTGTTTTAAACACGAAGTTTGAGAGAGACATATTAGCCTAAAGCACTTGACTTTATTAGTTAGGGATCACTTTAGATGCTTTTAGAGATCTTCTGACAGAATCAGTTTTGCTTCTAAGTGAGGAAAAAATCACTGTGTCATTGTAAACAACCTTTTAACAGTTATTTTGAAAGAACCATGCAATAAGTGGTGAACAATGTGGAGGTCACCACTCCTAAATGTTTATTTATGGCTTGGAATTAAATTCCCAAGGCCACAGCATACAAAAATTCAAAATGCATTTTATTTCAAACAAATTAGAAGAGAAGATGGAAACATTAGAAGACTCAAAAAGTTAGTGACTCTGATTGTGAAAGCACTGATGTCTGATGCACCTGAAAAGTTTAAATTAATTCCTGAGATATTAGTGTGAAAAAAGTAGTATTTCTAAATTAATATGATTTTTTACACAGTATGTGATTTTACATATTATGTGTAGCCGAATTAATAAATTATATATTACAGTTAGTCACCTGAAGGTTCCAACCACATACCTAAAAGATTATAAATTTAAGCTTCCAAGACACATTTCTGAGGATATTTTATTTGGAAAAACGGGGATCACCTTGTATTTAGGCCTGTGTTGTTCATTAAAGCTCTTAAACATGTATTTTAACATATTTTTCTCCCGTTGCCAGTTACCTTTTTTTCCCTAATACTCAGATAGGAAAAGATTTTCACCTAAATAAGAGGCAAAGAATGAGGGAACAAGCAAACTGGCTCTTAAGACTTATTTGTGGGACTTCCCTGGTAGTCCAGGGGTTAAGACTCTGCGCTTCCACTGCAAGGGGCGCGAGTTCGATCCCTGGTTGGGGAACTAAGATCCCGCATGCGGCGCGGCCAAAAAAAAAAAAAGAAAAAAAAAATTTTTTTTTTTTTAAAGACTTATTTGCCTAGGAGGATCTAGAGAGTAAGAAGAATGTAGAAAATAGATCGAACACTCAGAAACCATTTTACATAAGGTAGACTTAGTAAACTGAGGCTTATTGCACCATTAATAAACCCTAATTTGAAAGCCTCCTAATTAAAGAACCTCAGAGAGATAAGAAATGACAGCAGCTGGGGACATAGGTCACTTCTTCTTACCTTGTCTCCCCAGCTTGGTGGCAGGCTGCCAAAGGGGACCCAGTCGCATCATGGTCCCACATCAATAGCAAGTGCTCAGCTCTGATGTCTGATGGGAATGGACGCCCAAGTTGAGGGCAAATGTGGAGAAAGATCAAAATGAGAGCTTCTCTAGAAGGCTTCCAAAAGACTGAGAAGATAAGCAAATAAAGACAGTCATGGTCAAACACACTCCTTTAAAGCATCTCAGGATCAATTCTATTTGTGACATTTAGAATGAAGATATTTCTAGCGGCACGTTTCTCCAAAAGGAGAGAAAAAAAAAAGGATGTGCTTATTACTCTTTATTGCCCTAAGTACCATATTTCAGTTTTAAAGAGCTTTTTCAATCCAGATGCTAGCTGCAACCAATCATTCTTTTCCTAGCTCTGGGCTAAAAGTACGTCAATAATGGAACAACACCAGCTTTGATTATTGACAGTCAAGTCTGTGTCTAAAAATCTAGTGACTGTGTCCACATTGTAAAATAATCGTACCATGGCAGAACTAATGCTTGTAGTAGCAAGACAGCCTGGAGGTACTATTGAAACAACGACTTCCCCTCATTTCCTCTGACTTCTGGTGGGAAGAGGTTACAGAAGGGTAAAGGAGAGAGTGTACGGGCTGGGAGCTAAATTTAGAATTAGCCAGGATTCATCATAGAAGTAAAGGAAAAGATGATAAATGAAAAAAAGAAATCAGTTCTTTTCCACCAATCAGAAACTTAAAACACCTGTGTGTGAAAACATAAAAAGATTTTTTTTAAGCATACTTTAAAAAAATCATAATACATGCAACAGAGAATTTCTATATTTTATAAATATGTATAGTAATAGAAAAGGAATTCATACAAAGAGTTCATAGGCAAAAGAGTAAAAGATATTGTGGTCTCAATTGCTTCTCTTCCCCCAGCAAGCCCCCTGACTCCTGCTAAGAGACCCCACCCCGCTTTCCTAGTGGTCGGCACCTGATGAAAGGCAGGCTCAGCAGTGTTTCCTTGGGATCCTTGTAACTGGAGCTAACAGGGGTCCCTCTTGCCTGTTGGGTCACAGAGTTGGAAGGATTGAATCTGGGGTTGCCATAGGGTCTTTCTTTTTTTTAATTTTTATTGGAGTATAGTTGATTTACAATGCTGTGTTAGTTTCTGCCGTACAGCAAAGTGAATCAGGTATACATATACATATATCTACTCTTTTTTAGATTCTTTTCTCATATAGGTCATTACAGAGTGCCATAGGGTCTTGAAAAATGAAACCAAGGTGATAAGCAAAGATGAGAGCCAGGGAGAGAGGGAGCATTGCTTGACCACCTAGATCCCTTTCGGTCTGAGGTCAGATTCACTCCTGTGAAGTAAGCCAGTAAATTCTGGGCCTTCAGACAGGTGTTCTGTCCGTCTGTAGTGCTTCTCTGCCATCCCTCTGACACAGATGTGACCCCGCTCTCACCTGCCTTGCTCCTGCATGAATGTCTGTTAGGATCCACATGGATAGACTATGTGTAATAAGTAAAGGATTTATCTAAAAAATAATTGCATTCTAATATATACCCATTCAGAAAGACAGCATTGTCTCCTAATTTATTCTGATTCTTTAGGACATCTAGGAACAGGCCCTCAAGCTTCAGTTTCATTCCCTTCTAGAAAAATGCACCACTGCCCAGACCATTTCTGCGTTAACAGACGTGTCAGCTTTCCGTTGCTTGCCCAAAAAGATACCTTTACTTGAAATGTCAACCCACCCATTATGCATTTGTAGCAAGAAAGTAAAAGCACTTGTTTATATCCATATTTCACCCTTTTAATCAGTAACCCTAAACCTCCTTTATTTCCCATTTAGTCACCACCATTTCCTACTGTCAGCTAAGCCAAAAATCTGGCTGTTATCTTTCACTATACTTTTCCTCTTCCGTCTCCTGTATACACTCAATTAACCTCAAGTCTTTTCTATTCTTTTTTTTTTTTATTGCATTTTTTATTTATTTATTTTTAAAGTTTTTTATATTTATTTTTGGCTGTGTTGGGTCTTTGTTTATATGCGAGGGCTTTCTCTAGTTGAGGCAAGTGGGGGCCACTCTTCATCGTGGTGCGTGGGCCTCTCACTATCGTGGCGTCTCTTGTTGCGGAGCACAGGCTCCAGACGTGCAGGCTCAGTAACTGTGGCTCACGGGCCTAGTTGCTCCGCGGCATGTGGGATCTTCCCAGACAAGGGCTCGAACCCATGTACCCTGCATTGGCAGGCAGATTCTCAACCACTGCGCCACCAGGGAAGCCCTTTTCTATTCTTATATTATCATTTTGCATTTGGAGTTTTTTCTCAGATATTTGCAGTTGCTTCCTGAGGGCAGGGATCTCATCGGTCTTCTCTTGTTGTTACCCTCAAAGCCTAGCAAGGTGCCTAGTACATAGTGGACACTCAGTAATTTTCTTGATAACTCTCACGTCTGTTCCCTTGTCTCTAATTCCCAGAGTAATTAGCCATCTTATCAATACAAGCTAGCATTTGGTATGCACTTCCTGTACAACAGGCAACCCAGTGAAGTAGGTACAACTTTTATCCCCATTTCATAAGTGAGGAAACTGAAGCACAGAGGTTACATAATCTGCTCAAGGTGACATGAGTAGAAAGTGAAGAGGAAGACTGACTGCAGAACCCATACTCTTGTTATCTGCTATGCTGTCTCCTCTTGTCTTGCTAGCTTCTCAGAGAATCTCTTCTGACTTACAGGGACAGCTTCCTGACAAGCTCTCTGATCCCATCTTTTTTTCAAGTGGAGTATAGTTGATTTACAGTATTATATTAGTTTCAGGTGTATGACATAGTGATTCAATATTTTTATAGATTATACTCCATGTCAAGCTATTATAAAATATCGGCTATATTCCCTGTGCTGTACATTATACCCTTGTATCTTATTTTATACCTAGTAGTTTGTACCTCTTAATCCCCTTCCCCTATTTTCCCCCTCCCCCCCGAGCCTTCTCTGATTCCATCTTTAAAACGCAATTCTGACATGACAGAAGCTTCATAAACTCCTGCAGTAGTTCTACCTTATGTCAAAGGAAAATCTAAATGCCCAACGTGAACCATTCATGGGCCAGCCCCTGCCCACCTCACCACCTTGTCTTTCACACAGCCTCCTGGCACCCCATGCTCTCTGTGGCTCTACCGGACTCCATACAACTATGCATGCCTGGTTCTCTTCTCTCCCTGCCAGGTATACATTCTTCAAGACCCAATCCTGCCTCTCCGTCTCCAGGAAGCTTCCCTGATCTCCTCCTCTGGGTTGTGTCATTGCAAGTGCTTCCACCACACATACTTGTATCTTCTTTTTAACTTCTATTTTTTTTTAAATGTATGTTGACTTTGTTTTTAGTAGGTGAAGATCATACCTTTGATTCCCTAGTACAGCCTGGCACATAAGTACCATTAAATAGTGATTTCGTGAAGAATGGGCCATTGGGTTTCTCTACTATAGTTTTCTACTAGTATTTTTTAATACATGTTTCTGTCCCTGTTTGACTTTTCATTGTGAGTCATGAACCTGGGTTTTGATATTTGATTTGCATATGGGATGGGTATGAATCTTTGGGGCCACGGGGGACAGTGGTAGGCTGCTTAATACCTCCCCACAAAGATGTCTACATCCTAATCCATGGAACCTGTAAATATATTACCTTCATGGGAAAAGAGATTAAATTAAGGATCTTGACCTGGAAAAATTATTTTGAATTATTTGAGTAGGCCCAATATAATCACAAGGATCCTTATAAGAGTAAGGCAGGAGTGTCAGAGTTAGAAAAAGAAGGTGTAAGAAGCAGAGGTCATAGAGGAGAGACGATGCTTCACTGCTGCTTTGAAGACGGAGGAAGGGACCATGAGCCAAGGAATGTAGGTGAAGTCTAGAAGCTGGAAAAGGAAAGGAAACAGGTTGTTTCCTAGAGCCTCAGAAGGAAGGCAGCTCTGTGAACTGTTTTTAGACTCTTGCCCTCCAGAAGTGTAAGATCATAAATTTGTGCTCTTTTAAGCCACTAAATTTGTGTTCATTTTCTACAGCAGCAATAGGAAATTAATACACCAGATTTTCTGGACGCTGACATATTTGGAATGAAAGAGAGTTGTGGGTATGTCCAGCTAGATCAGGAAGGCTGGAGTCTGATTTTTGGCTGGCTTAGCACAGTGAATGCAAGAAAAAAGATCATGCCCTTAGGAAAAACTGGATCATTTAAGTTTTTGGTTTTTGCTTTGACATTTACAGTTTCTCAACTTAGGAAAACCTGTAAGATTTTGGTTTACCACAGGAAAAGTTTAGCAATTCTGAACAAATGATGGCTTTTTATTTGTTAAAATATTAAAGGCATGATGGATGATACAGTTCTTTGTTCTAATATTTTGTTAACTTTGATTTTGATTCTTCTGCCTGTGTTTTTACCTACCAGAAAAATCTAACATAAAGCATGTTTATTATGGGCTAGTCAGCTCTTAAATGCAATCTTTTAGGGACCATAATCCATTGATAGTTGGATTCTTAAAATCTTTGGTCTTCTTATTATGGATCACAATGATTATGATTCACATTCCTATGTGTTTTGTTTGATTTGATGGTTGGAGAGGAGAAGTGAAAAATGGAAAAATCAAGAGGTGTGTAGGTGTGGGTGTCGGTGCAGTTTTCTGAGTGGGGAATAAACCACAGATTTTTGTCTCTATTCTGTCTTACTGTGTCCAGGTGGCATTTAACATAATTTATTAATGTCAGCTAACCAACTAGTTTCAGCTTTGTTTTGAAATCTAAACTCTACGTGGCATTTTGGCCCAATTTAAACTTTCAATAATTAAGTGTTTTCCATGTTTAGTACAAATAAGATACTTGATGGATTTACACATGAGACTGTTCAGAAAGGAAGATCACAATGGTTAATGTTAAGTAGTTCTTGATTAAGAAAATATACTTTTTGTAAAAATTAGCATTATGGTCATCTTTAGGGCTATTTGTAAATATTCCAGTTCGGCTCCTTCTAAGCACGTAGTAGGATTGTACTTTTCCAGTCTCTTGACTAGTGTGGTCCTGTGACATGCTTTGGCTGAGTAAATATGAGCACTTAACCTTGCTCAACTCTATCCTCCCCTCCCCTGCCATGGTGATTATGAGAGCACATGTAGACATGTGGCCTCCAATGGCCTGAGTCCCTGAGTGATTAGGATGAGCAGAGCTCTCCTGCCAGCCTGTACTGGACATGTAGCAGGTGTAAGACATAAACTTGTATATTATTAAACTACTGATATCAGGGGTTGTTTTTTACTGCAGCATAACCAACCCTGTCCTAACTTTTTGGCACCTTGGCCAAAAATTGAATATAGTTCTTCCAAATTAGAAAAACCTGGAGATACATCATCTTGTTGAAAACATCCTTAACTTATAATTCTCAGTGTGATTTATAACATTATAGCTTGTTTCTTTTATTTTTTTTCACAAGTCACACACACACACTGTATTTTATTTTCACAAGAGATAAATAGACTGACACCAAGCATTGTAAATGGATGACCACAACAAAAGCAACAATGATTGCAATTACCAAACACGAAACACACTCATACTACGTCATAATATTGACATTCAGTCCAGTAATCCTCCACTGTAACAGCTCCTTTACTTTGCAGTGAAAACTGATTTGTATATTTTTTGCCTCTGAGTCCTTGTGGGATTGTTTTTTTATTCAAACAGAAAGTCACAAATATTATAATCACCCTCATCAGTTCACTCAGTTCCGTGTAATTATTTTTTTCATCTTGATCTTTCGTTAGCACTTTTATGAATTCATCAGTTAGTTTTCCATTAGAGTTCTGAAAATGCTTATCCATTCAGTTCAGCAGTATAGTCAGTTACCAGAAACCTGTACTTGTCAGAGTCTTTTCCATGAATTCCTTGAAGATGAAACCCTTATAGGAACATATTTGCAAAAGCATCAGAGTACACCCACAACTGTCTGTAAATGACAAAAGACTTAAAAATGACCACGGTTAAAGATTTGATGAAAGTTCATAACAATGTAATTGACAAGGAAATTTAGTTATTTCTGAGATATACATTTTAAAGTAATAACTAGAATTATGACTTATAACATTATACCAGAACATATAAGATTTTTAGAAATTTCATGTAATGTCTGAAACATTTATATTAACATATTTCCATACAAATAACCCAAAGAAAGTTTAGTATTAGTTGTTTTTTTTGTTTGTTTTTTTATACTGCAGGTTCTTATTAGTCATCAATTTTATACACATCAGTGTATACATGTCAATCCCAATCGCCCAATTCAGCACACCACCATCCCCACCCCACCACGGTTTTACCCCCGTGGTGTCCATACGTTTGTTCTCTACATCTGTGTCTCAACTTCTGCCCTGCAAACCAGTTCATCTGTACCATTTTTCTAGGTTCCACATACATGTGTTAATATACAATATTTGTTTCTCTCTTTCTGACTTACTTCACTCTGTATGACAGTCTCTACATCCATCCATGTCTCAACAAATGACTCAGTTTCATTCCTTTTTATGGCTGAGTAATATTCCATTGTATATATGTACCACAACTTCTTTATCCATTCGTCTGTCGATGGGCATTTAGGTTGCTTCCATGACCTGGCTATTGTAAATAGTGCTGCAATGAACTTTGGGGTGCGTGTGTCTTTTTGAATTACGGTTTTCTCTGGGTATATGCCCAGTAGTGGGATTGCTGGATCATATGGTAATTCTATTTTTAGTTTTTTAAGGAACCTCCATACTGTTCTCCATAGTGGCTGTATCAATTTACATTCCCACCAAGACTGCAAGAGGGTTCCCTTTTCTCCGCACCCTCTCCAGCATTTGTTGTTTGTAGATTTTCTGATGATGCCCATTCTAACTGGTGTGAGGTGATACCTCATTGTAGTTTTGATTTGCATTTCTCTAATAATTAATGATGTTGAGCAGGTTTTCATATGCTTCTTGGCCATCTGTATGTCTTCTTTGGAGAAATGTCTATTTAGGTCTTCTGCCCATTTTTGGATTGGGTTGTTCATTTTTTTGTTATTGAGCTGCATGAGCTGCTTGTAAATCTTGGAGATTAATCCTTTGTCAGTTGCTTCATTTGCAAATATTTTCTCCCATTCTGATGGTTGTCTTTTGGTCTTGTTTATGGTTTCCTTTGCTGTGCAAAAGCTTTTACGTTTCATTAGGTCCCATTTGTTTATTTGTGTTCTTATTTCCATTTCTCTGGGAGCTGGGTCAAAAAGAATCTTGCTGTGATGTATGTCATAGAGTGTTCTGCCTATGTTTTCCTCTAAGAGTTTGATAGTGTCTGGCCTTACACTTAGGTCTTTAATCCATTTTGAGTTTATTTTTGTGCATGGTGTCAGGAAGTGTTCTAATTTCATACTTTTACATGTATCTGTCCAATTTTCCCAGCACCACTTATTGAAGAGGCTGTCTTTTCTCCACTGTATATGCTTGCCTCCTTTATCAAAGATAAGGTGACCATATGTGTGTGGGTTTATCTCTGGGCTTTCTATCCTGTTCCATTGATCTATATTTCTGTTTTTGTGGCACTACCAAACTGTCTTGATTACTGTAGCTTTGTAATATAGTCTGAAGTCAGGGACCCTGATTCCCCCAGCTCCATTTTTTGTTCTCAAGATTGCTTTGGCTATTCGGGGTCTTTTGTGTTTCCATACAAATTGTGAAATTTTTTGTTCTAGTTCTGTGAAAAATGCCAGGGGTAGTTTGATAGGGATTGCATTGACTCTGTAGATTGCTTTGGGTAGTAGAGTCATTTTCACAATGTTGATTCTTCCAATCCAGGAACATGGTATATCTCTCCATCTATTTGTATCATCTTTAATTTCTTTCATCAGTGTCTTATAATTTTCTGCATACAGGTCTTTTGTCTCCTTAGGTAGGTTTATTCCTAGATATTTTATTCTTTTTGTTGCAATGGTAAACGGGAGTGTTTTCTTAATTTCACTTTCAGATTTTTCGTCATTAGTGTATAGAAATGCAAGAGATTTCTGTGCATTAATTTTGTATCCTGCTACTTTACCAAATTCATTGATTAGCTCTAGGAGTTTTCTGGTAGCATCTTTAGGATTCTCTATGTATAGTATCATGTCATCTGCAAATAGTGACAGCTTTACTTCTTCTTTTCCGATTTGGATTCCTTTTATTTCTTTGTCTTCTCTGATTGCTGTGGCTAACACTTCCAAAACTATGTTGAATAATAGTGGTGAGAGTGGGCAACCTTGTCTTGTTCCTGATCTTAGTGGAAATGGTTTCAGTTTTTCACCATTGAGGACAATGTTGGCTGTGGGTTTGTCATATATGGCCTTTATTATGTTGAGGAAAGTTCCCTCTATGCCTACTTTCTGCAGGGCTTTTATCATAAATGGGTGTTGAATTTTGTCGAAAGCTTTCTCTGCATCTGTTGAGATGATCATATGGTTTTTCTCCTTCAATTTGTTAATATGGTGTATCACATTGATTGATCTGTGTATATTGAAGAATCCTTGCATTCCTGGGATAAACCCCACTTGGTCATGGTGTTTGGTCCTTTTAATGTGCTGTTGGATTCTGTTTGCTAGTATTTTGTTGAGGATTTTTGCATCTATGTTCATCAGTCATATTGGCCTGTAGTTTTCTTTCTTTGTGACATCTTTGTCTGGTTTTGGTATCAGGGTGATGGTGGCCTCGTGGAATGAGTTTGGGAGTGTTCCTCCCTCTGCAATATTTTGGAAAAGTTTGAGAAGGATAGGTGTTAGCTCTTCTCTAAATGTTTGATAGAATTCCCCTGTGAAGCCATCTGGTCCTGGGCTTTTGTTTGTTGGAAGGTTTTTAATCACAGTTTCAATTTCAGTGCTTGTGATTGGTCTGTTCATATTTTCTGTTTCTTCCTGGTTCAGTCTCGGCAGTTCGTGCATTTCTAAGAATCTGTCCATTTCTTCCAGGTTGTCCATTTTATTGGCATAGAGTTGCTTGTAGTAATCTCTCATGATCTTTTGTATTTCTGCAGTGTCAGTGGTTACTTCTCCTTTTTCATTTCTAATTCTATTGATTTGAGTCCTCTCCCTCTTTTTCTTGATGAGTCTGGCTAATGGTTTATCAATTTTGTTTACCTTCTCAAAGAACCAGCTTTTAGTTTTATTGATCTTTGCTCTTGTTTTCTTTGTTTCTATTTCATTTATTTCTGCTCTGATCTTTATGATCTCTTTTCTTCTGCTAACTTTGAGTTTTGTTTGTTCTTCTTTCTCTAGTTCCTTTAGGTGTAACGTTAGATTGTTTACTTGAGATTTTTCTTGTTTCTTGAGGTCGGCTTGTATAGCTATAAACTTCCCTCTTAGAACTGCTTTTGCTGCATCCCATAGGTTTTGGATCATCGTGTTTTCATCGTCATTTGTCTCTAGGTATTTTTTGATTTCCTCTTTGATTTCTTCAGTGATCTCTTGGTTATTTAGTAATGTATTGTCTAGCCTCCATGTGTTTATGTTTTTTACATTTTTTTCCCTGTAATTGATTTCTAATCTCATAGCGTTGTGGTCAGAAAAGATGCTTGATAGGATTTCAATTTTCTTAAATTTACTGAGGCTTAAATTTACTGATTTGTGACCCAAGATGTGATCTATCCTGGAGAATGTTCCATGAGCACTTGAGAAGAAAGTGTAATCTGCTGTTTTTGGATGGAATGTCCTATAAATATCAATTAAATCTATCTAGTCTATTGTGTCATTTAAAGCTTCTGTTTCCTTATTTATTTTCATTTTGGACGATCTGTCCATTGGTGTAAGTGAGGTGTTAAAGTCCCCCACTATTATTGTGTTACTGTCGATTTCCTATTTTATAGCTGTTAACAGTTGCCTTATGTATTGAGGTGCTCCTATGTTGGGTGCATATATATTTATAATTGTTATATCTTCTTCTTGGATTGATCCCTTGATCATTATGTAGTGTCCTTCCTTGTCTCTTGTAACATTCTTTATTTTAAAGTCTATTTTATCTGATATGAGTATAGCTCCTCCAGCTTTCTTTTGATTTCCATTTGCATGGAATATCTTTTTCCATCCCCTCACTTTCAGTCTGCATATATCCCTAGGTCTGAAGTGGGTCTCTTGTAGACAGCATATATATGGGTCTTGTTTTTGTATCCATTCAGCAAGCCTGTGTCTTTTGGTTGGAGCATTTAATCCATTCACATTTAAGGTAATTATCGATATGTATGTTCCTATGACCATTTTCTTAATTGTTTTGGGTTTGTTTTTGTAGATCCTTTTCTTCTCTTGTGTTTCCCACTAAGAGAAGTTCCTTTAGCATTTGTTGTAGAGCTGGTTTGGTGGTGCTGAATTCTTTTAGCTGTTGCTTGTCTGTAAAGCTTTTGATTTCTCCATCGAATCGGAATGAGATTCTTGCCAGGTAGAGTAATCTTGGTTGTATGTTCTTCCCTTTCATCACTTTAGGCATATCATGCCACTCCCTTCTGGCTCGTAGAGTTTCTGCTGAGAAATCAGCTGTTAACCTTATGGGAGTTCCCTTGTATGTTATTTGTCGTTTTTACCTTGGTGCTTTCAGTAATTTTTCTTTGTCTTTAATTTTTGCCACTTTGATTACTATGTGTCTCGGTGTGTTTCTCCTTGGGTTTATCCTGTATGGGACTCGCTGCGCTTCCTGGACTTGGGTGGCTATTTCCTTTCCCATGTTAGGGAAGTTTTCGACTATAATCTCTTCAAATATTTTCTCTGGTCCTTTCTCTCTCTCTTCTCCTTCTGGGACCCCTATAATGCGAATGTTGTTGCATTTAATGTTGTCCCAGAGGTCTCTTAGGCTGTCTTCATTTCTTTTCATTCTTTTTTCTTTATTCTGTTCCGCAGCAGTGAATTCCATCATTCTGTCTTCCAGGTCACTTATCTGTTTTTCTGACTTAGTTATTCTGCTATTGATTCCTTCTAGTGTAGTTTTCATTTCATTTATTGTATTGTTCATCTCTGTTTGTTTGTTCTTTAATTCTTCTAGGTCTTTGTTAAACATTTCTTGCATCTTCTCGATCTTTGCCTCCATTCTTTTTCCGCGGTCCTGGATCATCTTCACTATCATTATTCTGAATTCTTTTTCTGGAAGGTTGCCTATCTCCACTTTATTTAGGTGTTTTTCTGGGGTTTTATCTTGTTCCTTTATCTGGTACATAGCCCTCTGCCTTTTCATCTTGTCTATTTTTCTGTGAATGATAGACATTCTGTGAATGATAGTTTCTTTTAATTCCTGACATAGTAACTTAGAGACTTGGTTCTAGGTTTGTTGGTAAACAATGAAATCTGTTCTGAGCAATTTCTTAAAACTCTGTTTGCTTTTTAAAGATTATTTTAAATATTTCCAGTCTACCTTGTGAAACAACTATGTGAATAATATTTGGTGCTTTAAAACTGATTTGCTCCACTTAACATTTACTTGATATAGAATGAGGTACATGGTTATATTTTAATTTATAGAAAGAATTTCCATAAAGCTGAGACTTTCCATGCCAATTTCATCACTACTAAATAATGCTAACAAATTACTAATAATTCTAATGATCTCCATGGACAGGTAATTATAATTACATTGACCTCACGTAATTATGATAACGGTGGGCCCAAGTCAACAGTTGCATTGCGTAGCTTGGGCCTTGCCATTTGCTATCATCCAGAAATTCTGGTAGAATAAATGTCACTCAGCTAATCACCATCACTCAGAAGAGAGAGGATACTATTCCTTTATAGTTGAAGGAGGTGGTGTCCTACTCGTGTTAATACTTCTTAGGAAATCACACAAATTTGTAAAACATCAAATGAGATTGTTTTCTCAGAGAGTATATCGTATGGGACACTCCCCAGAAGCTGGAATGATTACTCATTATTTATGTTATAGCTGAACATGTTCTTACTTTTAAATGTGTGTGTACCCCCCAAAAATCTCCTAATTCTAGTTAAAGTATTTACCTTTTCTAGTTTTCAGGTACTTTCTGAAATGCAGTGGTTAAAATGCACACACACACAGAGTCTTTGTATAGAGGGAAACCCACTGAGAGTTCTTACTTAGTGCTTTTGTATCTTTTATCTGTGTCGGCCCCTCATTAGCAGTCCCAGAAGCTAGTACTCCAACTCCCACTGTTTTTCTCTAGGCCTCCAGCTTCCTCCATCCATCTGGCCCCTGAGATTTCTTTGTAAGACAGAACTTCCTGCCATTGGGCACAGAAAAAAGAAAATGAAATTCCTCCTCACACTTCCAACCCAGACCAACTCTGGGAACCTCCCAGGACCCAGACTCAGTGGGACAACACAGGCAAAGAAGTGATAGGAGGAAAGAAGCTCCTTCACTCAACAACAAGGAGTGGGGTACTTTCTTCAACTCCCTGAATGCGTTGTGTTGCTTCCTTCAGAATTAAGGAGCTGAAGTTCAAGAAGACTTTGTAAAGAAGCTGTCAGTTTTTCTTGGTATTCTGACTTTCCCTTTGGGAGATGACCCTCGAGATTGGAAGCAGCAGAATAAATATATTTCGGTTTGACTGTCTTCAACATGAGAGAAGCTAAGAAGAGAATGATAAGTTTACTCTAGACACTGACGAGTGTGTTCTGTTCATAAAGAAATAAAATTCCAAGCAAAGGAGAAGTTGTTTGATTTGCTGTTTAAATACACCTGTCACTACCTGACATTAGTTTGCAAACATTTTTGAGAAGTGGATGCTTTTTTCCAGCATCATTTGAAAACCCCTGAATGTACAGTTCAAGGGATTGCTGCTCTGAGAGGCCTTGCTATTGACCCCGGAGGCAGCTCTGCAGAACACCAGGGCTCAGTTTGAAAACTGCTCTGTGGAAGACCAAGAGGGAGAATTCTAAGCACAAAGGTACCTTTCTTCTGAAATAAAAGTCCTCAAACTTTTTTGAGTTAAGAGTCACCTAGGACTCTTGTTTAAAATGCAGATTCCTGGGCACAATCCCAGAGTCTGACACTTAGGAGGTATTGTGTAGGGCCTTGGAATCTGTATTTTAACAAGCATCCTAGATGATTGTGATACCAATATGGATGGATCATAAAAACACAGCTCTACAAACTGCCTGCTGAGGGCCCTTTCAATGGCTTCATCTTAATCCCACTTGGTCCCAGTTTATTTTAGGTACTTATTTTATGAGTGTCAAATGTCATTAAAATAGTTTTTTCTTGCCAAGGGAAATAATATCTTAGATACCTCTTCCGTCATCTCCCAGTTTAATTCTCTGTTCCTATTCCTGGAGCACCCCAAATGTGGCATGGCTCTCAGCCCTCCCTGTTGGATCTGCTCCATCAGAGACTCCCATCAGTCTCATCCTTCCTCTGGCCTTTCTTGGTTTTGTTTGTTTGCTTGTTGTTTCTTTTTTTAAAGACAGGTCTCAAAAAAAATAAAGAATAAAAATAAAGACAGGTCTCTTTAAACTTCTCCTTCCCCAACAAACAAACCCAAAGCAGAAGTTAATTGGTGTTTGTAAGCAAATATAAAACTGACTTCTTTTTTTTTTTTTTTAAGTATTTATTTATTTATTTATTTATTTATTTATTTATTTATTTATGGCTGTGTTGGGTCTTCGTTTCTGTGCGAGGGCTTTCTCTAGTTGTGGCAAGCGGGGGCCACTCTTCATCGCGCTGCGCGGTCCTCTCACTATCGTGGCCTCTCTTGTTGCGGAGCACAGGCTCCAGATGCGCAGGCTCAGTAATTGTGGCTCACGGGCCTAGTTGCTCCGTGGCATGTGGGATCCTCCCAGACCAGGGCTCGAACCCGTGTCCCCTGCATTGGCAGGTGGATTCTCAACCACTGCGCCACCAGGGAAGCCCAAAACTGACTTCTTGATGTAAATACAGCGAACCAGTAAGCATATAAATGCTCCCATGTAGCAAGGTGCTAGATGTTCTGATAGAAAGACATATAAGAACAAATCCAAATAAATAAAATTTGTAAAATAAATAAAGCCCACAATGAGACACCCACTTGAATGACTGTAATTGAAGAGACAATACCAAGTGTTGGCAGGGAGGTAGAGAAACTGGAACCATCATGCACTGCTGGTGGGAATGTAAAATGACAGCCACTTTGGAAAACAGTTTGGTGACATCTTAAATAGTCAAATATAAACTTCTCATATAATCTAGCAGTTCCACTCCTTAGAGTCTACCCAAGAGAAATGAAAATGTATGTTCACTCAAAGACTTGTATATAATTGTTCATAGCAGCATTATTCATAATAGCCACAAACTGGAAACAGTCCATATGTTCATCAAGTTATGCATGGATAAACAAAATATAGTATATCCATACATTGGAATATTATCTAGCAATTAAAATAAATGAAACACTGAAATATGCTGAAGTATAGATGAACCTCGAAAACATTATGCTAAGTGAAAAATGCCAGATGCAAAAGGCTATATATTGTATGATTCCATTTAGGTGAATCTAGACAAAGCAAATTTGTAGAGACAGAAAGCAGATCTGTGGTTGCCGGGGACTACAGATGAGAACAAATGGGTATGACGAAACTTTTGGGGCTGATCTAACTGTTCTAAAACTGGATTGTGGTGATAATTGCACAGCTTTATAAATTTACTAAAATCATTTATAATGGGGGAATTGTATGGAATATAGATTTTATCACAATAAGGCAGTTAAATATTTTTTCTTAAAGCGTATACCACAATTAAATAATTGAAAGTTCTTTTCTATGCAAAAGAAATAGAAAGGCACTATGTATAGTTCAGGTGTGGCCTGCAGACCCCTGGAGGTTCCTGAGATATTCTCAGGGAGTCTTCAAGGTCATTTTCCTAATAATAAAGAAGCTATTTGCCTTTTTCAAGGCAGATAGCTGTTGACATTTGTACTGATGGGGCAAAAGCAATGGTGGGTAAAACTGCCTGTGCCTTAGCACAAATCCAGGCATTGGCACCACACCTTATTAGTAATCATAGTAGTACTATTATTAGTAGTACTAATAGTAGTTATTATTAGTAGTCACCACCACCAAGCATAGTGGAAGAATATATTCTATTTTCACTTAAGAATGCCCTTGATGGGGACTTCCCTGGTGGTGTAGTGGTTAAGAATCTGCCTGCCAGTGCATGGGACACGGGTTCAATCCCTGGTCCAGGAAGATCCCACATGCCACGGAGCAACTAAGCCTGTGTGCCACAACTACTGAGCTTGTGCTCTACACCCCGCGAGCCACAGCTACTGAAGCCCGTGCGCCACAACTACTGAGCCTGTGCTCTAGAGCCTGCGAGCCACAACTACTGAAGTCCACATGCCCTAGAGCCCGTGCTCCGCAACAAGAGAAGCCACCGCAATGAGGAGCCCGCTCGCCACAACTAAAGAAAGCCCGTGGGCAGCAACGAACACCCAACGCAACTATAAATAAATAAAATTGATTCTTAAAAAAAAAAGAATGCCCTTAATGAAGTAGTAGAAATTATTGAATTTTTTAACTCTTAGGCCTTAGATGCATATCTTTTTATTTTTGAATAAGATCGTTATCTCAAGGAAAAGCACTTCTGCAGTTGATTGAGTTGCAAGCTGAACTTGCAGCTGTTTTTTGTGGGACACCATCTCTACTGTAAAAAAAAGTGCCTGACAGACAAATTATGGATATTCAGACTTGGGTATTTGGCAAACAGTTTCTCAAAAATGACCGAAGAGAGCCCGTTATTCCAAAGAAAACAGTTGTCCGTGTTTGTTGCTGGTCATAAAATTCGAATGTTAAACCAAAATTAGAATCTTGGAAAACTCGTATCCACCACCATGAGCTTGACACCTTTTGTCAAGACTTTTCTCATGAGGGACTTCCCTGGCGGTCCAGTGGTTAAGACTCTGCACTTCCAATGCAGGGGGCACGGGTTCGATCCCTGGATGGGGAACTAAGATCCCGCATGCTGCGCAGTGCAGCCAAAAATTAAAATTAAAATTAAAAAGAAAGATTTTTCTCATGAGATTGATGCTGATTTTAACAAATGTGATTTTATTCATATTGTGTGATGAAATGTATCAAAATTTGCAGAATATAGGTAAGAAGTCTTGATAGTAAAAACTTTGAGGACTGCTGGCCTAGTGGCTAATAGCATGAACTCTGGGGCCATTCTGCATGGATTCAAATCCCAACGCTATTACTTATTACTTGTAGAATCCCAGTAAGTGTTTCACCTCTCCATGCCTCAGCTTCCTCATTTATAAAATGGGGAAAATAATGATACCTATCTCAGAGAGGTTTGTGGGCATAAAAGTAAATTAATATATATATACTTGTGAACATTAAAATGAGTTGATATATGCAACCAGTTAGAATAACATGTGGTGAATTGTTACTGATCTTGATGAGTGGTAATTTGTAAAAACAAATACATTATAAGTACAAAATAGATAGAAATCTCTATGTAGTTATATATATATTTGTAACCAGGAAATCTCCAGCTGCTTCCTCCCCATCCCCCATGCCCTCACCCCCCACCTCTGCCTCACCTTGGGTACTCTCACTTCCTGGAAGGGCACGTCTGTGCCTGATGTCCTAAAGTGTCCTCCCCATCTACTGAGTCTCTGTTTGGGGCGGTTCCTTCTTTTTTAGCAACCACACAATGTGTTTTTAAGGAAGATTTGGTGAGACAGTATAGTTATGAAGGGTACAGTTTAATAAATTGAATAGAAACAGAATACAATTATATGTCTTTGCATTCTTTGAATTAGAAGTCTCTTTCCTGCCTTAGCAATATTTTAAATTATGATGCATCATTTAAGTTCAAAGAGTTTAGGAAATTATGTGAATAGAGAAAAAGTATAAGGTTCTGTCACATCAAATACATCCATTTTCAGTGCTTAGTCCAAGCACACATAAAGTTTAAGGGAGAAAATGACTCATTTGGAGGGAACCTACATCTTCAGTCCTGCAGAGAGACTACAGTTGAGCTATTTTTATCTGTGTTTAGAAAAGTTAATTATGTGCTGACATCATTTATTTGTTCTACCAATATTCGATGAGTGCCTCCCATGGAGTGCCAAGCCCCTAGCCAGGCACTGTGGTCCCAGTTGTAAAGAAGGGATGTGGGTCCCGCCCTCCTGGACTTAGTGCATTAAAGTTTACTAATTGTTCTCCCACCTTCTTTGTAAAAAAATAAGGTAGTTCATCTGTTGTTCACTGACTACATCAGCAGAGGGAATAGTATATATTTCATACTTTTTAAATGTTCATGAAAACATTCTCGAGTTTAGTGTGAGGTAAAGAAGGTAAGCTAGACTGCTAAAGAACTGTAATGATTGTTTCTTCTCCTGGAAGGTCACAAACAAAATTACCTTCTATTTTGGAGGACTGACGTTGTACAGATATGCTCATGTTTGATGGTAAATAGCAAACAACCAGGCATGTAAGTCGTTGCAGTTTCACTGATTTACATGGCTTCTGCTATCCTAGGAGAAATAACGAGCTCTTGAAAGAGCTCATTTGGGGACCATCTGTTTATGTGCCATCCCACATCACTCTGCCTGTGGTGAGAATGGTGGGTCGGCCCACAGGACTTTTTATTCCTTGCCCCTGCCTACCCCAGGTCTTTAATTATTGCCACACCTCAGGTTGCTTGAGTGTATATAGTCACCTGTTAAGTAGGTTTAGAATAGTCCTTCCTTTCATTTTCGGGGGTATATTTAGAGAGCAAATTTTAAAGCACCTTAAATATTTTTTTAAAGATAATGTAAAAACACAAAGCAGTAGTATTATTGAGACAGTGTGCTTACTGATATACTTGTATTTTAAGATTTGAGAGTATTTCTTTCCTATGCGGCTTGTTTACTGGAAATAAGAAATCAGATCAAGCTAAAAGCCAAAGAAGTATTTCTGGAATACAGGCTACTATTGAGTTTCATTAATTTAATGGAATTCAATCTCAATATTCATTATACATGGAAAATATTAGCTATTTTTAGTCACGTTCTTGTCCTGTCGCTGCTAGGGCCTTATGCAAACTTCATGTGTCAGTAACTGCAATTGTCTTTCACAAATAAAATGCATGAAGTCACTTAACCTGGGCAAGCAAACAATGGCTGTGGTTGTACTACTGCTGTTCTTTTTCACTAGAATCTTCTGTTCTTTGATTCTCTTACTGTTTTCAGTAACTCCACCTAAAAATCAAATATTACTCACACGTTATTTTCTAAAAGGAGCCATAGCTGTTATAAAAGTTAATTCCTCTTTTCATGACAATGTTCCCTGTTAAAATATTTGGCAGTTCTACTTGTAATGTGTGACATCTTTGTAAGGACTTTTGTCCTTCCCAACCTCAGAGGCTCCCAAACAAATCTAACATTTTGTTGATGAAAATTTATGCTCTTGTTTAATTGCTGATTCTCATCTTGTCTTTTACATGTGTGTTTATGTGTTTCAGGAAAAAAGTGCCAGTTCAAATGTAAGACTTAAAACTAATAAAGAGATTCCGGGATTAGTTCATCAACCTAGAGCAAAGTAAGTTCTAGTTCCTATTTTCCTATATTGTTTTTAAAGCTAAAAATGTTTTTAGAGTGACCTCCATTTTGCCTGCCAGATAACCAAGACTTATGATAAAGCCTCAGTAATTGAGACAGTGTGATTTAGTCTAATGGAACAAAATAGAGAGACCCAAAACAGACCCACAATATATGACAGAGCTGACACTTCACATCACTTAGAAGAAAATGAAGGGGAATATCTGTATAACCATGGGGTAGGGAAAAACTTTGAATAGGTCACAAAGGATGCAGATCTTAAGAAAAATGATTAATTTTTGTGACTACATTAAAATTAAGAACTTCTGTTTATCAAAATATACTATAGGAGAGTAAAAGGCCACAAAATGATGGAATATATTTATAATACGTATAATTAACAGTAGTTGGGTTTCCAGAATATATCAAGTAATTCTATGAATCAATAAGTAAAAGACAGAACTCATAGAAAAGCAGGCTAAAGACATAAATAACCACTTGACTGAAGAGGAAACATGAATAGCTAATGCATATGCAAAAAATACCATTTCACACCACAAGATTGGCAGAAATTTAGAAGTCTAATGATACTAAAATGTTTACCAGAATGTAGGGATATAAACTGGTACAATTACCTTGGAAAACAACTCCACTCTCAGGTGTATACGCTAGAGAAACTTGTGCATGTGTGCCAGCAGGCATATTTTGAAATGTCCATAGCAGCACTGTTTACGTGAGCTCTTAAAGCTCTTGAAGATATGGGACTTCCCTGGCAGTCCAGTGGTTAAGACTCCATGCTTCCATTGCATAGGGCATGGGTTCCACCCCTGGTCGGGGAACTAAGATCCTGCGTGCCTCATGGTGGTGACATGGCCCCCCCAAAAAAAAAAAGCTCTTGGAAATAAAACCCGAATGTCCATCAGACATGTAATGGATAACAAAAATGTGGTATATTCTTATGATGGGAATGCTACATATCAGTGAAAATGAATGACCAATAGCTACCCAGATCAAGATAGAGGAATCTCATGAAATGTAAGGTTGTACCAGTAAGGTAGGTGGTAGTACCTGCCTATGTACAGTTTCATGCATATAAAGTGCAAAAACAGGCAGAGCTAAGCCATATATTATATATATGTACTTGGTAAAACAATAAAGGCAAGCAAGGAAATGAAAAGACATTAAATTCAGAATAGTGGTTCTTTCTACTGGATAGAAGACAATGGGACCAGAGGTTCTATCTCTTAATCCAAGTGGTGGTTACATGCGTGTTCCTTTAATTATTATTATTTGAAAATGTACAAATAACATTATATGTTTCCTTTTTTATGTGTTAAGTATTTCACAATTAAAATGCTAAAGAGAATAATGAGTAGTTTCTATATTGTTCTGAAACTGAGTCTACCTTGGTGATAAAATACACTTGTGTGACTTTGAAGCTACCCGCCCTTTCTTCAAAGAAGCTGTAATCCCAGAGGCTGGAAATCTCTTTTGTGTTGTTCTGCCTAAATATGAACAAATTCCCTAAGGGTGCTGATCACACGAGTACATCTGACACAGTCACCACCATCCCCAAATAAATTTAACTATGACATATATGTAAATCAATATCGTAAGTGGAAAAAGTTGTGCTCTCTGGTTCTTCCCAGGAGGTTGAGACAAAAATAACATAATCACTTTAACCTGGCTGAGTGTCTGGAATTGCTGCAGCCTTGGCCACTGTGATATGGTGTTTAGGGCTCTTCAGGGGGTGGTGAATGAGCTCAGGGATTGAAGTTTTTACTTCCAAAGAAAACTGGACATTTTAAAATCCATTTATCATTTACAGTGTCAGTATAATGGGACAACCGATTTTTTTCACCCTCAGGTAAATGTCATGCTATAATCACAACCTACCTAATCCACTTCACTTGTAATCACTTTTATCTACACTAATTTTATCTGCCTCTGGGGACAACAGATACCTGATAACACTACCAAATCATCTTTTCATCCAAGCCATTAGATATATGCTCCTTTTAAATGCTTCTAGAAAAAGACTCTATTGAGAATTTCTTTTTTCCTTTAAAGCAAATACTTATTTAACTTTGACACATTGAAATAGCATGCTTTGCAGACTGGCATGTGCTGAAGCTTTCAGAGAAGTTGATTAAATTGACTCATGTGTTTACATTAAAATTATGAAGAAAATCACCTGTTTTTCACACAGCATAATGCTCGTGTGTGTGTGTGTGTGTGTGTGTGTGTGTGTGTGTGTGTGTGTGTGTGTGTATTTTAAACTGTGAGTCAGATCATTGGGTTTCCGGAATTCAAGTAAGAAATTTTTCTAGAGGGCTAAGAGAAGGGTTTTACTTTTTCTACTCGTTGACATAATGTAGTATCCAGGAAATTATTATTTATCATGCAGCTGTATAAAATAAGATGAGGCTTTTTTCCCCATGAGTGGACGGACAATCCCATACCTGATAATGGCAGATTTATTAATAATGAAGGCAGATAATGCTCACACCTTCATTTGATGCACCACGTAGAGCACATTCTTACTGACTTTGTAATCTCAGGCCAGTGACGTTATGTCTGTGAGCTTCAGTTTTCTCCAAGAAAAATGGAGGTGAAAAATCCTGTCTTATAGGGCTGGGGCTTAAATGAAATAATGTATGCCCGGTTCTTATCACAGTGTCTGACACTTGGTAAGAACACCTTAACAATTAGAAACCACCCAAATGCCCTTTGACAGGAAATTGGATAGATGAACTATACTGTATTCACACAGTGGAATATTAGCAGTTAAAACGAATGCACTGCAGCAATGCACAATGCTGGATGGACCCTAGCAATATAGCACTAGAACAAAGAGTAAGTCCTGAAACATTACACAGAGCATAATTCACTCTATAAAGTTAAAAACAACTAAAATAAATCATCTACTTTTTAAGCATATAGAGAGAGTAAAGCTATGTAAAAGGAAAGCGGGGGCATGATGGTTCCCTTGAGTTGGGAGAAACACACATGGGTAGGACGTAAGTAACCTCTAGGTTGTTGTTAAGATCGCAGCTTTGTAGAGGGAACTTAACCTCAACATAATAAAGGCCATATATGACAAACCCACAACATGGTCAACATCGTTCTCAATGGTGAAAAACTGAAACCATTTCCTCTAAGATCAGGAACAAGACAAGGTTGCCCACTCTCACCACTATTATTCAACATAGTTTTGGAAGTTTTAGCCACAGCAATCAGAGAAGAAAAAGAAATAAAAGGAATCCAAATCGGAAAAGAAGAAGTAAAGCTGTCACTGTTTACGGATGCCATGATACTATACATAGACAATCCTAAAGAGGCTACCAGAAAACTACTAGAGCTAATCAATGAATTTGGTAAAGTAGTAGGATACAAAATTAATGCACAGAAATCTCTTGCATTCCTATACACTAATGATGAAAAATCTGAAAGAGAAATTAAGAAAACACTCCCATTTACCATTGCAACAAAAAGAATAAAATACCTAGGAATAAACCTAAGGAGACAAAAGACCTGTATGCAGAAAACTATAAGACACTGATGAAAGAAATTAAAGATGATATAAACAGATGGAGAGATATACCATGTTCTTGGATTGGAAGAATCAACATTGTTGATTCAGAAACTGCTTAGTAGGTAAAGGGTTTTACTTTAGACTAATGGAAATTCTTTGGAACTAGATAGAAGTGATGGTTGTACATTTTGAATGAACTAAATGTCGCCGAATTGTTCACTTTGAAATGGTTAATTGTATGTTATGTTAACTTCACCTCAATAAATAATTTTTTTACGTGGTGACGGACTTCCACTTCCATTTCCGGACTAGATGGAGTAGACACACTTTCCCCATTCCTCCTACTAAATAAATTCCTCCCCTGGATGTTATATATAAAAGAAATTAGGAGGCAGGGGGCAGTTTGCTAAATATGATAGGGTGGCTCAGGGAAGACATCTCTGAGTAAGTGACATTTTAGAGACTTGTGTAAAGGGAGGGAGTGGGCCATATAGACATCTGAAAAAGGATTTTGGGGTGGGGATTTATCTTGTTTGAGGTTTTTTGGGGGTGGGAATTTATCTTGTTAAGGTGCTTGGTGGTTACATATACTACCCAAAGCAATCAACAGATTCAGTGCAATCCCTATCAAACTACCAATGGCATTTTTCACAGAACTAGAACAAAAAATTTCACAATTTGTATGGAAACACAAAAGACCCCAAATAACCAAAGTAATCTTGAGAAAGAAAAACGGAGCTGGAGGAATCAGGCTCCCGGACTTCAGGCTATACTACAAAGCTACAGTCATCAAGACAGTATGGTACTGGCACAAAAACAGAAATATAGATCAATGGAACAGGATAGAAAGCGCAGAGGTAAACCAACGCACATATGGTCACCTTATTTTTGATAAAGGAGGCAAGAATATACAATGGAGAAAAGACAGCCTCTTCAATAAGTGGTGCTGGGAAAACTGGACAGCTACATGTAAAAGAATGAAATTAGAACACCTCCTAGCACCATACACAAAAATAAACTCAAAATGGATTAAAGACTTAAATGTAAGGCCAGACACTATAAAAACTCTTAGAGGAAAACATAGGCAGAACACTCTATGATATAAATCACAGCAAGATCCTTTTTGACCCACCTCCTAGAGAAATGGAAATAAAAACAAAAATAAACAAATGGGACCTAATGAAACTTAAAAGCTTTTGCACAGCAAAGGAAAACATAAACAAGACGAAAAGACAACCCTCAGAATGGGAGAAAATATTTGCAAATGAAGCAAGTGACAAAGGATTAATCTCCAAAATTTAAGAGCAGCTCATGCAGCTCAGTATCAAAAAAAAAAAAAACAAACAACCTGATCCAAAAATGGGCAGAAGACCTAAACAGACGTTTCTCCAAAGAAGATATACAGATTGCCAACAAACACATGAAAGGATGTTCAACATCACTAATCATTAGAGAAATGCAAATCAAAACTACAATGAGGTATCACCTCACACCAGTCAGAATGGCCATCATCAAAAAATCTACAAACAATAAATGCTGGAGAGGGTGTGGAGAAACGGGAACCCTCCTGCACTGTTGGTGGGAATGTAAATTGATACAGCCACTATGGAGAACAGTATGGAGGTTCCTTAAAAAACTAAAAATAGAACTACCATATGACCCAGAGATCCCACTACTGGACATATACCCTGAAAAAACCATAATTCAAAAAGAGTCATGTGCCACAATGTTCACTGCAGATCTATTTACAATAGCCAGGACATGGAAGCAACCTAAGTGTCCATCGACAGATGAATGGATACAGAAGATGTGGCACATATATACAATGGAATATTACTCAGCCATAAGAAGAAACAGAATTGAGTTATTTGTAGTGAGGTGGATGGACCTAGAGTCTGTCATACAGAGTGAAGTAAGTCAGAAAGAGAAAAACAAATACCGTATGCTAACACATATATATGGAATCTGAAAAAAAAAGGTCATGGAAAACCTAGGGGCAAGACGGGAATAAAGACGCAGACCTACTAGAGAATGGACTTGAGGACACAGGGAGGGGGAAGGGTAAGCTGGGACAAAGTGAGAGTGGCATGGACATATATACACTACCAAATGTAAAATAGGTAGCTAGTGGGAAGCAGCTGCATAGCACAGGGAGATCAGCTCGGTGCTTTGTGACCACCTAGAGGGGTGGGATAGGGAGGGTGGAAGGGAGATGCAAGAGGGAGGAGATATGGGAATATATGTATATGTAGAGCTGATTCACTTTGTTATAAAGCAGAAACTAACACACCATTGTAAAGCAATTATACTCCAATAAAGGTGTTAAAAATAAATAAATAAAAATCTCAGCTTTGGTTTTTTGTTTTGGTTTCATGGGTGCTTATTATACTATTATTTTAAAAAATAACTAAATAAAAGTGAGCCATGAACTACTAGCCAGGGTGTGTCCTGCTGTGAGGATTAGGATTATGCCACTTCCCTGAGGTGCAATTGAAAAATAGTAATGATGATCATGAAGAAATAACTGTGTTTCGGCTAAGATTTGTCAGGAGTAATGGAATTTCATTTTTGCAGGTGAAGTGTTTGGGAATTAAGACCTTGCCTTCTTATACTTTCACAGCTTAGCTGTTCATTGTTTGGAAGCTTCTTTTTTTAAGTCACTTAAAATGGGAGCCGTGTATCTTTCAGTTCTAGAGCTCATTTTGTCCATCTTTCCTTCGTTTGATTACTTGTCATTAAGATTCAATAGTATCATCACCCTAGTCTCAGGAAACTGACAAGTCACAGAGAGAAGAGGCTCTGACGGCAGGGTTAACTCACAAGAGCTTTGCCGGGACCAGCTGGGAGCCACAAGAATGCTCCAGGGTATAAATGGAGGATAATCTATAAAAATATTGAGTCACTATGTTGTACACCCGAAACTAATATAATATTGCAAATCAACTATACCTCAATAAAAAAGAAATGTTCCAGGGAAGCGTTGTGTTTTCCAAGGTGGACTTTTAGTAATTAGAGAGAAATAGGAATAGCCGAAATTGTTAAGCTGTAGTAGTTAAATCCCAACCTACAGGCTTTTATAAAAGATTTTTAGATCTAATTAATCTTAGCATCAAGTATTCATACTTTATAAACTAAATGAGAAGCAATCCAATTATCCCTTCCTAAATCTTGAAGAAAGACAGTAAAGCCAGCCCAGCATGCTTCTCCGTCTCCTCCCCTCACTCACAATCATCAACTTGTCCATCAGAAGGGGTTTAAGAATCAAGTTGTTACCTAGGGACTGTTTCTCATAGTGCGGTGTGTACCCTGGAAGGTAAGAACTATTATTAATGCCACTGTGTTGATAGTTTCCACGTGAGAGGAGGACATCCCTATTTACCTAGGCGGGAGTCAGTCGGTAGGGGGTAATTGACTTCATCAGAGTGAAAGTTCTATCTCTGTCCCTATGGAAGAGATTTAGGGCTTCTCTCTGAAAGGAACGCATGAAGAATAGCAGAGTAAGCCCCACGCTTACTGTCTGGTTACACCATCTCTAAGACAACACACAGGTAACGAGGATCTCCATGGTGGGTGTTTGCTCCACCTGGCAGGGTCTGCTGCACCTCTAGGGATAACGGAGTTTATCTGAAAGAGCTCAGTTAGTGCATCGGGGTTTGAGAATACAAAAGTCACCCTTCCATTCAAGGTCCTTTCCCTCCTGTCCGTGAATCCTCTCTGCTCTCCTTACCTTCTTAGTTTTGTCCTCACTAACCACGTCCGTCTCATTAAGTATGCCGTTAAATAGCAAAGAACAGGTAAACACACAGGGCGAGGGCTACTCAGACATGCCTCCTCACTTACTCTCACGTTCCAGTGGATTTCAGTTCCAAAGAGGTGCATTTGCTGTCACCAGTACAGGAGATATTCAGGTCAAGTTCTCGGCTCGTTTGCTGCCAGCCCACACCTATACAGTCAGCTGAATACCATGCTGATGTTGACAGCCTGTGTGAAATACACATTTTAATGTAATAACTAGGATATATTTTCTTGTTACGGTTACACACAGGGTTGAAATATGCCATGTACTGCTTGCCTGTGCTTTTTGTTTTAATCACAAGGCAAAAACTGGGCACACACCTGCCAGTAACACCACTATAAATAACGTGTACGTTGAAAGGAAATTGCGTTCCTTAAATCATAGGAACTGGTAGACTATTATGAAACACGTTTGCAGGATTACTGTAATGACATTTATCCTTAGTGTGACTTCAGAGTACTTCAGTGGAAAAGTCTGCAAGAAATAAATGACTGCCCCAAAGTTTAGGGACTCAGCATTTTTCATCTGAGGGAGCTAGGTTTAAGAAAACACTGAAATATGCACTTAACTACTCTTTGTTTTTCAGCATGCACATCTCTGAAAGCCAACAAGAATTCTTCAGAATGCTGGATGAAAAAATTGAAAAGGTAAGAAGTAAAATAACGTGTTTCAAGGGAAATGTTGCCTCATGAGTTAGAGTAACGATATTCTGGTTTATTCTGTTACAAAGCTTTTCTTGCAAAGGGATGGTTAGAGTTAAAACAAAACATCCCCACACCACAATGTGGCTAGGAGAATATTTAATGTATAACAGAGCTTCCCAGGATCCTGGGCTACCGTTGATCATTCATTAAAGTATGGCAGGTCAGGTAGAGACTGGTAAGAGCCTTTGCCTAGAAACAGAGCATTGCTATCTATCACTGTGTATTGTCTGCACTTGATGCCCTGCTCGGACCTCAGACTGCAAGCAAGGAGGTCCTTAGCACCTGTCTACTACATACCCAACGCTGCTCTGAGTTGTTTACAAATGTCGCAAACATGTTGCAATCAATACCTTACCTCAGGGAAGTGGCCGTGAGACAGGTAATATTTGCATTTTACAGATAAGGAAATTGAGGCTCATGCTTGAGTAACTTACCCAGGTTTGCAAGGCTAATAGCAGTAGTGTTAGAATTCCAGCTCACGTCTGTCCGACTCCAAAGCAGAGTCTCCGGGTTGCTTCTCTAAAAGTGTGTGGATTTTACAGTGACAGTAAGACACAAAGTTGATTCATGTGGAAATTTAATCCATACTTATGATCTCAGAGTGCCATATGCGAATTAACTGAATGAAGGGTTCAATATGGTAATCATTAAAGGCTTACATGCTTAGAGAATTTAAATTTATCACTGCAGGAAGTGAATTTTAAATACTAAAGTTATACATCTGAGAATTATAATTTGAAAACCTTATTCTGAAGAAGAGTTAAATTCTAAATTCAGAACATATCACGACTATGGTTAAGGCATCACGGGCCAATTTTGCCTTTGAAATGTTTTCCATTTTAATTTTTACTTCTTTTTTACTTTTTGCGGCCCTTGAGCATTTCTTCCTGAATTCCTAGGTTATATACCTATCAGTCAGTGGAAGATAGTGAAAGAGGTCTTAAATTCATCCATATTTCAGTTGCAGACTCTTCTCTGAGGTGGACCTCTCCTGAAAGAATCATTATATAATCTTCTAATGCACCATTAAAAGACCAGCATATATTACCAATGTGAAAAATAGAAATGGGTAATGAACTAAAATAATAGTTTAATCTATAGTGTTCCTTGGCTATGCTTACATTCTTATTTGAGTATTTTTTCTTTTTTACTTTTAGTGAAATTTTAGCTTATGCCTGACTTTTTAGATTGAAAACATCATCTAGGAATAATTACCAGGTTTCACATATTGGTTCAAAAGCTGTTCAACTTGCCAGTAACATTTTGTTTTCAGTAAAGAGAAGCATAAAAAGCAATATTTTGTTCCTACTGTAATGGTGAAGATCCTTCTCTGGATTATTTTTCCTCCACTAGCTTTTTGGCAATAAAAATATTTGCTTCGTAGTCAGAGGTAGTCTGTAAAAATTGAGACCTGAATTGTAAGTTATCTTTTTAAACAACATTCACAGACCCTGACAAGGTGTTTTAAATGATCTAATCTCTTTCTGGTGTGATTCCATAATTGAAATTCTACCTCTTGTTACTCAAAACTGAAATTCATTGTTCCCATCTGAAATTCTACTTTCCTTCTTACTTTGCATCCAGGATGTAGACTATGATGTGTTTAGCACAACAAAAGCAAAGTTTATAACTTGATCATTTATTGGATGGAACTTTCCTTGGACGAAGGAACATTTATAGATTCAGCATAAACAGTGTTCCCACTATATATTGAATACGTTTATATTCAAAAACGAGCTGTTATATAATCTGTGATACGTGCCCAGTTACACATTTCTAAGGGAATTTTGTATCTTCTCTGAATCAAACTTTCCTATTTCTGCTCTCTTATCTAAAGTTCATCCTTCTGAATTTTGTGAATATGCTATCCTATGTATCATCTAAACATTAAGCCTCCCCAAATTAAAATGTTCCTTTTTAATATATGTGTTCAGCTTAATATAATCTTCACCATAGTTTACATAACCAAAATTGGAAGTTGGATTCTTATGAATCATTTTCCTGACTTTTTACCACTGCTAAATATTTCTTTGGTCCAACTAATATTTGGACAACCATAAATACAATTCATATCTATTCTTTAGGTTATATAGGATTGATTTTAAAAAACTAAACTCAGAGCTTCATGCTGAAAATTGGAGTCATTCTGAGAGGCCTTGAGTTTTGAGATATAATCTTTCTCAGAAATGTCCAGGAATTCCTTTTTTCTTCCTTAAATTGGTAAGAAGCAAAGTTGAGTGAATCTGTAGAGATTTAAACCTGCCGTTCCTTGATTCATCCTTTGTATTTATTGAATGTCTACAGGGCATAGTTTGATTTACCTTTCAACTCTCCTCTCCATACTAAGAGAAATCTCTGTTCTGTCTCTCTCAAGATATATGCAAAAGTACCATTAGTATAAGGAAACAAGGACTGCTAGATGGTTTAATACTTACAGGGAAACTTAGTGTGGACTACTGTAAATCAAAAATGATCATGGTGCCGAGCTGCAGTTTACTTTTGCACCACAACTGGGCAAGCAGTTTTCTAAGAAGTTATTGGTGTCAAAGAAAAGCAAGTAGCAAAAATGCATTAAAAAATTATTTAGCACTTTTGATGCTAAATTATTTAGCATCATTTAATTATTTAGCATACCAGACATTATGCTATGACTCAGGATAGAAAAAGAGATAGGAAATAAGGGATACAAAATAAGTAGGAAAGAGTCCCTTGACTTGAGGAGCTCAGTTTTAAATGCACATTTCTTTGAAAAGGTAATTATTTTACCAATGGAGGAGTCCTTCCTCCATCACCCCTTACGCCATTATCACCGTGAGTCAGGTCCTCCTGTATTGAACGTAGGTGTTTCAGGGGTCAAGTGCTGAAACTTGAGGTCCATGAACCAGGCAGTTGGGACATCCTTGGACACTTGGCACCATTTCACTATGCTGGCGTGAAGAAGGCCAGGACACTGAGCTGCATCTGGAGATGACCCCGGGAGAGATTTTTGTCAGGAGAGCAGTGAGAGTTCAAAAGAGCATTGTAAGCTCTGATCTACTTTTGCTTTTCCTTTTGGAGAGTAAAAAAATGCTGTGAAACAATGGGAGCACCTCATTTATCTTCACCTCTTCACTTACTTCACCTTTATTTTTCACTCTGATACCTAACCATTATTCCATTACGTTCTATAGTTGTCCCTGACAGTTCACAGGCTCCTGAACTTTATGTGAAGTGGCGACATTTGCCTAATTTTACAGCTTAAAGAAAATGACAGTTTACTGCAGAACAAGATAATGATTTTAAACTCTCATCTTTCACTATACTTAGAGGAGAAAGAAGAGATCTAGATTATTAAAACTTGGCCCTGTGGAGGAGTTTCTGAATATTGTACCAAAGACAGATCACATCAGATTTTAAGATATGCTTTCTACTGTATATTTGAGTTTACTTGTAAGAAGCAGAAAAAGTAAATACATTTTTTAAGTATCTGAATTAATACTGTCTTTCCCAGGCAAACGCAGGGGTTTATATTTTGCTTTAGGAAGATGTAAGAACAGCTGACAACTGAGAAGTCTTTTGCTCTCTCAGAGAGAACCCTGAATGTTAAATAAAGAATGTCTCAGTACAATGCCAATTGCATCTGGTTAGTTTTCCTCGTGAAAAGCATCTTAAGCTCTGTTGGGTCATGGGCATTTTTTTGGAATGTTGTAAAAGTTATAAAGACTCTCCCTATAAAAATGCACATGATACCATATACACAAAATTCTTAAGTAAAATTTTAGAGTTTTATAACCGTCTGGAGCCTGTCCTTGGGCCCCAGGCAAAGAACCTGTGCATTTCACTGATGGGCTTTGCTCAGATCCAGGGCCCGACTACACCCATGAGCACCCACGAGTCTCGTCAGGGTCTGATCTTATCCATATATATCTCTGACTGTAAAGAAAATTAGGAAACTGAGCACAGATAACTCCGAGAAAACCCACTCTCCTTCCTCTCATAGCTCCCTTCTCCTCTTTGAGAATAGCTCATAGTACTTCACCCCCCGAGGGTGGCAGCAGACTGCCACCATGCCTTGCATATTCCTGTACGATTTTGAGACGCCGCCTCTGTTGACTGGAATTATTCAATGTGACCTTTTGAGGAGATGTCTTAGAAAGAGCAGCGTATGGATTTAAAACCAGCTGATTTTAAAAGATGTTTATCTGTAGACCTTTACATCTGTTGAAAAATCATTTACACTTCGAAAATGTTTGGGTTCCTGAAGTGGCCTGATTTCCTTGGCCCCAGAACTAACCTAGTGGGTGAGAGACATGGTAAGTCTGCACTTATAAATTTATTTCAAGGGCTCCTTTTCTTAATATTATGTCAGATCAGTCTGAACTACGTTATGAATCAGTGTGTCAGAGATCCGAAGGTGTTTGCTTTTCATCTGGTAAAGAGAGTGACTTGTGTGTAATTATGAGCCATGATTTTTGGTTCTATATATAAACTCTTCCTGAAGTAGACTGTTTAACTGCAGAGCTGCTATAGAATCGAATATAATATTTGGCACCTGCAGGTGATGATAGGTTTTACTTTCTGGTGGTGCGTTTAAAGGCCTCCTCAGTGCCGCCAGTGATGAGAAACATGGGACTGTTGTATCAGATCCTGAAGAATGTCACCCGGCCTGCCCCGTGTGTACAGAGGAAGTCATAGCATGTCCCTCCTACCAGCTTGTCAATTTCCATAACAACCAGGGCCTTCAGCACTGGCAGAGAGATGCTCTTGCTGGCACGTGTGTTTTGGAACTGGGCTGGGCTGCCGATATTCCATTAAACAGCTCCTTGCTCCATGGGAAACACAGCTGGGCCTTAATTTTGCCAATAACCAAACCCTGCCTTGTGTCTCCTTTCCCTTCATCCCCCTGCCTTGCCTCGTCTCTCTCCTGTATGTACCTTTCCTCATTCGCTGGCCAAAGTAAAGCTGTAATTACAGGGTAAGGCTGTGACTCAGCCCTGTTTTGTTTCTCTCCCCACTGCATAGCTTTATGCAAGTGACTTCTCAATAGTTACTATGATAACATTGGCGCAGGAGCCACTGGCGAAGAGAGTGCACACCGTGGGCTTTGAGGATCCTAGCGTTCCCCAGCATTCCATGTAGCTACTAGTCATGGGTCACGCAGCCAAGGAAAATAAAGCAGGCAGCAAGCCTGGAAGGATGCAACACACCCAGGCTCTGCTCACTTTCTTTTTTCTGGAGGGCTTGATTTTCAGAGAATTCTTGAGGTTCTATCAGCCTGGCGCCTTAGGGAGTAGCAAAGGAGAAGAGTCCAGGTTCCAGAACAGTGGAGTACATGAATACAAATAAAAACCATGCCATTTTTATGAATGCAGTGAGGCCGACAGTGCTCTGAACTCAACAGCAACCTGGGGCACAGTCGGTGAATGGTGTCATTTTGCCATGGGTGTGGTACTTGGGCAAAGGAAGGCGGCCCAAGGTGCCACTCAGAGCAGAGAGACAGTGATGCTGGCTTGTGTCGTTTTTTGGTCTTGCTCCCATTTGGTTTCTCCTTCCCGTCCTCTTCCTGGGCTGTCTGTTTCCCCTCCTCCCCATGGCCTTTCCACTCTTTGCGCCTAGCATCCAAGGGCATTGTTTTAGCCCTACAGAGGGCCCTTGGGGACAGAGAGGGTGCCAACCTCTGTCACTGCTGATTTATTATTGAAGCATCTCTAAAAGAACTCGAAGCATTACATAGACGGTTCCCTAAGGATAAAAATTGGGTCTCTGCCTAGAACCTAGCACAGGGCCTGAGACAGAACAGAGTCTTAATAAATTTGTTGAATGAGTGAACGGGGCAAATAAGACCACTGGGCTTAGCAGAAGTAGAAGCACATGAAGGAAGGAGGTGTGATGGGGCAGACTCCTGTAGCAGAGGGCTCAGCGTGATGGGAGGGGCTCTTAACAGTTAGGAGCCCCATGGCAGGTATGTAGTAGGTACAGTGCCAAGAAACAGAACTGACAAAGGTCAAGAAAAGAGGCAGCAGGGAGCAAGTGAAAGAGCCTGTGCTTCAAACCCCAGGCAAATCCGAAGACCCACTCCAGTAGTAGCTGTGTGACCCCAGGCTAATTGTTTAACCTTTCTGATCCTCAGTTTCCTCACCAAAAAATTTGGATAGTAATACTAACTTGTCCGGGAAATTAAAGAAAATTCATGTAGAGTCTATAGCGGAGCGTTTGATGTGTTGTATGTGCTCTGTGATTGGTAGCTTTTATTTTGGTTGAAGTTGCCTGTATCCACATCATAAAGGCCATTTGTAGAGGATGGATTTGGGGGAGGTGGTGACTGAAACTGAACATGCAGAACTTATCAGCTTGAACCTTGCTTGAGCAAGTGCCTTCCTGTGGTATAGATTAGAACAGGATATTTTCCAGTGTACTGGCCCACCTCCCTCCTGTGTGGTATAAACATGTTAAGGAATTAGATTCGTGTGAACATTTATAGAGCCATTAAATAACCTGTGCCAGCTTTTGAGCTGATTGCAGAATGAGTCCATGAGTCAGTGGCCTCGGTACCTCTGAATCCCTATCTGTATTTTTGCTGTTTGGAGAGTTCATTCTTTTTTAATTCTTGTGGGTTGCTTAAAACCTGCTTTTGCAAATATTCATTAATACTAGTCTTAAAATGCTTATAACAACAACAGAAAGTTAGGAAAGGGGATCCCTAACAAGATCATTAAAGCGATAAGACTAACTTCTTTGATTCATTTAACAAGCTTATCTGGAATGTGTTCTCTGGATGCAGAAATGAGCCAGGGTCATGGAGCTGCACCATGAGGAATTAGGAAATTGGGTCCTTGCCTTTAGGGAGCTTCTAATCTAGCAGCATAAAGTTTTGAGTTGGGAGGGACTTCAGAGAGTACCTTATCTGATTTACCCCCAACTTTCCAAACTCCCACTAAACAGAACCCTCTGTAGCAAAGAATGAGGCATGCCCCTTTATACCAATTGGGAAAGAATTATAAAACATACTATGTTTTGTACATTTCTTGAAATGTTTATCTGAGATATCTTGTTATTTGTGGGATACTTATTCCTCTCTTTGAAATTCTGTGGAGAGCTAGAGGAAGCATTCTTGGGGCAGACACTTCTAGATTGCCCTCATTTTAATCCCATTTTTCTAAATATACTCAAAAGAGGAGTACCAAATACTTTAAACTCATATTCTCGAAAATGGTTGTTGGAGGTTTGGAGATGTTTAATCATATTCTGCCTTCCTTCTGGGTTCTAAACAAATTTAAAATAGACACAGAGAGTCAGGTGAGTATCATGGGTCAGTATCTATCTTATTAATAAGTCTCATAATTCCCAAATGCAGAGCTTCTAGTAAACTAGTTTGGAATATATTTGCAATACTTAAAACATGAAAAGGATCTGTAGCCAGCATATATAAGGAAATACTATTAATGCAAACCAATAAAAACCATCAATTAAAGTTATGAGTCTATATCCTTGAAATTCTCTTACATGTGTACAATAAAGTTCACTGAAGCATACATACTATGCTCAGTAGCAAAAAAAAAGTTTTTAAACCTGGAAGCAGTTTAAGTGCCTAGCACTAGAGGAATGAATAAATAAAATCCTTTATAGTCCCACAGTACAATATCATGCGGCAGTTAAAAGAAATGACCCAGGCGTATATATATATATATATATATATATATATATATATATATATATATATATATATATATATCTCCACAATTATAGATCTCAAATCATATTATTAAATGAATAGAGGAATAAGCAGAATGATAAAAATTGTATGACACCATACAAATTTAAAAAACCATACATTGTTTTTAGATGGACATTCAACAAATATTTATTAAACACCAGTTATACACACACATATACATGTGCACGCACACATTACTATAGTACATTTTTTTGTTGGTTTTTTTTTTGTTTTTTTTTAATAAATTTATTTATTTATTTATTTTTGGGTGTGTTGGGTCTTCGTTTCTGTGCGAGGGCTTTCTCTAGTTGCAGCGAGCGCGGGCCACTCTTCATCGCGGTGCGCGGGCCTCTCACTGTCGCAGCCTCTCTTGTTGCGGAGCACAGGCTCCAGACGCGCAGGCTCAGTAATTGTGGCTCACGGGCCCAGTCGCTCCACGGCATGTGGGATCTTCCCAGCCCAGGGCTCGAACCCGTGTCCCCTGCATTGGCAGGCAGATTCTCAACCACTGCGCCAGCAGGGAAGCCCTATAGTACGTTTTTATATGATATATTTATAAATGGCATGTATTTATATTTGTTATGTATGTAAACATTCATATACAAGATGTATAGTTTATTTGGTATATTATGAATATGATATAAATATTAAAGTATCAAAAATGATACCAAACCCATGACCATTGTTGCACCTGGGGATGGGGGAAGGGGAATGGGACTGGGATGGTAGTTTCATTTCTTCAGGGAGAGAGTGGCAGCTAGAAGCAATGTTACAAAATATTACTAGTTCTTATGCCTGTGGTTGAAATGCAGTGTTTGTTACATTCATTATACTTTTCTGTATCTTTTAAATTTCTCAAAATTCAGAGAAGTCTATGAAAAGAGGAATATGTGTATGACAAAATGTCAGGTGGAAAACAAGCAGATTACACAGTGGTCAATGGCGTTGCTCACACCTTCCACTGCATCCGCCTATGTACAGTTTGGTGGAAGAAAACCTTCAGGAGGAACTAATACACGGGCACCAAGGCATGCTCTAAGTCACCTGAAGTACTCCTGGGGTTTTGTTTTGTTTTGTTTTTTTATTTAATAAATTTATTTATTTATTTATTTATTTATTTTTGACTGCATTGGGTCTTCGTTGCTGCGCGCGGGCTTTCTCTAGTTGCGGCGAGCGGGGGCTACTCTTCCTTGCAGTGCACGGGCTTCTCATTGCGGTGGCTTCTCTTGTTGTGAAGTACAGGCTCTAGGTGCACGGGCTTCAGTAGTTGTGGCATGTGAGCTCAGTAGTTGTGGCTCGTGGGCTCTAGAGCACAGGCTCAGTAGTTGTGGCGCACGGGCTTAGTTGATCCGCAGCATGTGGGATCTTCCCGGACCAGGGCTCGAACCCGTGTCCCCTGCATTGACAGGCGGATTCTTAACCACTGCGCCACCAGGGAAGCCCAGTGCTCCTGTTTTAATTTCATTTGAAACCGCTCCCATTTCCAAGGGCTCTGATAGTCGTGGCCGCAGATGGAGTTGACCTCTGTTCATTGCTGTTCTTATTGGCCAGTTGATCAAATGTGTGACAAGCCTTAATATAATCAGAGCTTCATAACTTATTAGGCTAAACAGTCCCCACAAATTCAGTTAGTTCTGTTTGCCCAGCTTCTGATGTGTCCTCTGGGCCTCCCCCAGTTGTCATCCTCCCAAAGTGTTAATTCCCAGGAAATGTCTTAGATTCATCAGGCCAATGGAAACCTCAGGATCCATCATGAAATCCCATGGACGCTGCTTTTCTTCCTCTTTCTAAGGTGCAGTTTGCCCACCTTAGCCATGTCCTGGAAGAGGAAGGAAGCCAAACGGACATGTTCTCCCCAACCGTGGGCCCAGGACACCCACTCCTCACTGCTCGCTGGGCCTTTTCTCCCTCATATCTGGCTAGTTCACTCTTCTGTGCTTTCTGCGGGCAGGGACGTCTCATCAGTAGCTGCAGTCCTCTCCCTGGCCAAATGCATGTGCTTCCTATTCTGAAAGCAAAGAGGAAGGAAAGGGAAGGTGAGCACTGTGGTCCAGCAAACAATGTTGCTCCTCTGTGTAGGCAGGAGGGAAAGGAACCAACTTGTCACTTTCTCCCCTGTCTGGTAGGGTAGCCCATGGAGCATTAAGAGGGGCAAACCCAGCATTCTCTACTCTCTCCACCTGTCACTGGGTGAGTCAGTCACCATCCATAAGGCCTCAGGGGGGTGGGAAGAGAGGGGATAAGGAGAGCCTGCTGGGTTCTCTAATCCAGCAAGAGCGCTGATTCTCACCTGACTGTTCTCAGTTAAAAACTGTAAGGAGAGGAGGTGTGTGCTTAGTCTCCCCAAACCTCCAGCCATGTTCAAAATGAATTCTAGGGTGTAAGCAATTAGTTCAGAGCAAAGAGCTCTAAAGAGTTTGTCTGGAAGGCACATCTTTGTCAGGAGGCATATGGAGTGAAATCCCAGGCCTGCTAAAGCCATTGTCCTGAAGGAAGTGAGTCTTAGAGGAGACCCATGAAGCTTCATGTCCTAGAGGAAGTGAATCCTCGGGGAGACCCATGAGGCTCCAATCCACCAATTGGGTTCTCCTGGCTTAGGGGTGAGGGGGTGGTATTTAAATCTGAACTCTTATACCTGAGAATAGACTAATTTAAGACATCTCTTTGAATTAAGTCCATCAAATGACCTGGAAATCTTCTGCAAAGAATTATGCAAAATTTTGTGGTGTACCTCTTTATCGTTATAAGGAATCAGGTATAACAGGGAAATTTTTTATAAGATAATAGCAAGTGAAAAAAATAAAATTAAAAAATTTGTTGTATATCATAGGATTCAAACTATATAAAAATGACACATGGACAGAGATTTAAATGAAACTTGAAAACTTTCTAATTTATGAGCAAGACGGGGTTGTAAGAAAATTTTTAAATTTAATTTTGATTTTGATCGATGGTTTTCTTGTTTATAAGATAAGAACAATTTTATAAAACGACGTTTTGGAGAAGAACCCTGGCCCCATCTTGAGAGAAATGTCTCTCAAGGTGGAATTTATCTCTGCTGTGTGAGCTCTTAGGAAGAGGGCCTGAACCCGTGACAGAGTTAACCTCTGAACCTACAGATGGTAATTGTATTTTCTGTGACAAAAGTGGGCAGAATACAGCCCATGGGCCAAATCTAGCCTGCCAGACAAGAATGGTTTTTACGTGTTTAAATGGTTGGGGGAAACAAAAGGCCGAATAATATTTTCTGACATGTGAAAAATCATGTGAAATTCCAGCTTAAGGGTCCACAAATAAAGTTTTGTTGGAACACAGCCATACTCGTTCTTTTACTTTTCTCTATGGCTGCCTTCATGTGTATAGCTGGAGCTGAGTTGCAACAGAGACCCTTTAGAAGGCAAAGCCCAAATTATTTACTCTTTGGTCCTTCACAGAGAAAGTCACCAACCCTGCTCTAGGACATCAGTTCAATATGGCCCAGAGACATGGGCATCCTGCATTCTGTATCCCTGCTTTTCCCTTTCCTCACTCCTGCTCACCTCCTCGTGGGGAAAGAAGCATCATCAAAGTCATCTGAGTGCCAACATCAGGCAAAGCAGGACCTTGAGAAATAGGTCCCTTAAAGCTTCTAAAATATCCTTTTTAGAAGGATAGAATCAGTAGAATGAGGATTTGGGTGTAATCAACACTTCATGGGAGTTTTAAAGCTGTTTGGTCAATACATTCTCTCTTGGAAATGAAAAGGCCAATATACTAGGGTTCTTTTCACTGTGGCTGTTATCGTGGTGATCATTCCTATACATGGTCAACACAACAGTCAGAGGCTGTCATATTCCTACTGCTAATTACAAACGATTCCTTTTTCCAACTGAAATGATAATGCACGAGTCTAATTAGAATAAAGCTCATTAGAAACAGACTTGGCCATTAATGCCTTGATTGATTTTTCTAATGAAATAAGCCAGGGGAGGAGACTTGAACAGCACAGCTAATTATTTTTGCTTTTCTTCGGCATTGCCTCAAAACTTGTTATAAATTGTTGTTGTGCCGTAACGAAAATGCTGCTGAAACACTCCCTGACTGAAGAGGCTCTGACACTTGCAGCCCCGAGGAGGCAGTGGAGGGCGCCTGACTCCTGGCCCACAGCCCTACAGGAGGAGGATTAAACAGCAGCCCCTGGGTGGTGTCCTTCATTTCACTTTTCCACCCTCGTCCCGCCTCCTCCTCGTCATCTTTGTTCTGGATTCTGGCTGGTGGTTCACAGATGCTCAAGCTGTGGAATGCAGCTCTCGTGCCCCTGTATTCCTGTTTGGACAGAGTTTAAATGTTCAGGCTCCCATAGAAACTTAGATCCGAGGTTGCCACTGGATGGTGATACATGGAGGAAAAGTTTTGGGGAAAAAGATATTAGGTGGGCAGAGAAGCAAGACGGCCCATTAAGTGTCTGTACCAAATACTGTTGGGACAATTGTGTTTCATTAATCAAGATGTTCTTTGGTGCCCAGAAAGCCAGACCGCCCCACACTGCAGGGTAGAAGGCTACCAAAGAGGCACAACTAAGTCAAGAAACAGACTCACTAAGCCCACAGTTAGGAAGAGAGAGGAGGAAGATGAATCATGTAAAGGAAGCAGACAGGAGGTAGGAGAATCCAAATAATGCACAGGTCAGAAACCTATGGAGCTTCCCAGTGATCCAGAGAGGTTCAGGAGAGGAGGAGGAATTCTTCATTTGTCAGTTAGCCTGCTGTATGATCAGTATAACAGTGCACACTTCCAGGCAGAAATAAGCCTCATTAAAGCAAACTTCTATGGGCCACACAAGGATTCCATTGAGTGTCAAAAAGACAAAGAGGGCTTCCCTGGTGGCGCAGTGGTTGAGAATCTGCCTGCTAATGCATGGGACACGGGTTCGAGCCCTGGTCTGGGAAGATCCCACATGCCGCGGAGCAACTAGGCCCGTGAGCCACAATTACTGAGCCTGCGCGTCTGGAGCCTGTGCTCCGCAACCAGAGAGGCCGCGATAGTGAGAGGCCCGCGAACCGTGATGGGGAGTGGCCCCCGCTTGCCGCAACTAGAGAAAGCCCTCGCACAGAAATGAAGACTCAACACAGCAAAAATAAATTTAAAAAATTAAAAAAAAAAAAAAAAAAGACAAAGAGGAGAGAGCAGTTCTCATGGGTTCCTTTACCCTGCTCCTCTCCACCCGGGTGCCCCTTCCCAATAAAGTCTTTTGCTTTATCAGCAAAAAAAAAAAGACAAAGGGGAATAAGAGACATGTTCTGTTCTGCCCCCTATAGTAAGGGAAGCAAACATTTTGGCTAAAATTACTTTTAAGACATGGTGGGATGGAAGGACCACTGAGAGGGGAAGAGACCAATTCTCCCTAGAGCTTTCACTTGAAATTATGATGTTGGAACAAGATCGTAAACTAAGTAGCCATTAAGAGAAGTCTGGGGAGGAGGGAGTATGAGAGAAGAAAGCAATATATGTGGAAATGCAGGATGTACAAGAAGGATCTGCCAGTTTGGGACATAGTGGATGACCGATCCTGTTGTTTTGTCTTTTATGTTTTAACCATTTTTTCTTTGGGATATTAGATGGTTTTTTCCATGCCTATAAAAAATGCTGCAATGAAAATATTTGTACACTTGTGTAAGAATTTTATAAAGTTATAGTTTACATGCCATAAAATGTACTTATTTTATATGTACAATTCAGTGATTTTTAGTAAACTTAGCAAACTGCATGACCATCACCACATTCCAGTTTTAAAACATTTTCATCACATCAGTAAGATCCCTCCTGCCAGCTTACAGCCAATCCCCTTTCCCACCTCCAGCCCCAGGGAATAAATGCATATATTTTAAAAAACATATATTTGGGAGTTTATCATTAATATTGATGTCTATGATTGCTATAATAAGGGTATGATACTTTTATTGAGTCTTATGACTCATAATACATATTTACCAAATTACTTTCCAAAGCAGCCATACCACTTTACAAGGCTGCCAGCAGTGTATGGGAGTTGCATTTCATTGTACACTCCCAAGAATTGGGTATCGCTATTTTTAAATAATATCTAATTGTCTTCATTTGTATTTTTGTATTTCTGAAGCAGACCATTTTTCTATTTGTGTGTTTACTGACTTTATTTGTTCTGAATGAATTTCCACTCTGTGCCCTTCCCTCTTGTTGAAATCCTCTTAAATTAACTTTTTTTATTGATATGAGCTTCTCACGTGACTTGTCACTTACACATTGTATGCTGCAGGTATTTTTCCCATTGAGGTTTGCCTTTTTATTTTGTTTTATTCTTTTTCTTTTGGTATGCAAAGTTTCATTTTTACATGATCAAATATGTTCATCTTTTTATTTTCTATGTGATCTTTTTTTATGCCTTTGAGGCTAAGAGTTATTTCCTTCTCCAGAGCTTTGACAGAAGCTCAGTTTTATGTTCTGTTTTGTATTATTATTAAGATTTAGCACATCATTTCTCTTGGAATCTGTCACTTCTGGTGACCCTTTTTGTCAAATACTTAACTCTTACATATCTTGGGCCATATTACCAGGATATCTTATTCTGTACTGGTGATGTTTTTTGGTTTTTTGGGTTTTTTTTAAATTTTTATTTATTTATTTATGGCTGCGTTGGGTCTTTGTTTCTGTGCGAGGGCTTTCTCTAGTTGCGGCAAGTGGGGGCCATTCTTCATCGCGGTGTGCGGGCCTCTCACTATTGCGGCCTCTCTTGTTGCTGAGCACAGGCTCCAGACGCGCAGGCTCAGTAGTTGTGGCTCACGGGCCTAGTTGCTCCGCGGCATGTGGGATCTTCCCAGACCAGGGCTCGAACCCGTGTCCCCTGCATTGGCAGGCAGATTCTCAACCACTGTGCCACCAGGGAAGCCCCTGGTGATGTTTTTGATGGCTCCACTTTAAAAAGAACATGAGAGAACTGACACACATGCAAGGGAGCGAGACCTAGGTGGAAACCTCATTATTCACAGGTAATGGACCGAAGGATGCTATCAGTCTGGGAAGACCTAGCCTCTGGTTACAAAGGCCCTGACTATGCCATTCTGTGGGAGTTACAGAGAGGCAGGGTTTGGGCTCAGCTGTGAACAATTTCATGAGCAGCTTGGAAAAGTATCTGACGTGTTCCAGTCGTAAAGAGAAGGCTCCCTGCCTGTAATATGGTCAGTTGGTCAGTGGAGGTCGTTTCTACATTAGATGCAAGGTAAGGGAGGAAGACCTCTGGGTCCCCTTCCAACTCCCAAATCTCAGAACTCTCTAGATACTCTTCCTCCTTTCGTTTATTCAACAAATATTTATTGAGCATCTAATATGTCGCCAGCACTAGTCTAAGTCCTAGGGATGCAGCAGTGCAGAAAACACTTTCTGCCCACTGGATGCGTCTATTCAAGGGGGAAGACAGCCAATAAAGGAACAAAGCAATACATTAATGATGTCAGGTAATGATAAGTAATATAAATAAAAATGAAACAGAGTAAGTGCTATTGTATATAAGGAGCTCAGGGGAGACAAGGAGGTGACATTTGAGCAGAGATCTAGAAAATGTGACGTGATGGATGGGGTGAGGGCTGCGGGCAGGAGGAGCCAGCCAGGAAGTTGGAGGAAGAACAAGCATCCAGGCCCTGAGGTGCCGGCTTGTTTGAGGGCCTGAATGTAGATGAGTAATCCAGCGGTGGCCCAATTTCTCACATAGTCAGTTTATTAACAGTTGGATCTGTTGACCTCATTTTTCAATATTATCATAAGAGCTATAATTTATTAAGTACCATGTGCCAAGCTTTGCTAAACACCTATGTGTATTACTCCTAAGTCTCACAACAGCACTGCAAGTTAGGTCTTACTGTCCCCATTTTACAGATGGGGAGACTGGAGCTCACTGCTTCCTCTCTGGAACTTTCGTCTTGTTCTAGTCTACTCCATTGGGGAAATACTCAGTTCACAGCTGACTATTACATGCTTGAGGTGTAGGTATTAGGCCAAATGCACACACATCTACAAAGAAGTACTAGAGACTTCTGTGATAAACTCACCCCTGAAACTGGACAGCCAGCCCTAGACTATTTGCCTGCTTAAACTTGAGGAGAACAAGTACTGTAGGCACTTTGGAGGAATAATTCCTTTATTTAAAGTCACTCTTTGAGTGTTCCTCTTTAAACTAGCAGAATTAGGACAATGTCCTTTCCTTTGCTACACCTTAATATCGCTAATTCTAAGCCTAGACATTTCAACAAACAAACAAAAAATCTTGACCCTAGAACCTTAGAAATGTATGAGTTGGGGCTTCCCTGGTGGCGCAGTGGTTGAGAGTCTGCCTGCCAATGCAGAGGACACGGGTTCGAGCCCTGGTCTGGGAAGATCCCACATGCCACGGAGCAACTAGGCCCGTGAGCCACAAGTACTGAGCCTGCGTGTCTGGAGCTTGTGCTCCGCAACAAGAGAGGCCGCGATAGTGAGAGGCCCGCGCACCGCGATGAAGAGTGGCCCCCACTTGCCATAACTAGAGAAAGCCCTCGCACAGAAACGAAGACCCAACACAGCCATAAATAAATAAATAATAAATAAATAAATAAATAAATAAATAAATAAATAAATGGATCATCACTTAAAAAAAAAAAAAAAAGAAATGTGTGAGTTGACATAAACTTCCAGTTTCCAAGAAAATAATGCAGACAATTGAAGAGGGCATGGAAACTCTACAGAGTAGGGGTGAGGTCGGGGAAACCGGTAGGCAAAAAGCTCCTTGAGATTTTTGAGTCTACACCAAAACGCCTCTGTGGTTCTTCATACGACCCTTCCTTGTCAGCGTCATCGTGCGTTTCCATTCTTCCCACACGTGGGGTCTCGTGGGGACCTGGCTGTCTGTAGCTTTCAGTGTGTCCTTTGCACAAGGGTGGAATTGTGTCTAACAGTCCCTAATGCTGGCTGCATACCGTGTCTTTACAAAGACTTCCATTTTGTAGTCCCTTTAAGGGGAAAGGGCATGCTTTGGGCTAAGAGAATTGCTGTGTAGCTCCCAAACCCAGCTCACTCCCACTTCCTGCCTTCTGACAGCTGCAGGTTTTAAGGTTCTCTTTCTAGCACAGTTCTTTAAAAATTTCAATGAGACGTGAAGTCATATTATAGAAACAAGCTCCCTATCTGGCCCAGTAGAGCCTGTGTGCAGGTGGGGCCCTTGTGATGCTGAGACGGGGCTGCTTCAGTACGTTTTCTTAGGTTCCCCTTAAAATGACACTGGCCATATGGGAGCTCTTGCTCTCCTTGTTTTTTTTGTTTGTTTGTTTGTTTTCAAATTTATTTATTTATTTATTTTTTTATTTATGGCTGTGTTGAGTCTTCGTTTCTATGCGAGGGCTTTCTCTAGTTGTGGCAAGTGGGGGCCAGTCTTCATCACGGTGCGCGGGCCTCTCACTATCGCGGCCTCTCTTGTTGCGGAGCATAAGCTCCAGACGCGCAGGCTCAGTAGTTGTGGCTCACGGGCCTAGTTGCTCCACGGCATGTGGGATGTTCCCAGACCAGGGCTCAAACCCGTGTCCCCTGCATTGGCAGGCAGATTCTCAACCACTGCGCCACCAGGGAAGCCCGCTCTCCTTGTTTTTGATTTCCAGGTTTTCTGTTCGTAAAATAATTGTTTCTCAGAGCTGCTGACAGGTGATAATAACAAAAATAAAACTGATTTGAATTTAGTTATCAACTCACTACAGTCATAACAAAAGAGGCAAGGATTAGCCCTGTGTTCTGGCCTTCTCTGAGGTTTGCCCACAAGTAACAGGGCGCAGGACTCCTACCTACTTTGTAGGGTTGGTGTGAATAACCAATGAAATAGTGTCTGCAAAGCAGCTGATGCAATTTTCCTTCTCCTTCTCATAGTAATTATAATAATTTCAGAGGAGCAAATGCTTGAGAAATGAAAGTTGCAGTTTGGGTTGACGCAGAGGGTTTACAAGAGATTTGTCCCTCAAAAGAGGGCACTTTCTTTTTTTTATTGAATGATAGATTCTTTAAATTCTATAGTGCTTTACAATTTTCAAAAGTTTCACACACATGATTTCATATAATCCCATAATAACCCTTTTTTCCCCTACCCCTCAAAAGAGGGCACTTTCTTATGGTAACAGTAAACTTGGAGGGTCTGAAATGCTCCTGCTGTTTAACCCTATAACTCATTTACAGAGTTGGAGACACCGCTTTATCAGTGAGTACACCAGTTCATGTGTGTCTGTCTGTCTGTCACTGCATCCAAGTTCTTCCTTGTGGATAAGATGCCCTCTGAACCCCACATTGGCCACCTAGGCCTTTGCTTTGATTGAGGCTTCTTAAGAAGAGAAGGGATTGAGGTGTCTGCCATAGAAGCTTTATTTGAGCACATGGGGTTCTGGCCCATCTGGGGTGCAAGGCTGAGGTGGAAGGAAGGGCTCCCTGACACCTGGCAGAGTACAATTTGTGACGACAGTTCTCACCCACCCAACCGCCATAAGGAAGGCGGTCCCTATTCTCCTGCCAGGGCCTGGACAAACAGGGGGTTTAATAGCAGTAGTAGTAATAATAGCAGCAGCTAATATTTATTGACCACCTGCTAGAAACGGTATTTTTCCCACGTAATCCAGATCACAACCCTATGAAACAGAGACCATGATTATCCCCAGGAAACCAAAGCCCGAAGATTTGCCCAGTGTCTCACAACAATGTGTGTGTCCACATATACACTGGAAAAGTCCTCTTTCCTTTCCTAATGTAAACTCCATGAGCCCACCTTTCCCCTCCAGCCAGCCACTCAGAGGCCACTCGCAGGTCTACTGTCTGAGCCCCATGAGTTGAGGATACGTGGAGAGCATCATCTGATATATTTCTGATAGGTTTGGATGTGTCCTGTTGCCCACAATGGAGAATAAACTCCCAACGGTCAGGGTCCACGAGGGTCTCCTTTCTAGCTCTCCATCATGTGGCTCAGGGAGTGTCTCCTGGGTGGTCTGGGCCAAGGCAACAGCCGGCATCTGCTTGGACACTGTCACCAGGGTGGTGTCATTGGGGACACACTTCTCTTGTCAGGAAGATTGGTCACCCAGCTTCCCTGCCCAGGAGACTTTTTTTTTGCAGCAAGTAAAACAAGCCTGGAGATGACACCAGACTCAAAAACTCTGCAAGGAGCAGGGGTGAGAGTTGGCAATGTGATGGTAGAAGAAACCAAAATCTGCTAATTGGTGAACCATTCAAAGAGAACAAGCAATCTGGGGCCGGTTAGCATGGGAACGGGCCACCCTCGTGCTTTTGCAGGCCCCGAAGACTTCTTGGTGTGGCAGCACTTTCTTATTTGTCAAGCACACGTGTACACATGTGTACACACATACATGTATAAAATTATGTGCCAGGCCCGATTTCATCACTTTACTACTATTAACTCACTTAATCTTCAGCAGCCACATGAAGTTAGTACTGTTGTTACCTTCGTTTTACAGGTGGGGAAAGTGAGACACAGAGAGGTAACTTGATCAAGATCCCAGAGCTAGTGAGTCACAGAGCCAGGATGACTGACCAGCCAGGTGGTACCGTCATGCATTAAAATGAAATGCTGAAGTATTAGGAGAATGTGAGCTACTTCCAATATACAGATATTGTGACAAAGAAACATGTCATACATTTGAGAAATAGTTGTATGCAAAATTATTATTTCCTTTATGTTTTAGATACTTTTAGTAATAAGTCCCAGTTACAAAGAACATTTTATTTTTAAAGGAACGTTCCCCCCAGAATTGAAACATGTAGTGTGTATTTAAAACGAAAGAAGTCAGCCCCCTCCCCTTCCACTGCTGCTGAGCGAGCTGTCTTTGCTCCTGCCCATAGCCATGGTCAAGCCTACTCTCCCCGTGTTTCTCCCGCCCTTGTCTAGGTCATGGGGAGGCTTGGATGCCAAGCACTTTAGACAGTCAGGACATGGCTCTGACTTCTGTTGGAAAGAAGACGTAGACTGTGATCACTCATGCAAAACCCTAAGGTATTAACACGGGATGTTTGCAGAGACCAAACTCCCAACTACCACCTATGCTGTCTAGTCAGAAAGTTAAAGATATGTGCGTGGCATGCCAAAGATTGGATGTCGGGTAAAAGCTTTATGACTTCGGAAAACCTCTGGGCCTCTCTGGGCTTTGTTTTTCTCATCTGAGGAATGGGAGACACAGCAGTACATAAGACATAGGGCTGTGGTGGCAGAATCAGCAAAACTTGAAAAGTGCTAAGCACAGTACCCAACGTGGAGAGAGCATTCGGCAAACTTGAGCATCACGGGATGTTACCTGTTCACACTTGTGTGATCCAGGGGTAGAGAGGGCTCAGTCCAGTTGAGCCAGTATGATTGTCACTCCAGGAAATTTGAAACAACAAACAGACACAGAGACTGGAAGTTACTGCAACTAGGTCACATTAATAGCCACTCTCAGGAGGTAGGGTCCATGTTGTTCCCACATCTATCCTTCCCAGCCTTGGTTACTGAGCCTTCACTTCTTTGGGATACCTTTGTATCTTTCCAGTACATTCCTCTTTTTTTTTTGTTTAAAAAAAAAAAAAAAGAAAGTGGTCAAAGGATATAAATAGTATGAATACGTGACTTTACACAAAGCCTTTATCTGTGACACTGTGACACAGGCAGGACAGGGACTTGTTTCCGTGCTCTCTGTGAGAGACTACAGACCAAGGAGCCATGTGCTTTGACCAAGACAGCCCAGTGATGTCAGACGTGGAGCTTAAATCCCAGGCCTAACTGTGCCTTCACAGAGTATATAACCTGCTGGAGAGAGGATGAAATATGTTCAAAAGTAATGGCTGGATATAGTTCTTAAGCCCTCAAGTAACCTGTTTTGTTAGGGAATGCATTAAAAGCATTTTTGCCTTCCTTGTGCATCCCACACATACCAAACATAGTCCTAGATATGTTATACATATTCAGTGAATCTTTTGTTTTTTAATCCCTGTTTTAACTTAGAATGGATTAAGGGACTTCCCTGGTGGTCCAGTGGTTAAAACTCTGCACTTCCACTGCAGGGGGTGTGGGTTTGATCCCTGGTCGGAGAACTAAGATCCCACATGACGCACAGTGTGGCCAAAAAAAAAAAACCAAACAAACAAACCAACACATTAGGGTGGATTAAAACTAAGACATCCCTAGATTATGCCATCCTCCTCTGTGAAAGTGTAAGTTCTGGGCTTGGAGATACAGCTGTGGAGTGTGAGCCGCCCTGGCCTGAGCAAAAAGGGACTCGTTCACTGTTCATTTTGGTTTCTCCTGTTCATGACAAATTGGTCTCCTGAATGGATCGTCCATTTGGTAATTAACTTGGTGAAAGGCTGAGTCTTTCCTGTGCCTAGTATAATATAAGTTCTTACCAATACAAAATAAGGGCTTATTGGGGGCTTGGTAAAACTTCCATGCTATGAGGTATATACAGTTTATAAATCAGCCAACACGTATTTATGACTTACCTACCTGGTGCTCAGTAGTCAGTGACAGAGCCTGGCTCCTGTTGCAGGGAGACATATACTGAGAGAAAACCGATTGCAAGTAACTATCTCCAGCCTTGCTTTGGATTCTCGGTCACATCTTATTCTTTTCTTTTCCTCTCAAGGGTCGAGATTACTGTTCGGAAGAAGAAGATATCACATAGCACCAATTCTACCACTCAAACCGGGAGCTACTACTGTGTAAATAGGTTACACCCCACGTTGAAATCTTTGCAAAGGTCGGTTCTCTTCAGCGAACAGCACTATAGCAAAAGAAGATCGTTCCATATCGTATCCCCATTAAGTTACAATGTTTCTTAATGAACTTGCAAAGGAATATTGCTAAAAACAAACAAAAAAAAAAACTGTTATCGAACTTTCTTTGTTGCTGCTAGTTAAAACTTGTTGCAACTTTTCACTTCTCTCAGTGTCCAGGTCTGCAGCAAAATTCTGCAATTTCACCTTAAAGATACTGTTGGTTTTACAGATGCTCTCCAACCTATTTTCTATAAGATGAGGTAGTGGTGAACTCAGATATCCAACTTCTGCTCTAGACCGGTTCCGCTTCTAAGACAAGCGCCTCCTTCCCTCTCTCCTCCCTCCCTGCCCTCCCCCCCGCCCCAGCAGTCCAAAGCCTTGCTTCTCACTGGCAGTGTTGCGCTTTGGAGATGGGACGGTTGCTATGGCAAAAGCCTTGTTTCTCTGCGAAGAAGAAGTAGAGGCGCTGTTATCGATTAAAAGCATGTTGTGACATGACTCCTGGAGGTGACATAGGAGCGAACGGCAGTTAGTTTCATTTCCTGGGTCTCTTTAATCAAAGATCAAGCTTGCAGCGTCAGTTTTGCTCAGATGCAGACGGAAGTGTGATCACAATCATTTTGGATCCCTCTTGCCTACTTTTTTTTCTAAGAAAATAAACATTTTACTGTTTTTATGTTTCCTTGTCTTCTCCCATTCATCCAGCTCAAGTGTTTTACGATGCTCCTGGGTGCGGAAGACGAGCCCTCCTTAGCAGTGACTCCTCAGCGGCTCCTTGCTATCCCACTTATAACCCACCAGGCATTCGCGGTACTGACAGTGGTCAGAGGAGGTGAGGGGACATCCCACGGCTTTTTAGGAGGGCCCGAAACCACCCTGTTACCTTTCATCTTGTTAGCAAAGAAACCACCCTACTTCCGAATCCTCTCCCTTCAAAATGTCACGCGGGCCTTGCCACTTCCTTTCTCTTACTTGCAGTACTGGATGGTGTGGTGAAAAGCGTGTGCCGACTGGAAAACATAGTACATTGACCCTGGTGATGATATTCGGAGATGCGAAAGCCAAAGCCCCGGGCAGTAGTGGGGAACATGAACTGTGGGTTTGGTAGAGTTTATTTTTCCATAATTCTATGAAGAGAATGGTCTCTTCTCAAAGACAGAAATAATATTTTTAACAAACGTTGTCACAAGTAAATAGCCATCAAAAGGAGAAAATAACTTTTGTATTTTTTTAACACGTTCGATAGCTTGGACGGGGGTTGTCTTTGTTACTTTCAGGGGAGGGCACCCTATTCAGCGCCACGCCAGCAGTGTCCAGGTTTGGGTTTGGCCCACAAAAAAAAAAAAAAAAAAAAAAAAAAAAAACACAGCAAAAGCGCTGTGTGTTTCTCTGTTTGCAGGGTTGCGAACGCGAAAGGCCTCAGTATCAGCCACACCGCCCCCCTCCGAAGGTGGGGGTAGTTAATACGCTGTGGGTAGTCGAGAGATCACCTGCCACAGAATAGAATAAGAAGCTAAGTGTGTTCTTGCTGTGAAGGTGAGCCTTGACTTGAAAATCCATCCACAGACCTGGTGGTACCACTGATGTGTTCAGGGGGAGGTTGCTTATCTCCTTTTAGACCCAGCACACACCAAAAGCGAGGGGAAGGAAACTCAGTCAGGCGCTAGAGAAAATGGACTCAAGTGTTAGCAACAAAAGCCCTTCCTTCTTTCAGCCGGCAGCAGCAGCTATTTGGGGCGGGGGGGGGCAGCTGTGGTTGTTACATAAATAGAGACGCAGCCAAAATTTCAGGCTTTTTACCCAGCTTCGAGCAGAAAAAACGCAGGGAGAGTTCGCGTCGCCTAGGGTTTTACGTCCCCTCCCTTTCTATGGTTTTTGGCCAAGTGACTAAAATAGTTTTCCCCAGCTGTAAACGAACTGCTAAGCCCCACCTTAAACTTGTGCGCCAGTGACTCGTTCACTGTTCCGAGGGTGACCTTTTCCCGAGATTCCTTGTTCTTATCCAGCAAGAATGAAGCAAACACTGAATGTCTTCCATTTGGCTCCTCTATTTGGTGTCTCAGATAGTGTCTTCCCAGAAAATCACCACCTTCCACGTGGAGATGAAACAGGCTCACGTCATTTTTCTTACGGTCACGTTTAACATTTTGACATGATACACATGTACACAGAACCACGTGTCTCTGGAGAATCTGATTGTTGAGGGTTACGTGAAACCCGAAGTGTTGTGCCCGTGAGCCAGTGGCTTTTCACCTGGAGTTCTGTCCCCCGGGTTTAACACGGGGTACCTCTTTGATGTGCAGAAGCGATGTCATCTGCAGACACATTCGGTACATCTAGAAACAGAGCTGAGAAATGGGGTGGCAGAGCCAGTTGGCATGAAATGCTTGATTATGTTAGCAACACTCAAAACTGTCTGTTTTCCATTTGTTGGTTTTAATCATAAAATTGTCAAGGGATCTGTGTTTGTACTTTATTTTTTTATGCCTTCTGAAAAGGTCTAATGCAAAAACATTTTGCCTTTTTTTTTCCCCTGTGTATCTGAACATTAAGCCCATTGTCTCAGATACAGTGAAAGAATAATCCAGAAGCTAGTGCTTCTGCTGGCTGTCATCTCTGAGGACTCAGGGAGACGGAAGGAAGGAGGGAGGGAAATGGTCTGGCGGATGGAGGTATAGAAAAAGGATGAGAAATGGACTGAGAAGTATTTAGGACAGAGAGGGGCGATGGGATGGCTGTGTGCCCGGTGCGATTCAAAATCCAGCTGCTTAGTGGCCAGTGGGTGGGGCAGACTGTCGACAAGATTTACAGCTGGATTACACACGCCTTATGGGCTCTGAGTTGTAGAATTGTAAAAGTTTAGCAGTATGTGCGTAGCTTTCTTTTGGTTGGCAGAGATTCAGGATCATGGAGTACTGCTGTCATAATTGAATGCGTGTTTGTTACTGGCAGAGAACCCTAAAAGAGGCTTTTACCTCATGATGCCTCCTAGCCCCAGGCTGGAGCGTAGGGTGGTGTTATGGTCTATTTAGGGACAAAGAAGGTACAAAGTCTGGAGACAGAAAACTAGGTCAGCCCTCAGACACAGCAGCGGCGACCCACCAGCCTGCTGTGAGACAGGTCTCTCCCCGTCCGCAGTGCCCAGGGTCTGAGACGGAGCTTTGATGCCCTGATTGAGGAGGAGCCTTGGTTCTTTAGTCCTCCGTGCTGGTGCCAACCTCCTGCACCTCCGTGTCAGGGGCTCACCCAGGGTCAGAAGCAGCTATAGCTGCAACCTGACAGCCCCCGGGAGCAGGTCCAGGGACGATGGCGCGCCCCCCCCCCCCTTCGGTCCCAATTTGAGTTATAACTTTGTCTTCCTCACAGTCTCGTTGAGACTTATTTTCTCTTAGGGCCACACTCTCCCATAAGCCTGCTAAGAGCAGAGATTATACCTCTTCTGCAGTTTACCTCAGCAGCCTAGGAGGCCCGTTGGCATATTGATTACAAGTCCTGCTTAGACACTGGGCAAGAATTTAAAAGAGCGTTTCCATGTCTGCTGGTCTTAGAAAAGAAACTCAATTAAATATGTCAGTATCATAGGAAGAAAAATTATCAAGTTCTCAATCTAGGAAAATACTGACTCTGAATCTTGGACTCCGGGACTCTGATATATTTTTTATGAAAGGCAAAACAATTGGTATCTAAGGCTCTCTCCTTCCTCCTCCCAGCTCCCTCATAAAAAAAAAAGGTATCAGATTGCACTCTATAATTTTACATAAAATCTGCCTTGCATGCTTTTCCCCCGGAAGACATGCTCAGAGCTTTATTTCTTTGTACCTCTCAGAAATTAAACTTTTTGCTAAGTTTTGCTTAAAACCCTAGTAGAAGAGTAAGGCCTGGTTGGGGAGAGGGAATATATATTGAAGGGCATAATGAAAGGGTAGCTCGAAGCAGGAACATGGCTTCTCAATGTCATGGGTGGATTACTGGACCTCCCCACCTCCACTCCCGGCGCTTGTATAATGCTGGGTGAGGCAATCGACTTCCACCCTGCAAATATGACCCTGCCGTAGACCTTTGGAATTTCATGGATAAGGTCTATGAATTGCCTTTTACCAATGAATGGACATGTTTTTCCAAGGGGGAAAAAAATGCCCTTGACTTCAGTCACCTTTTTGTATGTCTCTGGAAGAGGGTCGAAAGCTATGGAAGAAAATGAGGATTGTGGGTAAACAGATTTACTTTTGTGACAGACCTTAGGACTCGCTCACTAGCTATGCCATGCTTTTCAGAAGACTCTTGTACCTTATCTGGGATCTAATCTAATCTTGGGGAAAGAGGAAAAGGAACTAACATTTATTTTTTAAACTCACTCTGTGTCAGATAACTGTGCTAGGCATTTTTATAATTGTCTTGTCACAGTAATCCTGGGAAGTGAACCTATTACCCCCATGTTCTAAGTGGTGTATCTTAAGTGTAGAATTCCTATATCCAACATAAATGGCCATGTTGAAAGAAGGAAAGATGTCATTCAAGTGTTTTCCTATTCTTTTTTATTATTACTATGCCCTTTGCAATGCGACACTGTGAAAACAGCCCTTTGGGGGCATCTCCCTTTTCCAGAATCTCTCCTTGGCTCACCACCAGCTTGGTTTCCTCATGGGGAGTGTTTTACTTGGCCTTCCTATATCTGCTAAAGCTACAAACAAACCAGGAGAGGCCAGCAGGGTGTTAGTGCCCAGAAGGGAACGGCTTTGGGATTTCAGGCGCATATCTCTTTCCTTGGAATCCTTTCAGCATGTGGAGAAGGAGGCTGGTATCTGCAGTTAGGTATCAGATGTGACCAGAACAGGCTTTTGAGTATTCTGATTTCTTTCCTGGGTCCCAAGGCTTGTTTCATCCCAGGATGCATCTTTTTAAGGTGAAAAGCCTTAACCTCCGGAGAAGTTTAGGAGAGTCTGATCTCCAAAGGTGGAGGAAAGGCAATACCTGGACCATTAACTTGAAATCCTTTCTTGTGAGCTAGGGTTTGACATCTCTTTTTGATCTTTGGACTGGGGCCTCTATATTTTCCAGGCTAGTTTAAGCATTGAAACTAGATGTGAATCTCTTTCAAGACCTTAAATGTTTTAGATAGTCATGTAGTGACTTGGATAGGCATTTAACTAATTTGTTCCAAGGTCAGAAGAGCCCAAGAATTCCCCAGAGTTCCTCTCTTTGCTTCTAAAGGCACAACCTCTAAAGAAGATGACTCATGTCTCCATGGCAACTGTTAAAGGTGCTGCCTAGAGGGGACCTGCCTCCACCCTCACTTACTTAGCTTGAAAGAATCAAAAGAATTTCCTTGTGTCAAGGGGGTGCTATGTCCAGTTTTCTTATGAAAACTGTTGTCAAGATTCCTGCCTCTTTCTGACATGGTAGCTGTCAAATTCCTTCAAGATGATGTAGGAAATGGCTCTTATCTCTTGGAAGCCAGAGAAATTGCTTTAATTCACCAAGACTCACCCCTAAACCAAAGGCCTTATTCTAATGCTGTCTTCCCTCTCTACTCTGAATTCTCCCTTCTTTCCTTTCCAGGGGTTGTTTTTAGCCCAAGGCTTTGCATCTGATTGAGTAAGACTTAGAGGCAGTAAAAAGAACACCGTGAACTCAGCCAGAACCGCCTTAGGGTCCCTAGGGTTGAGAATAGCTCTAGGACCTCGGGGACCCCTGGGCTTAGACCCAGAAGTGATAGAACAGCCCCTGATTTCTGGCATTTCAGTCCAGATCTTCAAGGACTGTTCTCCCTTGACAGTCAAGTGAGCAAGGAAAGTTTCGCAGTAGATTGCAAGCCAGCTTTTCCGTATCTATTTTCCTGGAGCAGAACAAGGCAGCTGCCTTATAGGACTCTAAATTTGGATCAATTTCCTAACACACACACACACACCCCCCACAGAAAGATACATGGAGAAAAAATATATAACTACTTTATCAGTGAAGTACTTCAAGGAAGAGCTGCATTTTGCCGTACTGTAATCTCTAAGATAATGTCTAGGAAAGCATTCGTGTAATTATAATAATACCAAACTAGGAAAAGCTAGTGATCACTCTCACGAAAGTCTGAGTTAGACTCGAATAGGAGGATGAAGGTCTGCTGGTCGTCAGGTCTTGTGCCCTCTCCGTGCCAGGATGCCTGCCACTAGCATCTTTCACTCACCTGGGCTTTAACCTGGACTCTGGCAGCCTTTCCCAGCTCCAGGCACATACAGGACCCATCCCTCAGGACACGTGCCAGGTCTAGCCGTATACCCCAGCGTTTCTCACACGCTCTCCCACTCAGCCAGTATGTCCCTGACTGTGGCACTTCAGCAGCTCCACTGGGCACTGGGACGCCAGCGACTGGGGTTGGGGCCCCTTCGTCTAGGTTGGCCCAGATGTAACATCTTTAGCATTGCCTCTTCCAGTGTCGGGCTCTCATTTATTTGACAGATTATTTGGAGCCCCTAGTATACTCCAGGCACTGAGCTAATCCCCAGCAATACACGGTTGACCCAAGCCCAGCTCCCGCCCTCGAGGAGCCCACCATTAGTGGGGAAGACAGTGTGGGAAGTGCCGCTGCAGGGAATTACTGGGTGCCGTGGGAGGCGCTCAGAGGCACAGCCGCCCAGCTTTGGAACTCGGGGGCTTCCTAAAAGAGGGGACATCAAAGCTCCAGTTTGTCAGAGGCCTGAGGGAGAGCATTGCAAAGGGCCTTCCTGGCCGAGGGGACAGCATGGCGCTCGGCCAAAGGAGGGACAGCGTGGGTTGTCAGGGCCTGTGTGCAGAGAAGCAGCTGGAGCTAGGAGTTGAGGAGGGAGAAGAGAGGGACGTGGCCAGGGCAATCAGTGACCCAGCCCAGGGGGCATAAAGAGAGCTGTAGGTGACGCTCTGCCCCCTCTGAAGCCCACTGCCGAGGCCACCCAGTGAGGTAAGTGTGATCCCCATCAGGACCAGATTTTCCCTCCTCGCCGTGGAGGTACACGGTTGGTCGCTGAGATGATTTATTCCTGTGTATCCTCCACCCCTCCCCCAGCTCCTTGTCCTCTCCCCCAGAGGTGTTTGATTTCAAGAGCTTTAACCTGGGCTGGATTTAGAGACATACAGGGGACAGCTCTGGGTCATCCTGACCTGGCTGTAGAACCACCAAGGCTAAAAATACCTCTTGGGAACAAGGCGGCCAAGACCCCGGGATGAGGGTGTACCCTAAGATAAATACACGGGAAGCCACCTAGGGCTTCCCAACTCGGGGGTGTGAGGTCTCCATTCATTCTACCGAAGGGCAGCCTCCCTTGGACAGCCTTTCCCCGGGTTGGGTCATACCTGGCGGCCGAGCCTCTGCCGTGTCTGCAGTGTGCACCTGTGTCCTGCCAAAGAAAGGGGAGTTAACAAACAGAAACAGAAAAGCACAGATGGATCGCGTGCACATGGAAAATACCCGCAAGCCTAGGCAGCTGCCGTGAGCCTCGTGGGGACGGGGAGGCCCCTGGAGCCCTGCGCTCTTTGCGAGTGACGCAGGGAAGGCTCAGAGACAGCAGACAGAGTCTCTCTGTGCAGACAGCTCGCGGTGCCTTTTAGGTTTTCCAAAGAACCTATTCAGAGCTCAGAGCGTTGGGTTTCTCTTCCCTTTGCCCCCAGACAAATAATTAGAGACTTTATAAGAAGAAAAAGAATTAGATGAATCAAAATACCAGCTGTGAGGCAGCATGGTTGCAAGAAACTCAAGAAAAGGCCACAATAGGTAACAATTTCCGTGAGGAGTTGGAGGCACTGGGGGCTGAAGGCAGTTTTCCTAGCTGAGGGGCTCAGGTCTCCTGACCCCAGAGGGCCCTGAGGACGGCTTGGGGCTCACCTCTTTTGCAAGACCTCCACACCTGCCCTCCTGGGTGCAGCCTGGCATATTCACCAGCCTTCTGGACCCTTGGAAAGATTGTCGCTCAAACACCTACTCTTTTCCCAGATACTCCTCTGGCTCCTTACTGAGGAATTTCTAATTCTGTGTCTTGTGGTTCCCACGCGACTATCCCACCAGCCTAGACGTTTTAATTAGAACTCGGCCTGTAGTAATCACGATGCTGGAAACTGACAGAATATTTGGCCTCAAATACACCTACTTTAAAATGAAGGTCCTGGAAGGTCCCCTTGGTCGGGGCGTGGTCATGGAATACGGCCAGGTTTGCCTTAGGACACCCTCTCCCCATTGTCTGCCCTGGTCCAATTCCCTCTCCATCACCAGGAAGAGATCAAAATGCTTCCCTGCCAGGTGTCAGTGGCTGTGTATTTGCTCTTCCCAAGGGCATTTGTGTTTTATTTAGGATGAGGCGTTACATTCAAGGAAAATCTAGTGGCAGGATCAGGAGACATCAGCTCTCATTCAGGTCTGGGAGATCATCTTGAGGCATTGCTCTCCTGAGCACCTGCAGAGGCTTCCTCAGGTGGGCGTGGGAGCCCCGCAGGGAAGCCTGCCCAGCCCTCCACGTGCACGTGAATTCTGTAAAGCGGTGGGTGCCCATCTGTTTGGACCACACGTGGCTGTCAGCAAAAACCTTGTGAGATGCATCCCCCCCCGTATGTTTATTAATTTAAAGTATATATTCATATACTTCTGTACTAAAACATTAGGCACATTTTTAAAAGTGCACAACATAGAAATTTTTAAAGAATAAGATACAAAATATTATAGACAGAGGTTCTGGTATTTTCACTCTGAAGCCCTGAGGGTTTGGGTGCCCCCTAGTATTAATATGTGCACAGCCACTTTGGACACCAACCACCATTTCAAGAGCAAATCCTCACACCTTGATGGCATCCATCCCAAACTACTGTGCTGGCACTTGGCCTGAAGCATAGGAAGGTCTTAAAGCAAAATCCCCAGGAGATCCTAATCTGGGAGACAGGGCAAGCAAACTCTCAAATGGCATAAACTTAAACAATTCAAAACCCCATCCGACAGGAGAGTGGACTCCCTAGGCAGTAGTGGCTATAGGTGCTAAGAAAAGATCAGGTACACTATACAGAGCCATGGGGTTGCTCATATTCCCTCTCTGGGTCTCCAGAAAAGGACATTTGGCAATATCCCCAGCTCTCTCATGATTGGAATTCTTTGAACCCTCAAAGTTCTTCAGTAGTACTATTATTCCCCACAGCGCAAGTGGGTCCACGTCGCTTGAATATTATTTCTGATTTGACCACCAAGATATGATGATGATTCTGTTTCATTTGAAAAGGGTCTGAGAAGGTATACAGGTCTAATTATATATACATATTTATACATGTGTATTTTTGTTTATTGTTACATTTTGACATTGGACTTTCTATTAAATAATTTTTAACAGTTGACCTGGCTTTGTGCTTTTTTGTGCCTTTCTTTCTCCCTGGATCTCAGGGAAGGGGCTGTTATAAACGTCTGCAAAAGATCTTGGGGCCTTCCTGTCCGTTCTCTCTTCTGTCTTCTTCCCTACTGTGTGTACATAAGTTCAAGTTCTGTTTTTACAGGAGATGTACTACATCAAGCACCCACTTGGAAAGCCCCCAACCTTGTTTTCATTGCCTCCAACTTTCAGGGACAGCCCCACTCAGTCCCTTCAGCTTCTGCAAATTCATAAATTCAGATTTGATGAAGTTGCAAAAAAGAGCAATGACAAAAAATGATGCCATGAGACTCTCAAATCTCTTGTACACCCCTTTCCCTCCACCACACACACACACACACACACACACACACACACAGTCCTAGATGTGAGACCTTGGACAAGTTACTTAACCTTCCTGAACCTACTTGAAAACAATACTTTTCTCATTGGTTTGATTTGAGGAGATCCCATAGTAAATGCTCAGTAAACAACCACCCACTTCCCAAAGGCACTCATTCAGCCAGCTGACATTTGTTAATTACACAGTGTATGCCGGGCACTGGGGTCTCCCAGGTAGGGGGTCAGGGATGTGAGGAATTAAGGAATTCCCCTCTCCAAAGTTAGATGCAGGGGGAGCAGTATGAAAAATGAGGTATGTGCCTTAGAGTTTCTCTCGTCCCCCACCCTCAAACGCCATGACTATCTGACACATTCTGGACGCTGAAAACAATTGATTCTCCCACTACGCTCGCCTTCCAGGATCTACCAGAGAGAAATACACACACACATAGTCTCAAAGCATGAAGCCAAAAGCAGTTTCTCTTGGTTCTGTCTTCCCTGTAGCACCAGCCTTTTCGCCTCTGACAGGCATTGATCTGATCAGCCAGCCCAGCCAGCCTCTGTGCTTCACCGTGGCTCTTGGGAACAGATTTTCTTTGTGATTTCCTAATGGTTTGGTAGTGAGAATAAGGGTGGGAATGATGAAGGGAGTGGAAGGGAGGGTCTGCCAGCCAAGGGGAAAGAGTTGATAACTATTCCCAGGGTTTTTCCTGCCAGCAGTGGAGCTGGAAGTTCAGATTTACTGCTGAGTTTTACAGGTTGTCAAACAAGGCAAAAGCCCAAGCTTCTGCCCAGAGGAAACCTGGGACCCAAGCTTGTTCTTTCCGAAATAGTAAGCCTGTTTCTCCCTGCAGAAGCTCGCTTGAAATCACAAGGCCAGCCAAGCTTGAAGGGTTTCCTAACCCCACCTCACTCCCGACTGCACCTCACACACATACACACATGCTGGTCCCCTGTAGCCCTGACTGGGAACTTTGGGAGCTTCCTTTAACCTCAAGCCACAGAGAAGTCAAGCTGCAGAGGAGACCGCAGGACTGCCCCTCGTGTCCACTCCCCAAGCTCTTGCAAGCAATGTCAGTGTCCAGTCCACTGGTCGTAGCTGGACTGAAGCCTGCACGTGGTGGCCTGGAGTTCTCTTACTTGGAAGCGGGAGTGGCGGGAAGGGACACGTGAGTGATGGAGGGAAGAGGAAGACCGATTGGATAAAGCCTCATCAACAAATCGGAGGGAAATGAGTGAAACGAGACCACAAGTGCTCACACTCGGCCTGGCCCAGCGGATGGCTGTAGAGGACGGGCGCTTCTCCTCAGGGGTCTCCCGGCCACCAGCACCCCTGCCACTGGCACTGCCCACCCACCATTTCCATCCCGAAAGCTCAAAGTCATCTGGTGGGGAGCATGAAGTTTTAACTTACTAGATTCACATCATGTTACCCACTCTCTGACAGAACCCAGCTTCCATTGGCCACTGCTCTTAGCCGGGTCCTTACCCTGTACTACCCTGCCATGTTTATTTTCCTACTCTGGTTCCTGCTCTCCCCTCAGGAAGACTCTCCCATTTCTCCTTATTACAGAAAATTGAACTTCCTTTGAGATCCAGTTAAAACTGACCACTTGTATGAGACCTCGTCTTATGACCCAAGACATGCCAATCTTTCCTGCCACAGAACTTCCCTTTCAGCAGAGGCCAGGTGTTGGGGGGTGGGGGGTAGAAGCCCTGAGAGGCTTGAGCCACAGAGAGTTGTGGTGTAAGACTAGGTCTCCAAGTGTAAGGTGAAGCCTAGAAACCAGGTCAAGTTCAAATACTTACTAAGAGCCGAGTTGCCGGTACTGAGGAAGGGTGAGCCCATGGCAGAGCCCGGAGGAGGCAGGTAGCAGGTCTGAAAGCTGTGATGGTCATGGAGGGAGTATTCAGGGAGAGAGTGGAGCATCTGTGTGCAAGGAGATGCGTAAAATAAATAAGCAACAAGGAGATAATGTACAGCACAGGGAATTATACCCATTATCTTGTAATAACTTATAATGGAGAACAATCTGCAAAAACACTGAATCACTATGCTGTACACCTGACACCAATGCAATATTGTAAATCAACTATACTTCAAAAGGAAGAGAAAGAAAGGAAGGAGAGAAAGGTAGAGAAAGGAAGGAAGGGAGGGAGGGAGGAAGGAAGGAAGGAGGAAAGAAAGGGAAGGAAGGAAGAAGGAAGGAAAGAAGGAGGGAGGGAGGAAGGAAGGAAGGAGGAAAGAAAAGGAAGGAAGAAGGAAGGAAAGAAGGAAGGAAGGGAGGGAAGTAGAGAGGGAGGAAGGAAGGAAGATGTGTGCCAAACTATACATTACAAACAATGTTGTAGCATTATTTCTAACGGAAAAACAGAATGCACTCTTAATGCCCATCAAAAAGAGAATGGATAAACAGTAGTTTAGTTAATTTTGTATCAACATGAATAAACCTCAAAAACAGAGCAGTGAGTGGAAAACATGCAGAGGATACAGTATGATGCCACTCATATAAAGTTTGAAAGCTTTCAAAATCATATATATATTGTGTGTGAATGCCCTACGTGTATAATAACGTGCATAGAAAAACATACATGGGAAAGATAAATACCAATTTCAAGAAAGGGAGGGGGGAGGGAGGGCAGGAAGTGGCACAGGGGAGGGTTAACAATGTTTCAGTCTTTTAAAAAATTAACTGAAGCAGATATGGGGAAATAGGTGTGTGTTTGGAAAATATTCCCTATACTCTTTTGTGTGTTCAAAAAAAGACCTCATGCCAGTGACCAGCTGCAGCTGGTTTAGACTCAGAGGCTGCCGTCAGCCACGGATGAGACACCAAAGCTTTACCGGGAATGGACATCACTCCTCTCAGAGCTCTGGTAGCTTTGGAAATCTGTGCTTCATCTCATATATTTAGGTCCTCTTCTGTGGTTTTCCCACACAGAGAGCAGATCCCCTGAAGTCCCACAGCCCCTAGCAGTGAGCTGCGCATAGAACTGGACTGGACAAACTTTTTTTTTTTTTTATTGAAGTATAGTTGATTTACAATGTCTTAATTTCTGCTGTACAGCAACATGATTCAGTTATACATATATACATTCTTTATCATATTCTTTTCCATTATGGTTTATCACAGGATATTGAATATGGTTCCCTGTACCATGTAGTAGGACCTTGTTGTTTATCCATTCTGTATAAAATAGTTTGCATCTGCTAATCCCAAACTCCCAATCCATCCCTCCCCCATCTCCCTCCCCTTTGGTAACCACAAGTCTGTTCTCTAGAGCTGTGACTCTGTTTCTGTTTCGTAGATAGGTTCATGTCGTATTTTAGATTCCACATATAAGTGATATCGTATGGTATTTCGACAAATGTTTTGTGGGCTGATTTCTCTCATCATTTTCTCCCTGAATGAAACTCTATCAATCACTTCATGTAATTCCCATTTGCATAACACATGCTGTCCACGTGCATCTCCGTCCAGGCTGCCCAGCCCACCTGGGGCCTCACACACGGCCCCTCAGACTTGCCCACGACCACTTCCCACAAGGCTCAGAAACCATGGTCTGCAGTCTAGAAAACGTTGAGGAAGAGGTTTAGCAGGTATGGAGTGACGCTGAAGGACGAGAGAGAATCCCACGTGCTGGAGGCGGGAACTTCCTAAGACGCAGTGAGTTGTTCAGCACAGTTCCAAACATCAGAGGAGAAAGGCCTGCCAGTAGCTCTCCTTCCAGAACTTGGTTCCTCCAAGAGTTTTATGGCTCAAACAAATGGCGTTAACAGGGGATAAATGCTAGGAGTGAGTAGGACTTGAGGATCACACACACACACACACACACACACACACGCACAAATAAAAGAGAAGGCATCACTTGGACAAACGTCATTGGTTCATTCTAAGACAAGCTTTCATTAACGGTCGACTCTGGGGGGGGGTCTCAACAGGGGCTGCACATTAGGTCACATGGGGAGCTTTTCAGACCACCAGTGTCCAGACCTCAGGTCACTTAAGTCAGGATTTCTGGGAGGAGGGCTGGGCATTTTTAAGCATCTCCCCAGGCCACTGTGAGACACAGGGAGGGTCCCCGGGCTATTTGTCTACCTAGCATGCCACTGAGATGGGCACCAGCAAACAAAGCTGGACAGAATAAACCCTGCTCCCAGGGAGCTACAGAATAGTAGGGCGTGGGTCTGTACACACACTCCAAGGGGCTGTGAGAGCCCAGCAAAGGAAGCACTCAACTCTGCTACCAATCTCGATGGTGAGAATGAGCCAGGAAAGGCGGGGAGTGAGGAGGACCCCCGGTGACACATGAAGGTGAGTCTCTCGTGTTGATGGGACAAGAGAATGAATCAAGCCCTAGAAGACGAAGAGCTCAGGCTAGGGAAAGGCCTCAAGGGTTCATCTGGTGTCCAGACACGATTTTGCTCAAGCCATTCCAAGGAAAGAGAATTTCGTGAACCCACCCATCCTGGGCAGGAGGTTTAGCCCTCATCGCTGACCTCAGGCAGAAGCCTAAACCTGCTCCTACCTTGTGGTGTTCCTCACCCAGCTGCCCTCAGCCCTCAGTACACCCCTGGCTCTGGGAGATGCCTTCAGGATAAAACACAGCATCTAGGGAATGAGTTCCTTTGCCCCAAATTGACAAACCTCAGGGAAGGCAGATTCCACCCCCAGAAAAGCAGGGTCCCTGGTTGCAAGGGACTGAGGGCAGTGGCTTCTCATCCTCTCTGCAGCATCTCTCAGCTGAATAAAAAGAACAGGATTTACACACCCAGGACGTTCCATGGGGCGGAGCTAGAGTGGGGTGATGGGTGGTGGTATAATGATTAAAATTGAGGCTGCAGTGGTTGAATGCCTGGTGAGTTTGGGAATTGCCAGCTGGGATGTTACCCAAGATATATGCATCCCCCCATGTGGGTCAGACGGGCTCACGGCTGGAATTTCAAGCACTTGCTCCAATTGTTCCCGGAGTTCTGGTCATTGATATGCTCGGCGCTTGGTCACTGACCTGACGCAGGGTTCTTGTGGTTTGCTCTCATATCTGGGACTGAGAGCCTTGAATACAAGCAACGCAGACAGGATCCAATAAAAAGCAGTTGTAAAGACTGACCTGCCACCACCCTGCTTCCCAGGGCCCCAGCTGTGGGGTGAGGCTGCCGGGAGGGAGGGATGCTGGCTGGTTTCCCCACAGTCCTTTTGTGTCAGCTGAAGGCTCCCCTGAACACTTCCCGTCTGCTACAAACCAAGGCTGGGGCCCACAGGGATACGAGTCTCCCATGATCAGACTGGAATACAAATGGAGTCGCCAATTTAAAGATCAGGTTAGATGGCGTGGAACGGGAGGGGCACACAAGGAGAAACTCCTTTCCAAAGCTCCGTCATTCTACATGTGAAAATTCAAGTCACTAACAAGGCTCTGTCTGTTTTCGCTTCCCACCCCCTCTTCCCAGGCCCTTGCCCAAAAAAGGAGAAAAGGAAGCTTTAAATCGTCACCCTAAATCCTCTTTTATCCTTGACATAATCTGCCAGGATTTGTGCCCCTGCCAATGCAGTGGGATTCTGGTGCCCCAGGGGCCCCTTTGACTCCTGACAGGGCCCACAAACATCTCCCCATTCCCACCCCTCCTCCCCCCAGCACACAATTGGAAGGAAAAAGCTTGAAGATTTTCCAAAATATAAGTAAATAGTGTCATCGGGGTAAGTAGGAGGACCTGGGTAAGCAAATCTCTTCACATACTGAAACCTGGTCATAGTCAGAGCTGAGTTCCCTCCCTCAAATCCCAGATGAGATGAGCTTCTTAGCAGAAGCTGAGTCTACCAAACACTGGCAGAGTCCACGTCATTGGGGGGAAGTGTGACATCAAAGCCATCAACTGGTTCCCAACTGATCCATCCTCCTAATGGTCACTGCCACATGTGGAACAGAGACTAAATGTTCTCTCACATATTCCTCCAGATAACCCCTCTAAAGTAAGCTCTGTTCTCTCATTTTACAGTTGGGGAAACTGAGCCTCAGAGAGATTGAGTAACTTGCCCAAGGTCACACAGCAGTATGTGGTAGAACCAGGATCAGGTCATCTGACCCAGAGGCCTGGCTTATAACCATTCGGCCATAGTGCCACCGACATGTGTGCCTTGGGTCAGCATGCCATGTCATCTCAGTTTGGTCATATTCTTTGCCTGGGCCACCATTGAGCCAGCTTCTCGAACTTCTTTCCAGTATGCTCTCGCCTTCCCTTCCTTCAGCTGGAACAGGTACCCTAAATGTGTCTCTCCTGGACCGAATCCACAAAGTACTCCTCACTAGTGGACATATGCTGCTGTGAGCACATGAAAGGGACCCCAGGCAGCCCTTCCCTCGCAGCACCTACCGCAGGGGGTTCCTTGCTTTTCTTCCCTCCTTCCTCCCTTCCTCTCTCTCTCTCCCTCTCTGCCTTCCCAAGCTTTCGGCTAGCATTTCCAGCTTTTCTACATGCCAGCTAGATGAGCCATCAGAGTCGGCACTGGTCATTCAAAGGAGGTCTTATAAATTCCATCCTCTTCCCCCAAGACCATTCCTGACAGACCTGTCCCCATGACAGGGTCACTGTAGCATTCTCAGGGCCCTACCAGCTGAGAGGGTCCCACAGCTCTCAGCAGACGACCGCCTTTTGTCAAAGGCATTTTGTGAAGGACTTAATGCGTTGTCACTGAATTTGTTTACCATTGCTACATGACTTATTGGGCTAAGGGGCAATGAAGGCAGGCATCTCGTATAGCCCATATAGCCACCTCTGCACAGCACCTCCAGAGTACTCAATTCTTGCTGCTGACTGGCTGAGCCAGGTGGCCACTGAGTGCACGTGACAACCAGCAGCCAATCAGCGCTCCCCACACCTTTTTAAAAAGATTCACATGTGTTTAATGTGTATAAAGCCAAGAAAAAGACAGTCCCAAATTCGATAGCAGTATTCTGTACAATTCATACGGTGGGGTTGAGAGGGAAGGTGAAGAGGCCGTAGAACCTACACCCCAACATGTACAAAAATAATAGCAATTCCCACCTGCAAGGAAGACATAGCTCTTTTTCCAGCCACCCGGTCTGAGTGAGGGGACATATCACAGTAAACCCAGCACGGTGGGAGCTAACCCATAGGGGCCCAAGGGGCTGGTGGGGGTAAGGAGGGGCAGTAGTCCTAGGGGAGGGGCTCTGAGGAGGTCCTGAGGCGGTTGTCGGCTGTGCGAAAGCTCAGCAGCTTGTCCACCATGGGCGGGCATAGAAGAGCTGACTTGCCAGACTCTTGGGGCGGCTGTGCTTCTCCAGGAGATTCAGGCAGTACTTGTGGAAATCCGGCTTCTAGTCGATGTAGGTCACAGCTGCCATGCTGGGCACAGGATGAGTTTGCTGTGGTCCTGGAAGACGTCGCAGGATGTAGGATGATGGTGCTGTGCTTGCAGAATCAGGTAGGCAGGTAGGGTTGTTGGACTAGTTCATCACCTTCCCGTGGGTACCCACCTTCAGCAAGTGTTCACTCATGTAGTTTTGGAAGTACTTGGAGAGTGATCTTCACGGAGGAGTTGGGATGGGAACTCACGGCGAGGGAGAACTCTGCACCACCGTGCTCTATGAACCACAGACTGTCACCAAGGCACCAAAGGATGAGGTGAGTCCAACCATCGGAGAACACCCCCGACACTTTGCTACACGGCTGATGCCCGAGGCTGCACTTGTCCCAATCGTCCCCCGCTTGCTGACTCAGAAGATGGGGGTGCCAGAGGGACCCTCAGCCTCCTCTTGCCTCACCAGCCCGTCTCAGAGGGCCTGGAGGCATTCACGCTATGCAGCCGCTATAGCATGTCACCAAGGTGGCACTCTCTGGTCTCCTGGACCACTGGTCCCTCTTTTCCCCAGGGAGTCTTGGGCATAGAGTTCTCTAGGCCTTTATTTAGGACTATGAGAGTCTTCCTGTTGCTGGGATCCAGGCTTCTGGGAGCGATTGAATACCTTGATGGAATGGTGGGGCAGGTAATGGGAGATGGGCTGGGATGTAGCCAGAAGTAAAGGACTCGTCTTGAGCTGCTCATGAATGATCAGGTGAGCAGTGGGACCTGTCTGCGGCATCTTCTGGAAGAGGGAGGTGGCCACGGGGTTGATGTGCTTGGGGATCCTGCATTCCTTCTTCTTGATGCAGAAGTCGGTCAGTTTTAGGCAAGAGATCTCAAAAGGTGATCTACCCACCGACAAGGTATATATCAACATGATGCACCCAATAGGCCCCCCGTCCACCAGGAAACGGTGCCCTTTCTTGCTCAGAGCCTCAAGAGCTACGTATTTAGACAGGGTTTTCTTCTTCTGTTCCCCATCATATTCACCTTTGGTTGCCGGGCCAGATCCCCTATTTTCACCTCCAGATCGTCATTCAGGAAGAGTTTGCCCAGCTTGAGGTCCCGGTGAATAACCTGGTTTGGGTGCAGGTACCGGCAGCCGAGGACCACGTGCTGCAGGTAGCGGCGGACCTCGGGCTGGGTCGTCGCCTTCCTCCGCCGGTGCGGCTCCAGGGGAGATCTTCGGCGGCAGCAGCGCCCCAGCACCACCAACATGAAGTTCGTGTCCACGTGCACCTACGACTCCGTGCTGGTGGGCGAGAGGGCAATGAACAGACATCTCCAAGGACATCTTCTCCTTCCGGTGCGGCCTGAGCAGCCGCGACTCAGGCAGGATCTTGCGGCCAAGCGCCTCCTCTTGGCGTCCTCATCCTGTCAGAGATCTCAAGGCACTTGGCGAAGCCGCCCCTCCCGCAGGAAGCGGCCCGGCAGGCAGCACCGCCGACCGCGCGGCTCCACTAGGACCTCCGGGATCTCTTTTGCCTGCTGGATGGCGGTCGGGGGCCCTGGGAGCCACAACTCCAGAGATCCCGGCTTTCCCCGGTGGGCTGGTGCCCGCGCCAGCGTCTCTGCAGCGCCGCCGCGCTCGTGTTCCTGGAGTTGCTGGGCAGACGCCGCAGGATCCTGGCAGAGGTTTGACACCGCTCCGCTGCTCCCCGAATCAAATGCTGCACCGGGCCTGTTGCAAAAGCCTTTTTTTTTTTTTTTTTTTTTTATCACAACCGGGGAGGAAGAAGCGGGGCAGGAGTGGCTCAGGTCCTCCAGGTACCCTGGGCGGCCCCGCCCCACGCGAAGCCTCCAGCCCCAGGACTGGGTTTATTTCCTCGGGCAGAGGGGAAGTGTAGGGAAGGTGGCTTTATCAGATTAAGTCTCACTAGTGAAAATGCTCAGTCTCCCAGCCTCTGTGAGCAAGGCGAGCAGCCTCCTGTGTACACAGTGGTTTCCAGGCTGGTAGGTGGTTGTTTTTCCTCCAAACCCTTGGCTAGCTCGGCCTCTCACCCGAGGGCTGTGGTTTGGGGAATGTTTTGACTTGAAACATTCAGGCCCCTGGTGGTATTTGGAGTTGTGAGACCCTTCTGTGCTAAAAGGAAAAATGAATGGTCTATTTAGAAACTGCTAACAATTCACAGTATAAAGAACAGGCAACAATTCTGCTGCTGACAGGCTGGTTTTCTAAGGGTAGTCCCTGGGGAACTGGCTGGGTGGCAATCATGGCCCCTACTCTGGATACTTCATCTGGAAGACCCCCTGCTAGTGGTGGCAATGCTTCCAGAAAGCCTCTGCCCTGGAATCCCTCAATCCCTTCCCAGAACACGCTCTCCTGGGGCCTGCGGTGTGCTTGGGCTGTGAATGAGACCACTTTTCCTAAATCCGATGAACTTTGCTCTTGACAAAGGAGGGAAGGGTGGTTATTTGGGAATGCCTGAAACAGCTTCTCTTGGGTTTGAGTTGTGAGATTTTACCTATCACAGACGTAGACAGAGTTCCCCTGAAAGAGGAAACTGCCTTTCCTCTCAAGGACAAAACACATATCCCGGGTGTTTCTGTCACCAGAGTGATGCTTCTTTCCATTGCATCCTAGACTCAGAAGAGAAGGTGAGAATCACAGGCTTTGAAATAAACACTCAACCTAATTAAAAACTGAACAGTTTTCTAAAATACCAAAGCTTGCTTCAAAGCTTGACCAAATTAGGGATGGTGTTCATCTAATTTATCAAAATGAATTCCTTTATAGATACAAGTAATCCCAATCAAACCCCTGATAGGCTTTTGTGTAAAAATTCACAAACTGATTCTGAAGTTTATATAGAAATGCGGAGGATCTAGAATAGCAGAAACAATTTTGAAAAAGAAGAATGAAATTGGAAAACTAACACTACCTGATTTGAAGACGATTTTTAAGCTACAAAAATAAAGACAATATGGATTTGGACACACACACACATAGCATAGGCATACAAGTATAGAAAGATAGATTAATGGAACAATATAAGAGTCCAGATGTGGGCCCACATGTGTAGTGTCAACTGATTTTAGACAAAGGTGTCAAGGTAGTTTGATGGGGGTAATTTGATGCCTTTTTAATGCATTGTGTTGGTACATGATTGGACATTCATATGCCTAAAACTAACCTTGACCCTTACTTCAAACCACATACAAAAATTGACTTGAAACGGATCATAGTAGTAATGCAAGAACTAAAATTATAAAGCTTCTGGAAGAAAAATAGAAGATAAAACCTTGTGACCTTGAACTAAATAAAGATTTTTAGCTAAGCACAAACACAAATCATACATCATAAAAATAAAAATTGATAAATTAGATTTCATCAAAATTTTAAACTCCTGCTTTTCAAAAGATAGTGTTAAGAAAAATGGAAAGACAAGGCACAGACTGTGATAAAATATGTGTAAAACACTCAGCCCATGGGGGTGCAAAATGGTACCCAGTTTGCAGTTTTTTAAAAAGTTAAGCATCCCCGTATCATAGCACCCAGCAATCCCATTCTAAGGTACTTATCCAAGAGAAAGGAAAGCATACGTCCACAAAAAGACGTGTACTCTTAATGTTCATAGAAGCTCTATTCATAATCACCGAAAAGTAGAAACCATTCAAATGCCCATCAATTGGCGAATGGTTTAACAAATTGTGGTATCTTTGGTATAAATTGGTAAAAAAAAAAGGTGATAAACGGACAACTACTGAAACTGATACATGTAGCTGTATGGATGAATCTCAAAAGTATTATGCTAAGTGAAAGAAGTCAATCACAAATGACCACATATCAAATGACCATTTATATGGCATAATGGAAAAGTCAAAATTGTAGAGACAGAAAGATCAGTGGTTACAAAGGGCTCGGAGAGGGGGGAAATGGCAAAGGGACATGAGGGTACTTTTTGGAGCAAGAAATGTTCTGTATATTGCTTGTAATGGTGGTTACACGACTATATATCTTGTAAGAACTCCTTGAACATATATTGAACACTTTGAAAGGGTGAATTTTATGATATAGAATTATACCTCAATAAATCTAATTTTTAAAACATGAAATCCCCAAACCAGTTTTGATTAATAGAAGCTCATTAATTTGGATCCCCCTTATCCCTATTTAGGAACAATTTATACCCACAGGAGCCAGAGTTGATACTTGCTCCATCTAAAATGGTTGTTTTAAACCTTTAGTATCCTACTAGCAGGAAAGAGGGGGGAACTCAAATTTGTAGGATGTTACCATGTGCCAGGCAGACATCATGCTAGGCATTTTGCACGTGATTTTATTTGGTTCTTGTTATGGGCTGAATTGTGTCCCCCAAAATTGATATGTGGAAGCGCTAATCCCCAGTACCTCAGAATGTGACTATATTAGGAGATGGGGCCTTTAAAGAGGGGATTGAGTTAAAATGAGGCCATTAGGGTGGACCCTAATGCAACCTGAATGGTATCCTTATAACAAGAGGAAGTTTGGACAGACAGGGAGACAGCAGGGTTGCATGGGCACAGAGGGACGACCATGTGAAGAGGCAGCAAGGGGGTAGCCATTTGCAAGGCAAGGCCTCAGGAGAAACCCAACCTGCCAACACCCTGATCTCAGACTTCTCGCTTCCAGAATTGTAGGAAAATTAATTTCTGTTGTTTAAGCTACCCCGGCTGTGTGTTTTGTCTTGGCAGCCCTCGTGGACTAATAAAATCCTGCCAACACTCTGAGGTGAGGAAGGCAGGAGGAAAAACACAAGGCTCTGTGAGTGCTGGTAGCTTGCTCAACTCCAGGGGCTGGTAGGGCAACCTGGGGAGAAACACAGAACTGACACCCAAAGCTCCCCACCACCTAGATTGCAATCGTTAGGAAATCAGAGCTGGTTTCTTCTCATCCTTGAACAATCTGTACTCCTTTTTCTCAGTAAATGTTGAATTGATGTAAACAATTAGAGTAACAAGATTTCAGGATGCAGGAGAGACCTACTTTATTTATTTTTATCAATTTATTTATTTATTTTGGGCTACGTTGGGTCTTCGTTGCTGCGCGTGGGCTTTCTCTAGTTGTGGCGAGCGGGGGCTACTCTTCATTGCAGTGCGTGGGCTTCTCATTGCAGTGGCTTCTATTGTTGCGGAGCATGGGCTCTAGGCACGCGGGCTTCAGTAGTTGTGGCATGCGGGCTCAGTAGTTGTGGCTCGCAGGCTGTAGAGCGCAGGCTCAGTAGTTGTGGTGCATGGGCTTGGTTGCTCCGTGGCATGTGGGATCTTCCCGGACCAGGGCTCGAACCAGTGTCTCCTGCACTCTCAGGCAGTTTCCTAACCACTGCGCCACCAGGGAAGTCCCAAGACCTACTTTAAATATTCAGCTATTTTCCAGGACAAAGTAATATCACTGATTTTTATAAACAGTGACTATGATCATAATAATTGATACCTTTGCCCATCCATTGTGCCCTAGGGGTGGCACCCAGACTTGCTCTCAAGCAGGTCTTATGGGACCTGCGCAATGAATGCTTTCTTAGCCTAGATGTTCATTCATTCCACAAATAGTTATTGAGCACCTATGATAAAAGCAAAAGTCAAATTAAAAAAAAATTTTTTCTCGGGCTTCCCTGGTGGCGCAGTGGTTGAGAGTCTGCCTGCTAATGCAGGGGACACGGGTTCGAGCCCTGGCCTGGGAAGATCCCACATGCCGCAGAGCGGCTGGGCCCGTGAGCCACAACTGCTGAGCCTGCGCGTCTGGAGCCTGTGCTCCGCAACGAGAGAGGCCCGCGCATCGCGATGAAGAGTGGCCCCCGCTTGCCACAACTGGAGAAAGCCCTCGCACAGAAACGATGACCCAACACAGCCAAAATCAATCAATCAATCAATCAATCAAAAACATACGCATCTGATTCAAGATCCTCATTAAAAAAAAAAAAAAAAAAAAAAAAAAAAAAATTTTTTCTCTGTAACAGGTTTATCACCAGATCCTAGATCATGCTGACCTTTCGCCCATTAGAACAAATAATTAAGGGAATTTTGCTGTTGTTCATTTGTTTTTTTAAGTCAGATTCTTTTTTTTTCATTCTGGGCATCAAAGCAAAGTGGAGAAAAGAACCCAGAGGTAAGGACTTGCAGTTCAGAAACGGAGGATCCCTTTATACTCTGGGGACCTCAGGGGGCAGAGACTGACCTCTTGCCATGATTCAGTTGAGCATCCTGGGAGCTCGGCAAATAGTGATTTTTGGGTAAATGTTTGTTGAACTGAAGTAAATTTTGAATGATTCAACTGGTCAGCGTGGGGAGCAGCCACTCCCAGGGAAGTGACTAGATGTGCCTTGTGTGTGTGTGTGTGTGTGTGTGTGCGTGTGTGTGTGTGTGTGTGTGTGCCTTTTAAATTCGGCCTCACAAAAATTCAGGTGAGTTGGGCCGGACTGAGAGAAACCATCAGCTTGGCCAAGGAAGGGAACCACTGAGTGGAACCAGAAAATGAAGCAGAGGAAACAATTCTGTGAAGAATCAAGTAGTGCTTCTGGGTTTGAGAGGCCAGTGCTTATCCGCACAGAGATATCCAGTGAGCAGCCAGGAGCCTGGAGGAAGCGACGTCAGACCACGACGACAAGGTGACCCTGGGGGCTCAGCCTGCTCCTCCATTGCCTCCTTGTCGCCTCCCCACCAATCGACAGGCGTGCTGATGTTACCTTCTAAATAGTTCTTGACTCTTTTCCTGCCTGCCTGCCTGCCGTGCACAACTCCAGGCCCTCGGCCCCCCCTCCTTAGATCACTGCCTTCCGTCAGCTCGCCCCTGACTATCTCTGCCCCTTTAAATCCCCCCATCACACTGTCACCAGCGTCTTATCCGAAATGAAATTCCTAGGATCTCCCTTTCCTGTTTAAAGCCTGTCACACGCCTGTCTCCCTCTCATTCTTCACCCCTGGGCACAAGTGTCCCCTCCTCCAGGATGTGGTCCCTGATGCCCCCGGATCAGCCGGGGGACCCCTGTGCGCTTAGATCTCACGTGCATCCTGCCTGACCACACGGAGGCTTCGTTACCTAGGGGTAAGTGTTCCTCCCCCAGAGCCCGGGAGCCCCTCGGCCTGCAACCAGACCTGGCATCTCCACCCTCAGCACCTCTCCCAGTGCCCGGGACACACGGGTATGGCACTCGCCTTGGGAGGGAAGGAAGGAGGCGGAGAAAAAGCAAAGAGGGCCGGATACCAATCTTGAAAACTGTCTGCGTGTGGTGGAGGAATTGTCACAGTTCCCACGTCCTACCTGAGGGGGCTCAGCTTGCTGCAGAGGCAGGAGAACTTGGGGCTAACTCCTGGCTTGGCCTCCTCCTAGCTCTTTGGCCTTTGTCAGGCTGCCTAACCTCTGTGGGTCTCAGTGTTCTCTTCTAAATAAAGGGGTAGGACCAGATGAACGCCACAGTCCCTTTAGCTCTGGAGCAAAGGACACCACGGGTCACCAGCCACAGGAGCCTTGGCCCCATCTCAGCACTCAGCAACTGACCACCCAGAACCTCCTGCATCTGCCCTGCACCCTCCTGCCTGGTCTTCTGACCTCCCTCTCCCCAAGCTGCAGGGAGCCCACGGCGGAGTCATTAGAAAGCAGTGACAGTCACAGCCTTGCCCACGGACCCCACCAACAGCTTCCATGGGGGATTAAAGTCATGTGGCTTCTCTTCCGAGTTTAACCAGCTGTTGTCTGGGGCTGGGCTTCCCTTCTCATAAACTGCTGAAGCCCCGATGGCCATGTCTTTGGATCTTCTTTATTGTCTCCTTTTAAACCTCATTAAATTCCTCTTTCCACCTACTGCTGGAGAGGATTCTGCCAGGCCTTGGGGAAGCACTGCCCTCCTCCCACAGGTAGCCCCTCCTCCCCGCCTAGCTGGGCAACAGCCTCTGTGAATAAGAAAGCGCTGGTGGGCTCAGGCTGGGCATCGTGTGGCACTTGTGGTGTCCTTGGGCCCTGCGCCACTGCGGAGAGATGGGGTGAAGGACACAGCCTCTCTCCTCACATTCTAGTAGGAAACACAGGTAAGAAATAGCTACTGAGAAGGATGGAGATAAATGACAGGAGAACACATCCCACTCCTTCATGAATTCTATTTTTTTATCTCCCAATAGAATCTAAGCTCCACAAGGGCAGGGACCTTGTCTTACTCACCACTGGATTTCCTGCACCTAACACTGCAACTGCCACATAGCAGACCTTCAGGAAATATCTGCTGGTTGAATGAATGAACATCACGTTCCTTGCCATATCCCCAGCTCCCAGCACAGCACTTAGTTCAGTAAATTCTTGATAAAAGAACAAATCAATGAGGGAGTGTCAGAGCAGGGCTTTATAGGATGAATAAGAGTTAACCAAAACAAAGGACATCAAAAGAAAGGGGCAGGAGATTCCAAGGGCAGAAAGGATAACATTTACAAAGGCAAGTGCAAATGTGCAGTTTTCACAGAACAGCAGCTTGTTGGAAGTAATCCAACATTTGACCTGAAAAGAAATTTAACTAAAATTTTGCATAAGAGTAGCAGAAGACCACCTAGGTGTTCTTTTTTTAAAATGTTGAACATTTGGGGAACAGTTGAATAAACTGCCATATGACACAGGGGAGTGTTGTACAGCCGTTACCACGATTCAGATGGCCATTTTTTGTGTGTTTCTGAATAATACATAAAGTGGGCAGCAGAATTCAATAAAGCCTGTACATCACGACTGCCTTGTAGCCAAATCAACAGTTGCATTTGGCTGCTGGACATTGTAACTTTTCAAAATGTTTGTATATTTCAACATATTGTCAATGTTTTTAAATAGACAAAAGGGGGGGTGCAATAAACAGTAAAGGCCCACAGTCTCCTCCTAGTGCCAAGTCCCAGGGAACACATTCCAGGTGAGGAGAGGGATTCTATTTACATTTCTTTCCCTTCTACCACCAACTTATCAGCTTTAGATCATTAAAAAGTCACAGAGCCATGGTGTTTCTATTATATTGATCACAACTTTTTTTGTTTGCAAGTAACAGAAACTGAATTCAAACTAGCTCAAGCAAAAGAAGTAGCAAGTGCAGAAGCGGGTTCTTTCTATGTTTCTGTGTGTATGTGTATCTATCTATCTATCTATCTTTGTCTATCATCATTTATCTAGAGTCTGTCTATCTAGGGTTTTCTTCCTTCAAGAATAGCCTCATTTTCTCCTACTATAAATAGCTTCCTCTTTGCAGTCAAGGAAGCATGCTTCTTTGGATCCATCCACATAAAAATCCCAGGAAAAGCCTTTGATGAGTTCTGCTTGGATCACATGCCCACTCCAGACCAGTCCCTGTGACTAGTGACCAACCCGGGTCAAGTGTCCTCCCATGATGAACAGCACCTTGACTGACAGATCCAGGAAAATAAGAGAAGCGTTCTCCCAAAGGAAGAGATGCTGAGGAAAATCAAACCACACGTCACCCCACAGCAGCCTTGCAGATGTCCCAGGCAGCCAGGTGTCATGTGTGGGTGGACACACTGACATCATATCCTCATTCAGCGTAGGAGAAGGTAAACTTTGCATATGCGTTTTTCATTTCTTACTGTAACCTCTTTTCTGGGTCTCAGTTTCTTCACCCGTAAAGTGTGTATGTTGGGCTAAATTCACCTTTAAAAGTCCGTTGCAAATATGACCTTTAGTACTTCTGAGATATTTACACTTAGAGTCTTGCTAACATCTGAATAATGGAAATGTCTGTTTCCTTGGTTGATTGATTCATGAGGTAGTTTTGGATATTTTAACTTTGTTGTTGTCAGTCATTTAAAAAAAAAAAAACTTAATCTGTTATTCTGCAAAGAAATCTAATCTTCTTCCCAAAGAGCATTTTTCAGTCTCATTCAGAACCTCGATTATTCGGATCATCATCTTTGAAAGAATGAGATATTTGGGGGTGAAGTACTTTAGATCCATCCCGATTTTTAATTCTTAGGCCCAAACATTTTATTATTTCTAATCTATCCTGGAAGCTGCAGGAAGGGAAATCATTGCTCCCTTAGATTATCTGGAGCCCCCTTGACCTTGGTAGAGAATAGTATTCCAGGAGGGGAGGTCTCTGAGCCTGAAACAGTGTCTGTGTTATGTTTACTGAGTATCTATCATGTGCTTATGAAGTGCAAGGAAATCGAAATCGCTGATGCATCAGCCCTTCACAGTGGTGTGGGACTCTGTGCCTCTTCCAAGCCTATCCATCTGCCCTACTCCCACCCCCACCAAACCTGGGCCAGAGCAGGACAGGTGTAGAAAAGAGGGCCCAAAGAAGGAAAATGACTTCCGGTCAAGCGCTAGATGGTAAAACTTGAAATTAAAACCCAAGCCTTCTGACTTCCTCTCTAGTTCTCCTTCAACATGATCCTCCTCTGTCTCACCTTCACCTCCAGCCACATTCAGAGCCTCCTTCTCCAAGGCTTAAAACCAAGCCCGACCCTTCCTCACCCTCAGCTCCCAAGACCTGCTTAGTAGCGCCGCGACCCTGACCACCTGCCATGCTGGGCCTTTCAGCCTTGCCTCCCACGAACATCTTGAGTGGGCAGCGTCACTTCCAGGCATCTGCTGTGTTTGCAGAGAAAGCCCTTTCCTTAACCCAAGCCTAATAATCCAAAGTCTCACTCCCCGAGGGATCTTCCAACAGCCAAGCCTTTGTTTAATTGTGGAGACTGCCCCCACCCCGAGGTGTGTCTCAGTTCTGTCTGAGGCTCCCCACATACAGTCCCACTGCCCTGCACACAATGGAAGACCTGTGGCTTTCTTTCACAACCCTGAGGATGTGACAGCGGATGCTGGGGCCGCCTGCCAGCCCCTGGGGCTGTGGAAGCTTCCGCTGGCTGGCTGGGGTGACTGGCAAGGTCAGCATCCGGGCCGATCCTGGACCACAGGGGCTGCCACCTGTTTGGTGTTTCCTAGATCACTGGCTCAGGGAAGGGGTGACCTGACTTCTCCCAGAACCTCCCCCTCACATCCAGCAGAACCTTATTCCTCAAAGATCACAGCTTTCTTCAATGGGCTTGAGTGGCCACAACCTGATAGAGCAACAGAAACTTTCCAACTTGAGAAGAACCCCCAATTGTCCTCCCATTCATTCTTCGGAAGAGACTAGTACAAACCATAGCTAACTGTCCATTTCATAATTTTTTTTTTCTTTCATAAAAATATTTATTGGACTCACTAGATTCTTGGCAAATTAATGAAGCTGACATGCTTTTTCAGAACCTTCACTTTCCTCACGTCTCAAAGCCCATCATAAATGGTCCCTCATCCAGGAAGCCTCTCCTAGAGTTTCTATTTTAATTCAATTTCATAGGACATAGAACCCTCAAGGGTTTGCTGCTCACCTCTGTCTTCTCCAGTCAGGCCTTGCCTTGGTGACTGGTACTGCAGCTAACTCTGTTATCACTAGACTAGACTTGGACGGAAACATCCAGAAGCAGAGTTTCGAATTCTCCACTCCTCATGCAGACGCCCCCAACCCATCAGCCTTTTGAAGCCCATTCCTTCCCACAGGACATCTCTACCCTCAGTCACAGAGTACTTCGCCAAGAAACCCAGTCTCTCTTTGTCCTGCTGACTCTGGCCTTCTGAACGTGATAACCAGATTAGTCTTAACGAAACACCGTGATGGTGCCTTGCACTGACTCAGAAGCATGCATTAGTTTTCTACTGTTCATAGAATTTTGTCAGTCGTTCATCAAGGATTTGTTGAGCACCTACTATACTAATTACTCTGCAAGACCCTGGGGATATAAAAGTGAGCAAAATATAATTGCAGTCTAGATGGGAAGACAAACATAGGTAAGGAAAACAATAAGTACATTTGGTGCTCTGCCAGGCACACAGAATAGGAGCATCTAGGCTGGCCTAGGAGGGCTTTGTCAGGCAAGGTGGAGGTAAGACAGATAACCTGAATAAAACCTCCCTTACCTGCGTTCTGTGTCCTTCCATCCTCCAAGCTGTCCCCACTAAGAGTGTCTGCTCTGAGCATGCCACCCTGCCACCAACTTAAACACGTTGGCCCCCCTGCCTTCCTCCTTCTTCCTCTAGTCTAAATGGTTTCTCCTGGTGTGGAACTTAAATCTACAACTAAATGGTGAATTCCAGCAGAGCAGGACAGGCAGTCTTTGAGCCAAGTTCAGCTCCATGGTCTGCAGAGGACTGGTTTCAGTGCTTGGAGTAAGTACTCTGGCAGAGACAGTCAGTGCTACAGCCAGGCGATGGTTGCCCAGCTAAAGATGGCATTTCCTCACCCATCAGAGGGCATGTAAAAGCGGAACGGAGGTGCACCGCTTCCGGGTCTGGACCTTAATGATGCTCATGCTCTCCTCCACGCCCTCATCCCTCTTCTCCTGGCTGACATCCACATGTGGCTGTGGCCCTGCCTTGATCAAGACCTTCAAAAGAAATCAATATCCTGGTCCTTAAGCCGTTGTATTGTTGGCTCTCTTCGTTGGAGGCTTACCACACCTAATACAATTGCCAGCACACCGACTTTCAGGTTCCACTGCAAGCATGGAAAATCTAGCAATGCTATGCCTGCAATCTTGCAGGGCTACAGTCAGCAGGCCATGAGCCCCAGCCAGGCGCAGACCCCACAGTGCCCAGTGAGGCTGAGAGCTGGTGCCCCTACCATGGCCCTTGAACTCTTGCTTTTCTGCCCCTTTACTCTTCCCCGTGAACTGCCTGATTCTCGCAGGCACATTTGCAGAAGCATTTGAGCCTCAGAGCAGAACATGATTCAGAGAGTCCTGTGGCTGATGATCCATTTGCCTGGCTCTTCTCTCAGGAGTTTGTCCTGTTTTAAAATCTAAACCAGTTATCTCACCCCTGTTTTAGGACCTGGATCAGACCCAATGCCTCCCCCACAACAAATATTCTATAATATCCCCTTTATGTTCCTTAAATTAAATTAATATTATCCACCTACATACGATTCTAAAAATCAGTATAATGCCCTAATGGAATGTAAAGGCAAAATAAAACCAAAGTCGCTTAGGATAACATCAGATGTGTTTCAATATGTAAAGGTTTGGTGCGACTGCGTCAGGAGCCAGCAGGAAGTAGTCAGATCCTCCCGTGCGGAAATCTGACAGCTGCAGACGCAGACCGGCACAGGCATGTGGTTTTGGTAACAAATACCACAAGTGTCATTGCCATCAGGGATCTGATTCTTCCGAAAGATGAACAACTCTTGGTAAAGCCCCAAACAATACAAAAGTCTGTCTTCCTTGATTTTCCACAGCCGTTAAAACATGAAACAAGTACTCTTTATGTGGATGAGTAAAATGGAGTTCAGGTTTACTCTCAGACCATTCCAAACACATCCTCCGCTGAGAATACACAGAGGGGCCCCAAGTCGTCATGCAGGGCAGGGGCAGTTCTTGGCTGGGGACACCAGCCAGAGCGTTTCAGCCTGTCCAGCATCTCTGACCTTTCCCACTAAATGGTAAGATCATCCCAGGCCACTGTTAATTAAGACAGCCAAATACACTCGGGCATTTCCAAAGGTCCCCTTCCAGCAGTTCTTTCCCCATGAGAACCGCTGCTTCAAACCCAGAAGATGCACAGAGAGGCGACGGCGATGTCGAAGCAAATATGAATAGGAATAGAGGCATCGCCTCATCTTGATTTTCTGTGACTCTCTGGACTTGGTAGGCTTGTGTTCAGCAAAGCCACGGGCGATGGTCAGAAAGGACTGTGCTGGGACCCGCGGTGAGTGCGCTGCTTTTCCCTCTTTGACTCGGGAGAAGAGGGGGAGGTGGCCAGCTTTCTCCCTGCTCCCCTGGAAACGCGGCAAGACAAGCTCTCCCTCCTCCTTTCTGTGTTGAAAAAGGAGGTATAAATAAAGCGAGAGTCCGAAACTGAATGAAATCCAGTTCTCCCATCCCTCTCATCTCCTGCCTATTAATAGCCTCTTGGAACGAGTCACATTTGAGACGTTTATTCACCGCCTCTGAGAGCGCGTTCACCTAAAATAGTTCCCGGGCCATTTTTCTCGGCTGCTGTGATGGTGTACAGCCCAGAGGGACACCGTTTCTCAAAGAAATGTGCGTTCAAGCCGGTTCCACCCGGCCTGAGGTGGAGCCCAGAGTCAAAACACCAATCTCTCCTCACAGACTTAGAAAACATGGCATATGAACGCTTCATCCTTTGGACCCTTCCCCAGGCACCAGCCTCTTGGCTTCTCATTGAAGAAACCCCCTACTTTCTCCTCAGGCCTTGGTGTTGTCTAAGCTCTTATATGGCTCCCAATGGCCTTCTGGACAAGTGCTGCGGTGGTTACAGATGTGTGCAATGGAGGAACAGTGGCAGAGAGAAAGTGAGCAAGGTGTACTTCTTCTCAGGACCCTCCTTGGTCCTCAGATCCGATCCCCTCTGAGCAAATGCCTCACTTTCCTCATTTCATGCCATTCCACCCCCTCATTTCCTCGTCTGTCCAAAACCATCTTTAACTGTCTGATGGGGAAGGATCTGACCTGACAGGACAATTAAATATTAATACCGTGATTGAAGAGCCTGTGTGCAAATCAATTAAAAATAGGACATGTGGAGCTGAGACGTTTTCAATCTATTTTTTTCTTTCTGTCAGGAAAGCTGTGGAGCTCAGCCCCCGGTGCCCTGGGGCTGGGATGGATCCCAGAGAGCACCTACACCTTCTGCCGGTTGGGTACCCAGCCACCACCCTCCTCGCCTGGGGCAGGTGAAGGGGCTGATGTGGCCTTTCTCCTGCCAGGAAGACGAGCAGGGACTTGAGCGCAGATCACCCCCTCCGTCCGTCTCCTCCAGGACCAGATGCCGCTCTCTCTGGCTCCCATCCCGTGCCAGCTTTCATCAGATGTTTGTCATTATTTGCTAGTTTTGTTTACACCTTGTTCTAGAAGGTGAGGGAATACATTAAGGGCAGGAACTGTCCTCTTCATCTTTCCACGCAGATCCCCCCACCCCCAGTCCCTGGAATCTGGTGCACAACTAATAATTGTTTGTGAAAAGAATCAGGAGGGCAGAAATCTGCCACTTTGTTACTACTTCCTGTTTCCAGCGGTAAATCTGTTGCATAACAATTAAAAGCTCAATTCTTCTACTTTCTTCCAAGTCGACTTGAGGTGGCATATGAGTGACAATATAGCGTACTCTGAGAAAGTCCAGAACAAATGAGGATTTATTTCTGTAAAAAAGAAGAGAGGACAGCTCCTTCCAGACCCCTGACACAATGTGGTTCTTAGGTAGATGGACCCCAAAATAAATTCATCGCCAAATAAGATCAGAAAAGGCATCAAGATCCATTGCAAAATAAAGGCTCTGGGACATTCTGTGGTCAAGAAATCCACTTAACATCCTTTAATTTGGCATTTCCCAAATTTTGTTTTGTGGAAATGTGTTAACATCCTGTAGAACCAGGCAAAGGCTGGCCCAGCAGATCTCTAAGTTCCCTTTCAGCTCAAGTATCCCATAGTTTTAGGTCTTTAAAAGGAAAAAAAAAAAAAAAAAAGGCAACAGTAGGAACAAGGAATTGGAAGTCAGAACACTTAAGCTTGATTTCAAGCACTGCCTCTCATTAACTGAAAAACCTGGATAAAGTCAGTCTTTCAGAACCTCAGTCTTCTTATCTGTGAAATGGGGATAATGATGGTATCTGTACCATTATGCTGCTTTGAGGATCACATTAGGTAACTAATGTATGCTAAAGCAATTTATAAACTGGACATGGCAGGTATATATCAGCTATTACTATTATAAATTAAGAACGAAACAGAACTAGAAGTTGAACCTGAACAATTTCTTATCACCTAGTCACCTGCTGGAAACTGGTTTCCGACAGCCCTGACTGCTCTTAATACTTCGGAGTAAGGACACATATTTTTTTAAATGGAGCAAATCCCTTGAATTCTTTCTTTTTCTTTTTCAGATCAATACTTTCAACATCATTTCAATTTAGTATCTGTGCCAGGAAAGGAAAGAAATTAAAAACAAACAATGATTTGTTCTTCTATGCAGTGACCCTCCAGTTGAGTGAGTTTGGGGCTTTTCATTCAATGCCAAATGCTGGTGGTCAAATTAAAAACAGAGTACAAGACAAAGAAGACACTGATAGAGAAGAAATTCATTGCAGAGAACCAAATTCCACTACAGCAAATTCAATACAGACAGTCCTAAGACACAGTTCTTCAGCGGGAAAAAAGTGTCCTGCTGCTTTCAGAACAGCTCTCTTCCCGGGTAGAAGGAATGTTGCTTTTTCACACCTCGTGCTGGTACCTGGTGAGAGTCATCCTGGCCCAGACAACACTTTCCTGTCTTCTGCACATAATAAATAGTATAAATTTATGCCATGAAAAAAAAAAATCACATCCCAAATTCTTCCACCTTGTTTGTTTATTTTCCTTCTTGGTCTTTACTCAAAACATGACTCTTGGCCAATTCAAACCTATTTGTGCAATGTGTTTAGTTTTTTAAAGAATTGTTTCTTTAATGATACAATGAAGTTGAAGGTCCAGTATTGAGTCTGCATGATGCAACTTTCTAACTGATTTTTTTCTGTGAGACTATTTCAGATTCTGATTGAATCACTGACTTAACATTGAAGGATATTCTCAGACGGGCTGGTTCTCAGCAGCAAATGGAATTCCTCAGAGAAAACGTTACAATTGTTAAGAAATGAAATAGCTCTCCTCCCAGGGCAAGATGTGGCCCTGCAGGTACAAAATGATGGCATCAGGATTGGGAAAAAATGGTTTCCTGCATTTTATTTGATTTATGGTGTAAAATCAAAAGCCCAGGTTCTGCATTTCTAAAATGTTCTGGTTGATGAAATTCTGCTCATAACTTTTTTTTCTTTCAATTTTATGAAAAATGTGATGCATTAGCACAGGGGAGAAAATGTAACCTCTCAATATTGCTGAAACCCAGGAAGGTTTCATTCAGCAGTGCCTGTTTTTGTGAACTTGGACAAATCTCTCCAAAATAGAAAAGTTCCACTGGTAAACTGTTTAGAAATGAATTCTCTGAAAAAAAATGCAAGGATATTCTGCTGTTTCATCACTTGCTGATTTTCCCCCACTGAATTTCATATCCTATTTTTAAACTGTTTCACCTTAAGATGACAAAGCAGAGCTTTGAAAATAATATGGAGTCCATTATTTTAATTTGCTTATTAAAGTAACTTGTCTCTTAATTCGCATTAGATTCAAAAAAGAATGCTGGTATGTATGCTTAGTCCTTTGTGTTTATTTTCCAGTCAATTCTTATGATTTTATAATATAATTTTTATTTTCCCATTTTTCAAACGAGGAACCTCAGTTTTTGAGAGTTTAACTCTTTAGCCCAAAGATGTGCGGTAACAACAGCCTTGGTATTGAACCCAGTGCTGTCTGATTCTACAGCCTATGTCCCCCCTCTGTACCTCATGCTGACTTTCTCACAGCTAACAATACATCGAATTCTGGAACAGAAAGGAACCTCAGAGATCATTTGTGGAAAACTCCATTTTATGTGAGGAATTGGAGCCCAGAGACATGAAATGATTTGCTCAAATTCACGTAGTTATTTATGGGATAAGAGCCATCACTTCTCAGCACCTTCTGACTTTTCTTTCAGAATTTTTCTTACACAGTAAGCACTCAGTGTGAGCTTTTGTTGGGATTTCCCTTCCCAAATGAAACTAGCTTTATTGTATTATATTATATACATATATATAATACATATATATACATACACACAAATGATAAAAACAGCATTCATGCTTGAGGATCTGTTTCTACACATAACATTTCTGATGCCAAATGTGTGGGTTTTCCACACCAAGCAATGCTCCAGTTCTCTGTGGAGACCAACAAGGTATCCTCCAATTTAATTCAATTCTGACACTAACTTCCTGGAGTGAGTGCAGACCCCAGAGGTCAAGGGCTCAGTCCCACCAGACTCCCCCCATACGCCTGCTTCAAATGCTAGTCACAACTAGTAGGTCCCCAGGTTACCCGCACTTCTATCTGACTTGGCTACAAATCACGGGTTCCCATGACCCCTTCCTCCTCAGGTTTGAAAAATTTGCCGGTAATAAATGGCTCTCAGAACTCAGTGGAACAGTTTACTTACTATTACCAGTTTATTACAAGGCTATTATAAAGGATACAAATGAACATCCAGATGAAGAGATACATAGGGCAAGGTCTGGAAGGGTCCAGAACACAGGAGCTTCTTCTGACCCTACAGAGTTTGGGGTGTATCACCCTCCTGGCATATGGATGCTTCTCCAACCCAGAAGCTCTCTGAACCCCATTTTCTTTGGCCGTGTCGCACGGCTTGTGGGATCTTAGTTCCCCGACCACGGATTGAACCCGGGCCCCAGCAGTGAAAGCCAAGGCTTAACCACTGGACCGCCAGGGAATTCCCCTGGATCCCATTGTTTAGGATTTTTATGGAGGTTGTATTACTTATGCACAATTGATTAAATCATTGGCAATTGGTGATTAGCTCAATTCCCAGCCCCTGTCTCCTCCTAGGAGGTTAGTGGTGAGCCAGTGATCTGTGAATCCTTCCAGCACACAGACCCTATGCCTCTGATCCTTGTGACATGTTGGAAGAGAGCTTGCTGTGTGCATCCATTCTTCATCTCCTTCCCACAGCCTTCTCCTTGGGCAAGGATTTCTCTCCAGCTGTGAGCTTCTTATTCACTTACACTAATAGGTCCTTGTCACTCCGGTTGACAAGTGTCCCCATCTCGTGCACTTTAATCCTCTAATCCAGTTATTTCTGTTTTAGGAGCATAAACAAAACTCTTCTGGTTTGCCCTTTTGGTTCCCCATTGCTTATGCTTCCCTATTCCTCCTTCCAGTTAAAGCAAGAAAAATCAGACCAGGATCTCAGCTCATGTTAATCCCTTTCCATTTTTGCAAAATCGACTGATGCTACACGAGCCCTCAGAAGTATTTTCTTCAGGGCTCCACCACTTTTTTTTTTTTTTTTTTTCCCACCACTTTGAGAAGCAGCAAAGCTTGTCTTTGTGTTGTCCCTACCAGTGGTGTGCTGCTAAAATACATACATAGGGAAAGAAACAAACAAATAACCCTGATTTGTAGCTTTTGCTGATTTCCAATTTCTGTGGTGTAAATACTCCCCTTGTGACAGATTTCAAGCAACCAGTGGTTTTATAACCTTTACCACCAGCCTGAAAATTTCCTGAGTATTTAACAATTAGCTTTTGAGAGCATATAAGGGCTGGCTCCAGCACATCACTGGCAGGGCTTCCCTCCAATTCTCCAGGGCACCCCAGTGAATGCCCACCTTGTTCTCCTTGCATTGTCATTGACTGACACAATTCTATCATTACTGAGCACTCACCATGGCCCACACTCTCCTGGGGACATTGTGTACCTGATCTCATTTAATCCTCACAAAATCAACTATCCCTAGCTCCACTTCACATGTCATGGTTACTGCTGGGAGAATATCACCCTCCACTTGGTCTGAGTGAGAAGTGAACATAGGACACTACACCTGTTAGGTAAAGCAGCACACCCCTCGCAAAAATATATTTTTTAACACAATGAGTTCTTTTAAGCATAATGTTTTTCCATTACAAAATTAATGAGCCACTTTGTAAAGAAAATTGGAAAGCAACTATTCATTCTCATATATTTTAAGAATTATTTGGTGTCATGATAGTGTTCATGATACATTGCATTTTAAATGTGGGATATAGTACTGTAGCATGCAATATGATACCAATTCTGTATATATATATATATATATATATATATATATATATATATATATATATATATATATATATATATAATGAAATACCAGAAATAAAGAAAAAAGAAAAAATGTCTTAACAGTAGTCATCTCTGAATAGTGGGAAGTAAAGATTTTTCTTATTTTCTTTTTTACAGTTTCTGTATTTTCCATAATTAATGCATCAACATGTATCACAATTTTAATGAGAAAAATATAATACGTATGATTTTAATTTGGACAATATAAAAATGAAATGAATTGAGACAATTGTTCTCTTCTGACTTGAAAATCTTTCCATTCTGATTTAAGGTAATGTTTTTGCAAGAGACTTAATTTAAAAGAAATAGCACCAATGAGCATGGGCTCTGTAGTTCTCTGCCCAGGGAGGTATCGGGGACTCTCTCTAGGCCTTAACCCTCAAGGAACTCTCCCATGTGCCTTTTTATATTATCTCTAATTTTCACAAAAACCCTGAAAGATGAATATGGTTAATCCCCTGTTAGAAATGATGAAACTAAGAAACTCATTCTCCATGAGGACAGGTGTTGTCTCAAATATCATGTTGCCACAGAAAGCATCTTTGTATGGGCGGCCTAATGGTCAAGAGCATGGTCTTCCACCAGGCAGCGTCAAGTTCTAGGCCCGGCACTGGTACTCTCGGGTACGTCTCCATGGGCAAGATGTTGAACTAAGCTTCCGTTTCTCATAAAATAAAGATTAAAAGATAATTTCCCTTAAAGGGTTGTTGTGAGAATTAAATGACATATTGTTCAAAGCCCTTAGCATGATGGTTAGCTAGGTTAGCTACAGGCTGCCGCAGCGCTGAGGTTGGAACATGGATATATCTGGCTACAAAGTCCACAGTCTCCACTCTGCAAAACTTCTTTTCTCCAGCAGGACTCCTCTTCTTTGTGAGGGTTTTGTTTTTTTTCATCCAGGTCAGGGAACTTTGCCTTGCTTCCAGCATAGCAGCCCCAACCTTCACCAGGCCCTGTTTTTATCTATGTGAGGTAAGGTGTTTGCCAGGGACCTGGGGCGGGGGGCTGGGGGCTGGGAACCTGGGGAGCTGGGAGCTGGGGAGCTGGGGATTGGGGATCTGGGGATCTGGGAGCTGGGGATCTGGGGAGCTGGGGAGCTGGGGAGCTGGGGACTGGGGATCTGGGGATCTGGGAGCTGTGGAGCTGGGGAGCTGGGGGCTGGGGAGCTGGGGGCTGGGGAGCTGGGGAGCTGGGGGCCTGGGGAGCTGGGGGGCAGGGGGGCTGGGGAGCTGGGGGGCTGGGGGGCTGGGGAGCTGGGGAGCTGGGGAGCTGGGGGCTGGGGGCTGGGGGCTGGGGGCAGGGGGCTGGGGGCTGGTGGCTGGGGTCAGCCTTCTCTTCAGCCCTGTGGTCTCCCAGGAACCTGGGGGCTCAAGATCCTTCCGCCTGCCAGGTGGATGGAGGACAGGACCAGCTCTCTCTGTCCCTATAGGAACTCCGTTCTGTCTCCAGGTCGAGTCTCCTCCTTGCTGACCAAGCATCTTGAGCAGCTGGGTTTCAGCTGCGTCCTTTCCTCTGGGGGAATCTCTGCCAAGCTGTCAGGACCTGAACTTCCGTGTTTACCCTTTCCCTGTTACACCTCCCTCAGGCAGGTGGCCTCGCACCAGAGAATGTCAGAGCGCTGGCTGGGAACACGCCCTCCCGCTAGCGCGCAGGCAGCTCCCATGCTCTTTAGTCTTCGGAGCAGCCCTGCCAATTAGCTTGTACTCTGCCCACTTGCCCAGGGCTAGAAGGGAAGCAGGCCACGCTAAGCAAAACCAGACAATGGGCTCCCAGGACACCGAGGGCGCGGGAGCACCTGCTGTCCTCTCCTCTGGGCTGAGGTCGGGGTGGGGTTGGAGGGGGGCTTGCAGGGAGGGGGTCCAGCTGTGCACTCGCCCCAGGAAGTTCTTCCTCCACATTCCAGATGGGGCTCCAAGGGGGCCGCCCAGAGGAACGGGGTGGGAAGGGGATCTCTCCGGGCCGGGGGTGTTGGCACTCACACCTGGGGGCAGTCACATTTCTGTTCAGCCAGGAAGAATGCCTTTAGAGCAGGGCTATGGCTTCTCCATCTCTGTGTCCTGTGGGGTCCCCAAGACTGCGCTGGCCACTGAGACGGTGCAGGTGGAGGGCAGTGTGTGCGATGGTTGAGGTTGAGGACTGTGTGAGGGAAGCAGGTGTGGGCTCTCGTCCCACCTCCCTTGCTCGCCCCCCCTGTAACCTCAGCTACTTGGCTTCTCAGCCAAGGTTCCTTTCTCGAAAAAGCAGGGAGGATAAAAATGTCTACCTCACAGTGTTACTGTGAGGATGAAAAGCAATCCAATGTGGGAACACTTGGCACATAGAAAGCACTCAATAAATTGTGGCCATTTCATTTACAGAATTCATGTAGTCTCTGTTTATAGATTTACTGGACTCGCTCCCGGGATGAAGAAAAACGTAAGCCTTATCAAGGTAATATTTTATCTCCGAGGGTAACTAAAGCACCAGAAGTCAGAAGACAAAGATAAACAGGAAGATGTAGTGAACATTCTCAGAGAACCCTCAGGTGTCACACACTGGGCTAGGTGTCTTACATGTGATATCTCATTTTACATGGCAGGTAATATTTCTGAAAGATCAGGCAGCTAAAAGTCAGACAGCTTGCTGCCACATTAAAGAAACAAAAGAAATGTTCGTACTGGAATGCCTGCTGTGTCAAGACACCTAATTAGAAAACAACGTCATAGTGAATAGTAGAGTGGGACGTCCCTGGTGGCGCAGTGGATAAGAGTCCACCTGCCAATGCAGGGGAAATGGGTTCGAGCCCTGGTCCGGGAAGATTCCACATGCCACGGACCAACTAAGCCCATGCGCCACAACTACTGAGCCTGCGCTCTAGAGCCCGAGAGCCACAACTACTGAGCCCGTGTGCCACAACTACTGAAGCCCACGCGCCTAGAGCCCGTGCTCCACAACAAGAGAAGCCACTACAGTGAGAAGCCCGTGCACCACAATGAAGAGTAGCCCCCACTCGCCTCAACTAGAGAAAGCTCACACGCAGCAACAAAGACCCAATGCAGCCAAAAATAAATGAATAAATTTTTTAAAAAATTTGTTTAAAAAAAAAATAGTAGAGCAAGTCTCCAGCTCTGCCAGAAGAGCTAAAATAAATGTGCCAACAGGGGAGTCACAGAGTAAAGTTAATTATCATCCTGGTGATTCCGCTGATTCCACATGCACGACTCGGAGGTTTGACAGAACTGGGCATGTGTTGGGTCTTGGTGTCACGCTAAACGGTAGTGCTTCCAAACACACTTATATCGCCGAGAGAATCCTATTCCAGTCGGAGATCTTCACGTCCGTTGAACTTGTCTAGTTATAAAGAAACATCATGGTAACTCAGACCACCAAAATAAAACGCTTTGACAATGACGAAGCAACAACGGGATGTTGGATTTATAGAGAGATTTTTATTTCCAGCTCATCGAGACATTTTACAAAAGCAAGGTAATCATTTCACAAAGATTATCTTCACCTTCCATATTGGGACTCAGAGACATATTCTTACAAAGACAGTGCTGGTATCATTCATTCATTCATTCATTCCATCTCTCACTTATTTTTCCATTCATTCAACCACGTGAGTTGAGTGCCGTTTCATAATGGGTAGAGGTAGGGTGACATAAAATGCCAAATAAGAAATGGTACAGTCCTTTAGGCACAAAGCCTGTGAGGGAATAACCCAGTGGCAAAGACTGGCAGTTATGCAAACAACTGTAAGCCAGGTTTATGCCAGGATGGGATGTCTGTGCTAAGAATTCTGACATTTAGCGTGCAGGTGATAATGGCACTGTTGAAGGATTGTGGGCCTGAGTGTGAGCGCTCTAGGAGCAAATGGTGTGCAGGATGGAGGAGAGGCAAGGAAGCCAGTTAGGAGGTGAGTGCCGTCATGCTTCATGGCTCTACTCCCACTGATGACTGCCTCATTGTCAGTTCCCTCCTCCACCCATGGCATCCAGGCCTTTCCTCCACCTCTTGGCTGAAACTATGTTTCCTGTGTCATGAATGAACCTCTCCTGGCCAAAGCCCAAAAAATACTTTCCCAGTTTTAGCTTATCAGATCTCTCTACCCTACTTGCATGGTTAGCCACTAACTCTAGCTGGAAACGTTTCTCCGAGCACAGCCTCTTGCTCCTTTATCTCCTGCTTCTCCCGGGGGCTGCTGCTCTGGTTCAGGTTTTTCATGACTTGCCCGTCCACAAGGCCTGGTGTTTGTGAGTCGCATCTAACACTCTCCCTGGGGAATGTCTTGCTCATATTTGCAACTTCTGCAGCTAAAATCCCTCCTCTGTGGATAATCTGTTAATAAAGAGAATCTGAAAATGAGGACTCTCTGAGGGAAATTTTTATCACACAGGTGCTCTCAGCATTATATTATCATGAATCCATCTCTACTTATCTATCTTAAGATGAAGATTTGGGGTCAGATAGACAATGTCCTCCTCCACTTTGCCCTTGTCAAGCTGTACTGGGGCCTATTGGTGCCTACCATTGAACTAGTAGATTGAGTAGTTAAGAAGGGCAGGATGCAGAAGGAGACTTTCTTTCTGAAAGTCTTTAGAGAAAGATCTAATCTTCTGGGTGACTTTTTGCTGAATGAAGGTCATTTAAACATTATCTCTGGTGTTTTAAATCTATTTCTGGTCCCTCAAGAGATGTTCTGCTTCTCTCTGGTCTCCATAGTGAATTGTTGACTGAAATACGAAGGGAAGCTCCATGGGGGTTGGAACCTCACTTTGTTCATTGCTGTTTGCCTGGGACCTAGAAAAGCACCTGGTACAGACTAGGGACTCATAATTAGGTGCAGAGTGTTTCGTGTTTGGGGAGATGCAAGTGGTCCCCACGTGTTCATGGTTTGTCAACACAAAGGAAATAACAATAACAAAAACTTTGGGTAAACTGTTGAGATCATGGATTAAGAGAATTTACAAGAGGTCACTTTAGGATTTATCAGCTTCAAATCTTATGTAAACTTATTATGGCCTCCAAGAAACTTGAATCTTTGTGGGAGGCCCAGGATTTGGCAGTTACAACCACGAATGGGGTAAGACCTTGGGACCTAATCAACCAGGCATGAACTGGCCAAGTGTAAACACGGAAGCTCAAATCGAGACAGACACCTTTCTTCTTTCAGCCCTTTGACCTCAGTGCAAATGTGTTAAAATTCGTAGATCACAGGCTTCTCTCTGGTTGGATTTTGGTCATGTCTTCTCATAGAGTTTAGTTTATTTTAAAGCCTCAAAAAAAAAAAAAGTAATCTTCGAATAAAGGCTTTCCACCTGAGACTGTTTGTGGTCTGCTCTGACAGGTAGGGTCCCAGGCAACCTGCTTACCAATCTGAACCTACTGGACAGTACAATGAATGGAGTTTATTCCCTTTGAATTAGTGCCCTATCAGTTTGCTAAACATGTTACCCAAATGCTGTGCTTGTTTCCTTCCTGGTGAGGGTCAGCTTGAAATTCCCAGGGCTGCTTGGCCTGATTCCAGGCCCATGGAGAACTGATATCTTCTTGATCCACTTGTTCAGGAATCTCTCATGAACAGTAGGTAAGATGGTCTGTTGTCCCCAGGTTGAACTTTTCTCAACCTTTCATTCTGTAGCTTGAAATCAGTTTTTGGATTTAGCTGCTTATATTCAAAATAGAAACCTGATAACTCATTCTTTTTTTTTTTGCTTGTGGCTTTTTTTCAAGTTTATTTATTTATTTATTTATTTTTGGCTGTGTCGGGTCTTAGTGTCTGTGCGAGGGCTTTCTCCAGTTGCGGCAAGCGGGGACCACTCTTCATTGCGGTGCGCGGGCCTCTCACTATCGCGGCCTCTCTTGTTGTGGAGCACAGGCTCCAGACGCGCAGGCTCAGTACTTGTGGCTCACGGGCCTAGTTGCTCCGCGGCATGTGGGATCTTCCCAGACCAGGGCTCGAACTCGTGTCCCCCGCACTGGCAGGCAGATTCTCAACCCCTGCGCCACCAGGGAAGCCCCTGATAACTGATTCTTATAATGAACCAGCATTTTACACCACCTTCAGAGTTGGAGTCAGTTAAGTATTGTTTCTGGAAAACACACACAGTTTTCTTTTTTCAGTCAAGGAGTGGTGCCGGATCGAGCGATGTTATGTTTCATGCCCTTTGCTAAAAATATGTGCTGATTTATGGCCCCTTTTTGATCCTGGCAGAGAATGCCTGCATTCCCACCTGCTGTTGAGAACAGAAAAGAGAGCTCTCTCTTTTGCACTGGTGATCAGGAACCAATTGTGCAGCTTCTACCTCTCTACCTTCTGGTAGAAAGGCTTAGCAATAATTGCTGCTAAGCCCAAATCATTTTTGGCATATGTTCTTTAAAAACATAATGTATCTATTTACAACTCCAGATAGCAGGTGAGCTCATTCAATTTCCTAGAGTTTCATTTTGTAGTAGGAAAGAATCTTTGTATTCTATTACAAGCTAATCACTAAAGGGGTGTTGCCTGTAAGCTTAAATTATACATAATGGCCTATCTCTGGGAGCCCTGCCTCCCAGGTAATGAGCATTAAGCTAAAATACCATCATTTAGCTCACCTGAAACATCCTGACCAGGCCCACCTGTGAATGACTGCAGGCAGGAAGAAATGAACACATCCCCTCTGGAGGCTGACCGGAACCAGGAAATGTTTGGCTTTACTCCCTCCCCTTTTAGTATAAAAGAAGCCTGAATTCTAACTCAGGTAAGGTGGTTCTATGGGGTACAAGCCCACCATCTTCTCGGTCTGCTGGCTTTCCAAATAAAGTCGCAATTCCTTGCCCTAACAACTTGTCTCTCGAGTTTTTGGCATGTTGTGTGGTGAGCAGTACAAGCTTGGGCTCAGTAACAGTTTTTGGTGGGCAGCTGGCCCCAGTTGGGGAATTTTGGGGTAAGGTTCTAGCAGCTGCCAGGACCACTTGTCCTGAGGACCTGCCCTTCCAAGTTCCCCGAAGCAGCACCCGCTGCCCCAGAGCTTGGCAGTTGGATCAAGGAATCAACGTGTAAGAACCAACAGGCTCCATGCAGTAGGGTAAGTCGCTCCGGTGTGTGCAGCTGGAAACTTTATTTTCTCTCTGTTTGGGGCTTTTGCTCCAGAATAAGCAAGTTTGTTTTGTATTTGAGTGGGGTACCCTGTTGGAAAGAGGGAAGGGTTGTTGGACTTTTACCTGATTTGTGAACCAGTTCATTTCTTTGGATGCTAGCATTTGTGTGTGCTGTTTGCGTTTTGTCTTGTATTCCTGTCTCTTAAAAAATGGGGAATATTTCAACTATCCCTAAAAAGTCCTCTGAGGCCCATTTTGCATAAGTGATCTGATTACAGCCATGAATCCACGAGTGAGAAGATACTATTTTATTGTAGGTGCTATTTTATTGTAACAATGTGTTGCCACAGTACCTGTCAGGACCTCCAAAGGGGTTTAGGCAGGATTATCTTGGGACCCTGTGCACCATGTACTGCTACCCTTGCTGTGTTAATTACATCGTTTGCAGTCTCCTGTGTCGGTGGTATACGTAAAACCCCAAGACCAAACTTGAGGGTTTATTTAGGATTTTCTGTTTTGTTCTTTGGGTTGTTCATTTCAGTTTGTTTGGTACTGTTTCTCCATTTACAGCCAAATCAGTTCTGTGATATTTAAAACTTTTACTGATGCCAAATGGGGGAAAGGAACAAAAAAGAAAAAACCTGTCTATGGGGCATTCCCTGGGAGAAGAGAAAAGTTCTACTTGGTTCCTAAAATCACCAAAAGCCCTAGCCCAGAATTCAGCCTGGTTGGTTGATGCCAAGGCAAAAGGGCATCCTTTTTAATGGTTAGAGATGATCAATTGCTATTTATGGTTTTACAGTGGCTTTTGAATGACTCTATAGCTGTTTTCTGAAGAAGTGGGGAAGAATGACGAAGTCCTTTATATGCAAGCATTTGTGCTACTACCTCAGGGAAAATAAGAAAAGGAAGGGAATGAAAGTGAGGATATGTTGCTTCAAACCTTAATTCCTCTACCTGGGCTAGCTGTCTTAGTCCCTCTGATATATCCACTCCTTCCCCCACCTTCCATTCATATCTAGCCCCAGTTCCTGACACTGGGGCTCAGGACTGCCCCTCCTTATAGGGACCAATTAGAAAATCCTGTGTTCGTTCCTGGGTCACAGGGATTTGGGCTGGTATCGCCATCTAAGTCCTGACAAGGCACCCAATTTGGGCCAGGAGCCACTCTGGGGCAGAGCAATTTCCTTTATGTCTTTATCTCATGGGAGGCTAAATGCAAATGACCAGCCGCCTGGGTTTCTCAGACTTGTTTAATTGGGAAGATCGCAACCCTCCTTACAGGAGGATCTTCTACACTTGAAGCTTATTTGGCAGTACCCATAGCTGAACCAAACTGGGACCCCAATAAGGGAGGAACACCATTATTAGGGCACTGCTTATTTGTGCATCTTGGCAGGGCTTGGAAAAGGGGAACCAAAGCAAAAGAGTTTGAACAAAATTCAAGAAATTCAGCAAAAAAACAAATGAAGACCCTTCTGAATTTTTGGAAAAGATTTATTAGGCCTACAGACAGTATACTAATGCAGATCCTGAGACCCCTGAAAATATTAGAATGGTAAACTTGACCTTTATGGGCAAAGTGCCTCAGATATCAGGAGAAAGTGGCAAAGATTAGATGATGCATTTGGAATGAATCCTTCTCAATGGGTAGATGTTGCTTTTAAAGTGTTCAACAGGGAACAGCGACAGAAGGAAGATGCAAAGCGAAATGCCACTTTTTGGGCAGCGGCACTGGATTCCCGGAAGGTGAGTAACCCCGAGAGAGAAGTCACCATTGGGGAAGGAACAATGTGCTGCCATAAGGAGGATGAACATTGGAAAATAGATTGCCTAGACTAAAACATAAGAAGAAAAACAATAAAAGTTGAGAGCGTCTCATATGGTAGAAAGAGAGGATCACTCTGATGAATGAAGAGGCCCAGGGGCTCCCTTGGACTTGAGGCACCTAATTCCCCACAGGAGCCCCAGGTGAAAACTGACAGTGAGGAATGAGCTGATGAACAGTCTGATGGACCTCACCCTGAAGTTGTTCACCAGAACAGCTTGACATCAGAGTCCCACCAGAACATGAATTAAGCCTACAGATGGCGCTCGTATTTAGGTTACTCTGTGGCTTCAATTTCTACTGGAAAGAGTGTCCACTTTCTTACTGGTGCTCCTCGGGTGAATTATGCTAGCCAGATAGTACTACACAGTGTTCATGAGAATGACAGTGTCAGTTACTCAGTCTCACAGAGGTGACCAGATCGGCTATATTGGTAGTGTGCTGTGTTCAGTCGATGTGGATAGAGACACCATTACAGATGTGCTCTTGATAGGTGTGCCTATGCACATGAATGACCTAAAGAAAGAGAAAGGAAGAATCTACCTGTTTACTATCACAATGGGTGTTTTGAATTGGCACCAATTTGTGGAAGGCCCCGAGGGTGTTGAAAATGCTCAGTTTGGTTCAGCCATTGCAGCTCTTTCAGACATCAACATGGATGGCTTTAATGATGTGATCGTTGATTCACCTTTGGAAAATCAGCACTCTGGAGCTGTGTACATCTACAGTGGTCATGAGGGCACCATTCACATGAGGTATTCCCAGAAAATCCTGGGATCCAATGGAGCCTTTAGAAGCCATATTCAGTACTTTTGGAGATCCCTGGATGGCTATGGAGATTTAAATGGGGATTCCATCACTGATGTGTCCATTGGTGCCCTTGGACAGGTTGTTCAGCTCTGGTCACAAGTATTGCTGATGTATCTGCGGATGTTTCATTCGCACCAGAAAAAAATCACTTGGCTCAACAAGAATTCTGAGATGAACCTCAAACTCCGCTTCAGTGTGAGTTTAGACCTACTAAGCAAGACCTACTAAGCAAAACAATCAAGTGGCCATTGTACATAACATCACAATTGATGCAGATCAATAATCATCCAGAGTAACCTCCAGGGGTTTATTTAAAGAAAATAATGAAAGGTGCTTGCAGAAGACCATGACTTGTGCTAAAAATAACACAATGACTACTGTCAGACCTCCCCAGATGGGGATTCAACACAGGAGCACCTGTCCTACCAGGGACTGGAAAATAGACTTTACTCAAATGCCTCGAGTTGCAGGAAATTTTAGATAATCTGCTAGTGTTTATCTTTTTCAGGATGAGTGGAAACATATTCCACCTGGACAGAAAGTCTTGAAGTGGTTAAAGCCCTCCTTAAGGAAATTATCCCCTGATTTGGATTAAGGCATTGAAACTGCATTCAGCCTGGAGACCACAATCAACAGGAAAAACCAAGAAAAAGAATCGTACATTAAAAAGGAACATTGTTAAAAAGGAACACTATTAAAATTATCTCAAGAAACTAATTTTCTTGGGATAGGGCCTTGCCAGTTACCCTGCTATGGATCAGTGGCTCCCAGAAGCAGGCTTAAATTAAGCCCCTTTGAAATATCGTATGGTAGGCCATTCCAGGTGTCTGCCCTGGTGAGAGAATCTATAAATGCTCTAAAAGGCATAGCAGTTGCCCATTACGTTAAAAGTTTGGGCACTATGTTAACCTCTGTTCATGAAGTTGCCTCCAACAGGTCTGCCTATCCAACTAAAGTAGATGGTAATTTCATTATAACTGGAGAAGGGTCAACCTATTTGTTTAATTTTGTCCAAATAAATAGCACAGGAATTTAGTATATGTATTGGGAGCTGGAACCAAAATTCCAAGTTCAATTACAAAATAGAAAACAACATGCTAAGGGGTTTCATCAGGTTTAAATAGTTGTAGATAAAAAAGGAAAGAGGATTTTACTACTGACTTAAAGATTCTAAAGAATATTTATCACCCCCATTCAGCAGGAAGTAGTCAGAGCAGTCTTGTCCCTTTCCCCACAAGATTGTAGAATGGACATTGACAGTAGGGAATTGTAATAGAGAAGAATCTTTGTGTTCTATTACAAGTTAATCACTAAATGGATGTTGCCTATAAGCTTAAATTATACATAATGGCTCATCTCTGGGAACCCTGCCTCCCCAGTAATGAGCATTAAGCTAAAATACCATCATTTAGCTCCCAGGAAGCATCCTGACAAGGCCCTCCTGTGAATGACTGCAGGAAGAGAGAAATTAAACTTCCCCTCCAGAGGCTGACTGGAACCAGGAAATGTTTGGCTTTACTTCCTCCCCTTTTAGTACAAAAGAAGCCTGAATTCCAGCTCAGGCAAGATGGTTCTTTGGAACACAAGTCCACCATCTTCTCGGTCTGCTGGCTTTCTGAATAAAGTCACTATTCCTTGCCCCAACAATGTATCTTGCGATTTATTGGCCTGTCATGTGGTGAGCAGTATGAGCTTGGACTCAGTAACAATTTCACAACCAATTTCTACTGGAAGGAACCATTGCTGTTTAAAATGAAATGTGTGACAGGTATGTTAGAATTTTTCCGTAGATGAGGTAAATGTTTGCTAATTAGTATTCTGAATTTTTCTTCGTTGTACTCCCTGGTGAAAAACTTGAGATTCTCCTGTGTGTGTGTGTGTGTGTGTATTTTTTGGAAATATCTTAATTATTTTATAAAAAGACTCTTGGTCCTGCCCACGTGATATGCCTCCCTCCATCCTTTTTCTTTCTTCCTTTCTCAAGTATTTCAACACCCATTATGTACCAGGCACTGTGCTAGGCACACAAGACAATGGTGACCAAAAGTGGCACAGATTCCTTCCCCCTAATAATTTTACTCATGTTGAATTAAGAGTCTTATGTTCAGCTCCTTAATTTTTATCAGAAGAGTCAAGCCTTATTTCCCACTTGGCTGGTTTTGAAATCACATGGCCCTGCCTTCTGCAACATAGAATCCACATCTAACTTCATCTCATATAACTCTGCTGTTCCAAAGTGTGTTTCAGATCTATACCTCTGTTACTCTTAGACCTTAAGATCTAAACATTGTCAATGATCTCTAAACTTTCTTTAAAATAGAGGACTATTGGGAATTCCCTGGCAATCCAGTGGTTAGGAGTCTGTGCTTCTACTGAAGGGGGCACAGGTTTGATCTCAGTCAGGGAACTAAGATCCTGTAAGCTGCATGGCCAAAAAGAAAATTTTTTTTTCATAAGAAAATTGATTTTGACCAAATATGTTAAAGACTTTTTGAAGCTACTCTATTTCTATCTCAAAGTGGGTTTCTAACTGCCTCCCTGACTCTCCTCCTTTCTCCAGAGCTCTGAGAGGACCCTGCTAAACCTAGTTGGAAAACCACTGTCCTGAGGCAGGCTGATTTACCTTGTGAAATTGCTGGGGAGCTCTGCCTCTGCGGTCTGCCCTCTAGGCTGAATGATAATTCCAGGTTGAGAATCAGTTTGGCCCTCAAGCTTATCCTGGTTGTTCTTCTGTATATTTAAAAGTGGGCTGCCTACCTTTCTCAGAATCAATGGGCAAAATCACAGATTCTCATGTCCATCTGGTGTTCTGTATCATGTCACAGGCTACTGCAAAGTGATAGAAACTAGGACTCAATTTTGAAAGGAGAGGCAAGCAGAGTGCTGCTGTTGAAATAGGTTTTCCAATTCTTATGGTTCTGAATTTCTCATTCTCTGCAATGCTTGTTCAGGGAACCCCTCACCCCACTTAGTGTGACTGGCAGGTTCTTACTCTGTAGCCAAGAAAAAAGAAAACACTAGATAGCAGGTCATTTCTCTGATATTTGCAGAGGATTGCAAGGTGAGTATTTTAGGAACATACTGCAGAGAATAAAAATGATATATCTGGTCGAGTGTTTGTATTTCAGGAGAGAAAGAGGAAAAGGTGGAAAGACAGAGACAAAAAGAAAGACAGAGAGAGAATAAGAGGTTTCTAATTTTAATTAGAATTCTAATTCTAATTATTCAGAATAATTTCACCATCTGCTGGAAAGAGTCCTCATGACACAAAATTCTGCAGTTTTCCTACTTCTCACACCCCCACACTGTTTCCAACTCACTGCTAGAAGAGGGTTTCTAGAGCTAGAAAAAGGTGAAAAGCTGTTGGTGGAGGAATAGTTTTATATACCACCTCCTGTGCCCCGAATCTTTCCTGGAGTTTGGGGGAAGGGAGGGCAAGGCAGTTTTGTTTTTGTTCTTAGTTTGTTTTAGAAACCTTCTTTTCCTGAATATAAAAGCAATACATCTGGCAATACCAAATGCTGGTAAGGATACAGATTCATAGGATCTCATACACTGCTGGTGGGAATATGTATTGACTGATGCGACCACTTGGGAAAAACAGTTTGAAGTTTCACATACCCTATGACGAGCATTTCCACTCCCAGGTTTATATCCAAATTGGTATACAGGGACACTGGGAAGACATGTACAAGGATATCCATAGTACTGTTCATAACAGGAAAAGTCTGGAAATAACCTAAAATACAGAAAAAAAACCGTAATATAGTTGCACAATAGAATATTACATAGTAATCAAAATAAATGATCTCCAGTGATATACGCATCAATACAGATGAATTTCAGCAATATTAAGTGAATAAAGTCCTAGAAGATAATATATAACATACTATGCTCTTAAAAAAGTTGAAACAACCAAGATAAAAAAATATATAGTTTATATAGCTTTACAAAAGCATGTATCCATATACAACTTTATTAAAAGGAAAAGAAGGGAATTATGAGATTTGGGAAAGTGGTTATTTTGAGTACAGAAAAGTAGTGAGTGGGATAGGAGAAGATTCATGCCTAGATGCAAATTTTTATTTTAGTCCTAGCTTTTATATTTAGCATTGGGTGTATGAGTACTTACTACACTGTAATAAACAAATGAATAAACAATGGCTATGCATGGACCAATGAGGAGACTGTTTACTGAATTGATTAAGATTAACCCAATTCAGAGTGTCTCTGCATCCAAAAGAGAAACTGAAAGCTAAAATCATACATTCCTATGAATAATTTAGAACCTCAGCAAAGAATGTGAAGAAAGACTCATCCCTAATTGTATCACTCCAGAGATAATCATTATTAATATTTTGGTATATTTCCTTTTTGTTTGTTTGTTTGTTTTTTTATACTGCAGGTTCTTATTAGTCAATTTCATACACATCAGTGTATACATGTCAATCCCAATCACCCAATTCAGCACACCACCATCCCCACCCCAACGTGGTATTCCCCCCTTGGTGTCCATATGTTTGTTCTCTACATCTGTGTCTCAACTTCTGGCCTGCAAATCGGCTCATCTGTACCATTTTTCTAGGTTCCACATAAATGCGTTAATATACGATACTTGTTTTTCTCTTTCTGACTTACTTCACTCTGTATGACAGTCTCTAGATCCATCCACGTCTCAACAAATGACTCAATTTCATTCCTTTTTATGGCTGAGTAATATTCCATTGTATATATGTACCACTTCTTCTTTATCCATTCGTCTGTTGATGGGCATTTAGGTTGCTTCCATGACCTGGCTATTGTAAATAGTGCTGCAATGAACATTGGGGTGCATATGTCTTTTTGAATTATGGTTTTCTCTGGGTATATGCCCAGTAGTGGGATTGCTGGATCATATGGTAATTCTATTTCTAGTTTTTTAAGGAACCTCCATACTGTTCTCCATAGTGGCTGTATCAATTTACATTCCCACCAACAGTACAAGAGGGTTCCCTTTTCTCCACACCCTCTCCAGCATTTGTTGTTTGTAGATTTTCTGATGATGCCCATTCTAACCAGTGTGAGGTGGTACCTCATTGTAGTTTTACTTTGCATTTCTCTAATAATTACTGATGTTCAGCATCTTTTCATGTGCTTCGTGGCCGTCTGTATGTCTTCTTTGGAGAAATGTCTATTTAGGTCTTCTGCCCATTTTTGGATTGGGTTGTTTCTTTAATATTGAGCTGAATAAGCTGTTTATATATTTTGGAGAGTAATCCTTTGTCTGTTGATTTGTTTGCAAATATTTTCTCCCATTCTGAGGGTTGTCTTTTCCTCTTGTTTATGGTTTCCTTTGCTGTGCAAAAGCTTTGAAGTTTCATTAGGTCCCATTTGTTTATTTGTGTTTTTATTTCCATTACTCTAGGAGGTGGATCAAAAAATATCTTGCTGTGATTTATGTCAAAGAGTGTTCTTCCTATGTTTTCCTCTAAGAGTTTTATAGTGTCAGGTCTTACATTTAGGTCTTGAATCCATTTTGAGTTTATTTTTTTGTATGGTGTTAGGGAGTGTTCTAATTTCATTCTTTTACATGTAGCTGTCCAGTTTTCCCAGCACCACTTATTGAAGAGGCTGTCTTTTCCCCATTGTCTATCTTTGCCTCCGTTGTCATAAATTAGTTGACCATAGGTGCGTGGGTTTAGCTCTGAGCTTTCTATCTTCTTCCACTGGATCTATGTTTCTGTTTTTATGCCAGTAGCATATTGACTTGATTACTGTAGCTTTGCAGCATACTCTGAAGTCAGGGAGTCTGATTCCTCCAGCTCCGTTTTTTTCCCTCAAGACTGCTTTGGCTATTCGGGGTCTTTTGTGTCTCCATACAAATTTTAAGATGATTTGTTCTAGTTCCGTAAAAAATGCCATTGGTAATTTGATAGGGATTGCATTGAATCTGTAGATTGCTTTGGGTAGTATAGTCATTTTCACAATGTTGATTCTTCCAATCCAAGAACATGGTATATCTCTCCATCTGTTGGTATCATCTTTCATTTCTTTCATCAGTGTCTTATAGTTTTCTGCATACAGGTCTTTTGTCTCCCTAGGTAGGTTTATTCCTAGGTATTTTATTCATTTTGTTGCAGTGGTAAATGGGAGTGTTTCCATAATTTCTCTTTCAGATTTTTCATCATTAGTGTATAGGAATGCAAGAGATTTCTGTGCATTAATTTTGTATCCTGCAACTTTACCAAATTCATTGATTAGCTCTAGTAGTTTTCTGGTGGCATCTTTAGGATTCTCTATGTGTAGTATCATGTCATCTGCAAACAGTGACAGTTTTACTTCTTCTTTTCCAATTTGTATTCCTTTTATTTCTTTTTCTTCTCTGATTGCCATGACTAGGACTTCCAAAACTATGTTGAATAATAGTGGTGACAGTGGACATCCTTGTCTCATTCCTGATCTTCGAGGAAATGCTTTCAGTTTTTCACCATTGAGAATGATGTTTGCTGTGGGTTTGTCGTATATGGCCTTTATTATGTTGAGGTAGGTTCCCTCTATGCCCACTTTCTGGAGAGTTTTTATCATAAATGGGTGTTGAATTTTGTCAAAAGCTTCTTCTGCATCTATTGAGATGATCATATGGTTTTTATTCTTCAATTTGTTAATATGGTATATCACATTGATTGATTTGCATATATTGAAAAATCCTTGCATCCCTGGGATAAATCCCACTTGATTGTGGTGTATGATCCTTTTAATGTGTTATTGGATTCTGTTTGCTAGTATTTTGTTGAGGATTTTTGCATCGATATTCATCAGTGATATTGGTCTGTAATTTTCGTCTTTTGTAGTATCTTTGTCTGGTTTTGGTATCAGGGTGATGGTGGCCTCATAGAATGAGTTTGGGAGTGTTCCTTCCTCTGCAATTTTTTGGAAGAGTTTGAGAAGGATGTGTGTTAGCTCTTCTCTAAATGTTTGATGGAATTCACCTGTGAAGCCATCTGGTCCTGGACTTTTGTTTGTTGGAAGATTTTAAATCACAGTTTCAATTTCATTACCTGTGATTGGTCTGTTCATATTTTCTGTTTCTTCCTGGTTCAGTCTTGGAAGGTTATACCTTTCTAAGAATTTGTCCATTTCTTCCAGGCTGTCCATTTTATTGGCATAGAGTTGCTTGTAGTAGTCTCTTAGGATGGTTTGTATTTCTGCAGTGTCTGTTGTAACTTCTCCGTTTTCATTTTTAATTTTATTGATTTGAGTCCTCTCCCTCTTTTTCTTGATGAGTCTGGCAATGGTTTATGAATTTTGTTTATCTTCTCAAAGAAGCATCTTTTAGTTTTACTGATCTTTGCTATTGTTTTCTTTGTTTCTATTTCATTTATTTCTGCTCTGATCTTTATGATTTCTTTCCTTCTGCTAACTTTGGGTTTTGTTTGTTCTTCTTTCTCTAGTTCCTTTAGGTGTAAGGTTAGATTGTTGAGGTTTTTTTTCCTTGAGGTAGGCTTGTATTGCTATAAACTTCCCTCTTAGAACTGCTTTTGCTGCATCCCATAGGATTTGGATCATCGTGTTTTCATTGTCATTTGTGTCTAGGTAATTTTTGATTTCCTCTTTGATATCTTCAGTGATATCTTCGTTATTTACTAACGTATTCTTTAGCCTCCATGTGTTTGTGGTTTTTTTGGGTTTTTTTCCCTGTAATTGATTTCTAATCTCATAGCATTGTGGTCAGAAAAGATGCTTGATATGATTTCAATTTTCTTAAATTTACTGAGGCTTGATTTGTGACCCAAGATGTGATCTATCCATGAAAATATTCTGTGAGAACTTGAGAAGAAAGTGTAATCTGCTGTTTTTGGATGGAATGTCCCATATATATCAATTAAATCTATCTAGTCTATTGTGTCATTTAAAGCTTGTGTTTCCTTATTTATTTTCATTTTGGACGATCTGTCCATTGGTGTAAGTGAGGTGTTAAAGTCCCCCACTATTATTGTGTTACTGTCGATTTCCTATTTTATAGCTGTTAGCAGTTGCCTTACGTATTGAGGTGCTCCTATGTTGGGTGCATATATATTTATAATTGTTATATCTTCTTCTCGGATTGATCCCTTGATCATTATGTAGTGTCCTTCCTTGTCTCTTGTAACATTCTTTATTTTAAAGTCTATTTTATCTGATATGAGTATAGCTCCTCCAGCTTTCTTTTGATTTCCATTTGCATGGAATATCTTTTTCCATCCCCTCACTTTCAGTCTGTATGTGTCCCTAGGTCTGAAGTGGGTCTCTTGTACACAGCATATATATGGGTCTTGTTTTTGTATCCATTCAGCAATCCTGTGTCTTTTGGTTGGAGCATTTAATCCAATCAGGTTTAAGGTTATTATTGATATGTATGCTCCTATGACCATTTTCTTAATTGTTATGGGTTTGTGTTTGTTGGTCCTTTTCTTCTCTTGTGTCTCCCCCTTAGAGAATTTCCTTTGGCATTTGTTGTAGAGCTGGTTTGGTGGTGCTGAATTCTCTTAGCTTTTGCTTGTCTGTAAAGCATTTGATTTCTCCATCAAATCTAAATGAGATCCTTGCCGGGTAGAGTAATCTTGGTTGTATGTTCTTCCCTTTCATCACTTGAAGTATATCATGCCACTCCCTTCTGGCTTGTAGAGGTTCTGTTGAGGAATCAGCTGTTAACCTTATGGGAGTTCCCTTCCATGTTATTTGTCGTTTTTCCCTTGCTGCTTTCAATAATTTTTCTTTGTCTTTAATTTTTGCCAATTTGATTACTATGTGTCTCAGCATGTTTCTCCTTGGGTTTATCCTGTATGGGACTCGCTGTGCTTCCTGGACTTGGGTGGCTATTTCCTTTCCCATGTTAGGGAAGTTTTCGACTATAGTCTCTTCGAATATTTTCTCTGGTCCTTCCTCTCTCTCTTCTCCTTCTGGGACCCCTATAATGCGAATGTTGTTGCATTTAATGTTGTCCCAGAGGTATCTTAGGCTGTCTTTATTTCTTTTCATTCTTTTTTCTTTATTCTGTTCTGCAGCAGTGAATTCCACAATTCTGTCTTCCAGGTCACTTATCAGTTCTTCTGCCTCTGTCATTCTGCTATTGCTTCCTTCTAGTGTAGTTTTCATTTCAGTTATTGTACTGTTCATCTCTGTTTGTTTGTTCTTTAATTCTTCTAGATCTTTGTTAAACATTTCTTTCATCTTCTCGATCTTTGCCTCCATTATTTTTCCGAGTTCCTGGATCATCTTCACTATCATTATTCTGAATTCTTTTTCTGGAAGGTTGCCTATCTCCACTTCATTTAGTTGTTTTTCTGGGGTTTAATCTTGTTCCTTCATCTGGTATATAGCCCTCTGCCTTTTCAACTTGACTATGTTTCTGTGAATGTGGTTTTTGTTCCACAGGCTGCAGGATTGTAGTTCTTCTTGCTTCTGCTGGTATATTTCCTTTTGGCTACTTTTTTCTAATTCCTATTTTTAAACAAAATTGTAATCATGTTTAAACAGTAATCTTATACTTTACACTTAATATTATATACTTTTCCCATGTGATAAAATAATCTGAATGTTTTTAACAGCTGAATAATATTACATTACATGTATGCATCATAATTTAACAAATCCTTTATACACATTTATTTTGGTTTCCCTTTTTTTTGTTATGTGTAAAGCTGCAATAAGCAATTTGCACATAAATCTAGGTGACTTCTCTGATTTCATTAAGATTCTTAAGAGGAGAATCAAGGTGTGAAAATTTTTTAGTTATTGTCACATGTTGATAAATTGGAGGGTGCTATTTTTGTGAGAAATTGAATAAGATAGTGCACATAAATGTGCCTAATATATACAGGATAGACCTTCAATATCGGTTGGATACGAAGTTGCATATAATTACAAGGTTAGTTAGAATATACTGGAAAAAGATAAAGGAATATCTTCCTCATCTACCAGGCTATGAAAATTAGATGACTTAGTATTGTGTCTTACCTTTTAGTGGAAATACAAGTGCATGCCATGGGAGTTTATTTTTATTAACTTTATGTTGCATTAATGATAATATAATTTATATATCATGTGTATTCTTTTTTTTAATTTTTAAAAAAATCTGATAAGGTTTTTAAAAAATTTATTTATTTTATTTATTTATTTTTGGCTGTGTTGGGTCTTCGTTTCTGTGCAAGGGCTTTCTCTAGTTGCGGCGAGCGGGGGCCACTCTTCATCATGGTGCGCGGGCCTCTCACTGTCGCGGCCTCTCTTGTTGTGGAGCACAAGCTCCAGACGCACAGGCTCAGTAGTTGTGGCTCATGGGCCTAGTTGCTCCGCGGCATGTGGGATCTTCCCAGACCAGGGCTCAAACCCGTGTCCCCTGCATTGGCAGGCAGATTCTCAACCACTGCGCCACCAGGGAAGCCCTCATGTTTATTGTTTCAAAAATGTTTTCATATGCATCATCTCATTTGCTTTCCATGAGAATCTTCTAAGGTATGTTAAATCACCCCCACTTTACAGGTGAGGAAGTTGACAGATGGGTTAGAATACTTACCCAAGATTTTGAAGCTTAAAACTGAGTTCCAGGGACTTCCCTGGTGGCACAGTGGTTAAGAATCCGCCTGCCAATGCAGGGGACACAGGTTCGATCTCTGGTCTGGAAAGATCCCACATGCCATGGAGCAACTAAGCCCATGCACCACAACTACTGAGCCTGCCCTCTAGAGCCCGCGAGCCATGACTAGTGAAGCCCACGCACCTAGAGCCCATGCTCTGCAATGAGAGATGCCACCGCAATGAGAAGCCCGTGCACCGCAACGAAGAGTAGCCCCTCCTCGCCGCAACTCGAAGAAGCCCGCGTGCAGCCAAAAATTAAAAAACAAAACAAAACTGAGTTCCAGTTTCAGCAATGGCAGAAGGGCTTATACTGAATGACTATTCTGCAGATAACACTTATACACTATGGACAAAATATTTTACCTAGTTGTTTTAAAGGCACCAGAGAAAAACCAAAAGCAGGCAGAAACTGAAAGGGAAATGTTTAAAACCAATAACCTAAGTTTCCACCTTAAGAAACTAAAAAAATAACTAAACTAAACTCAAAAGATGTGGAAGAGATGAGACCAAGATAAGAACAGAAATCAAACAGAAAAAAAGCTGTAAAAATTTAACGAAACCCAAAATTTGTTTATTGAAAAAATTATTAAAATTGCTAAGCCCCTAGCTAGACTGATACAAAAAAAAGGAAACAATTTATCAATACTGAAAATGAAAGAGGGAGTATCGTTACGGATCTTACAGACAATACAGACAATAAAGTGGTGCACTGTCAATAAACTCAACAACTTAAATAAAATGCACAAATCCCTTGAAAAACAACTCACCAAAACTGACAAAAGAAGAAATGGAAACTCTGAATATCCATATATCTGTTATTTTAATTGAATTTGTTATTAAATCCTTTCCACAAAAAGGATTCCAGGTCTAAACGGTTTCACTAGTAAATTCTATCAAACAGTTAAGGAAGACATAACACCAATCTTAAATTCTTTCCAAGATTAGAAGAGGGAATATTCCTAACTTGTTTTGAGGCCAAAATAATCCCAACACAAAAGCTTGTTAAAGACAATACAAGAAAAGAGAGTAAAGCATATCTCTCATGAATAGTGACACAAAAAGTCTTACCAAAATATTAATAAGTCAAATTCAAAAAGAAAAATACATCATTATCACATGAGGTTTATTCCTGGAATACAAGGTTGGTTTAATATTCAAAAATCAATCAATGTAATTCACCATTAATAATATAAGAGAAAAACCACATGATCATTTAAATAGCATTAAAAGCATTTGACAAAATTCAGCAGCTATTCACAATACAATTCTCAGCAAATTAGAAATAGAGAGAGGTTACTCAACCTGAGAAAGGGCCTCTCTTAAAAATACTAACATCACATATAATAATGAAATATTGAGTACTTTCTCCCTAATTTCATGAACAAGACAATAATGTCAACTCTCATGGCCTCTATTCAACATTTTACTGGAGATACTAGCCAGTTTTATATGGCCAAACAGTGAAATACAGTCATCAAGATTGAAAAGGGAAAAGTTGTCATTTTTTCACAGACAGCATGAATGTTTACATAAAAAATCCTATGGAATGTACAAAAAGTTACTAAAACTAATAGGTGAATCTAACAAGGCTCTAGGATATAATAACAATATACAAAAATCAATCATATGTCTACATATTAGCACCAGTATATAACATTAATTTTTAAAATGTAAATAAAACTTTAAGACAATTTTATATCATAAACACAAAACAGGAATAAATTTAATCAAAGAAATGCAAAAACTTTACACTAAAAACTATAAAATATTGCTGAGAGAAATTAAAGACCTAATTAAATGGGCAGATATGCCATGTTCATAGAAAAGATGACCCAATGTTATTTAAAATGTCCATTTTCCCAAAATTTCATCTCTAAATTCAGTACAGTCCCAATCAAAACCTCATCAGACTTGCTTTTTGAAGTAAGTGACAAGTTATTCGAAAATTTATGTGGAAATGCAAAGGACCTAGTATAACCAAAACAGTCTTGAAAATAAGCTGGAAGATTCACACTACCTAATTCCAACACTAACTAGAAAGCTACATTATTAAAGAGAAAGTGAAATTTGCATAATTGCCATGAGAACCTATTAATTTGGTGTGACTATAAATATTGTTTAAGTCTCATTTCTGTGCAGTCTATCATTTCTTACCTCAGGACAAAAGTGGCCTATCTCTATTTAAAAAACAAAACAAAAAAAAAGAGGCAGTATAGCATAATGGAGAGTTTTCCAAAATAAAACTCACATACCACTGATCTGAAGATGATTTTAAGTGGTAGACAAGTATATTTATTTTTAACAGTCATGTATTTAAAGTTTATGCATGCCTAATGTTAAGAAGAATCTTTTTCCATTAGTGATCATATAAAGTTTCCTTCCGAAATAAATTGAAGTTTTTAAAAAAGCAGATGGATTTTAGGACTAATACGGGAATGCTAACACCTCATTTCAGAATTAGGCAGAATTACCTGCCCCAGGACTGGCACAGCAGGAAAACCCAGACTTCCCTCCATCCACACACCTCTCCCCTCACAGGCTTAGACTCCTTTTACTACATAGTAGAAAGTAGACTGGGAATCACGTTTTCCATAGATAAGCTGGCTCGCAATTCAGTGATCTGGTGACAGATGGAGAGACAAGACCCGTGTTACCTTAGGGAGGCTCCTCCCCATGGAAACACATGGAGCAGAAAATGTGTGTTCCGCCCCCCCCCACACACATACTGGGCATAGACCTCCCAGTATCACCACTTTCCCCAGCATCCCTGGGCCCAGTTGTTATCACTGTGTCTCCAGAGACTGAATTTAATGGCTGACACCACTCTCATGTGAACAGATTCCAGGTAGATCCGGCCTTGAATTCAAAGCTCCAACTCACAGAATTTAAACTATAAGTTCACCCGTGGCTGCAAGAGAGGCTGCGGAAGCAAGACTGTATCAGAGAGCTTTTATTTCTACAGCGGCAACGCCATGGTTTGTGAGATAGAGCCCACCTAACAGAGAAAATGGAGGAAGGCATGTTGGGCAGACAAAGCCAGGACTCTAGAGAGGAGAAACCAAGTCTCAGCGAAGTTCGGTGACTTGCCAGGGTCATGAAGCAAGCAAGTGGTTCTGCATTTATAACATCAAATTCTTCCTAAGCAAGTTCTGGGAACCAGAGGCTTCAGGAAGGAATTTTGGTTCTTTTATGTAAGAGGAAATTTAGGAACAAAAACAAGAGATGCAGCTCTCATGAACCAAGGAAAAATGATGTCCCAATCTGAATCTATAAGGCCCAAGGCTATGCCAGGCAGATGCTTTCCCCTACCTTTTCCGGGGAGATGAGTTGTGCAAAGTCCTTTTTTGATGGTGAGATTAGAATTCCTAGGAAAGTACCTTTGTTTTCTTTTCCTTGTAAATTTAGTGTTTTATTAGAATAATTATCTTTTTTTTAAAGTCTCTTCTTCCTCTGTTCCCATATAGCTCTTTGGCAAATTTGGGCTCTTTCTCTGGTTTTAGAGCTTGTGCAAAGAGGCCAGCACGCTGCAGCTCAGACACTCTGGCAGTGGTCACACCACCCTCTCTACATGGTGGAGGTTCTCCCTTATAATGCAGTTGCCTGGGCGGTCACCCTGTTTATCTCTGCCAGACTTATTAGGAGGCAGCCTTAGGGACTGCATTGGAGAGCTAGTGAGCGTCCCTGCTTGGCAGGCCTGCTCCTGGGGATTCGTGGTGTAGCAACTACACTGGAGAACAAAAGCTGATGTCCCCAGTTCAAGCCTTCCCTCGTGTGTACTTTGTTTCATGCCAAGATTCAACTTATTGACTCCAGTCTCCAGTCACAGGAGATCTGTATAAACAATCCAGGCCATTCCTTACTGTTTATCCTCCAAATACTTGTCTTTTGAAAACTCCCTATGATTTCAAGGAATCTTTTCTGCTGTTTTTTGAGAGATTGAGATGATTAGGTCTGTTTCCATTGGTGGGATGCTCTCCTTACATCTCTGCCTGGACCAATCAGAGGTTGAAGGACATATCACTAGGCCACAGCTGCCACTAGTGATGACCAGACTGATTAATACAGTTAGAGTTTATAGGTGGAATTCAAGGGCAGCAATCTGCTGGGAGAGAGGCTGACCCAAAGAGGGGACTTGAAAGCACATTTATTGGGGTGGCCAAAAACTTTATTCGGGTTTTTCTGTAAGATGTTATGAAAAACCCAAACAAACTTTTTGGCCAACCTAATACATAGCACTTTATACATTAGCTGATGATAACTATCATGCTGAGATCCTGCAGTGAGTGTGGCACTGAGCTAACTGCTTTTAAACACAGCTGTTCTTTGAGATAGGTTCTATTATTATACCCACTTTACAGATGGGGAAACTGAGAGACCCAGTTCAAGGTCACATAGAGTAAGGGGTGGAGCCAGGATTCTAATCTCAGCAGTCTGGCTCCAGAGTCTCTACTCAACTTCCACATCCTACATAATAAAGATTGAGAAAATCTTCCCTCCCCCAGCTCCCCTTGGTGTCACCACTAAAACCCTTCGAGATATCTCTCCTCTCCAGTATCTCTCCACCCCAACTCTGCTTTGTTTAGCCAGAGTGTGTTTCTTTGAGTTAAGAACTCCAACTGCTAAGCCTCAGTTTTGTCATTGGTAAAATGAGAATTATAATGGTACTTGTCTCATATGGTTGTGTAAGCATGGGGTAAACATCCAATAAATGATTCTTGTTATTACAAGCTATTAGGAAGTTTTACAGAAAATACTGGCTTAAAATGAGATGTCTCTGGCTTCATTAGTCTAGAATTGTCCATCACTGCTTTACCAATGTAGAGATAATCAGGTTGTTTATCATTCTTTCCTGCAGCTCTCTATCTTACTCAGAATTTCAAACTTAGAAATTTCAGACTCAGCGATTCAGGTCTAAAGAGCACCATTTCTGCCATCACCGCAAAGCAAGCTTGGGCGCCCTTGGGTTTGAGACCCACAAGAGGGTCCGCCCAGCAGAGGATCTTGGTCTCACCACTTGGGCTCTGCCCACACACATGTTAATTCAGATGGATAACAGCACAAAAGAAAGTACACAGCGCATTCTTTCATTAATGGGTTTATTCATCAGGAAAGGAAGAGAAGAATAAATGCTGCCAATGAGAATAGCCAGTTTTCAGGGAATTAAAAGACATTTTTGCTTGAATGCGCTAAAAGTTTAAATAACCAGCGATAAATTATCTAAGTTGGTAGTTTTCAAACTGTGTTCAGTGGAGCCCTGGAGTTTTACAAAGGCACCTCAGGGGCAGAGCTGAAGTTAGTAATTATCTTACCGGCTGAATGTTAACTTGCAAAGGAATGAATATACTGAGGCTATAAAGCATGTGGAATGTCATTGAAACAGAAGAACCAGAACCTTCCTGCATCCTAAAGGCAACATCAGTCCTAGATATGTGTGACCTTGGTCAAGTCACTTCCCACCTCTGGCTTCTCTTTCTTTTCTGTCCAAGGAGGAGAATCAGCGCAAAGATCTTTTGGCTCCAAAGCTCTGAGACCACTACCTGTTCTCTTCAACGTCTACTTCCAACAAAAAATATTTTTAGGATTATCTTTATACAACTCTCTTCAAAGCTGGTACATCATTTCTTTGACATTTCTCAGTGATTGCAAATCCTAGCTCTTTCAGGATAAATGTGATTTTTGGAACTGCCCAAAACCAAACAAACAACACCACCAAAAAAACCCAAAACAAAAAAACCCACATTCACTAGTTCAGAACCAGACTGTGAAATAAAATTCATATTTTATGACAAGACAGGAAAAATTTAAACATAAAAAAATTTCTCTGCCCTTTGGCCTCCTCTTTCCCCTCTACTGTGCATCGTGTATCTGCATTATGCATCGACCAAACCTCCCCATTGGCAGAAATACTTGCTCAACCATAAAGAGCAACATTCTCCTAGCGTCGACAAGACAACTCCTTAGAAGATAGCATTCCATTCTAATCTTGTAAGGGGCCACAATGACCCAGAACCCACTACCCGCTAGATGGCGTAACCTGTCAATAATATATCATTTAATGGATAACCCTCTGTCTCAAAAAACTTATATAACAGTGTTTTGACTTCTAATGGGCAGAACGGTTCTCTGAGTTTTCTGAGCTGTTCCTGGGTTATAATCTTCAATTTGGTTCGAACAAAATTTTACATTTCTTTCTCTTAGATTGACTGATTAATTTTTTCATCGACAAAGTATTTCATTTAGTTCTCCACAAGTGTTTAGTGAGTACCTTTCAAGAGCCAGGTACTGGTGTTAAGTGAGACAAAGGTGAATAGGCCAAGCTTTTCTGTTTTCTCAAGGGGGTCCCAATCCAGTGATAAGCTGGTGAAACACACTTGTGTTAATTTCTTTTGTGGTTTATAGATGTCTCCTAGTTCTGGCCATTCTGACTAGAGAAGGCAAAATGTTTAAGCCAATGATTAGAGAAACTAGTAGTTGCCTTGGAAAGAGGGAGAACTATCTCTCCTGTCTACCATTTTGAAGGGTTTCTTATAAATATCCTCTAGCTCAGAGACCATAAGGCCTGAATCTGTAAGCAGTGCCTTCTCCTATTCCCACCCCTTCAGTAAGTGCAAAATACCTTCAGTTCCCAGATCCTTTTGGTGGCTGGCCGGTTGGCAGTAAAACATTGTTTACAAGGATCTCTAAATCAGCCTCGTTTGGCAGCCATATTACACTTGGTTCAAATGGATCATTGTACAGAGATAGGAAAGGCAACCTGTGTAATAGAAATCTGATTAATCTAGGCTCAAGTCCCAGATCCATCTAACTGGCTTTGGGGCTTTGGGCAAACCAGTTAACTTTGCTGAATTTTATTTTTCCTTATCTATGAAATGAAATTACAGACATTTCACAATGTTGCCAAATGGATAAGGAATCACCTCTATTGAGTGCCCAGTATATGTTAATACCTAGTGAGGATTCAAAAAGCGGAGGTGGCATGGACATACATACACTACCGAATGTAAAATAGGTAGCTAGTGGGAAGCAGCTGCACAGCACAGGGAGATCAGCTCGGTGCTTTGTGACCACCTAGAGGGGTGGGATAGGGAGGGTGGGAGGGAGATACAAGAGGGAGGGGATATGGGGATATATGTGTATGTATAGCGGATTCACTTTGTTATACAGCAGAAACTAACACACCATTGTAAAGCAATTATACTCCAATAAAGATGTTTAAAAAAAAAGTGGCGGTTCTTTTTATTATCAGGTCTGCAAGGAGGGCATTAGTCATCACACTGCCTGTGAGAGGAAAGCTGACCTGGATCAGTCCTCTTAGTGTTGCTGGAACTTCAGGGAATCACCATTGAGCTGAGCAGAGGCGTATAAAGGCATCCTGGGTGGGTATGTGGCTCTGATGGGGCTCTTGGAGATGGGGGACTCCCAGGAACCACAGAAGGAAGAAGTTGAGGTGAAGCTGAGTCAGCATTCTGGCCAGAGCAGTTGATGGAGGCAAAGTCTGAACTGGTGCTTCCATGGTTGACATTAGAACTGTGTAGGAAGGTGAATGGATGAGGCACATTTTTCCATTGACTTACTTGATTAAGCCAATCATCTATAGTATTTGGAAAGCCACATAATCACCCTCGGAGACGTTAAGCCATCAGAAAAATCTCAACAGTTGGAGGAGGCCTTCAGTGCCCCTAATCGATCTAGAACTGGATATTGGCAAATGGTCCCTTGAAAATGAAGTCTTCTCTCCACCTAGACAGGTGGCGGTAAGGGTCTGCCAGCTCAGAGGTTGCAAACTGGAGGCTTTTGTCGTCGCATCTATTTTGACTTGAACAGTGTTTAAAGTAAGATTTCACTGGGATTTCTGGCTTTTCTCAGCTGTTAGAAGACAGAACCACACCGAACCTACATTCTGGCACACCGAAGGTTCACTGACACCAGCTCTTTTGGGGTTTCAGGTTATGCACAGCTTCTTCCTTGAAATGATTATTTGTTGTGGTTTTTATAACACTGCTCTGTCCTCATCTTCCTCCGCCCTCTCCAACTGCTTTCCCATTCTGTTTTATACAAGCCCTTCCTCCTCCACTAATCCTTAAATGCCAGCGATCTCAGGGCTCTGTTTCAGGTCCTCGTTTCTTTTCCGCAGTCCACACGCTTTTCTTGATAAACCTCATCTCCTCCCAGTGTTTTGAATCCCAGCTATATGATGCTACAGGCAAGGAAAACTTTTCCCTTCTTCCCTTCTAGGTTCTTTGGCTGGTCTAATAATTAAATTGACATAAGACAGATTAACAGTAGAGAAAACAAATTTAATTCCTATGTACGGGAACTCATAAAAATATGAGACTCAAAGAAGTGACCGAAGTAGGCAGCTTTTATGCCTTTTAGACACGGAAACAAATTTGCGAAGAGTTGACAAGACAAAGTGGTTTGGGCTTGGGGTTAGCAAATTAGTGACGAAATAAAAGGTTTGCTTATATAGCCTTTCTTGTCCCTAAATTGCCTGTCTTTGGTGATAAGGATGTCTTGTACCCTCCTGGTAGAGGGAGGGTAGCTTTGACATGGGAGATTTATTTCCTGCTTTCAGGAGAACAGAGGAGGGTCAGAGTGTCCTTGCACTGACTGTTTCTTAAGTGACTTTAATTCAAAATAATCAATATGCCAAAGCAGCATATTATGGGGTGGCATATTCTGCTCCCCTTCACTGCTGATGTCCATGGTAGCATGTGGTACAGAGGGGACTTGAATTGTGCAGAAGCACGAGATAGGAGGGTTCTGGTGTGATGTTTTTCTTTTTCCCTTTCATCCTTTAACTGACCTAGCCTGTTTTTAAAAAAAATTTATTTTATTGAAGTATAGTTGATTTACAATGTTGTGTTTAGTTTCTGCTGTACAGCAAGGTGATTCAGTTACAGATATATGTATTTTCTTTTTCATATTCCTTTCCATTATGGTTTATCACAGGATACTGAATATAGTTCCCTGTGCCGTACAATAGGAGGACCTTGTTGTTTATCCATTCTATATATCAGTTGTTTGCATCTGATAATCACAAACTCCCAATCCATCCCTTCCCCAACCCCCGCCTTTCTTGGCAACCACAAGTCTGTTCTCTATGTCTGTGAGTCTGTTTCTAAGATAAGTTCATTTGTGTCGTATTTTAGATTCTACATATAAGTGATATCCTGTGGTATTTGTCTTTCTCTTTCTGACTTACTTCACTTAGTATGATAATCTCTAGATCCATCCATGTTGCTGCAAATAGCATAATTTCATTCTTTTCTATGGCTGAGTAGTAGTCCATTGTGTGTGTGTATATCATTTAGGTTGTGTCCATGTCTTGGCTATTGTGAATAGTGCTGCTATGAACATAGAGGTGCATGTATATTTTTGAATTATAGTTTTGTCTGGATATATGCCCAGAAGTGGGATTGCTGGATCATATAGCACTTTTTTTTTTCTTAACAGTTGTCCACATAGATTAATTTATTATCATTAATGGACTTCATTCATTTATCATTTCCATGCTGGGGTCTGTGCTGTGCACACAAAGATAAATCAGGCGTCATCACTACCTTCGGGAATTCACACTCTCTTGCCAGGAGTTGAGGTAGGTTGGTAGGACGTAGGGAACCCAACACATACATAGTTATAGCCCAAGGTAATGGGACAGCAGCCAAAGCAGGTACGAGGCTCTCCGTTGGCCCTGGCTGGAGTGATCACAGAATCCTTCCATAAGGACAGGTGTTACACATCTGTGCATCCATTTGATTATACAGATATTCACTGAGCACGTCTCTGTGTCAGACACTGCCAAGTGCTGGGAGGGGATCTAAAGATGAATAAGAGTTGGTCCCTGCCTTCAGGATCTCACACCTGAGCAGATGTGAGTGGGAGCTGGGGAAGGGTGGGTGCACATAACTCATCAATGTCTTTACATGAGGCGGAGTGTGAGGGGTGGTGAGAGCAGTATGGCCGGGTGCTGTAGGGGTGCCCGCAAGGAATAGGGATTCTGCTCGGGCAATGGATATGATGGCCTCTAAGTCGATGTTTGGAGGCTTGAGTAGAATTTTCATGTGGGAGATGGGGAAGGGCTTTCTGGGTTGAGGGAACAGCCTGGGCAAAGACATGGAGGCCAGAAACTTCACAGCACATTGAGGACTACTGGTGAGGACCAGCCTTGGTCATGAGCCCATTGGTCACCTGCCCATTTATGACAGCCAGTGCATGCCTGCAGCATGGACATGGGGTGGGGTCGGGACAGCCATAGAGTGAGAGAAGAGGCTAAGGAACTTGGCAGGAACTAAACCGTGGGGGCCTTGAATGCCATGCCAATCTCTTGGGCTCTGTTCTGTAAACACTGTTTTTTTTTGTTTTTTTGTTTTTCACACACACACACTGTATTTTATTTTTACAAGAGATAAATAAACTGTCACCAAGCATTGTACATGGATGACCACAGCAAAAGCAACAATGATTGCAGTTACCAAACATGAAACACACTCATATTATGTCATAATATTGACATTCAGTCCAGTAATCCTCCACTGTAACAGCTCCTTTACTTTGCAGTGAAAATTGATTTGTATATGTTTTGCCTGTGAGTCCTTGTGGGTTTTTTTTTTTTTATTCAAACAGAAAGTCACAAAAATTATAATCATCCTCATCAGTTCACTCAGTCCCATGTAATTAACTTTTTTTTCATTTTGATCCTTTGTTAGCACTTTTATGAATTCATCAGTTTTCCATTAGAGTTCTGAAAATGCTTATTCATTCAGTTCAGCAGTACAGTCAGTTACCAGAAACCTGTACTTCTCAGAGTCGTTTCCATGAATTACTTGAAGATGAAACCCTTTTATAGGAACATTTTTGCAAAAGCATCAGAGTACACCCAGAACTATCTGTAAATGACAAAAGACTTAAAAATGACCATGGTTAAAGATTTGATGAAAGTTCATAATAATGCAATTGACAAGGAAATTTAGTTATTTCTGAGATATACATTTTAAAGTAATAACTAGAATTATGACTTATAACATTATACCAGAACAGATAAGATTTTTAGAAATTTCATGTAATGTCTGAAACATTTATATTAACATATTTCCATACAAATAACCCAAAGAAAGTTTAGTATTAGTTGTTTTTTTTGTTTGTTTGTTTTTTTATACTGCAGGTTCTTATTAGTCATCAATTTTATACACATCAGTGTATACATGTCAATCCCAATCACCCAATTCAGCACACCACCATCCCCACCCCACCACGGTTTTCCCGCCTTGGTGTCCATATGTTTGTTCTCTACATCTGTGTCTCAACTTCTGCCCTGCAAACAGGTTCATCTGTACCATTTTTCTAGGTTCCACATACATGCGTTAATATACGATATTTGTTTTTCTCTTTCTGACTTACTTCACTCTGTATGACAGTCTCTAGATACCTCCACGTCTCCACAAATGACTCAATTTCGTTCCTTTTTATGGCTGAGTAATATTCCATTGTATATATGTACCACTTCTTCTTTATCCATTCGTCTGTCGATGGGCATTTAGGTTGCTTCCATGACCTGGCTATTGTAAATAGTGCTGCAATGAACATTGTGGTGCATGTGTCTTTTTGAATTATGGTTTTCTCTGGGTATATGCCCAGGAGTGGGATTGCTGGATCATATGGTAGTTCTATTTTTAGATTTTAAAGGAACCTCCATACTGTTCTCCATAGTGGCTATATGAATTTACATTCCCACCGACAGTGCAAGAGGGTTCCCTTTTCTCCACACCCTCTCCAGCATTTCTTGTTTGTAGATTTTCTGATGATGCCCATTCTAACTGGTGTGAGGTGATACCTCATTGTAGTTTTGATTTGCATTTCTCTAATAATTAGCAATGTTGAGCAGCTTTTCATGTGCTTCTTGGCCATCTGTATGTCTTCTTTGGAGAAATGTCTATTTAGGTCTTCTGCTCATTTTTGGATTGGGTTGTTTGTTTCTTTAATATTGAGCTGCATAAGCTGTTTATATATTTTGGAGAGTAATCCTTTGTCCATTGATTTGTTTGCGAACATTTTCTCCCATTCTGAGGGTTGTCTTTTCGTCTTGTTTATGGTTTCCTTTGTTGTGAAATAGCTTTGAAGTGTCATTAGGTCCCATTTGTTTATTTGTGTTTTTATTTCCATTACTCTAGGAGGTGGATCAAAAAATATCTTGCTGTGATTTATGTCAAAGAGTGTTCTTCCTATGTTTTCCTCTAAGAGTTTTACAGTGTCTGGTCTTACATTTAGGTCTCAAACCCATTTTGAGTTTATTTTTGTGTATGGTGTTAGGGAGTGTTCTAATTTCATTCTTTTACATGTAGCTGTCCAGTTTTCCTAGCACCACTTATTGAAGAGACTGTCTTTTCTCCATTGTATATCTTTGCCTCCTTTGTCATAGATTAGTTGACCATAGGTGCATGGGTTTATCTCTGGGCTTTCTATCTTCTTCCATTGGATCTATGTTTCTGTTTTTATGCCAGTAGCATATTGTCTTCATTACTGTAGCTTTGTCGTATAGTCTGAAGTCAGGGAGTCTGATTCCTCCAGCTCCGTTTTTTTCCCTCAAGACTGCTTTGGCTATTCGGGGTCTTTTGTGTCTCCATACAAATGTTAAGATGATTTGTTCTAGTTCCGTAAAAATTGCCATTGGTAATTTGATAGGGATTGCATTAAATCTGTCTATTGCCTTGGGTAGTATAGTCATTTTCACAATATTGATTCTTCCAATCCAAGAACATGGTATATCTCTCCATCTGTTGGTATCATCTTTAATTTCTTTCATCAGTGTCTTATAGTTTTCTGCATACAGGTCTTTTGTCTCCCTAGGTAGGTTTATTCCTAGGTATTTTATTCTTTTTGTTGCAATGGTAAAGGGGAGTGTTTCCATAATTTCTCTTTCAGATTTTTCATCATTAGTGTATAGGAATGCAAGAGATTTCTGTGCATTAATTTTGTATCCTGCAACTTTATCAAATTCATTGATTAGCACTAGTAGTTTTCTGGTGGCATCTTTAGGATTCTCGATGTATAGTATCATGTCATCTTCAAACAGTGACAGTTTTACTTCTTCTTTTCCAATTTGTATTCCTTTTATTTCTTTTTCTTCTCTGATTGCTGTGGCTAGGACTTCCAAAACTATGTTGAATAATAGTGGTGACAGTGATCATCCTTGTCTCATTCCTGATCTTAGAGGAAATGCTTTCAGGTTTTCACTGTTGAAAATGATGTTTGCTGTGGGTTTGTCGTATATGGCCTTTATTATGTTGAGGTAGGTTCCCTCTATGACCACTTTCCAGAGAGTTTTTATCATAAATGGGTTTTGAATTTTGTCGAAAGCTTTTTCTGCATCTATTGAGATGATCATATGGTTTTTATTCTTCAATTTGTTAATATGGTGTATCACATTGATTGATTTGTGTGTATTGAAGAATCCTTGCATCCCTGGGATAAATCCCACCTGATCGTGGTGTATGATCCTTTTAATGTGTTGTTGGATTCTGTTTGCTAATATTTTGTTGAGGATTTTTGCATCAATATTCATCATGATATTGGTCTGTAATTTTCTTTTTTTGTAGTATCTTTGTCTGGTTTTGGTATCAGGGTGATGGTAGCCTCATAGAATGAGTTTGGGAGTGTTCCTTCCTCTGCAATTTTTTGGAAGAGTTTGAGAAGATGGGTGTTAGCTCTTCTCTAAATGTTTGATAGAATTCACCTGTGAAGCCATCTGGTCCTGGACTTTTATTTGTTGGAAGATTTTTAATCACAGTTTCAATTTCATTACTTGTGATTGGTCTCTTCATATTTTCTATTTCTTCCTGGTTCAGTCTTGGCAGGTTGTGCATTTCTAAGAATTTGTCCAGTTCTTCCAGGTTGTCTATTTTATTGGCATAGAGTTGCTTGTAGTAATCTCTCATGATCCTTTGTATTTCTGCAGTGTCAGTTGTTACTTCTCCTTTTCCATTTCTAATTCTATTGATTTGAGTCTTCTCCCTTTTTTTCTTGATGAGTCTGGCTAATGGTTTATCAATTTTGTTTATCTTCTCAAAGAACCAGCTTTTAGTTGTATTGATCTTTGCTCTCGTTTCCTTCATTTCTTTTTCATTTATTTCTGCTCTGATCTTTATGATTTCTTTCCTTCTGCTAACTTTGGGGTTTTTTTGTTCTTCTTTCTCTAATTGCTTTGGGTATAAGGTTAGGTTGTTTATTAGAGATGTTTCTTGTTTCTTAAGGTAGGATTGTATTGCTATAAACTTCCCTCTTAGAACTGCTTTTGCTGCATCCCATAGGTTTTGGGTCATCGTGTTTTCATTGTCATTTGTTTCTAGGTATTTTTTGATTTCCTCTTTGATTTCTTCAGTGATCTCTTGGTTATTAAGTAGTGTATTGTTTAGCCTCCATTTGTTTGTATTGTTTACAGATCTTTTCCTGGAATTGATATCTAGTCTCATAGCATTGTGGCCAGAAAAGATACTTGATATGATTTCAATTTTCTTAAGTTTATCAAGGCTTGATTTGTGAACCAAGATATGATCTATCCTGGAGAATGTTCCATGAGCACTTGAGAAAAATGTGTATTCTGCTGTTTTTGGATGGAATGTCCTATAAATATCAATTACGTTCATCTTGTTTAATGTACCATTTAAAGCTTGTGTTTCCTTATTTATTTTCATTTTGGATGACCTGTCCATTGGTGAAAATAGGGTGTTAAAGTCCCCTACTATGATTGTGTTACTGTCGATTTCCCCTTTTATGGCTGTTAGTATTTGCCTTATGTATTGAGGTGCTCCTATGTTGGGTGCATAAATATTTACAATTGTTATATCTTCTTCTTGGATCGATCCCTTGATCATTATGTAGTGTCCTTCTTTGTCTCTTGTAATAGTCTTTATTTTAAAGTCTATTTTGTCTGATATGAGAATTGCTACTCCACCTTTCTTTTGATTTCCATTTGCATGGAATATCTTTTTCCATCCCCTCACTTTCAGTCTGTATGTGTCCCTAGGTCTGAAGTGGGTCTCTTGTAGACAGCGTATATACGTGTCTTGTTTTTGTATCCATTCAGCCAGTCGGTGTCTTTTGGTGGGAGCATTTAATCCATTTACATTTAAGGTAATTATCGATATGTATGTTCCTATTCCCATTTTCTTAATTGTTTTGGGTTTGTTATTGTAGGTGTTTTCCTTCTCTTGTGTTTCTTGCCTAGAGAAGTTCCTTTAGCATTTGTCGTAAAGCTGGTTTGGCGGTGCTGAACTCTCTCAGCTTTTGCTTGTCTGTAAAGGTTTTAATTTCTCCATCAAATCTAAATGAGATCCTTGCTGGATAGAGTAATCTTGGTTGTAGGTTTTTCTCTTTCATCACTTTAAATATGTTCTGCCACTCCCTTCTGGCTTGCAGAGTTTCTGCTGAAAGATCAGCTGTTAACCTTATGGGGATTCCCTTGTGTGTTTTTTGTTGTTTTTCCCTTGTCGTCTTAATATGTTTTCTTTGTATTTAATTTTTGATAGTTTGATTAATATGTGTCTGGCGTGTTTCTCCTCGGATTTATCCTGTATGGGACTCTCTGCACTTCCTGGACTTGATTCACTATTTTCTTTCCCATATTAAGGAAGTTTTCAACTATAATCTCTTCAAATATTTTCTCAGTCCCTTTCTTTTTCTCTTCTTCTTCTGGGACCCCTATAATTCGAATGTTGGTGCATTTAATGTTGTCCCAGAGGTCTCTGAGACTGTCCTCAGTTCTTTTCATTCTTTTTTCTTTATTCTGCTCTGCAGTAGTTATTTCCACTATTTTATCTTCCAGATCACTTATCCGTTCTTCTGCCTCAGTTATTCTGCTATTGATCCCTTCTAGGGTATTTTTAATTTCATTTATTATGTGTTCATCATTGCTTGTTTCCTCTTTAGTTCTTCTAGGTCCTTGTTAAATGTTTCTTGCATTTTCTCTATTCTATTTCCAAGATTTTGGATCATCTTTACTATCATTATTCTGAATTCTTTTTCAGGTAGATTGCCTATTTCCTCTTCATTTTTTAGGTCTGGTGGGTTTTTACCTTGCTCCTTCATCTGCTGTGTGTTTTTCTGTCTTCTCATTTTGCTTATCTTACTGTGTTTGGGGTCTCCTTTTCGCAGGGTGCAGTTTCGTAGTTCCCATTGTTTTTGGTGTCTTTCCCCAGTGGCTAAGGTTGGTTCAGTGGGTTGTGTAGGCTTCCTGGTGGAGAGGACTAGTGCTTGTGTTCTGGTGGATGAGGCTGGATCTTGTCTTTCTGGTGGGCAGGTCCACGTCTGGTGGTGTGTTTTGGGGTGTCTGTGGCCTTATGATTTTAGGCTGCCCCTCTGCTAATGAATGGGGCTGTGTTCCTGTCTTGCTAGTTGTTTGGCATAGGGTGTCCAGCACTGTAGCTTGCTGGTCGTTGAGTGAAGCTGGGTCTTCGTGTTGAGATGGAGATCTCTGGGAGCCTTTCGCTGCTTGATATTACATGGAGCTGGGAGGTCCCTTATGGACCAGTGTCCTCAAGTTGGCTCTCCCACCTCAGAGGCACAGCACTGACTCCTGGCTGGAGCACCAAGAGCCTTTCATCCACACGGCTCAGAATAAAAGTGAGGGGAAAAAAAGGACAGACAGAACCCTAGGACAAATGGTGAAAGCAAAGCTATACAGACAAAATCTCACACAGAAGCATACACATACACACTCACAAAAACAGGAAAAGGGGAAAACATAATATATCTTGCTCCCAAAGTCCACCTCCTCAATTTGGGATGATTTGTTGTCTATTCAGGTATTCCACAGATTCAGGGTACATCAAGTTGATTGTGGAGATTTAATCCTCTGCTCCTGAGGCTGCTGGGAGTAATTTCTATTTCTCTTCTTTGTTCCCACACCTCCTGGGGTTCAGCTTTGGATTGGCCACCTCTACGTGTAGGTCGCCTGAGGGCGTCTGTTCTTTGCTCAGACAGGACGGGGTTAAAGGAACAGCTGATTCAGGGTCTCTGGCTCACTCAGGCCGGGGGGAGGGAGGGGTACGGAAGAGGGGCGAGCCTGCAGCGGCGGAGGCCGGCGTGACGTTGCACCAGGCTGACGCGCGCCGTGCATTCTCCCGGGGAAGTTGTCCCTCGGTCGCAGGACCCTGGCAGTGGTGAGCTGCACAGGCTCCTGGCAGGGGAGCTGTGGATAGTGACCTGTGTTTGCTCACAGGGTTCTTGGTGGCTGCAGCAGCAGCCTTAGCATCTCATGCCCATTTCTGGGGTCCGCGCTGATAGCCGCGGCTCGCACCCGTCTCTGGAGTTCGTTTAGGTGGCGCTCTGAATCCCCTCTCCTCGCGCACCAGGAAACAAAGAGGGAAGAAAAAGTCTCTTGCCTCTTCGGCAGGTCCAGACTTTTTCCTGGACTCCCTCCCAGCTAGCTGTGGCACACTAGCCCCCTTCAGGTTGTGTTCACGCCACCAACCCCAGTCCTCTCCCTGCAATCCGAGCGAAGCCCAAGGCTCAGCTCCCAGCCCCCGCCCACCCCGGCGGGTGAGCAGACAAGCCTCTTGGGCTGGTGAGTGCTGTTCGGCACCGATCCTACGTGCAGGAATCTCTGCTTTGCCCTCCGCACCCCTGTTGCTGCACTCTCCTCCGAGGTCCGAAGCTTCCCCCTCCACCACCCACAGTCTTCGCCCGCGAAGGGGCTTCCTAGTGTGTGGAAACCTTTCCTCCTTCACAGCTCCCTCCCGCTGGTGCAGGTCCCGTACCTATTCTTTTGTCTCTTTTTTCTTTTTTCTTTTGCCCTACCCAGGTACATGGGGAGTTTCTTGCCTTTTGGGAGGTCTGAGGTCTTCTGCCAGCGTTCAGTAGGTGTTCTATAGGAGCAGTTCCACGTGTAGATGTATTTCTGATGTATCTGTGGGGAGGAAGGTGATCTCCACGTCTTACTCTTCCGCCATCTTCTCCTCCACCTCTTGTTGTTGTTATTGAGCTGTATGAGCTGTTTGTACATTTTGGAAATTAATCCCTTTTTGGTTGCATCATTTGAAAAATTTTTCCCATTCTGTAGGTTGTCTTTTCATTTTGTTTGTGGTTTCCTTTGCTGTACAAAAGCTTGTAATTTTGATTAGATCCCATTTGTTTACTTTTGCTTTTATTGCCTTGGGAGGCTGACTTAAGAATTAATTGGTACAATTTATGTCAGTTTATGTTTTGCCTATGTTCTCTTCTAGTTTTATGGTGTCATGTCTTTAAGTCTTTAAGCCATTTTGAGTTTATTTTGTGTATGGTGTGAGGGTGTATTCTAACTTCATTGATTTACATGCAGCTGTCCAACTTTCCTAACACCACTTGCTAGTGATGGACTGTCTTTTCTCAACTGTATACTCTTGCCTTCTTTGTTGAATATTAATTGACCATAGGTGAGTGGTTTATTTCTGGGCTGTCTATTCTATTCCATTGATCCTTGTCTGTTTTTGTGCCAATACCATGCTGTTTTGATTACTGTAGCTTTGTAGTATTGTCTGAAGTCTGGGAAGGTTATGCCTCCAGCTTTGTTCTTTTTCCTCAGGATTTCTTTGCCAATTCTGGGTCTTTTATGATTTCATATAAATTTTAGGACTATTTGTTCTAGTTCTGTGAAAAATGTCAAGGGTAATTTTATAGGGATTGCATTAAATGTGTAGATTGCTTTGGGTAGTATAGCCATTTTAACAATATTAATACTTCCAATCCAAGAGCATGAGATATCTTTCCATATCTTTGAATCATATTCAGTTTCCTTTATTAATATTCTATAGTTCTCAGCATATGTCTTTCATCTCCTTTGACCTAGACCATTTTTATTTTTAAGATCATAATGTTCATTTTGGAAATTTATCCAAACACAGATAGTTATAAATAAAGAAACAGGAATTGCCTATAATCCAGAGATAACCATTATTAATATTTTGGTTATTTAAAGTAGAATTCTTTGCTATGCTGATATCCATCACTATCCTCTCACCGTAAGTTCTTTTTCTTCATGAGCGCATTATCATATTTATTTACTACTTTATTTTCTATCTTCTTTACTATGTTTAGCCCACTGCTGCAAACCCCAGGCCCTATAATAATGACTGGCACATGGGAGGTGCTCAGTAAGTTTCTGTTGAATAAATGAGTCTCTTTTTATATATAGAAGAGAGCTGAGGTCATACTTTACATACAGTTCTAAATTTTTATTCATTTAGCATTATATTTCATCATGCCACCGACTAGTTTAAAACCCTTCAGTGAAGGGTTTAAAACCCTTTCTCATTACCCTTAGAACAAAGCCTAAAATCCTTACTATATCCTGCAAGATGTTGGTCTTTGGAAAGACACACAATCCTTATCTTTGGAGCTACAGCATCTCAAATCCTCAGAATCCACATGGCCCAGCTCCAGGCTTTCCTCCCCATTTTCTCCCTTCCAGCCATGCTGGGCTCCTTATAATTTCCATCAACACACCATACCCTCTCTTGTCTTGGGGCATATTCGTTTTCTAGTGCTGCTGTAACAAAATTACACTGGGTGGCTTAACAACAGACATTATTTTCTCACAATTCTGGAGGCTAGAAGTCCGAGACCAAGGTGTCGGTAGGGTTCATTTCTTCCCAGGCCTTTCTTCTTGGCTTATAGATGGCTGTTTTCTTCATGTCTTCACATGGTCTTTCCTCATGCATATCTGTGTCCCAATCTCCCCATCTTATGAGGACACCAGACACTCTAATTACCTCATTTAACCTTAATTACCTACTTAAAGATCCTGTGTACAAATACAGTCACAGACTGACGTGTTTGGGATTAGAACTTCAACATAAGATTTTGGGGTACACGATTCAACCCATAACACAAGGCTTTGAACTAGTTGTTCCTTCTGTCTCTCCTCTTATTTGAGATCTCAGCTTAAATTTCACTTTTCAGACAACTTTTCCATGACAGCAACCAGGCTAGGTCCCCACTTTATATGCTCGCATAGTATCAGTATCATCCCCTTTTAAAACCCTCATCACGTTTGTAATTACTTGTTCCATGTCTGCCTTTTGGATTTGACTGTAAAATACATGAGAACAAGACTTGGAACTGTGTTGAACATCACACCTTCTTCCCAGAGCTTAGTTCAGTGCATGGTGAATAGGAAGGGCAATAAATCTTTGCTCAATTAATCCAAACTGAAGAGCATGCTCTTAGATATTAAAAACTTTTTATAAACATTGTTTTAATGAATGCACATTATTTTTATTGATGGGCCCTACTGTTCTTAATATTTACCCCATAGACATCTATATTATATCCAAATTTTTTCTCGTATTCACAATATTAGGATGGCAATCTGTATCTGTCCCTCTATTTCCTTAGATTCCTAGTAATAGATAAACTGAGTTAAAAGGAAATAAACCATTTTAAGGCTTTAATGTATACTGCTGAATTGATTTCTAAAAAGATTGAAAAAACTTAATACTTCTGTTAGCAGTAAAAATAAAAATAAGCACAAACTGATGAAAAGTATATGGAAAAGAGCTTGTTATATAAAATTTGGGTGAATATTTTATTGCCCAGTTTCTTGGAAAGGAATGTAAATCTGTGTTTTGTAGGTTTGGGGGAGAATTAGATTTCTGGATCTTGAATGAGGCACTCCTGTGTATGTATGGTGTCCGATATTTATTTTCACTACTCCCAGGGATGGAGATAATTTAACAACGCTCCCTTCAGGGTTAGAATACACATATGGGAGGGAGTAGTAAGGCGAGGGTGGGTGGGAATTCCTTCACCTTTGTGTTCAAGTCTAGCAGCCTGATTCTTCTATTTTTCAGTACCTCTAGTTTGAGTCTGGGGGTTCCCACTCTCCAATTATCAAAGTAGAAAAAGTGGATGATTGTCCTAGAATATGTGTAGGGAAATTTCCATCAAAATAAATGCAAATAAAGTCATGTGGATTCAGTAGGTAGAGAAGTTGGTGGAAGTTGAGGTCATGCTCATCTGCATCTATTTTCTCAATGATATATATGTGGTGAGGTCATCACGTGAGTGACGGTAGGAGCATAGGATATTTGAAAGAAAGGTGGTGTGAAACTGTAGTCTCAGAGTGGGAAAATAAATTAGCTAGAGAAATGTGGTTGGAATTGCGGGAAGTACTGAATCTCATTTGAGATTTGTGTTCATGATTTAAAGTCAGGCCAGTCAGCACTGGTGGTGTGATTTCATCCAGTTCCAACAGTTACTTAAGTTTAGGTGAAAATCAGTGAGTAGTTAGGTTTAATAAGATTTAAAGTTTTGCCAAGTTTGTTCAAAAGAGGAAGAGACATTAATGGTGGGTAAATTGGTAAGTGAGGTCATGGGGAGGGGTGATGGATTCTGAGAAACGGGAAGAATCAGTGGATTGGAGGTCCTGAAGAACTATCCAAGTGAGTGGACAAGACTGAGTTGAAACTAATGATTAGAGACTGAGATCACAGGGCTTTAAAAATATTTACATATTTTATTAAATATTAATATTAATGTATTAAGACAATTGGGGCTGGAACTCTCGTAGCTTAAGACCTCAGGTAAGAAAGGACTAATGAACGGATTAGTCCTTCTGAAGGTAGCAGCTGTCTGGGACTGCCTTGAGAACTTCATCTACTCTACAGATGGAGGAAGCTGGACGGGAGAGTGGGGAAAGGGAGTTTAGGACAAGCTAGCTGGCAGTGTTTGTCAGATTGCCTCTCGACCCAAGGTCAGTGGCTTTTCCCAGAAACTGGGAAAAGATAAAGTAGGGGGTTCCTGTGTAGGATGTGCCTCCAGTTGCTGCAGAACTCCAGCACCAGCGTGGCGGTGGTGATGGTGGTGGGAGGGTAGCAGCCAGTCCCTTGGTGTTAAGTTCTTCTTCCTCTATTTAATGACTTTGGTTCTCTCCCTTAACCTGTGAGGAAGGTTTTCAATCTTTTCATTTTAAGAAACCCCATCCTACTATTACATCCAAAGTATTTTTTCAATATTACCTGCTGCTGCTATTTCTTAAGACAGTACCACTTCTTAGACAGCTGAGACTGAAACAAGGATAGAAATGCGCTCTAACACCATAGGACTTCTAAAGTTAGTTCTTTCTCCCACTATCATCTGGGATGATGAGTGCATTCTTATGGATTAAGAGAATCCCCAGGGTTCTATCAATCAATCAGTGGCCTCCAATTGACTACTTCACTGTAAAGGATGGATAGAAACTATAGACCTCCAGGCTTATTAGGGTAAGTTAAGAGCAAGGCTTTGAGAAGTATAAGCCTTCCTAGCAGGTAGATGCTGACACTAGTTTCAACCCTTAAATTACTTAGCTTCTCTTAGTAGATAGACCTCTTAAAGCTTGCTTTACCCAGAAAAGAGAAGCAACCTCCCCTTTGAAATCTTCCAAGAGATACTCCTGGATCCTTTAACTCTTCCTGAAATAGCGGTGCTTTGTCCTAGAGGAATGGAGGCATGCTGAGACTGGAATTAATGCCCAGAGAACCTGAGAATGGATGCTAACATTTCTAAACTTCAATCCCAGGTGGGGAGAAAGTGGTCAGGTGGGAAGGTAGGTAGTGGCTGAGCAAAAGGTGAGCAGAAACTGAAATGGGGGTGGAAGGAGGGGTGAGAAGGACTGAGAAAGGAAGGGAGAAGATGGCATACCGGAAGGAGCATAGGCTCTGGAAATAAACCAGGGCTCCCTTTCCATTGCCCAGGCACAAAATGTTGGACTTCGCGTAAGATGCTTAGAACTTGTTCAACTCTCAGTTTGCTCATCTTTAAAGAAAACAATTAATTATCAATAAATAATAGTGATTGATTATTATCAGATCTTTCAAGACATCTGTGTTCAGAAACCCTGGAACAGTACAGATGAAAAGCATAGTATCACAGTACCTGAAAGTGGCTGCTAAATGAAATGGTCTCACTGGAATTAACAGGAAAGGTCAGTATTACTCTTGATGACAATATTAAAAGGACAAATGTTTGATTGATTTTATTAAATATTAGTAAACTCAAAACATAAACACGTTACCAATATTGACACTGTGAATTACTAACTCCACTCTGAGGGTCCTAGTTGAGTTGTGGAACTGTTCAACATATGTCTGTGTGTCTATACTCTAAGCTGTTCCCCAAATTTACTCTCCTAGGGTAAAATGAAAATCAAAGGGAAGACAGTGGTGAAAAAAATTTAAAGATATCAAAGTATAAAGATATGCAAAGTGATGCTAAAAATTAAAACTAGACCAGCATATTTACATATTTTATTAATCTTTACAATCAGTCATTATAATCAAATACACAATTATATACAAGGATTATATACATTTTGCCCAGACTTTTACATCACAGTACATAGTTTCCCTTAGAAATATTGTATACATTTATCACCAAACAATAAAATCCAACAACAGTAGTGTTACAGCACCTGTTAGTACAGACATCTTTTTCATAAATTACATCATAAGAAAATATACGGCTGTAAATTGGGCTTTTAAAAATGTCTTTTATAAAATCTGAACATACAATATTTCATTCACAGAATTTTTTTTTTTTTCTATGTTCTGACTGAAGCCTTGTGCATAAAACGACCGGTTGGAATATTTATTAAATGCCCCCACCCCCGCCTCTACAATTATAAGCACTATTTGAATTACTGACGCTGAGCTTTCTTCATGATGAATTTGGCATGGAGTTTGGTGAGAGAACAAATGCTGGTTTTACTGTTATAAGGGCTGTGAAATGATGGTAATTTAAATTAATAAAATCTCAAGAGAGCATATTAGAGAAGTTAAAATCACAGAGTGCACAATTTTTTATTTTACCCTCTAACACTGTGAAGAAAAAGGGAAAAGTATAATGTTAAAAAAAAATTGTTCTGAAACAATTGTATTCTTGTTGGAAGCCTATTAAAAGTTAAAAAGAAAAAAGAAAACCTACCCAACAAAATATCCCATCCCAAACATATCTGGTAAATTACAATTCTTTCACATCTAAAACTTTATGGGAAAAGCACTGCAAATTAGGGTATATCATTTTAATGGACCTTCCTAAGCAGAAAAAACTATAACTATTTTTAGTAGGTAAACAAGTGAAGTTTTAAAACTTGAAAATACCTGAATTAAATACTTTCTCTAATATCTAACTTTTAACTTTCAGATAAAATCCTTACTTGATTCCGGGTTTGTAAACATTGTATAAATCCTTCTTAGTCAATCAATTTTATGGCTGTGGTGATCACTTCAGCTCTATCTCTATGCAGTCAACATCTAACTGAGGTAGACCAGATGTTTCTAAAATTCAGGGTTACATAGAATCCCCTGAATCTTTAGGAAGTAAATAAAATGCTATAAAGATTTTAAAACAAAACATTTTAAAAAAATGCCTAATGATGTTGAAATTTTTTAATGAAATAAAAAACAACTTTGTGGCAGTATGTCAATTAAGAATGGAGAGTCAATGACAATGTTGGAGTTTTGAAGCTGAACACTATACCTTCTTTTCCTAGCTAGGGAAAAATCACGTATAATTCCTTCTGGGTATTAAGTATAATTTGTTAAATTTTTTTCCTTTTGTTTCTTTTTTTTTTAAGGATTCATTTTTCTAAACAAGCCAGCAATTTGCTTCTAAACCACAATGAATGGCAACAACTCCCCCTAATGGCCAAAGAAAGGGTAAGTGGCAGTAAGCTGGCTTTTCCTTGTATGCCACAAGATCTCTGCTGGAAATAAAATTATGTTGCTTTGATAACTTAGACAATTTAGATTTAGACAACAATGGCTCTGAGATACAAAAAGAAAATCAAATCAATGTATATAAGGCTTCTGTAATCCAAGTCTTAAAGGAACATCTGCTCCTTTTCTCCAAGCCCCAGTCCTATAAATCAAGGCAAGTCAAGTAATTAAGCTTCAGCTATTTTGGCAGCTTTGCAACTAAGATGAACAAAGCACTATGTCTATCCTTCTGTATACTATATGTATTATAGTTCTATCTTCTTACACCAAATTTCACATGCAGAGAGACTAAAAAATATCCATTTTGGTGTCAGGTTTAATTAAGGGCCAATAAAGGTCTTGTATACTACTCTTTTTTCCCCCCTCAAAGTGAATTCTCTATTAGATTTATTACTCACTGACCCAATTAAGTTTAGCTGGAATTTTTGAAAGCAGCTATTTATCCCCTTCTAAAATAACAGTTTACCTGGGATCTAAGACATACTGTACATGAATATACATAACTACAATACAGCACTGCTGTTCTTTAACAGCTCCATATACACTTTAAGTTCATCAGTACCTCAAACACTGTGTTTTAAGAAAAAGGGTTGTTATATAATGTCATGGTACAGAAAAAAGAAATTAAGTCTCAAATATTCCTTTAGAACTGAGTCAGGTAAGTTTAAAAAAATAAATAAAATGAGTAAAGCCATGATTTCAATTACAGGGCTGTCTACAGATATCAACAACAAAGTTTTTAAAACTTAAATGTGGCCAGCAGCAGACTGCCACACACACACACACACACACACTCACTCACTCACACAAAGGAAAAAAATTCTCAGTAAGCTATATGGCTATATGTTAGTTGCTACTGTGTTTTTTACACAGGTTACCATAGACTAATTTTCAAGTCCATATCAGAAGGAATATTTGTTTAAAAAAAAAGCAAACTTAAAAACCATGATTCAACAGAAAATGTGACAGACTCCTTAGGTGCAACTTTAGAAACTAGTTTCAAAGGAGGAAAAATAGTAGTTACTCCAGAATTTTTAGATCACTACCACAGTTTTATCATGGCTCCCTAAGATAGAAAAATGGAACAAAATGTATTCAGCTATTGGCAACATAGGCCTTGTGGCTCAAAATGCATTCTAAACATGGGATGGAGTAAGGCTGATGGCTAGAGGTAATCACCTCCAACGAAATGAACTGGAAAAGATTTATAATTTACCCTACAAAGATATAACTTTAAGTTCCATTTCAGAGTAGTCACAGCTTTCCTTACGGAAGGCCCAATGGCAAGTTCATATTGCAACATTATAGTTTCTCCCTTGCTCCATTTTTCAAAAGTATTAAGTAACCAATTTCCACGATATATGACCTTTTTACCTGGTCCCAATGATTAGTCTTTATGCAGAGAACTCACTGAGAAAGTACACTGGCTTCACCTTTGGTTTAAATGAAAAGGATGGATACTGTTAAAGAGGGGGAAAAAAAAATCAAGTCATCTTGATCATGTTACACAATGAAGCAAGTGAAAATGATGAGCAAAGACTGTTTTCACCATGAATGTATTTGCTTCATAACCACTTAGGTCACTTTTGAGTGTTTCTGTGAAGGCAGCATAACCAGAATGCCCAAAATACTCCTATGTGTTTTCCCCAAAGGGCCTCTAACCCCAAAACCAAGAAAACCGAGAGCTTCCTTCAATTAGAAAGCTGTACAAATTCGTATTGCCCACCTCACAGTTAACTGAATTTGTTTCTTATCTACCATCTAGAGAGTGCAGAAATCTGGTTCCTAGAAATGCCCAATAATCTTTTCCTGGCCTGAGATGCAGCAGGGTGGTGCAATGCTATCACCTGAGGGGGAAACTGTGAGTTTGCATTTTTGATGGGACAGTTATAAACAAGGTCAGTTCTAACACAGCATGTTCCAGATTCCTATGCTAACTAACTCTCCCAGTCAGAACGTGGTTGTTCATCACCATACTTAGAGCCTCCCATGAGAGAGCCTGCTTAGTATCAGGGTATCTATTATCCACAGTTTACCTTTTCTTTTGAAATACCTACCACCAGGTAGACTTTAGTGAGTCAGAGCTCATCCTTCTCCATCATTTCAAATGCTTCTATATCTTCATTCCAGTCTGCTAATATGGAGTCTATAGGTTGGACCTTTTTACCCCAGCTAACATTAGGATTGGAATCCTCCTCAGTTTCTGATTGTTCTTGAAGTTGGTTATCTAAATCTGTACATTCACCATCAAGACTTGTAGTCTCATGGTTTTCCGTGGGATTAGAATTCTGTTCAGAAGGAGAAATGCTTGCTGCAGCATTGTCCGTATCTGCTGGAGACAAAGATTCTGGGTGAGAGTTTAGAGAACTTTCCTCAGGAGACTCCTGATCAACCAAATCAACCTCCTGAGAACTTGATGCAATCTGTTCAGCACTCTGATTCTGAGAATCATTTTCAGAGGATGGTTGTTCTTCATTTTCCATCTCAGGATCTGTATATGAAAGAAACAAACTTCATGCTACTTTCCCCACAAAACATGTACTATCACATTCTCAAAACCATACTGGTTTTGGTAATAAAACAAAAAAAATAAAAGTTAAAGAAAATCATGTCAATGCAGAATGACTCTAATAACTAAAAAGACTGCCTTCAATGGGTATTAGTAAATGCCAAGAAATATACTAAACAATACTACTATTAAAATGCATATAAATTTGTATTATGTCTCAGATTTATTAAATATCTAAATTCAGGAAAGCCTGCACATGAGAACATATTAAATAGAATACATTTTATTTATTTAAATTAATTATTTATTTTAAAAATCTTTATTGGAGTATAATTGCTTTACGATGTTGTATTAGTTTCTGCTGTATAACAAAGTGAATCAGCTACACGTATACATATATCCCCATATCCCCTCCCTCTTGCATCTCCCTCCCACCCTCCTTATCCCACCCCTCCAGGTGGTCACAAAGCACCGAGCTGATCTCCCTGTGCTATGCAGCTGCTTCCCACTAGCTATCTGTTTTACATTTGGTAGTGTATATATGTCAATGCTACTCTCTCACTTTGTCTCAGCTTACACTTCCCCCTCCCTGTGTCCTCAAGTCCATTCTCTACAACTGCGTCTTTATAAATAGAATACATTTTAAACAGCACATGCCATTGCTGTACTTTAAGATAATATTCTTTGAAAAGTGAAATTCCCACTCAGTAAACCATGAAAATGCAGATAATACAAAACTTTGAATGATTCATGGATATCAATGTGATTGATCAAATACAATATTTTCATAAACACAAAACCAGATTATTTATAAAACTTCTATTTCATTATTGGAGATCTATGAATTCTAAGATATAATCATAAAATCCACTGGAAGGATGAAAAGCAGTTTAAACTTCTTGTAATGAATATATAATAAAACCACTAGAGGCATTTTATTTAGGGTTCCTACAAGAAAGTGCTTAAATATTAGCATCGACACCCACATGCTGCATTCTCCTCAGACTCTGCAGTCAGTTGGTAAAGATCTCCCGAGCGTCCACTGTGTGGCAGGCACTGTGTAAGGTGCTAGGGATAAAACGAGGTGAAAACAAACACCTGACCTGCCCTTCTGAATCTTATAGTCCAGCTGGGGAAAACAACGTTTAGGAATAATCACACAATAGAAAACCCCATGACACAAGTCATGGTGTTAGGAAAGAGTAAGGAGATTTGAGGGCTTCCTTCAGAAAGTGATACTTAACTGTGATATAAAAGATAATCAGAGTTAATTAGTCAAAGAAGAAAGGGAAGATGGACTTACTATAAAACCAGAAAATCTGAAGGAAAATACAGGCATACAGGGAGGTAGAGGAGGGTGTGTAGACATATACCCTGATTAGGTAGGATTACCTGACTAGGGAAGTTTAAGATAGTTCTTAGGTGGGGTTTGTCAGGGGGAAGGAGGGCAAGGAGGAGGAGTCCCCACACATTCTCTCAGCTGTGGAAAGGGTACATTTTAATTTGACATCAAGGCAAACTATGGTGGGGCCCAAAGAAGAGAAAGCAGTGTCTGGTTGCTTAGAGCTCATTTATGCTAGGCTACGCTAAGTTTGAGGGTGAAGGGAAAGAAGAACGTTCAACTTCGTTTCTAGATTGCATTAATCTAGTTTAGAAGAATAGGAAAAAGTGTAAAGCTATTTCTTCTAGTAATAAAGATTGTGATTTTGGCAAAAAATCACTCTAGGGTTAGATGTTATATAATATTATTTTGGAAATCTAGCTAATAAAATAGAATAAGAAAACAGAATAGTATAGGCTCCAATCAAGATGGCAGCGGCGAAGAACGTGGAACTCACCTCCTCCCACAAATACATCAAAAATACATCTACAAATGGAACAATTCTCACAGAACACCTACTGAACACTGGCAGAAGACCTCAAACACCTGAAAGGACAAGAAAGAGCTCTACGTAACCAGGTAGGACGAAGGGGGGAAAAAAAGAGGAAGTGGGACGGGACCTATGCCCCTGGGAGCGAGCTGAAAAGAGGAAAGGTTCCTGCACCCTGGGAAGCCCCCTCAGATCGGCTGGGACAGAAAGGCAGCTTCAGAGGTGCAGAGGAGAGTGCAACAACCAGTTTGTGGCAGGCAGGAGAGAGACCCGCACAGACCGTCGTACCGCTACCCTGCGCGCCCCAGCCCGAGCCGTGAGTCCGCTGGTACAGGCAGGGGCCGAGTACTGACACTGAGTTTAGAGGACAGACCTAGGGAGAGGGCTGCTGTTGGCTGTGCAGAGAGAGCCTGAAGGGGCTGGAGTGTGGTATGGCTACAGCCGGGGGTGTCTGCGGAAGCCCAGGCCTGCCACAGAACTGACGAGCCATTGTTAAGTGGGGCACAAAGGGCAGGGTGCCATGGCCGCCAGCCCCCGCCTGCACGGACCCCGGGACACCGCACACCAGCCACCGCCTCAGGGGCTCCAGACTCAGCAGATTCCGGCAACCCAGCTGCCGCCTCGGGCTCCCACCTGGGCAGGCTCAGGGGTCCCAGCCACCGCCTAGGCTGGCACCTGCACCAACCACCATCTCGGCAGGCCCCAGGAGCAGACGCCAGTGAGCTGCCCATGCACAGAAGCAGGCCTGAAACCACAGCTGAGCCCCAGGGGCCGCGTGACTTAGGAAGCAGGGCTGCAATCTCTCCCTGCAGCTGTGTGAGCTGTGTATTTACACCTCCACTGCCGGCTTTGTAAACTCAGCATCTGCAGGACATCCGAGTAGACAACAGGTGCTCCCATGCTGGGATGGGTCTGGCCTTAGCAGCTGTGGGCTTTGCAGGCACGTGCACATGGGGGCTGGGCTGGGCCTGGCTTTGAGCTGCCTCCATAGCTCCCACAGCAGGTCCAGGTGTGCAACTACTACGGTCCTGGGACCCGGCTTTAGCAGATCTGTGCTGGTGGCCTTGTGAAAACAACACCTGAGGGACACCAGGGCTGATTGCCAGCATTCCCAAGGTTGAGACGGGGCTCAGGGCAGTATACTTTGTGAGCCCATACAATGGGTGACAGGTGACACAACAGAGCACACTCACTGGTGAACAGCTCTGGTAGAGGAATACTCAGTGGCTCCTCTCCCTGTAGGAACGCTCCAATCCCACCTACCTCAGACTGCAGCTCAGAAACGGATCTGGGGGCTTCTACTCCAACAGCTAGGGAACAGACCCAGCCCCTGACAGGGCAGTAACAACCACAGAGCAAAAGAGGAGGCCCCAGTCAATATCCAGTGCAGGCCCTGGTCACCACAACACCAGTCACACCTCCTATCAAGGGGATAATGGCCAGGATACACTGAGGAAAGAGGCAACAGGCATCCACACTAAAAACAGCCCTCACACCAAAAAATATTAAACCCACAGAGGCTATACAGGGATAGCCTCTCCCTACATAAAAACAGCCCTCCAAGACCACATAGATAATTGTTTCTCCTAAACTCATAGAGCAAGAGAAGTATAAGTAAAATGAAGAAGCAGAGGAACCACTCCCAATTAAAAGATCAAGAGAATTCCCCTGAAAGAACAAACAATGAAACAGGCCTCTTCAGTCTAATAGACATTGAGTTCAAAAAGGAGATAATGAAAATACTGAAGGAGTTAAGAAGGACTATTGATAGAAATGCAGATTACTATTACTAGAAACTATAAAAAGGAACCAAGAAAAATTAGAGAACTCATTCACTGAGACAAAAGCTGAGCTAAAGGCAATGAATAGCAGAAAAAATAATGCAGAAGAATGAATAAGTGATCTGGAAGAGAGAATAATGGAAATCAGCCAGTCAGAACAACAGAAAGCCACATGAAAAAAAAAATGGAAGCAATATAAGAATAAATAAAGCATGCCAATATACACTTAGTAGGGATCCCAGAAGAGAGAGAAAACAGGATTGAAGATGTCTTTGAAGAAACTGTGGCTGAAAACTTCCCAAACCTAAAGAAGGGAACAGATATCCAGGTACAGGAAGCACAGAGGGTCCCAAACAAGATAAACCCAAACAGACCTACACCAAGACATATTATAATAAAAATGGCAAAAGTTAAAGAGAGGATTCTAAAGGCAGCAAGAGAAAAACAGAGTTAATTACAAGGGAACCCCCCATTAGGCTATATCAGTTGATTTCTCTACAGAAACATTGCAGGTCAGAAGGGAGTGGCAAGATACATTCAAAGTCCTAAAAGGGAAAAATGTGAAATGTAGGATACTCTGTCCATCAAGATTATCAAATTTAAAATCAGAGAGAGAAAGAATTTCCCGGACAAGCAAAAACTAAAGGAATACAGCAATATTAAACCTATCCTAAAGGAAACATTGAAAGGTCTTCTCTAAATAGAAAAAAGGTTAGAATCTTTAGGAAAAAAATCATAAATGGAAAGTAAATCATTTAAATAAGCCAGTACACAGATTTTTTAAAATCATAATTAAAAAAATTTCTGTGAAAGCAAATATAACCACAATGAACAGCAAAAGGATGAACGTGAAGATGTAAAAGAGGACGTCAAAATCATAAAATGTGGGGGAGGAGAGTAAGAAAATGTAGATTTTTTTTTTTTTTTCTAGAATGTGTTTGAGCCTACATGACTACCAGTCTAAAGCAAGCAGATATAGGAAGGGGAAATATACTTGAAAAACAGGGTAACTACAAATCAAAAACATACAACAGATTCACAAAAACCAAAACCAGATTTTATGAATCTATCACATATAATAGATTCATAAAACAAAAGAAAATCATCAGACCACAAAAGGAAAAACCGAAAGAAAAAGAAAGGGACAAAGAAGAAATATAAAATCAACAGGAAAACAAGGTTTAAAATGGTAATAAATACATATCTATCAATAATTACCTTAAATGTCAATGGACCAAATGCTCCAATCAAAAGAGACAGAGTGGCAGGTTAGATTAAAAAAAACAACGGCCTAAAATATGCTGCCTACAAGAGACCCACTTTAGAGCAAAGGACACACATAGATTGAAAATGAGGAGATGGAAAAAGATATTTCATGCAAACGGAAATGACAAGAAAGCAGGGGTCGCAATACTCTTTATCAGACAAAATAGACTTTAAAACAAAGGTTATAAAGAAAGATGAAGAAGGACACTATATAATGATAAAATGATCAATACAAGGAGAGGATATTACACTCATCAACACATATGCACCCAAAATAGCACCCAAATACATAAAATAAACACTAACAGACATAAAGGGAGAAACTGATGGGAATACAATAATAGTAGGAAACTTTAGCACCCCACTCACATCAATGAACAGATCTTTGAGACAGAAAATCAATAAGGCAACAGAGATCCTAAATAATACAATAGAACAGTTAGACTTAATTGATATTTTCAGGACATTACACCCCAAAAAAGCAGAATACACATTCTTTTCAAGTGCACATGGAACATTCTCTAAGATTGACCACATACTAGGCCACAAAACAAGCCTCAGAAAATTTAAGAGTATAAAAATTATTTCAAGTATCTTTACTGACCACAACAGCATGAAACTAGAAAACAATCACAAGAAAAGAAATGAGAAAAAACAATTACATGGAGACTAAACCACATGCTACTAAAAAACCAATGCGACAATGATGAAATAAAAAAAAAATTAAAAAATAAATTGATGCATTTCCCCAGTGGTCCAGTGGTAAAGAATCTGCCTTCCAATGCAGGGGATGTGGGTTCAACTCCTGGTCAGGGAACTAAGATCCCAAATGCCGTGGGGCAACTAAGCTGGGTGCCACAACTACTGAGCCCACAGGCCTCAACTAGAGAGGCTGTGTGCCGCAACTACAGAGCCCACACACTCTGGAGCCTGAGTGTCATAACTACAGAGAGAAAACCCACATGCCACAACTAGAGAGAAGACCGCGTGCCACAACTAGAGAGAAGCCCGTTTGCTGAAATGAAGATCCCACGTGCCTCAACTAAGACCTGACACAGCCAAAAATAAAAAATAAAATAAATACTTTGAGGTAAATGACAATGAAAACACAAACATACAAATAACATAGGATGTAGCAAAAGAAGCTCTTAGAGGGAAGTTCATAGTGATACAGGCCTTCTTTAAGAAACAAGAAAAGTCTCAAATAAACAACCTAACCCACCACCTAAAAGAATTAGAAAAAGAACAAACAAAACCTAAAGTCAACAGAAGGAAGGAGATAAGAAAGATCAGAGAGGAAATAAATAGAGATTAGAAAAAACAATAAAAAAATAATCAGGGAGGAATCAAGATGGCAGAGGAGTAGGACGTGGAGCTTACCTTCTGCCACAAATACATCAAAAACACATCTACAAGTGGAACGATTCACACAGAACATCTACTGAATGCTGGCAGAACTCAGACTTCCGAAAGGGCAAGAAAACCTCCACGTAAACAGGTGGGATGAAAGAAAAAAGAAAAACAAAAAGAGAGAAAGGAATCACGATGGGACTTGTGCCCCAGGGAGGGAGCTGTGAAGAAGGAAACCTTTCCCCACCCTGGGAAGGCCCCTCACCAGAGGGGAGATCAGCCTGGACAGAGGGGGTGCTTCGGAGACTCAGAGGAGAGTGCAGCAACCAGTTTGCAGAAGGCAAAACGGACAGAGACGTGCACAGATGGTTGGTACCACCACCCTACGTTCCCCAGCCTGAGATGCTCATCTGCTGGTACGGACAGGGGCTGGATGCTGAAGCTCTGGCTTTGGAGGTCAGACCCAGGGAGAGGACCAAGGGTTGGCTGCAGGAAGACAGCCTGAAGAGGCTGGAGTGTGGCAGCTGAGGATGCATTTGGAAGAGGTCTGGGCCTGACAGAGAGGCAAGGCACCATTGTTGGGGGGCACACGAGAGGTATGGGACTGCCATAGGAGCTTCTTTCCGTGCGTGTGGGCTCTCAGGCAACAGGACGCCACCTACACGAGCTCCAGGTGCAAGCACGAGCCGCTGCCGCCATTGTGGGCTCCAGAGATGGGCATGGGCCATCGCCACAGCTAAAGAACCGGTGAGCAGGCACCAAGTGCTGCCCCAGCTGTCCCGGGAGTGTGCCAGCCACCTCCACCATTGGGAAACCTGCAAGCAGGCGCCATTCACTTTCCCTCCTGCCCCGGGACGTCGCCACTACTGGGAGACACAGCAGTGGGTGCGAAGCACTGACCCTGCTGTCCCAGGAGTGCACGGGCAGCTGCTGACACTAGGCGACCCAGGAGCAGGCGCCAGTTGCTGCCCCTGCTGTTCCAGGGGTGCGTGGGCCGCTGCGGCAGTTAGGGGACCCACGAGCAGACTGCAAGCACTTGCCCCCGCTGTTCTGGGCACTCACAGCCCACTGCCACTGCTGGGAGTCCCGCAGGTGGGCATGAATTGCTGCCCCCGCCATACAGGGAATGCACACAGGCCACCGCACCTAAACATCCCATATTCAGGGGATAACGGCCAGCACATGCTTAGGAAAGAAGCAGCAAGCATCCAAACTAAAAGCACCCCTTGATTCCGGACATGATGGTGGAGTAGAAGGACTTGAGCTCACCTCTTCTCATGAAAACACTAAAACCAAAACTAACTGCTCAACAACCATCAGCAAAAGACTGGAACCTACCAAAAAAGGTACATCCAAAGACAAAGAAGAAGCTACAATGAGATGGTAGGAGGAGCTTTTGCAATATAATCAAATCTCATAGTCACCAGGTGGGCAACCCACAAAACTGGAAAATCATTATATGGCAGAGGTACTCCCGCAGCAGTAAGTTCTGAGCCCCTCATCAGGCTCCCCAGCCTGGGGGGCTGGCATTGGGAGGTGGAGCCCCCAGAGCATTTGGCTTCAAAGCCCGGCAGGACTTGAGTGCAGGAGCTCCATAGGACTGGAGGAAACAGAGATTCCACTCTTGAGGGTGTACACAAGATTTCACGTGCACTAGGACCCAGCATAAACTGGTGACTCCATAGGAGCCAGGGCTAGACCTACGTGAGGATCTTGGAGGGTCTACTGGGGAGGTGGGGGTTGGATGTGGCTCACTGTGGGGGCAAGGACACTGGTGGTGGAGGCTCCAGGGAATATTGATCGGCTGAGCTCTCCTGGAGGTCGCCATTTTGGTACTGAGACATGGCCCCACCCAACAACCTGCAGGCTCCAGTGGTGGAACGCCTAGGCCAAACAACCAGCAGGGGTGGAACACAGCTCCACCTATCAGCAGACAGGCTGCCTGAAATTGTACTGAGCTCACAGCCACCTCTACACACACCCCTTGACACGGCCCTGCCCACCAGAGGGACAAGACCCAGCTCCACCAACCAGTGGAGAGCCCAGTCCCTCCCACCAGGAAGCCTGCACAAGCCACTGGACCAACCTCACCCACCAGGGGACAGACACCAGAAGCAAGAGGAACTACAGTCCTGCAGCCTGTGGAAAGGAGACCACAAACACAGTAAGCTAGACAAAATGAGACCGCAGAGAAATATGTTTTAGACAGAGGAACAAGATAAAAACCCAGAAGAACAACTAAGTGAATTAGAGATAGTCAATCTACCTGAAAAAGAATACAGAGTAATGACAGTAAAGGTGGTCCAAGATCTCAGAAAAAGAATGGAAGCACAGACCAAGAAGATACAAGAAATGTTTAACAAAGACATAGAAGACTTAAAGAATAGAGATGAATAATACAATAACTGAAATGAAAAAATACACTAGAAGGAAACAATAGCAGAATAAATGAGGCAGAAGAACGAGTAAGTGTGCTGGAAGACACAGCAGTGGAAATCACTGCCGTGGAACAGAATAAAGAAAAAAGAATGAAAAGAAGTGACAACAGTCTAAGGGACCTCTGGGACAACATTAAACACACCAGCATTTGCATTATAGGGGTCCCAGAAGGAGAAGAGAGAGAGAAAGGACCTGACAAAATATTTGAAGAGATAATAGCTGAAAACTTCCTTAACATGAGAAAGGAAACATTCACTCAACTCCAGGAAGTGCAGAGAGTCATATAAAGTGATGAAAGGAAAGAACCTACAACCAAGAATACTCTACCCATCAAGGCTCTCGTTCAGATTTGATGGAGAAATCAAAAGCTTTACAGACAAGCAAAAGCTAAGAGAATTCATCACCAACAAACCAGCTCTACAACAAATCCTAAAGGAAGTTCTCTAAAAGCAGCAAGGGAAAAATAACAAATAACACCCAAGGGAATCCCCATAAGGTTAACAGCTGATCTTTCAGCAGAAACTCTTCAAGCCAGAAGGGAGTGGCAGAACATATTTAAAGTGATGAAAGGGAAGAACCTACAACCAAGATTACTCTACCCAGCAAGGATCTCGTTCAGATTCGAGGGAGAAATTAAAAGCTTTACAGACAAGCAAAAGCTAAGAGAATTCAGCACCACCAAACCAACTTTACAACAAATGCTAGAGGAACTTCTCTAGGCAGGAAACACAAGAGAAGGAAAAGACCTACAATAAGAAACCCAAAACAATTAAGAAAATGGTAATAGGAACATATATATCGATAATTACCTTAAATGTAAATGGATTAAATGGTCCAACCAAAAGATATAGATTGGCTGAATGGATACAAAAACAAGACCCATATATATGCTGTCTACAAGAGACCCACTTCAGATGTAGGGACACATGCAGACTGAGAATGAGGGGATGGAAAAAGATATTCCATGCAAATGGAAATCAAAAGAAAGCTGGAGTAGCAACTCTCATATCAGACAAAATAGACTTTAAAATAAAGACTATTACAAGAGACAAAGAAGGACACTACATAACGATCAAGGGATCAATCCAAGAAGAAGATATAACAATTGTAAATATTTATGCACCCAACATAGGAGCACCTCAGTACATAAGGCAAATGCTAACAGCCATAAAAGGGGAAATTGACAGTAACAAAATCATAGTAGGGGACTTTAACACCCCACTTTCACTATGGACATCATCCAAAATGAAAGTAAATAAGGAAACACAAGCTTTAAATGATACATTAAACAAGATGGACTTAATTGATATTTATAGGACATTCCATCCAAAAACAACAGAACACACTTTCTTCTCAAGTGCTCATGGAACACTCTCCAAGATAGATCATATCTTGGGTCACAAATCAAGCCTTGGTAAACTCAAGAAAACTGAAATTGTATCAAGTATCTTTTCCAACCACAACGCTATGAGATCAGAAATGAATTACAGGGAAAACAAACGTAAAAAATACAAACACATGGAGGCTAAACAATACACTACTTAATAACCAAGAGATCACTGAAGAAATCAAAGAGGAAATCAGAAAATACCTAGAAATAAATGACAATGAAAACACGACGATCCAAAACCTATGGGATGCAGCAAAAGCAGTTCTAAGAGGGAAGAATATAGCAATACAATCCTACCTTAAACAAAAAACATCTCAAATAGACAACCTAACCTTATACCCAAAGCAATTAGAGAAAGAAGAACAAAAAAACCCCAAAGTTAGCAGAAGGAAAGAAATCATAAAGATCAGATCAGAAATAAATGAAAAAGAAATGAAGGAAACAATAGCAAAGATCAGTAAAACTATAAGCTGGTTCTTTGAGAAGATAAACAAAATTGATAAACCATTAGCCAGACTCATCAAGAAAAAAAGGGAGAAAACTCAAATCAATAGAATTAGAAATGAAAAAGGAGAAGTAACAACTGACGCTGCAGAAATACAAAGGATCACGACAGATTACTACAAGCAACTATATGCCAATAAAATGGATAACCTGGAAGAACTGGACAAATTCTTAGAAAAGCACAACCTTCTAAGACTGAACCAGGAAGAAACAGAAAATATAAATAGACCAATGTGATTGGTCTGAACTGAACTATGATTCAATTTCAACTGAAATTGAAACTGTGATTAAAAACCTTCCAACAAACAAAAGCCCAGGACCAGATGGCTTCACAGGCGAATTCTATCAAACATTTAGAGAAGAGCTAACACCTCTCCTTCTCAAACTCTTCCAAAATATAGCAGAGGGAGGAACACTCTCAAAATCATTCTACGAGACCACCATCACCGTGATACCAAAACCAGACAAAGATGTCACAAAGAAAGAAAAGTACAGGCCAATATCACTGATGAACGAACACAGATGCAAAAATCCTCAACAAAATACTAGCAAACAGAATCCATCAGCACATTAAAAGGATCATACACCATGATCAAGTGGGGTTATCCCAGGAATGCAACAATTCTTCAATATATGCAAATCAATCAATGTGATACACCATATTAACAAACTGAAGAATAAAACCCATATGATCATCTCAAAAGATGCAGAAAAAGCTTTCAACAAAATTCAACACCCATTTATGATAAAAACCCTCCAGAAACTAGGCATAGGGGGGACTTACCTCAACATAATAAAGGCCATATATGACAAACCCACAGCCAACATCATCCTCAATGGTGAAAAACTGAAACCATTCCCACTAAGATCAGGAACAAGACAAGGATGTCCACTCTCACCACTAGTGTTCAACATACTTTTGGAAGTCCTAGCCATGGCAACCAGAGAAGAAAAAGAAATAAAAGGAATCCAAATTGGAAAAGAAGAAGTAAAACTGTCACTGTTTGCAGATGACATGATACTATACACAGAGAATCCTAAAGATGCTAACAGAAAACTACTAGAGCTAATCAATGAATTTGGTAAAGTAGCAGGAGACAAAATTAATGCACAGAAATCTCTTGCATTCCTATACACTAATGATGAATAATCTAAAAGTGAAATTAAGGAAACACTCCCATTTACCACTGCAACAAAAAGAATAAAATACCTAGGAATAAACCTACCTAAGGAGACAAAAGACCTGTATGCAGAAAACTATAAGACACTGATGAAAGAAATGAAAGATGATACCAACAGATGGAGAGATATACCATGTTCTTGGATTGGAAGAATCAACACTGTGAAAATGACTACACTACCCAAAGCAATCTACAGAGTCAATGCAATCCTTATCAAACTACCACTGGCATTTTTCACAGAACTAGAACAAAAAAATTCACAATTTGTATGGAAACACAAAAGACCCCGAATAGCCAAAGCAATCTTGAGAAAGAAAAACGGAGCTGGAGGAATCAGTCTCCCCGACTTCAGAGTATACTACAAAACTACAGTAATCAAGACAGTATGGTACTGGCACAAAAACAGAAATATAGATCAATGGAACAGGATAGAAAGCCCAGAGATAAACCCACACACATATGCTCACCTTATTTTTGATACAGGAGGCAAGAATATAAAATGGAGAAAAGACAGCCTCTTCAATAAGGGATGCTGGGAAAACTGGTCAGCTACATGTAAAGGAATGAAATTAGAACACTCCCTAACAGCATACACAAAAATAAACTCAAAATGGATTAAAGACCTAAATGTAAGGCCAGAGACGATCATACTCTTAGAGGAAAACATACACAGAACACTCTATGACATAAATCACAGCAATATCCTTTTTGACCCAGCTCCTAGAGAAATAGAAATAAAAACAAAAATAAACAAATGGGACCTAATGAAACAAAATCTTTTGCACAACAAAGGAAACCATAAACAAGACGGAAAGATGACCCTCAGAATGGGAGAAAATATTTGCGAACAAAGCAACTGACAAAGGATTAATCTCCAAAATATACAAGCAGCTCATGCAGCTCAATATCAAAAAAACAAACAACCCAATCCAGAAATGGGCAGAAGACCTAAATAGACATTTCTCCAAAGTAGACATACAGATTGCCAACAAACAGATGAAAAGATGCTCAACATCACTAATCATTAGAGAAATGCAAAGCAAGACTACAATGAGGTATCACCTCACACCGGTCAGAATGGCCATCATCAAAAAATCTACAAACGGTAAATGCTGGAGAGGGTGTGGAGAAAAGGGAACCCTCCTGCACTGTTGGTGGGAATGTAAATGGATGCAGCCACTATGGAGAACAGTATGGAGGTTCCTTAAAAAACTAAAAATAGAACTACCATATGACCCAGCAATCCCACTACTGGGCATATACCCTGAGAAAACCATAATTCAAAAAGATACATGGGGCTTCCCTGGTGGCACAGTGGTTAAGAATCCGCCTGCCAATGCAGGGGACATAGGTTCGAGCCCTGGTCCGGGAAGATCCCACATGCCGTGGAGCAACCAAGCCCATGCACCATAACTACTTAGCCTGTGCTCTAGAGACCGCGAGCCACAACTACTGAGCCCGCGTGCCACAACAACTGAAGCCTGCATGCCTAGAACCCGTGCTCCGCAAGAAGAGAAGCCACCACGATGAGAAGTCCATACACCGCAACAAAGAGTAGCTCCTGCTCGGTGCAACTAGGGAAAGCCTGTGCACAGCAACGAAGACCCAATGCAGCCAAAAGTAAAATAAATTTATATAAAACAAACAAACAAGTAAAAAAAAAAAAAAGATACATGTACCACAATCTTCATTGCAACACTATTTACAATAGCCAGGACATGGAAGCAACCTAAGTGCCCATCGACAGATGAATGGATAAAGAAGATGTGGCACATACATACAATGGAATATTACTCAGCCATAAAAATGAACGAGATTGAGTTATTTGTAATGAGGTGGATGAACCTAGAGTCTGTCATACAGAGTGAAGTAAGTCAGAAAGAGAAAAACAAATACCGTATGCTAACACACATATATGGAATCTAAAAAAAACTGTACTAGTGAACTTAGGGGCAGGACAGGAATAAAGATGCAGACATAGAGAATGGACTTGAGGACACGGGGAGTGGGAAGGTTAAGCTGGGACGAAGTGAGAGAGTGGCATGACATATATACACTACCAAATGTAAAATTGATAGCTAGTGGGAAGCAGCCGCATAGCATAGGGAGATCAACTCGGTGCTTTGTGACCACCTGGAGAGGTGGGATAGGGAGGGTGGGAGGGAGGCTCAAGATGAAGGGGATATGGGGATATGTGTATATATATAGCTGATTCATTTTGTCATACAGCAAAAACTAACACAACATTGTAAAGCAATTATATTCCAATAAAGATTAAAAAAAAAAAAAAGTCCAGCTATGTGTTGTGCAGGGCACAGGCCTTCTGACCTTGCTTTTCAGGCAGGGGTCAGATGAGAATGACCCGTGCTGCATTTCCTTCTTCAGCGCCTGGTCGCACCCCAGTCCAGTGGGGTCGGGCGGGAATCACCACGGAGACTGAGACACTGGCTTCGTGTCCCACATTCTGATCTAGCGCTCTCTTCTTGCAGGTGTGCACATTTTGACCGACTCAGCAAGAAGGTGGATTTTCCTTGTGTCTAAAGAGAAAAAAATGTCCCCGTGTCTGTAGAGATGCTTTGCAGTTCAGCCCGGCTGAAGCTGACCGAATGAGACTATGGGCTGTGCCTCTGCGAAGCATGTTGCCACTGTTCAAAATGAAGAGGAAGCCCAGAAAGGGAAGAACTACCAGAATGGAGACGTGTTTGGTGGTAAGTGCCGTTGAATTTCATCCTTGGCCCCTCCATCCAGGCCTTTCACGTGAACAATTGCAGTGTTCCTGTGTTCTGTTTGCTGAGGGGCGGGGCGGGGTGCAGGGGTGATGGGGGTGTGTGGGTAGAGGGCTGATGAGAGATGATAAAAATCAAGGCAGATCTTTTACATTGGACAGTTTTCATCATAATTTATACCTAGAAGACTTTGAGGAGGATCATGGAGGTTTTATGCAGAGCTCACATTTAAATCAAGCTTTGAAGAACTAGTAGGACATAAACAGGTGCATGGGACAGTGGCCGCAGGGTGTCCCGGTCCAGAACTGTAGGACTGAACACATGGAGGTCCAAAAACGGGCAAGGATTTATAATGGAGGGAATGACGTGTTTTTTGGAGTTTATTATAAGTTTATAAGGAATTACTCTTTCTGTGAATTAGAAATTCTCGGTTTCAAAAACACAATTACAGTGAACTTAGAAATCGTCTTTTAACCATCCTGTGATGATTCATAGTGACTTGAGAATATCTAGTGCAGAGGTCACAAACTGCCAACCCATGGCCACATCTGGTTTACAAATATATTTTCTTTGGCCCCCAGAGAATTTTAAAATAAAAAAGCAAGGCGACCTTTAAAAATCAGGATGTTTCACACAAAACCCCAAATTTCTTGAGAAGGTCTGACAACACTGATTTTCCATTTCCTGAGGCAACCGTTGCTGGAATGGGGTAGCAGTTGCCGGTTCAGTCAGAGTATGGCCTCCGGTAAACGGCTGAGCCCTCCCCGTGAACGCACATCAGGCCCAGTTCACTCACTGACGTTCCATGCCTGGCCACTTACAGCCTTTTGAGTTTGCCTAATCTTGAGTTTGTCCTTTGGAAGATCAATGATTACCCTGATGCAGGGTGGCTATGGGTTTGTACAAAATTCCAGTTAGTCCAGGCAGATGAAGCAGTTTTTGCTAATTATTTTAACAATAATACCCAAGACTTGACATTTTCATGGTACTTTTATTCATAAAAGCACCTCTACATCTCTTTTTCGATAAAGAACCTCATTGTAATGATGTTTACATGTAAACAACTCAAGTTGCACTATTCAGTCTCTGTCAAGGAATTCCACTGCATTTCAACCTCTAGCTTTTGATCCGTTGCAATGGTTGTTTCAGTCCCCTGGGGAAGAATTGGGAACAATGTGGAAGGGGTAATGCTCTGTTACAAGTGGGCTCATGTATATGGAGGGAGGAAGATTTCATTTTAGTTTGTTTTAAGGAGATGTATTTGTTGCCTGGAACAAATTTGCTTCTAGTGGTCACTACCGATAGAAACAAGAACTGTGGAGAAGAGTGACATATGAGCGTCTTAATAAAGTAGAATCCAGCTCTTTGAAACCACACCTTCTGGGAAGACAGCTAATGGGAACTAGAGTCATTACTGTTACTCTCAAACACTTAACTTTTAAGAGGAAATAATCTAGTATCAGGAATTTGTTTAAATTAAACTTCTATGTGAGGTTCTGTGTCATTGTCATTTTTGTAATTAGAGCTACCACTTACGGAGCCTTCACCATATGTCAGGCACCGAGAAGCATTTACATTCATTTTCATGTTGAATTTTCACAACAATCCTGTGAAATCTCTGCCATCTTAATTTTACAGATTTGGAAGCTGGGGCACAGTGTGACTAACTGGTCCAAAGTTACTCAGCTACTAAGTGATAGAATCAGATGTCTCAGACTCCAAAGTCCACATTTCTTTCTCAATGTCATTTCCTGCTGCCTCCCATCCGTCACTCATTCTTTAATGCGAGAAAGTATTGACTGGCCGGTACACGATGTGTCAGACCCTTTGCTAAATGCCATGGAGGATACAGAGATTAACCTTGCTTTCTAGGACTTCGTAAGAGGATGAAGAAGTGTTATGAGGCAGAATAAGCCAAATACCAGAAAAGGAAAAGACATACACATCATGATAAGAGTCAGAGGGTTGAGAGACTGCCTTAAAAGGTGGGATCAGAGCAGATTTCTTATAGAGGTGACAGCTGACCCTGGCCCTAAAGCACTGGAGAATCTAAACCTGTCGGATGAAGGGTGTAGGAAGGAACTAGATGAGGAAAGGCTAGACGTGATGTGACCCATATTCAAGAATTACAAGTAATCCAGTTCGAATGGAATATAAAATATACGTGAGAGGGAATTGGGTACGAAACTAAGTTAGGGTTAAATTATGGAGAATGTGGAATACCAAATTACAATCTGTAGAAAGGTAACCTTAGATTTGTAAGAGCAAAAATTCAGTGATATTCAGTATATTGTATTAATATTTTGCTTGGCAATGAGGCCATCTAACCATTCATTTGCTAATATGGTTACAACTTTTATAGCTAGGAAGACTTTCTGTTGTTCTAAAGTACCATGTGTAGTTTGCAAATGTTAGCATCTAATAAAGGAGGCTTGTATTAGTTAACTATTGCTGGGTAGTAGACAGCCTCAAGATCTTAGTGGCATTCAGCAATAATCATGTCTTTCTTGATCACGAGTTGCTTGGTCAGCTGGAGTGGCTCTGCTCCATGTCCCTCTCAGCTTCCTCCTGGGACCAGTGAGCCAAGGGGGAGGGTATGCTCTTCTTTTGCAAAAGGGTAAAAGTACAAGTGATACACATGATGCCTCTTAAGCTTAGGCTTAGACCTGGCACCCACACTGTCACTTGCACCCACGCTTTACTAGCCGAATCAAGTCACGTGAACAGGCTCAAAGACAAGGGGCAGAGAAGTCCATCTGACCACAGCACATTCATGGCAAGGGTATGGATGTAGAGAAGGGTCAAGAATCGGGGCTAATAATTCAGTCTGCCCCATGCCTGGGCAGTCATTGCTGTCTGTGTGGCTCTGTGTCATAAAGTGCGCTCAAGGCCTCTGCCAGCTTCTCTTCACCCTCCTGGTACTCACACTGAAGTTTCATTCACTCCAGCATTCGTCATCTTGTTACTCTTTCTTACATCAGCATTTGCAGGTTTGTGGCACTGTGTTACGTAAAGCAGGAATACAGGGAGGGAGAGAGCTTCATGTACCAGTCAAGGGAGAGAGTTCTCCTAGCCCTACAGGGTTCTGGGAGTAGAATTGTCAGAATCCATTGTGAACATCAGTACCAGTATGCTAGATGTTACTGAATGCTAGAGTTTGAATATGACAAGAGAAGGTCCTGTCTGTTTCTCCACTTGAATTAGTTTGCAAGCAGAAGTCTACAGAATCCCAATAGAATCACAGATGGTCACAGATGAATGGTAGATCTGGCTCACTTTTAGCCATTTGATATCTTTTGTCACCCATTGTTTCAGTGATCTATTATCACATAGCAAAGGACTCCAAACTTAGCAGCACTGATTTATGATTTTTCCCAATTCTGTGGGGTGTCTAGGGTTCATCTGCTGGGTTTTTTTTTTTTTTTTTTTTTTTTTTTTGCCTGGGCTCAGCCATGCAGCTGCATTCAGCTGGGAGCTCAGCTGGGCTCGACTGACCATGATGGCTTCAGACCTCTCTTTCCATCTGGGTAGTCAAATTTTCATGTGACAGCTAGCTTCCAAGAGAGGAAGTAGAAGCTTCCAGGCCTCTTAAGACCTGGGTTTGAAAGTACAAGAATGTTGTTTGTGCCGTGTTCTGTTGAGCAAAGCAAGTCACAAGACCAACCCAGAGTCAGGGGAGCACAAAGGCTCTCCGTCTGTTGAGTGTGTGCCTATAGGGAGGGGAAGACCTGTTGGGAGCTGTCCTTGGAGATGGGTTACCACACCCATTGACAGAGGCAATGAGAACTCATGACTGGATTGTATTCCAACCTGGACAGTTGTATGCTGCTTTCTAAATCACGCCTCTCTTTTCCACCGAATAAAATGGCCTCATTCACTTTTTAAAAGCTTAATGCTTGAAAGATGTTATTACCCCATGTTGCTGAAGAGTTGACCAAGTCTGTGAAAGGTGGCATATTCGGGGACAGCTCTGAAGTATATGTCTCTGAGTGTGTGTACACACACACATTCGATCCTTTTCCTAAAAGTGTTAATTTAATTTCATAGCTTCTAAGGACGTGCTGGGGAGCGTTGATAAGCAGTGTGTTTTTACAAATAGTAGTTTCCATTTATATGAAGCATTTTGGTCTCTGTGATATTTTGGTTATTTAGGAGATGGTACCGAAAGCTCAGCTTCCCTGTACACCGGTGCTGAATTGAATCTCAGAGACATATTTTTGGGTGAAGTAGAAAAGGATAGCTTTATTACTTTGCCAGGCAAAGGGGGACACAGTGGGCTCCTGCCTCGAAAAACTATGTGTCCCCACTTGGAGAGGATAGTGAGAAGTTTTATTGGAATGGTTCATGATGGGCATGATGAGCTTGTGGACATTCTTCTGACGGGTTGGTGGTGAGGTAAGTAGGAGTCAACATCATCAACCTTCAGGTTCCAACTGGTCTGGGGTCTACATGCTTGTGGGTAGCGTACCGTCATTAACTTCTCCCACCTGGAAGGGGTTTCAGTATCTGCAAAACAGCTCAAAGATATTGTTGTCTGTATCCCTTGATGGGGAACCAGGACCTTGCCCCAAGGCTGCACTGTTGTTTCTCTTGACTGTTTGTTTCTCCCTGGTCTCGCTTCCCCTCCCTTCCCTAATTAACAACTGCTTGAGTCTGCCCACTGGGACTCAGGGAAGGTCATGGAGGCTGAATGAAGGCTCCTTCCTGTAATCAAAGAAATGGGGGACACAGAAGGGCTTTGTGCCCAGGAGCCCCAGCCCAGGGCCCTGCTCGGTATCAGAGACCTACCACTCCAAATGTGTGGGACAGAATTGCTATAGAATATTCCACCACTGAGGATTAACTGACAGATGGGCATCTTGACTCCTAGATTTCATAGACTTCAGGAGATCATTGACAAGGAACTTTATCACTGACGTTCACCTATAGACTTTCTTTCACTTTAAGTATAGAAGCATAAAAAGTTTCAGCTCTAAAGTTGTGTCTCATTTCTGTGGCCCTTTCAGAAGTAAAAGCCGGGCCAGAAAGCTCCATCTCCAGATTGGAATTTTCTTTCCCTCAGTGGTTAGGGCAGATGTGAAAAGTGATCAGCAGATCTGCTGAGGTCATTCAGAGGACAACTGAGCAGATTGCCAAGACCAGCTTGCATAAAGTAAGTGACCAACAGGCTCAAGTTATCAGGAACTAGTAAGGCAAGTTCGAAGAAAAGCCGGGTGCTCACTGGATTTCTTTCAACCATCATTCACTTAGACTATTAAAGTAGGTGCACAGAACAGATTCAGGCCTTATTAGGGAAATTTTCATATCAAACCTGAGATCATTATCTCTTCTGCAGCCCATCCCCAAGGGGGGAAACTCTTCAGTTATACTGACTTTCCTATTTGCGTGAAGGTCACCATCATTCTTCCAGTAATGTAGGCTTTAATCTTGCAAAGGCTTTAAACTTGAGGCCTTTGTCTCTTCCAGTTCCCAGACCTGTGAATCTCACTCTCTCCTCGCATCACTTTTCCTACCACCAGCATAGTTTAGGTTGTTATAGTGCATAACCCAGAATCACGCAGTGTCCTCTGAACTGATGCTCCATTAGCCCTCTTTGTTGTTTGTTTGCTTCTTTGCTTTTGTTTTTAACTCTCCTTTTTTTTGCACCCTTGCAGAGGGTAGCAAGTTTTTCTAAAGTACTCCTCTGTCCGTGTTAATCCTCCTGCACTCAGTTCTTAGACAGTCAAATCCTAAATCCTTAGTGAACATTCAAGACCTCTGACGATGGCTCTTACCCTCTTACCCACCTTGGCAGCCTTGTTTCATACTCTGTCCCTCATGTTTCCCTGTTCTTCAGCCAGAGGGACAGCTCACCCTGTGACCACTTTGCACGCCTGTGTCCTCCAGGTCCAATACACCGTGACCTCTGCTTGGCATGGGCCCTTTCTCCTGCTTTCATCTCTTTAAATCCTGCTCTTTTCCCAAACTTGCATAAAGCTTTCCTAATACCTTCAGAAAGAATCTCTTTCCTGCCATCCCAGAGTACATTTTTACATACTTATGTATTTGGTTTATTTGCTTATATGTTTAATCTCATTATTTGTGTGTGTGTGTGTTCTCTGTCTTATGAGCTGCAAAAAGCCCCTGGAGGAAGGGACTGTTTGACCTTGAGAGGACGCAGGCTTCCAGGAGCCAGGGCCTGACCATGCCAGCTCCCCTATGATGAGGTGGCCTTGACTGACTAAGGACCAAGACGGTCCTCTTTTTTTTTTTTTTTTTTTTTAAATTTCCCTCCATCTTTTTTTTTTTTTAGAACATTTATTTTTTAATTTTATTTGTTTATTTATTTTTGGCTGTGTTGGGTCTTCATTTCTGTGTGAGGGCTTTCTCTAGTTGTGGCGAGCGGGGTCCACACTTCATCGCGGTGCGCAGGCCTCTCACTATCGTGGCCTCTCTTGTTGCGGAGCACAGGCTCCAGATGCGCAGGCTCAGTAGTTGTGGCTCACGGGCCTAGTTGCTCCACGGCATGTGGGATCTTCCCAGACCAGGGCTCGAACCCGTGTCCCCTGCATTGGCAGACAGGTTCTCAACCACTGCGCCACCAGGGAAGCCCCAAGACGGTCCTCTTGTTTGTACGTGTTCCCTTAAGTGGAAGTGCTTAGATTATTAGAGTAAATTCTTCTGGAATGATGGTGTATAAAAGAGGAGCGGTAAAGCAAGAATTTGGCTGCTTTCTTTCACTTGGGCTCTATATTGCTGTGTGGCTTCAGTTCTGATCTGGTCCTTGGCTACATAAATGGAGAACATGTAACGGGTGTGTGTGGGTGTGTGTGTGTGTGTGTGTGTGTGTGTGAGAGAGAGATGGTGTTATGCCAATCTGTTACCCATCTAAAAGTACTATAGGAAAAAACAAATACTATAGGGACCAACTTCACCGGTTATGGTGAAGATTAAATGAGAAAATAGATTTATACAGAAATTCAAAGCAGTTGGAAGCAAAGTAATAATTCACTGTTTCTTCCTGTAATAATTTCTGGTTGTGTAAAGTGAAGAATTAATTAAAGATGAATTAATCTGTGTTCGTGAGATAGTAGCAGAGAGTATAATGCTTAACTCTGTGCCATCCAGTACAGTAGCCACTGGCCACGTGTGACTATTAAGCACGTGAAATAAGGCTAATCCTAATTGAGATGTGCTGTAAGTGTGAATTACACACGCCATTTTGAGGACTTACTATGATAAAAAAGTATAAAATAGCTCACTAATTTTCTATTGATTACATGTTGAAAGGATAATATTTTGGATATATTGAGTTAAATAAAGTATATTATCAAAATTAATTTCCCTGGTTTCTTTTTACTTATTTAATGTCGCTGCTGGAAATGTTTCAAGTACTTACATAACTCACATTACATTTCTATTGGATAGTGCTAGTTTAAGTCACTAGAAGGTAGTGTTGGTGTTAACAGTTTCCTTCCCTTTCAAGTTTCAGTTTTGGAGTTTACTTATTATTGAATCGAAGGGGAAGGGGGTTCGGCTGAGGCAGCAGCCCTCATTTTCTGCTTTGGCTCTCCAGGTGGGAGGTGCACGCAGGTGGAGAGCACAGGACAACGAGTGAGACAGAGATTGGGAGCCAGCCTGGCAGAGGAGGTAGAGCAGACTCTAACTTGCTCACCTCTCAATGCTAATTAGTGGAAGTCTTTAGCTGCCTCCCCTGTAGCTTTCCTGCTGGCCTCCAGAAGCTTCTTTTGACTTCTGAAGTTATTTCCCAAAGGTCAGAGAGGACATCTTCCCCTCCCCCCCCCCCTTTTTTTTTTTTCAGTGAGTTGGTAAAGAACCTTAAAAGAGAAGTGTTTGATGGGTGTGTGATAGAGCTGGGTCACAGTCATAAAAGCTGAAAAATATTGAAGTCAAGATGAGTGAGGAACCTGGCCCTGGGTTTAGTCTTTGAAGATTCTACAAGGTCTTGAGCTGAGCCTCAGAAAGGTCTTAAAGGCTTTTAGTGCACGTGGGGCTAATGAAATGATAGAAGTCAGCCCACCTTGGCCCTGAGTTTCCATCTCACACTTCCGAAGGGAAAGTGCTTAGGCCAGTGTTTGACTCAGAAGGTCTCACAGTATCTTAGTTTCATTTTCTGCTTTTAGATCGTTCCTGGGCCATTCTGATAGGTGCTTATCACTTTGACAGGAAAGAGGAGACAGGCCCAAACCGTGAGCACATAAGGCAGTGATTGTGAGTTCCCTCCTACCAGCTGGGTTTCTTCCAGCTTCCCCCCTTCCTGTGTTGTCTTTGACAAAGAACCTCATCAGTGCCTGGGTTTCCTTGTCTACAGTATAGAGATAATAATGGTATCCACCACTCAGAGTTGTGTGGAGGATCAAACCACGGAAAGCACTTAGAAAGATGCCAGGTGTAATTAGCAGTTGAGCATGAGTTGTAAATAGGAGTAGACTGGCCCAGCCTCTTCACTTTGGCCCCTTGCCCACCTCAAAACAGACCGCACTGGAATGCCACGTGATGCAGAATTTAATCTAGCTGAGGTAGAGTCAGTCTGAATTTCTGTTTGGAACAATTTTCTATGACAGAAAGTCTCGAAATGCGCTATACTTTCTATATTTAAAGAAAAAAAAATCCAAGTGCTGTTTTTCCTTCCCTTGCCAACGGTACCATGAGCCTGTTCTTTTAATATTATATAGAGAGGTAAGCCGAAAAGTAGGACCATCTGTCACTTATTGCTACAAGGCAGCCTGACTGCAAGATGAGGGACCCTCCGAGTTCTCAGATGCCATCGACGGGGATGTGCTGGCAGGGCCCTCGGTGGTGTCACTTCAGTTTTATGTCTTGAGGGTTTCCTTCAATTGCTCCCTTGCCCCTCTAGGTGCCTGGTCTTCTCTGTAGCTGCCTGGAACCCTTCCTCAGGCAGAAAATGAGACTGAATTTTGGCCCTGGAGAAGGCAGCAGAGATGCTGCTGGGTGCCTCCCGGTGTCCTGGTACCATCCAGCGGAAGGCACAGAGGACTGGAGCTGTGGGCAAGGCTTGTTCTCTGCTGGGGGAAGTTCTAAAAAAGTGACTCAGCCGCAAGAGAGAGGGTGGGAGGGTTTCTGTACCCATAGCACTTCTCCTCAGAGTTATTTTCTCATGAATGACGTCAAAGAACTCAGAAATTCAAAACAATGTCCTCTTCCTGGAATCCTGGCTGATGTGGCAGAGAGGACCTGTTTTGCCATCAGCACCTGCCAGGTAGCCCTTACCTAGCAGCACCTACCTGGTAGCAACCACCTGCAGTGCACACCTGGCCACACCTGTCTGGTGCTTAGACCTCATTTAGGCCCCAGCTCTCTACAGAGAAGCGCAGTACCTACCTTCTGCACCTGGAGCCTTAAATGTGGCTGTTTCCTTTGCCCCTGAATTGTTAGTTGGCGTCAGAAGCACAGACTCACACTTTACAGTTTATAAGGCCTTTTCACGAGCAGTTACAATCCCCACTTGATACAAAAGGAAACTGAAGAGCCCCACCAGTTCACTTAACTAAAAAAGTGGGACTGTGCCTAGAATTAAGGATGCAGACTCTTGACGAAGGGTGATTCCACTCTCCGGAATAAGATATCTGTCTTTGTCATTAAATCCGAACCCACTGCCAAGGCAGGGGACACGGGTTCGTGCCCTGGTCCGGGAAGATCCCCCATGCCGCAGAGCAGCTCAGCCCGTGCAGCACAACTACTGAGCTTGAGCTCTAGAGCCCATGAGCCACAACTACTGAAGCCCGCACGCCTAGACAACTAGAGAAAGCCCACGCACAGCAACAAAGACCCAACGCAGCCAAAAATAATTAAAAGACAAAACAAAACAAAACAAAAAATCCAAACCCACTTTTGCTAGGAGTGTTTACGAAGCAGTTGTTAACTGGCTGCCCGAGTTCAGCCTCAGCCTTTTTTTTTTTTTTTTTACATGAGGATGTTGCAAGACTCTAATGTGGTAGTTAGGGCTATTTTCAGTGGACCTGAAGTTCACTCTCATGGTAAATGCACAGGCCTGGAATCTGCCTAATTGGTTTCAAAGCCTGCCTCGGCTACTCACTAACATGTAGTCTTGACAAATTACTGAGGCTCTCCTTGCCTCAGTTTCCCCATCTGTATAGTATGGAGAATGCAGTACTAGTACTTACTGCCTTCAGAGGACTTCAATGTATCAATGAATGGAAAGCCCTTAGATTAGGACCTGCCACATGATATGCACTGAGTGAAGCCCATTTATTTATTTATTTATTCATTCATTTATTTTTAGCATTTTATAAATTAATTAATATCTGGATGCATTGGGTCTTCGTTGCTACGTGCAGGCTTTCTCTAGTTGCGGTGAGCGGGGGCTACTCTTCGTTGCAGTGCGCAGGCTTCTCATGGTGGTGGCTTCTCTTCTTGTGGAGCATGGGCTCTAGGCAGGCGGGCTTCAGTAGTTGTGGCATTGCAGGCTCAGTAGTTGTGGCTCACGGGCTCTAGAGCACAGGCTCAGTAGCCGTGGCACATGGGCTTAGTTGCTCCGCGGTATGTGGGATCTTCCCAGGCCAGGGCTCGAACCTTAGTCCCCTGAATTGGCAGGCGGATTCTTTTTTTTTTTTTAATGTATTTATTTTGTATTTATTTTATTTTTGTCTGTGTTGGGTCTTCGTTGCTGCAAGCGGGCTTTCTCTGGTTGCGGCGAGCGGGGGCTACTCTTCCTTGCCGTGCTTGGGCTTCTCATTGCGGTGGTTTCTCTTGTTGCAGAGCATAGGCTTTAGGCATGTGGGCTTGAGAAGTTGTGGCACACGGGCTTAGTTGCTCCGTGGCATGTGGGATCTTCCCGGACCAGGGCTCGAACCCGTGTCCCCTGCATTGGCAGGCAGATTCTTAACCACTGCGCCACCAGGGAAGCCCCAAGCCCATTTATTATTGTCATCATCATCTGGCCCTAGTTTCCCGTGACTCTGCTGGGGGAAAAGCATAACCAGTCTACTGCAGATGTGGCATCCTCCAAACTCTAAAAGTTTATTGATTGTCTACATAACACTTAGCTCTTTATTTTGTATTTTAGAATATTTGTGTCCCTATGATTTGTTCTTTGTTTGGACCTAGACCAGCTTATGTTCTGTGTAAAATGTGTGTATGTGTCTTTAAATCAAAAGACTAAAGTATATGATTTAAGAGTGGTGAATATAATATTATGCCTTATCACTATAAAAGTTTGGTTTGAAAAATAGTACCAACATAGAAGTTAGCAAACATATGTTCATCTATCAAACATTAATTTGTGTGTGTGTTGTGTTTTTGTATATGGTGTGATCCAGCATTTTCCTAGTCTTGGGTTTATCATGTACAGTGAGGATGTTTATGGAAGGAAGGACACTTCTTTGTGAAGCACTGTGGAGAGGCCAAGAGGCAACAGACACAGATTGTAATGGTATAAATGCATTCATAGCTAACTGAAGTAAAAAGATGCACAAATTAGATACTATTTCAATTCATGTTTTATTCTTTATTCATATTCAACTCTATTTTATTCTTTAAAATAGGAATCATTTTATAGAACTTATATGAACTTATAGTCATAAGTATAATATTAAAAATTGAATTTCTAATTCATCCCTTCATACTAGAGTTTTCCAGATGAATCTAAAGGTTGAATTGTAAAATATGAAACCATAGAAGTACTATAAAAAAATGGATGTTTTTGGCCGCACCGCGCCCCCTGCCCCAATGTCGCCGAGCTGGGAAGGGCGGACGGGGTCTCCGGGCGGGCCTGACCCACGCCGAGGCCTGGGCGAGATGGGAGGGCCCGGGCCCGGCGCTGCTCGCGACCCTCCCCGCCCCCCGCCCCCAGGGCGCGCGCCCCCTCCCGTACCTCGCCCGTAGCCCAGCCGCTGGCGCAGCGCGCGGCCCTGGCGCACCAGGCTCAGGTGCACGTACGTGAGCCACGCGGCGCAGGGAGACGCCAGAGACCTCGCGCGCTCTCCACGCTCACCCCAAGGAAAGCCCGTGTGCACGCGGAGGTGGCAGCCGCCTGCCGCCAGGAAGAGGGTCTCACCAGAAGCCGGCCACACTGGCTCCCTGATCTCGGACTTCCAGCCTCCAGGGCTGCGAGGAAACAAATGTTTGTTTACGAACGCGGCGCTCTCGGAACGGGATTCTTTCGTGTGGAGCAGACTTACTGTGTGGGTGTGAAGGATGAAGACAATAGAGGTAAAAGGCCCTTTTCATCACACCATGTCCAGGGTACATACTATCAACGAAACTTATGACTGTTGACGCTGGCTGTGATCACCGGGCCGAGGCATGCTTGTCCGGCTTCTCTGCTGTAAAATTACTCCCCCTCCCCCTTCCATCCTGTGCCTTTGGGGAGGAGGTCCCCATGCACAGCCTGCATTTAAGGGTGGGGGGAGTCTGGCTCTCCTCACTGTGGGGTGGAGTGTTCACAGAATTTATTTGGAATTCTCAGCATGGGAGATTTGCCTCTTCTCCTCCATTTATTAATTTGTTCAATCACTTATGTCAGTGTGATCACATGGATACGTATTTTATGCTTTGGGTTATGGTACACTATTACTTTGTTGATTTTGTCCCTCAAATTGTTCCAGCTTTGGCTGCTGGGAACTCTGTCAGTTGGCTCCTGTGTCCCTTTGACACACCCTATCTTTGTGTTTTCTGTTTTGTTTTTTTGAGCACCTCCTTACCTTCCGGCTACAAGATGCTCCAGGCTCATCCAGTATATTTCTATTTCCAGTCCTAGGGTCAGCCTTTTCTTCAAGGGATTCTGGTTCCTTCCTTTTGTTAGAGAATGGTCTTAGAAACCCAGATCTGGGAGATAGATGTGTTCATTGCTGCTGGGGTCTTGTTTCTTTGTGCCCTCTCAGCAGACAAAGCACAGAAATATATGTGCGTGCCAACCTTGCATACACACACATGTTACAAATATTCCTGTGTGTAACCACCTGTCTCTACATTAAACGAACGTGAGTTCTCACTGACGTCTCCAACCAGCATCTGTTATCCACGGATCATTCTCCCCTTGGTCGCCTGTAACCTCCCACTCCTCCGGGGTGAGACTCCCGGCCCCCAACATCCGTGTACTTTCCTGTTCAATCCCAGCGCACGTGTACAGCAGGGACACGGTTGTTAACCCATGCCCCATGGGAAACAACTTCACCACTAGAGCCCAGTGCTGTGTGCACGTCCCTTGCCTTCAGGCCTACAGACCCCACTCGTTTCCAGAGTGACTGAGGTCAGCACCTTTCGTCCGGCCCCTCCTTGAGGGAGTTTCACACACTGTAAGGCAGGTATGTTCTCCTGTCACAGTCTGCATTCCTTCCTGGGGTTATTTGTTTTCTTATCACTGAGTTTTAAGAGTTCCTTGTTTATTTTGGACACAATCCTATATTGAATATATATTTTGGAAATATTTTCTCCTAATCTATGGCTTGTCTTTTCATTGTCTTTACAATATATTCAGCAGAGCAGAATTTTAAAATTTTAATAAAGTCCAACTAATCAATTTTTTTCTTTCAGGGGCTGTGCTTATGTTGTTGTAGCTAAAAAATCATCACCAAATCCAAGCCCACCTAGATTTTCTCTTATGTTATCTTCTGGAAGATTTATAGTTTTGGTCTATGATAAATTTTTAGTTAGTTCTTGTGGAAAGTATAAGATCTGTGTCTAGAGTCATTTTTTTGCTTATAGATATCTGCTTGTTCCAGGAAGTTTGTTGAGAAGACTGTCTTTCTCCATTGTATTGCCTTTGCTCATTTACCAAAGATCTGTTGACTATATTTGTATGGATCTATTTCTGGACTCTCTGTTCTGTTCCGTTGATCTATTTATCTCATCTTTTGCCAAAACCAGGCTGTCTTAATTACTGTAGCTTTGTAATAAGTCACATAGTATCAGTCCTCCAACTTTGTCATTCCTTTCAGTATGATGTTGGCTATTCTGGATTTTTGCCTTTTCATATAATCTTTAGAATCAGTTTGTCAATATCAACAAAATAACTTGCTGGGATTTTGACTGGGATTGCATTGAATCTATAGGTCAAGTTGGGAAGAAATGACATCTTAACAATATTGAGTTCCTGTCAGTGAACATGCAATATCTCTCCCCTTATTTAGATCTTTGATTTCATTCATCAACGTTTTGTAGTTTTCCTTATGTGGATCCTGTACATATGGTTTTTTTTTTAGATTTATACCTAAGTATTTAATTTTCTAGGGTGCTAATGTAAATGGTACTGTGCTCTGAATGTCAAATTTCCATTGTTCAATGTAAAATAGATAGCTAGTGGGAAGCAGTCGCATAGCACAGGGAGATCAGCTGGGTGCTTTGTGACCAGCTAGAAGGGTGGGATAGGGAGGGTGGGAGGGAGGGAGACGCAAGAAGGAAGAGATATGGGGATATATGTATATGTATAACTGATTCACTTTGTTATAAAGCAGAAACTAACACACCATTGTAAAGCAATTATACTCCAATAAAAATGTTAAAAAAAAAAAAAAAGGATGTTTTTATAATCTTAGGTTGCAAAATGTCTTCATAATGCCACAAAACCCAACACCCTAAAAGAAATAGTTGACTACATAAAATTTTTAAATCTCTGCATGGCAACAAACACACCACCCGCCATGAACTAAGTTAAAAGACAAATGTCAAAGTGAGTGAGAGTAATGTCTGTAACACAAATAGGGTTAAAATGACTAGTATAAAAAGACTAAAATCTATTAAAAACATTTCCTTAAAATCTATAAGGAAATAACTAATAACTCCAATTGAAAAATGGATGAAATTTGTGACCGGCAATTGACAAAGAAAAAATTTAAAAGGTCAATAAACATACAGAAAGATATTCAACTTCTTAGCAATCAAACAAACCACACCAAAACCCAAAGCAAAACAAAACATGTGTCACCACTCAAATTGGCAGGAACAGGCATCTGTCTCATGCTGTAACTGGGAATGTCAAACCAGAACAATTTTTCTGGGGCACCAAATGGTAATATATAATATGTAAAATTTAAATGAGCGCAGCCTTTGCCCCAGCAGCCCCACTTCTAGGAATTTATCATAAGGAGATCATTGGACAAGCATGCAAACGGGTATGCTCAAGGTTCTTTCTCACTGATGAGACATATATCGAATGCAGCCATTAAGGATTAAGGTACTCCATTTATTGAGATGGAAAGAGGTCTATAACATGTTGGTAAAGGGTTTTACACAGCATATCTTGTTTGTAAATTTTATATGTTTAAAATACATGTAAAATTCTGTGTAAGTTCATAAAAGAAATGTTTGGAAGGCTGTTTACCAAAGCGTTAACAATGGCAACCTCTCTATTGTGGAGGTTCAGGTGATTCTTAATTTCTTTTCTTGTATTTTCCTGTATGATTTAACTCTTTTGTGGTTAACATTTATCATTAATACAGCCATTGATTTTGGTAAATATAATTTTATGTTCCCATCTTCTGAAGGCCTTCAGTTGTGCTTTCAGGGTAATGTGAACTCTGTCCCACAGGAGAGAGCTCTGTCTATCACTGGAAATAGCCCCAGGGCAACAGGGATTGAACTGATGGTCTTGTTTGTCCAGGTAAATAGATGGAGTCTGATCAGTGGTGCTTGTTGGTTTCATTTAAAACTTAGCAGTTCGTTCAGTCCACGAGACGCTTAGCATCTCACGTGGCTTAGACACGGTGCGAGGCACTGAGGCTATAAAGATGGATTAAATCTGGTCCCTGTCTTTTAGGAACTGACAATGATGCAACAGATGGGCATCTCAACAAAAAATGTCAGTGTCCTTTGATGATAATGCAAAAGGGTCTCTTATCTTAGGAGTAGGAAAAGACTCATAAAGAGGATGATTGCAATTCTACTCCAGTAAAGATGTTAAAAAAAAAAAAAAAGAGGATGATTAAGGCCTCAGCTGAGTCTTAAAAGATGAAAAACAGACAAAGGAACAGAGATGTGGCAGGAGTTTCAGGCTGAGAGACAGTGAAAAGGCTCAGAGGTACATTATGCATCAAGCATGTCAAGGGGAGACTGGGAAGCTTTACCAAACCAGTGGGGAAATAACTTTAGAAAATTTCATATTAGGGCAAGTATTTTAATATTTGGAAATTTTACACTGTAATTTTTTTTTCAGAACACCAAAAAGCTCACACAGACAGTATAGGAATCATAATTATGGCACCTGGAAATTGGCTGAGCATTTATTTATTTTTTAAAATTTATTTATTTAATTTATTTTTAGCTGCATTGGGTCTTCATTGCTGAACGCGGGCTTTCTCTAGTTGCGGCGAGCGGGGGCTACTCTTCGTTGCAGTGCGTGGGCTTCTCATTCTAGTGGCTTCTCTTGTTGCGCAGCACGAGCTGTAGGTGCACGGGCTTCAGTAGTTGTGGCACACGGGCTCTAGAGCACAGGCTCAGTAGTTGTGGTGCACAGGCTTAGTTACTGCGCTGCATGTGGGCTCTTCCCAGACCAGGGCTTGAACCCGTGTCCCCTGCATTGGCAGGCAGATTTTTAACCACCATGCCACCAGGGAAGCCCTGGCCGAGCATTTAGAAAACACTGGACAGATAGTGTAGGAGATTTCGATACTAATTCCTTAAGCTATTTAAATGATCAGCCTCATCTCAGGTTAGATAATTACAGACCTTGAAATACTAATGCCAGTACATGGTTTTGCATACATGTTGAGACTGTATTATCATTAAAGCATCATCGAACCAGCCAAGGCAAAGTATGATGGTGTGGTATTTGTCCCATGCAGGCATCAGAACATGACAGTTATTTATTATTGCACACTGGTGATGTCTCCAAAGTTGATTTTATATGCATCATCTGTCACGTGTAAATTCTTCACATCTGGTGAAATAAGAAAGACAAGTTACTGCCTTGAGAGGCATGTAGGAAGTTGTGGCACGTGAGCCCTGAGTCTTTGCCCAGATTTTAGAGGGGAGGATTGGGACAGAGTAGGAGATAGCAATAGCAGGTCCATCTCCGTGGGACAGAGCAGAAGTAGTCTATCATTCATTCACCCACCAGGCCTTCCTGAGCTTTCATCTGTGAAATATTTCCAGTTGAGTAGTTTGTGATCATAAATCGGTGTCGCAGTTTAATTGTGTTTCTGATAACACATTCTAAACAGTGAGGAAAATTGCTTCATCCAATTAAGTACTCCTAAGGTAATAATCCTCATTCAGTGGTTGTTGATAGACCAGTTACAAGGTTAGAATGGCTCCAATTGAATCAGTGTTTATAAACAGGCCCTGTGTGCTCGTGGGTGGTGGATACACAGGAAATAAAATCAAGTGACCTGCTCTCAAAGAGTTTACCTTATTTTAGAAAAGACACCATTTATGCATGGGAAATATTCAGCAGGAAATATAGACTTGAAAATATGTAACAAAGTGCTACATTGAGTGTCTGTTGGCACAGAATATCCTTGGGTACCATGGGTAATGGGAAAAATTAATGTAGGCCTGCATTGGGGTAGAGAGAAGAGTGAAATGTGATGGGAAAATAAAGACATTTCCCTTCTAGAGAAAGATCTAGCCACTCTTCAGTAAACCGTTATTATTTCATGATCATTGACTCTGAACTCCTTGAAGATAATGCTTATAATTTAATCATACACCGCTCTTACCTAACATAACATAATGTCCGATATTTAAGTTATTCAATAATAATGAACTGATATTAATGATAGCTATTATTTACCGGGGGCTGTTAATGCCCACTTATAGGTGAGGGGATGGAGATGGTGAGAAGTTAAGCAACTTCCCTAAGTTTACACAGGTAATATGTTAACCTAGGGAACTTGGCTGTGTCTGGTTTCAGAACTTAAGTGAACAAATGTGTGCTTTAGGAAGGGGAAGCAAGGAAGGCATTCTGTTAGGCATAGGAAGAGATTTTAAAAAATATACAAGATACAGTTCCTCTGTTCCAGGAACTTTCAATCTAATGGAACAACAAAGCCATGGATCACCTACCTCTTCCTTTCTCAACCTGGCTGTCTGTCCATCAAGCACTGATTGCTGGAGCCCTGATACATTGCAGGGCCCTTTGGTCCTGGCCCTCACCCTGTGATCTGATGGCAGCCCTCTGGCCCAGTCCCCTCAGTGGCATCTTCACTGCCATGGATCATCCCATGACAGTGAACTTCAGGGCTCTGAAGGACGAGCACACAGATGTGACGTACCATGCTTTACACTGAATTTCTTTCTGTTGTTGTTGGCAAACAATCACTGAGTACTGGTAGGAAAACACCCCCTCTTAGTGTACCCTGCTTCTGAGCCAGCGCCTGTTGACTAGGGTCTGGGAAACTTATATCTGAGCCAGAGTAAGGTCAGGGGCACCTCTGTTTTAGAGTCTGGGAACTCATCTGCATGTCTGGCTCTGTCTGGCTTTGCAGTTCCTTGGACCAAATGAAAACCTAAGTGTATCAAATAATTAATCCTAAACTCTCTAGACTTTGGGATAGGAAGACAGTAGAGTTTACTATAGTTGATGCTTCATTTCCTTGTTCGGGTATTTCTATTTGTTCATTGTATTAAGATGCTCTGATGTTAAATGGAGAAAAACTGGTTATGAAACTCATATATATAGAATGTCATGGACTGAAAACAAGCCTCTAGGTATTTACCAGGAAAGGTGAGTGATGATTATCTCTAGGCGGTGCTTTGCACTTCTATTTCCAAATATCTACACCTTCTTTTCTAAAGGAAGTTTTTTGAAAAATAAAATAAATTTTATTTTCAAAAACATACTATGATGAACATTACTGTTTAAGATGAATATGCTGTTTATGAAGGAAAGAGTGACCTAGAAATCTTTCTTAAAGGAGTTTATTGAGTACTTTTTATGTGCCAGACATTATTTCAAGCATTTTGTTATTTATTCATTCATTTAATCCTCAGAATACCTTATGAGGTAGGTTCCAATAGAAACCTATCAGCATGGTCCCTAAATCTGTACCTTCAGCCACTATGCCATGCTATTTTATCTTCAAGTCCTTTTTAACTTAAAGTTACCACGTGCATAGGTTATAAAATATGAAAAGCAATGTGGTCAAGGTGCTGGCTTATTAAGAAAGTTCTGTATTTTCATATACCTGTTGCCACTGGAAATATCAACACGTGTAGTACTTTCCCTCATTAGGAATTATTGCTGATAGCAAAGTTCTTCTGTCTCCTGCTTCTCAGTGTCAACTTCACCATGAACCATCACATTGAACTCCAGGGCTCTGAAGAAATTGCTCACTTTCCTAACTCCTGGTACACTAGTTAAACAGTTCGGTTTCATTCTGCCTGTCTTCAGCCCTGCACCCAATTGGTTGCCTAAGATTGGGACTAAATTGAAAGATAGGAAATAACTATGATATAATTCCCTCTATGAAGTTTATTTTTAGCTAATGGGCCTTGTCTTGCTGTTCATTTCAAAGCATAAAGAGGAGAAGTCAGGTGGGGCTTGACAGATGACTAATTCGAAATTGAGCCACCTTAATCCTTTGTGACTTGACTCTCAGTCTCTCATTTCTCACATTTTCTACTGTAAGTAATTCTTTGCAGAAGTAACTATCTTAGAGAGCACAGTGGGCTACATACGGCTTAAGCTTTTGTTAAAACAAACAAAACAAATGATTGTGGCCCAGGAAGCCCAGTTTATGGAGAAGCCCTTGACTCAGTGGCTGGAGATCTTGGGTGTGGTTGGATGCTGCTGCAGATTAGCTGCTACAAGGCGATCTCTGTCATCCTCAGTTCCACATTTTGGGAGTGAGTGTTGAACTTAGGTTGGAGAGTGTTGAGCGCTCGTGTTCAAAAGTTCTACTTGACCTGCTTCCCAGACTGTGGACGGTTCACGTGACTCTGTGGTCTCAATTTCTCTCAAGCCCTGGGGCCATTGGAAAGACTATATATGATACTGTTTTGATGAGTTTTTTTTTTAAGAAAAATGATGGTGGTGGTAGTGGTCAACAAAGTAATAGCTTTATGGTCCCAAGTTGACCAAGTGTTGATTGCTTTATAATTTTTTTCTTCTAAAAATTGAGAGAGAATTATCCCCAATATCTTCTGTAGCTTCAAAGCATTACCACAAGTAGAAGGCAAGAAAGCTGGAAGTGTGGGTGTTAACTATCCCTGCTTCCATCTTGGCTGGCTGGTGTTTAGTTTATCTTTCATGCAGCGATGCTTGAATTGGTACAGTGTAGTTGCTGGTCAGTGTGAGATTTGTGTTGCTGACTTTCTGTTGTAAAGTTTTGTTAGAAGTAGTAGTGGGATATGTTAGTTCTATTTTTGAAAAGGGTAATAAAATGTATGATAGGACATAGTTTTAAACAAAATTTAGACAAAAGGGAACCTTTAATTTCCCAGGTTGATGACTTTATACTGTACTGTACTCTAACCTGGTCACTTTCAGAGTGTGATTTTGTTGTTGACTTAACGTAGCTGTCTGTGTTGGTCCAGCCAGACTCTAAAAGAGCAAGAGAAAGTCACAACTTAGAGAAAGTCAAATTCTAAAGGGTAACAAAGAGATAATAGTCTCGTGGCTGTTATATTAAATATATACATAAATAATATTCTACTAACATATAGTTAACAATACAGTTTTAAACAATGAATAAAAATGGTCTTTGGCTTATAAAGGTTGCATAATTAAAGTTTTTATTGAAGTATAGTTGATTTACAATATTGTGTTAGTTTCATGTGTACAACAAAGTGATTCAGTTATACCTATATATATTTTTCAGATTCTTTTCTATTATAGGTTATTACAATATATTAATTAAATTTTCTTAGATAAAAGGGCCATTGCTGGGAAAGGAAATTGGTGGAGAGAGGGACAAGTATATGCAGTTCACTTCCTTAAAAGTAATAGTCCAGGGCTTCCCTGGTGGCGCAGTGGTTGAGAGTCTGCCTGCCAATGCAGGGGACACGGGTTCGAGCCCTGGTCTGGGAAGATCCCACATGCCGCGGAACGACTGGGCCCGTGAGCCACAACTACTGAGCCTGCACGTCTGGAGCCTGTGCTCCGCAGCAAGAGAGGCCGCGACAGTGAGGGGCCCGCGCACCGCGATGGAAGAGTGGCCCCCACTTGCCGCAACTAGAGAAAGCCCTAGCACAGAAACGAAGACCCAACACAGCCAAAAATAAATAAATAAATGAATAAATAAATAAAAATTTAAAAAATTGTAAATATATTATAAAAAAAATAAAGTAATAGTCCATGCTTAAGTTATAATGTAAGTGGATATTTACATTTTCATTTAAAATATATTTTCAAAAGCTATGTGCGTGGCTATTAAGAACTGAAGGTAAAAGATTAAGGGTGAAGTGAAAAAGCATGGTGCTAAAATACCAATCTGTGAAACTAATGAATTTTTTTCAGACTGTAAAACAAAGCCAAACTGGTACAAATCTGTATTTACATTATGTTGCATTTCCATTTTGAAAACCACATTCAAGACAAGCTACATTTAAATTCCCTTCTAGCTACAGGCACCCATGCTTCAGTGTATAAATGTCACTGTTGATCTCGATCTATAACCAAAGAAGAAATGATCAAATTATATATGAAATAGGATTTTATTTTTAATGTTGCACCCAGCATTTTGGCCTTTATTGTGTCAGCTGTTCAACACCATATTTATTTATTAATCTTTTACTTCCCATTGCCTTCTTTCACTCCAGAAATGTCTCTTTATTTAAAAGTGTTTAGGTCTTGAGTTTTGACCATGGCTTTCCTCCTTTGTTCCTTGCCTTGTTTCCTCTAATGCAGTTGTTCAGTTGCCAAGCATTAAAATGAAAAGCAATATGCTTTTAGCTCAGATAGAACTCTGAAAATCACAGTTATTCATTCAAGAAATATTTATTGAGCAATTGCTAGAAACTGGCTTTTACTAGGGGATGTAACAGGTAAAAAGACAATGACTGCCCTCATTTTGTTCACATCCTAGGGAGTGACCCAGGCAGTAAACAGAGAGACATATAATACACTATCAGGTGGGGATGAGCACAGTGAGAAAAATAACAAACGCAAGAGAGTGATGCAGTGGCTTTTCTTTGCGGGCGGGGGGGCTGTGTTTGGTTTTAATTGCTGCGCGCGGGCTTTCTCTAGTGGTGAGCAGGGGCCACTCTTCGTTGCGGTGTGCTGGCTTCTCATTGCGTGGCTTCTCTTGTTGCGGAGCACAGGCTCTAGGCACACGGGCTTCAGTAGTTGTGGCATGTGGACTCAGTAGTTGTGGCTTGCGGGCTGTAGAGCGCAGGCTTAGTAGTTGTGGCGCACGGGCTTAGTTGCTCCGCGACATGTGGCATCTTCCCAGACCAGGGCTCAAACCTGTGTCCCCTGCGTTGGCTGGCGGATTCTTAACCACTGTGCCACCAGGGAAGCCCCGCGGTGGCTGTTTTAGATTCATAGGTCAGAGAAGGTCTGCCTGAGCAGTTGACATTTTTGAGCAGAGACCTGAAGGAAGGAGCAGGCCATGAGAACACCCAGGAACAGTGTTTTAGGCAGAGGCACACCAGGGCCAAATCCCTGAGAGGGGGCAGCTGGTGGTTCCCAGGAAAAGTCGGAGGCCCTCAGGTGGGGAGAGTGGTGGGTGATGAACTCAGAGAGGCAACTGGGGTTAGGCCAGGGGTCCCCACCCTCTGGGCCGCAGACCGGTACCGGGCTGCACAGCAGGAGGTGAGCGGCGGGCTAGTGAGCGAAGCTTCATCTGCCGCTCCCCATCGCTGCGCTGGCATTACCACCTGCACCATCCCCCCACCCTCCCCCAACCCCCCGAGTCTGTGGAAAAATTGTCTTCCATGAAACCGGTCCCTGGTGCCTAAAAGGTTGCGGACCGCTGGGTTAGACTGTGTGTTGCCCGAAGCTCAAATATGGGCTCTGGATTCTATTCTAAATGTAATAGAAGGCAGGAGAGGGTTTGGGGAGTGGGGGAGTAATGTAGTCTGACTTTGGTTTTAATGTAAAGGCTTACTCTCGCTGCTCTGTAGGGAGTAGACTGTCAGACCTGGCCAAGGCCAAGTCTACCCACAGAGCTTCCTGAAGGAGACAAGTGAATCATTTCTAGGCCCTCCCCAGTTGAGGGAAGGTCAAAAGGATTTCAAGGCTTGAAACCCACACCTAAGAGTGGGTGACGTGGCTTGATCCACGGGAAACAGGTGCCTCAAACGGTGATGTCGGCTGTTTCTGGAAACTGACACGGTGGTGGTGTAAAAGGGGTGAGCTTGCAATCCTTGCCCTTCTGGTCTGGCAGATACTTTGCACACCCAGACCTCGGGTGTACCTCTACCAGATCCTGCAGGAGCAGTGGGGAACCTTATCACCCACTGGCCTTGGTCAGGTTAAAAGCCTCTTTACACCATGTAAAAGAAACTTTGGAACATGTCCAGGCCATGCATTATACTTGAAGATCTTTGAACTCTCGAGATTTTACCTAACTCAGGCCTTTGGGTGCAAGCAGTATCTTAGAAAGGTAGCTGAAAGAAAACGGTACAGAAGATGTAAGGAACTGTGGCTGTTCTGTGTCTCTGTGTGAACTGTCCTCCCAAATTCTCCTTTGGCCTGTTTGTATAGAATGGTGTGGGCCTTTCATACTTTTCTATGTGTTGAAAATGTCTGATTTAAGTCATTCAAAGGCTTAGAAGTTACAGCAGTCCTTTTTTTTTTTTTTTTTTTTTTTTACTGTTTCCAGCTTTCTTTACATGTAATTGACATAGAAGATATAATTGAAGGTGTACAACGTGACGAGTTGATATACATATACATTGCAAAATGATTCTCACAATAAGGTTAGTTAACACTTCCATCACGTCACATAATTAATTATCTTTTGTGTGTGTGTTTGTGTGTGTGTGTGTGCACGCGTTGAGAACATTTAAGATCATTTCGTTAGCAACTTTCAAGGATATGATACAGTATTGTTGTCTATAGTCAGCATGCTGTACATTACGTCCCCAGAACTTACTCACCTTATAACTGGAAGTTTGTACTCTTTGACCAGCATCTTCTTATGTTCCCTTACCCTCTAGTTGCTGGTAACCACTATTGTACTCTCTGTTTCTATGAGTTCAACTTTTTTAGATTCCATATGTAAGTGATATACAGTATTTGTCTTTCTCTGACTTATTTCACTTATCACAGTGCTCTCAAGATCCATCCATATTGTCACAAATGGCAGGATTCCTTCTTTCTCATGGCTGAATACTATTTCATTGGCTATCTGTACCACATTTTCTTTATCCATTACTGCATCAATGGACATTTAGGTTGTTTCTATACCTTGGCTCTTGTGACTAATGCTGCAGTGAGCATGGGAGTGCAGATATCTCTTCAAGATCCTGATACCATCTTTTTCCGATGTATACCCAGAAGCGGGATTGCTGGATCATATATATGGTAGTTCTATTTTTAATTTTTTGAGGAACCTTCATACTGCTTTCCATAGTGACTGCATCAATTTACAATCCCACCAACAGTGCAGGAGGGTCCCCTTTTCTCCAAATCCTTGCCAACACTTCTTATCTCTTGTCTTTTTGATGATAGCCATTCTAACAGGTGTGAAATGATTCAGCAGTTCTTTTTTGCTACTGTACATCCCTGTGGAGGAAGCAAAATGGACCCTTAAGAACTTTCACTATCGTAATCTACACTTCAGTAGCTTACATATAGATGGTGGGTGAGGGTCACTGAGGACCACTTACCCATCAGCTCTGTGTCCTCAGGCTCGCACTGCAGAGCCTACCTCGCAATTGCGATACTGCACAATTTGAATTTAATTGAACCACTCAAATGCCCTTATGAATCCTTCCCGAAAGATAAATAATAAAACCAGCTACCATCTCTTACAAACAAATTGAGCAGAATGTGTTACTAAAATAGTCTCGTTCAAACCGACCAGGTTGTGGAAGACGGTGTGTTCTTATTTACTGTGCTGCTCACCATTAAACTATCCTCAAATATGCTGTTCCCCCCACTCACCCAGACACGTTATTCCTAAAGAGCTATTCTTTGTCGCTGTCAGAACACACTTTAGTCTCTAAGGGGATTCTAACTTGGCGATTCATAGCAACTGGAAATGATCTTTTGTTTTACGTGAATGAATCTCTTGTGAGAAGAGGTACAGACTTGGCAGGAGAGAGAGAAAGAGAGCGAGAGCCCTCCTCGCCCCTCATATGCACATGTGAATGAGCTCTCTCCTCGCCTTCTGGGACTTTTCTTCATGAGATCCTCAGTGAACGTCAAGTCATGAATATTTTTTATAAGTAGGGAAGCTGTACTCTTTTATCACAAACTGTATTTTAGCTGTGTTTTTCCATTTTAAAAATTCAGTGGCAGTGCTTGCAGCCTTGGGAATTACTTTAACTGAAAACAACTCTATCCAATTTCTTCCTATTCTTGCTAATGATTTTGCTGCCACTAAATTATTCCTAATGGCTGTAGAACCCAGAAGTCAGCTTCAGTCCAGAGGCATATTAAAAGAATCACCCAAGATCACTGAAAAGCAATTTAAATTTTTACTGGATAAAGAATCCCAGAGGCATCTCATTCATAAACCTACTTCACAATGTACTGAAATCTATTCCCGTGAATCTCTAGCTCTCTGCCACTCTGGTGACTTTTTGTCTGTCTTTCTTTGGACTGCCTCCAAAATCTCCCCTCTCTAATCTTCTGCAAAACTTTCCACTCCAGCCCAATTCTTCTCATTAGCTCTGCTCTTTCTGGTGTAAATGCAGGCTGCTGCAGTTTCCTGCTAACCTCCTCACCCCGTCGCCAGACTGCATCACAAAAGAGCACAAGCACGTCTGGCCTGCTGGTGAGTTCCCTTGGGAGAGGGGGAGGGGCCTGGGATGCTTAAGCATCCGGATTATTATCTGAGAATCTTTTCCTTCACAGAAATCCACTTAAGTCAGAACCCAGTTAAAGGAATTACATCAGATCAACATTAAGATGTCCTTCGTCCTTCACACACACACACACACACACACACACACACACACACACACCCATTGGCCAAATTGTTCAATGTTTCGGATAACTCTATGGCAGTCACACTAAATGGGAAGAGTTTCTGGAATGATCATAGAATTTCCTAATCCTGACCAGCCATCCTGCAAACTCATGACCCTTGATCTTGGGCAGCAGTGAAGGATTAACTGTGAATGAATCAGCAGAAATTTATTGCCAGTCCTAGAAAAACAACTCTCATTTCAAGCCCTCTTGACAGTGGAATGACAGTGGAGTTTTATCGACTTCATGTACAAAGGAAGGCATGTGAACCCCTCTGTTAGCATCTGTTCGTAACTGCTGTTATTGCCTTATAGTTTACCCCTAAAAAGAAAATAACTGTTTACGTTTATTTTAGATCTTATTTTATCATAATACATTTTTTAATGCCTGACCTGAAAAGGTTTATCTTTATCTTAAAGGTGACTTCCATTCGGGGAGAGGATCCATATTGTGATAACATTCTCTACTAGTTCTGTAATGGAAATCAGCAAACAAAGAGAATTTTTGTTTTTATCAGAAATTAGCTCTACTACACGTTTGTGGGAAAGTCAAATAAGAGCCTGGGGTCTGAGTCAGACTGCCTGGTTCAGGGCCTGGCCCCACTCCCACCACTTACTGGATGGTATAGCTGGATGAGTGAACGTTTCCTTTTGATGGAGACATTGACGGTTCTCTGTCTTAGAGCCCTGTGAGCATTAAATGGGCTGTTGCATAACAGATTTTCTGAACTGGATCTGGGACATTTAAAGGGCTCTATAAACGATAGCTCTCTTCCTCCGCCTCTTCTTCCTCCAATCCCTCCTCCTTCTCCTCCTCCTTACTCCAGTGAAGGAAGACATCCTTGATTTATTACTTGGTCTTAATGCTAAGATCATATATCAAAATTGTAGTGTATAACAGAAGGCTTAAAAGGAAGTTATCTTTCAAAATACAAAGTTTTTGTAAAGACATTGCAGTATTTACTGTATACTGTAGAATAGCTTCCGTTTTCTTCCATTAGATGCGGTGGTGGTCAAATCGCCATTGTAATGAAAAGTCTCACAACCCTTACTTTGATTGGTATGTTAATTCCTAACTTAAGGAGCACAGGGATGATATCTTCTGCTGACAGAAGCTCCAGACGCCTGACAAGGGAGGCTCTGAGAGTTTCCCTGATGTTACCCATGAATGTTAGTTGTCTTTATAACTTTTATTTATATCACTGTGATTTGCAAATATGTCCAAATCCTTTCTGAATCCATTCATACTTTATGCCTGTACCGTTTCTCAGAGTAATTATTTCCTGTGCTTTGCGGTTTAAAAAAAGAACTGGCTTAGTGGTTAGGAGCCTGGCCCTGGATTCCAACCAACCTGGGTTAGAACCAGCACTGCCACTTGACCAGCCAATCAAGGACTAATCTCTGCAACTGGAAAATGGGTTATAGTACCAACCTCATAGGGCTGACATGAGGATTAAATCAAAGCAGGGGAGAGGACAGACAGCTGGGCGGCAGGCTTTCTCTTGAACGGTTATCAAGGATAAGAGGAACCGCACCAAGAATAGTAGAGAGGACTTAGCTGGCCTCCAGCTTTCCTGTGGTTGGTGGAGAACCAGCGCTCCAGAAGAGTCAGAGCAGAGCTCTTGAGAAGCTGGAAAAATGGCTGTCAGAACCACCATGCATGCCCTCCCTCTCTGGGAGTGGCTCGCCACTCATTCTCTTTCTTGGTTAGGAATTATTACTGTATGATACAAAAATTAAACCCCCTCTCCATAGGAAAGCCTTGGTTGCATATGCATTCCTAAAGGAGTCCAGCCTGGATCTGCATCTGGTTGCATGTCTTTTGTCGGAGCGTGTCAGAAGATGCATGTTCCGGGGCCCTTAATGACTGGCTAATAGTTCCCTGGTCACTGAATGAGCCTCAGATGAATGGAGGAGATGTGCTCTCTGGCCTCTGAAATGATGAAATGACTCAGGAATGGGGCCTGCAGGTCCAGTCTTAATAATTGAGGGTGCTGTAATGAGGGAAGCTTTACTACCCTCTCATCCTTGCAGCTGTGGACACCTCTCAGCTTGTCCTCTTCGAAGGCGTGGACAAGACCCTAAGAATGCTGAGAGGCCATAGCACCCATGCACAGGCATCTCAACGCACTCCGTTCACTCAGAGAAGTCTATCCCCTGCCTCCACGGCACACAGCTGGGAAGCCACCAAGCCAGGCCCAGAAGAGAAAGGCCCTTTGAAGCCGGTGCTCTGTCCCTTGTGATTCACTGCTGTCCCGCCAAAGGGGAAGGAGCTGGGATCAGGTTCAGCGGCAGCTTCTTTGCCCCTAGGATGGATCACACCCCATCCCCACCACTCCCTGTTCTGCATGCCGTGATATCTCCCCATCACCAGTTGAAGGCATACCTGTCAGGGAAGCAGGAAACAGGTTCTGGCAGATGTTGTGTCTTAAGCTCCAGCCCCACCAGTGCCCCACCAGCTGACTCCAGGTAAAAACTCCACCCTCGTGAGACTCTTTGTGGCTGCTTTCTCTGGCTCTTGGCCAGTCTTCTCCGTGTGTTGTTCTTCCTCACCTGACTGGTCCACCTCCACTGCTCCAAGTAAGTTCCACCTTTGCTACACCTTCTTTCAGAGAGAGGGAGAAAGCCTTGGATTGCGATGGTTGGGGGTCTCTCCAGAGGAGATGGTTGAGGACAGGCCAGAGGACAGAAGCTTAGCCTGTAACGGTGGCTTCACTCTGGCTCCCCTGGTTGGGGAGACCGTATCCCCTCAGAATGGAGACTGCCTCTGGTGGGATTCACATACCAGGTCTTCCTGCACCGGCCCTAGCAGCCTCTGCTCCTTACATCCCTCGAGGCCCCCTGGAATCTGCGTGTTGGCCGTACTAGACCACTTGTAGTTGCTCCTGTTTGCCATGCTCTCTCTGGTTGTTGAACTCACCGTCGCCTTGCCTAGACCTGTCCTTCCCACACACACACTAGTGTTCCTCAGCGCTCCAGTGAGATAACGTCACCTCCTCCAAGACTCTCCCCATCCTTGCCTAGGGGGGTCCCTCCCTTCTGTTCTTATTACAGTCACCCCACACATGTGCTTCATGGCTGCAGACATTCTGCACTCTATTTGCTCATTTTCTTAAATCTTCCCCTACTAGCTGTGAGCTCCTTGAGAACAGGATCTGCTTCCCTTCCCTAGGCGTAACCCCAGGACTGAGTACTACATTCTCTGGCACGCAGTAGGTGCTCAGTGAATACTGCTGAAATGAAGAAGGAAAGAAACCCAGAAAAGACAGCAGGGGATAGCCCAGCACTTGCCTCAAAGACAGAAAGCAGCTAGTTCCTTCCATCACCTCATGTCTGAACGAAAATCAAGAGGTGTTTTTGCCCAGACCTTTTGGGGCCAGAAGTATGTCCATAAATTGGTATAGTTTACAGAGAGCTCATATCACAATGAATAGGAAAAAATGCTACAACTCCAATTAGAGAAAAGGGGCAAAGGATATGAAGAGATATATCACAAAGGGCACACATGAATGATCAAAACGGGGGGAAAGTATTCAGTATCACTAGTCAATTTTGAAACATCAAACTAAAATAAAAATTAGATACCATTTTCACCCTTCAATTCATTGCGTATTTTTAAAAAGGATAATACCCTTTATTAGTGAGGGTGTGCTGAAATGAGTTTTACATGACTGAAGCAAGACTATATCTTTTATCTATCTCTGGTTTTCAAATATATCCAAGCATTAGGTTTCACTAGTGAATAAGGGTACAGTAGACATATGAGACTTGCCCTCTTAGTGATATTAACAGTTTTCAATTATGAGATATCATAAAGGGGGATATGTACAAATATGTACAATCTTCCTAATTCCCCTGGTAGAAACCCAGTGGCCAGGGTTTAATCTTCCACAAATATGAAGTCTGAAAACATAATTTCCCTGCTTGTTATTTTTTAACAGTTTATATTTTTAGACCATGAGCACTTAATGTATTAGAGAATCTTATTTTGAAATTAGTTTGCCTTTATTAGGTTGATTTGAGACACACTCTGAAAAAAAACTGAGAGCATTTTGTATTAAATGCACCAAAGCCTTATTTTAGAAATATTCAAAACATTTAGAACGAGCAGTTCATAATTGCCCTAGAAATTGCTTAATGATAACTATTACATTGGAAAGGGCGAAATCACTTTCTGCAAGTGAGGATATAGTCATTATCGTGAAGGGACTGCCTGACTCAGAGAACTGATACTGGTCTGTGAGGTCCTTCAGCTGAGTCTCTGCTTTGTGCGTAAGGTTTTCCAGAGTTAGTCTGTCTTGGTGGACTGTGGCTGAGTGGGATAGGGTCAGCCTACTCGTGCGGTCAGTCTAGGGTCAGTCTAGCCTGAGGAACGTGCTCCAGGTAGCAGAAGGGTTCTCAGAGCATAAGCCACCCCGCAAGACAGTGGTTTTCCCCGGGCACTGTTTCCCGGCCTCTTCCATCCCCCCGCTCCACACCCCCTCCATTGCTTATCACAGAGCCCAGCCCATAGTAGGTTCTCAGACTCTCCTGAACCTCCTCACCCATTCACTCTTGTGCCCTCAAGGAAGGCCGAGACTAGGAGCTGTGCCAATGGCAGTAATTGAGTTAGGATATAAAGGAAGATAGAGGAACATTATTTTCTTGTAACCCTGGTTTCACTCAAATAATGATCACTCTTCTTTTTCCTGTCATAAAAGTTATTTATTGTTCTTTTAAAATTATGTTATATTTTAATTAAAGCACTCTATGCATTTAGTTAAAAAATGCTAAAGGCTTATCATGGACGATAATATTCCCTTCTCACTTTATTTGTTAACATAGTTAAGTCAGAATTTTCAGTTAAATTCATTTTTGATGTTTACATTATGCTTTTTGTTTTTATACCTTGATGGATTTTGTGCATTAGAAATAGTGTTCCCTGCAGAACCAGCACAGTTTTTCTAAAGCAGCAGCCAACATTTATTGAGCATTTATTATGGGCTAGGCACTGTTTTAAGTGTATTCATATATTAATTCATGTGACTCTATGTGTGAGATTAGGTACTATAAATATTCCCATTTTACAAATGAAGAAACCAAGGCACAGAAAGCATGAGTAAGTTGCCCAAGGCCATATGGCTAGTCATTCAAGCTCTAGAGGGTAAGCTCTTAGCCACCATGAATACTCACCTCTTGAAAAAAATCTCGCCAAGTAAAGAAATAAAGATCCTAGGCATGAATTTGAAGTCGTACCAAGATTTGGGGACTTGAATTTAGTTAGCTTGGGGGGCAGGATGTTCAGTGGGAGAAACCCAAGAGAAGTGAGTTTACACTAAAATGCAGAATAGTTTAGTCTTTTATTTGGTTTGTTTATTTTTATAAATACTGCTTTTACCTCTTGTTCCAAGCCCTCATATTTTCCTGAGCATATAATAATAATAAGTCTACCAGAGAATCTTCATGCAAAATTTGGATGATGAACCAATCCGGAGCATTCAGTGAAGATGCCCAGATGTAGGATTGTTTGTTTGTTTGTTTGTTTGTTTTGTAGGATTGTTTTGATATGAGGACATTAGCGCAGAGTTTTTGAAATCGGAAGAGTCCTGGGAAAGATTCATTCTGGTACCTATGTCATTGATCAGAAGAAGACTTGAGTGTGAAAGTATCAATAGATACGAATTTCACCATTCTAGGAAACAACTGTAAGATCCCTTCCTGCCTCAAAGAGTAGCGTTTCTAGAACTCTTGCCTATCTTCCTCCTTCCCCATCTAATATGTACTTTTATGAGAACTGTTAACTTTTTAATAGTTATGACATTATAAACTCACTCCAGCACTCATCTCCTTCTAATTCACTCATTTTGAAGTCAGTTCTGTTGGTTATAAATGTAACCTTGTAGCAGATCTTCCATCTGCAAAGCTTGGGAGGAGGACAGGATAGGGGCCAGTGAGTTGTTGACAATGGAAGAATTGACAGGATCCTGAAAATGGGGATGATTCCATAACATCTGAAGCAAGTCCAACCAACTGATCCCCTTCTAGTTCTAAAAACCTAATTTTATATACATATATATGAGGCCCTTTACGGACGTCAAACGTGAGGTGCAGAGATTTGGTGGGAAACAGTGTGTCTTTAACATGATAGAGCTGCCACAGAAACAGTGTAGCCCTCTCTGATGGAATCTGAGGAATAAAATGCTAAAAATATCACCATAGCAGTGCTTTTACCCCAGATCTATTTTTTTGACTGGCATAGCCTGCAACTGTTTACATAGAGAGAAAGGGGAGCAGGTTGGAAACGGGGTGTTAGCCTACAGCTCCTGACGTGCATTTTAAGAAGCCACCTGACAAGATCAACAGGAAGGAAAGAAAAACTGTGAGCAGGTGTGAGGGAGCTAGAGGAGGACAGTCTGCTTGTGGCTCCTGTTAATCAAGTCGGCAGGTTGTCCTGTTGCCGGGCGGGGCTCTCTGGCTTGTAACAGTGGCTCTGCTACTTGCAGTTGCCTCCAGTGTGTGATCTGATGGAGGGGCTGAAGTCCCACACGGATTCCCCTGGGCCCTCACCAAAAGGAAAAATGGATTTCCGTAGTGGTTGTGTCACTGCCATCACCCGAAATGCTCCATTGGTCCACACAGAGTGCCGTTCCTGACGGCTGCATTGCCATGGAAATGTGTGACACGTTGGTTGACGAGTTGTCTGTTTCCAGATGGGCATCTTCATCCCCAGCACCAGCCTCTGAGAGACTTGACAGACCGTTTTTAAGTATTTGCTTTATACGAATTGTGGTTTATCTAAGGGTCTTGCTGGCTTTTTTGTTTCGTACCACGATGGATTCTGTGCAGTGTGTTATGTAAGTAATAATGATAGGTCTGGCTTTGCAGTCGTGGCTGTTTGTTTTTCTTTTTTATCCAGTCATAGCGTGTTCCACAAAGACAGCATTGGCTAGCCAGGCGTGTTTGTTAATGACACGCTAAAACCTATCCTCTTTCTAAATTGGTGACATTATAAAAAGTCTGTCGGTGGGATAACACTGCTTTGAAAGACATGTAGCCAGCAGCTTTTGTTCATTGTAGAAAAATATTAGTAGTTTGTCTACTATTGATACTTTGAATTCGGCTGCGTTTCCTGGAGGGATAAAAAGAGAATGAAGATTGAATATCACTCAGCTGTTTAGAGAGTTTCTGCTGTGGGCTGTGGCTTAGGGGTGGGAGAGGACAGCGGGCAAGGCAAGGGCGGGTCCCCTCTGGAAGAAACCTTTTGCTATGCCGCAGGCAAAGGGCCATCTTTTGGAAGGCTCTTTCAGAAGGTTCTGCTTAGGTCCTAAAATGTTGTGCTTTCCCCATCTCATCATGTGAGGTTTTGTGTCCTCTAGACAAAATCATAGAGTCCACTGGAATTGTGTTTAAAACAAATATGTATGTATGTGTGTAATTTATATGTAAATAATTAGAGACTCGACTCACCGTAAGTAATTAAGATCACAATTTAGTTCAGTTAAATGTTAGTAATTATCCCAGTGAACCATCATTTATAAATATTAATGTTCCGAAGTGAAGTTAGGGAGACCCATCTTTAGCTATTATTTTTTTCCTTTATTTTTGTCTCTGTTTAATTGTATGGGAGGCATAATTAGCCAGTGTCTTTTCTTTTTCAATTAACAAGTGCTTTTCCAACTTCTGAGTAAATAATCCTTAATTAAATGTGCCACATTTATTAATTTACTCTTATTTTTTTCTCTTCTGAATACCAAATTGGAATGTGAAATTCTGTATTTTGTAATTGTGGATCAGAACCCATTGATTAACTTGTTAATACATTTAGGACGTGGTATTCCTAAAGGACTCATTACTGTAACCTCATACCAGTCTTTCTAATTTCTTTAGAAAGAAGTAGAATCAATAACTACCTTGAATTGTCAGATGGAAAAAACAATTGGCTCAGCTGTGAACGTGGAGTCTTTATTCAGATATATGCAAATGTATTACTTTCATAAGGATGATAATTTTGAGAAACATTGGAACAGCATAATTACTTGAAGAAATATTACTGTAACAAACATCTTTGCGGGTAGCGTGTTAAGGGATAGTATGAGGAAGCCTGAAACTATATAGGAAATGGTATTGTAAATAGTAAGGCAAGAAATTATATAAGCATATAGTCATTGTAGCAAATTAACCACAGGCAGTAAGAAAATATATTGCAACTTCCTAGTGATAGACATCTGTCTATTAGGTAGCCTTTTATAGACATTATTCCATGTCATATGCTAGGCAATCATCAGTTTGTTGGTTGATGAAATTTTCTAATTCCATAATGTCTGTGATTTTTCCTATACACTGGACTAAAGATGACTCAAAGTCACACCTGTTTTTGACCTTAGTGTGCCCAAGTCATTTCCTATTGACAGAAATCTGGTGAAAATGTCATCATTGTCATCACCAAACCTCTACCCTGGAGAGGAGCTTTAATTGCAAGTTTTCCCAAGTTTGTCCTATGATGTATTTTGATACTGGAATTTGTTGTACTCTCTCTCTGGCTGTTGCAAAGTCCAGGTCCCGTCCATGGCCCACTATACTCTCCTGCCTTGAGTGATAGATATACCTGCCAATTAGAGCCGTGTGATATTATGGCTCTTCATGTGTGTGACTTTACAGAGAGATTAAAGTCTGTATGTATCATATGAAATCGTTGCAGACTGTTCCACATTTAATATGGGGATCACCAACAGGAAAATTTCAATTTCCAATTGTTTATATCTATTTGTTGGTCAGTTAAGCTCTTTTGTCTTACTTTGTTTTTCCAAAAGAAAGAAATTCAGGTGTGAACGTACTGCATAACGTTGCTGCCACAGGCATTTTGAACTCATATTCTCAAGGAGAAAAATCTCCTTAAACCATTATGTGATATGCCCTAATGCGTATAAATTCCAAATAGGCTTTAGATATGGAATAACCTCTGTTTCTGCTGCCACCACCTGCTGTCTGTGAAAGGACCAGGCAGTGCCACTTTCATTAGCTGCCTTCGTGATGCTGAGCTTTTCCCAGTAGACAGAGGAGGGCGCCTCATAAAAAGAGGCTGGTTAAGCTTCTTCCAGACTTTTTCAAATGAACCACATAGAAAGGCCGCAGGGAAAAGGCTCTAACAAATTATGCTGTTGGGCTTTCTTACTGACACTTTTCTCCCATTGTGAAAAAAGTTATAAAATGTCTTTTCTTTTTTGGCACTCAGATGAGTATAGGATCAAACCGGTGGAAGAGGTCAAATACATGAAAAATGGGGCAGAAGAGGAGCAAAAAATAGCAGCCAGGAACCAAGAAAACTTGGTAAGCATTGAATTTCTTGTATAACAATGAATTTTGGTGACAGCATTATAATAAAATCTGCACTGCATGTTTAAACTGCAGCTTACACACTGGCACGAGATTTCTTGAAAATGCCGTTGCTATTTATAGCTTGCCTGGAAGCTGTACCAGTACTCCTGTATCCTGTTTGTTTTTGAACAAGCCCTTCTTTAATCTTCACAGAGAATGTTTCAGGGGAAATGTAGCAAAATTATTAGTATTTCAAAATGGTTAAATTTAAAGGAAAAAGCATAAAGTAGGAATGAGTTTTATTGGGGGGGGCATTGCCTTTTTTCTTTTTCTCTGCATCCTTTAACTCGTGTCCAGATCACAGTGAATGGCTAAGTTTCATTATTCTCGATATGTAGTGTTGTTAAGGAAGTTGCCTTTCAAAGGAAAATAAGGTACTTTGAAGGTAGGTCCTTATCAAATTTGTACTTCACATTCACACTGTTAAGGTATTGTGGGTTTTGAGTTAACAGTGAGAATTCTAATGATCTGAAACAGATAGTTAGGAACGTCTTTCTCTAATACAAATCAATCTACATGTTCCACCTTAATATTCCATCCCTTAAACAAACCTTTAGTAAATTATCATATTAGCTGGTTTCTTAAGAGATTACAGATTGTTAAGAATATGCATTTATTCAGTTATGTTGGAGCAGAATTGTTTTTCTCTTTTATTTTGGGATTGATTGCTTGCTATTTTTTTCATGTTTGAGTGAATGTATTTTTTAAGAAGTTTGCAATGTCATAAAATATTTTCACTTGACTTAAACTCCTTTTTCCGTTATGTGCTTTGTTTTTGTTTTTCTGATTTCTGCGGCAGCAGAGGGAGATGGCAGAATATTCACCAGTGCTCATGAGTATTTAAGGCTGTCATTTTTCCATGATCCACTAATGAACATAACAGGCTCACTCTTTTTCCTCTGTTCTTTTCTGAACATATGATCTGCAACTTGAAAAACTCAAGTATCAACAACTGAGTATTTTAGATCATTTTAAAGGAGTGAAAAATACTCTGATAAAATTCTGCTTTATAAATGGGATTTGGATTTTAAGGTATCCCTCAAGTCACAGAGGTTCATCATACCTGTGGTATACTTTAACATCAATACCTAAATCCAGAAAAGGTAGCTATGACTAAATAGTGAAGTTAATATTATCAGACTTTTTACATGAATTTTTTTTTTTGCTTTGAATAGATAAATAGAAGATCTGAGTAGTCGAAACATCAGTAGTCAGTTTTCTACTGTATTTTATTGAACAAAGTTTGTCCTTGCTTGATATAATTTCATCTTAAGTTATGAATCTCATCTTTAGTAATAGTGTTTCCATTGGAGGCTAAAGAGACATTGGTGACCAGTCCACTGGTGGCTCTTTCTTAGATGTAACTACTAGCGTCCATCTCTACTTCACATGCTTGCATCTCTGAAATCCTAAGGAAAGCAATGACTTTTATCTTACAGCTTGTGAGTTTCTCCTCAGTGTTGCTCTCATCATATTTAGGGCCAGTATGACTTTTTTCCTTCTCTCTCAGTTTCATAGTCTATCAGCTCCTTGGTGCTTGTATATTCTTTTTCAGCACTGTGGTCAGAATTGGCGCTAGTGCTTTTCCATGCAGACTGAATGGAGATTCAAAAAGAGAGAAATTCTGGCCTATTTACTCATAGATTATCTGTGTCAACCCCACACCCCTTTACTCTGCCAGCGAATCAGAGTCTAGGCCACCGAGAGGAGTTTTCAAGTATATGAAGACTTACAAGGAGAATGGGGACTAAATGGTTATTTTTTGGTCCTGAGATTTCTAGACTGCGTTCCAAAATTAAATGATTTTCAGTTATTTGGAAGTATGTTACCTTTGTCACCTCCATTTGGAGGGATGCATAACCAAGTACTGACCATGCATACCGTTGGAGAAAACAGCCTCCTAAATTTGAAGCTTACATTGGAAGGTGGATGAGATAGACTTAACAATTCTTTATTTTTATGTCCATTAAAATAATCTGAGAATCAAGATGTTCTTATGTTTCAAAGAATGATTTTTAAGATGTAGCATGAAGTATTTTTTAAAAGATTTTTTTTTTTTACCCAAACTGTTGAAATTAAGATGGTTGGCAAACATAACCAAGGCATATGGCATGATGGTGACAACCATGGGTTTTTGGAGGCAGAAACTGCCTGGATTCAGATCTCAGCTCTGCCACTTACTCATTGCAGGATCAAGTTACTTCACTTCTCTAAACCTCCCACCCATCCATTGGGGAAAAAGACAGTGCTTCATGGTGCTCTTGGGAGGATTACACGAGGCGATTGTTGTAAAACTTTGAGTGCAGTGCCTGGTACGTGATAAGTACCTAATAAGAGTAGGCATTATCACATAAAACGAAAGGAAAGAATAATGAACGTTAGAGTCAGTGTTCCTTTTCTTTTTCTTTTACGTTAATTGGTGAGAGAGATTTAAGTGAATGTTTTAGGTTAATGCCAGTGTTACATCTGTTCTGAAAAATCTTGCTCTGGAACCATGAAATTACTTAAACAAGTATGTTTTGAGTACCTGTTATGCACAAGGCCCTTACTTGTGTTGAGAGACACAGTGTACTTAAAGTCAAGGAGCTTACAGTAAAGTTGAGGGAACTGTTCAGGTCAACCAGTAGCTTACTGGGTGCCTCTGTGTACAAGGCTCTGTCCCAAACTCTGCAGATAAACACAAAAATAAGGAAACCACTGACTCTTACCACAAGGCGCTTGTATTGCAGTAAGCAAGGTAAGTGCCAAATGACTATAAATAAAGCAGGGTTAGATAAATAAAACAAGATTGATTCCAAGAAGACAACACAAAGAGCTGCCGATATCAAAGAAGGCAGATATCTTGTCTGGTGGCATCAGGACCTACTTGATGAAAGAGCTGGTGTTTACAGTGAGCCTCAAAGGATAGAATGAGGGAGAGTGCCCCAGGCTGAAGTAACAGAGATGGAAAACACAAAACGTATTTAATAAAAAGCACATGGTCCTGTTTGATTGGGGAGCGGGAGGGGTCAGAAGAAGGCATCAGTAGGAGAACAGTGGGAAATTAGAGGCAAAACGTAGTTGGGGTCATACACAGAGCTTTGATGTCTAGCTGAGAGGTCCAAAATCAATTCAGTGGATTAATGGGAGCCTTTGAAGTTTTTAAGCAAGGGATTGTCAGAATGAGATGATGATTCAGGAAAGTTTATGTGGAATCAGCAGGTGTAATACGGAGTAGTATGGGGAGCCTGGGTGGGAGATCATTCATAATAGTTTTTGCAAGAGATAGTGAACCTGAACCAAGGTAGTGGCAGGGAGAATAGAAAAGGTGTAGGCAAGGTTGCAATAGAAGCAATAAGATTTGACAGCTTATTATAGGTATTAAAGGAAGACAGAGGAGTCAGGAGATAATGGTAATAACAAGACTGTGACACCTGGAAAGATGACCAGTAGTGGTGAGAATAAATAGTGACCTCAATGAAAAGATAAAATCACTAAGAAGGCTGTGTTTGATGAAAATACAAAGTGTTCATTCATTCATTCATTATTCATTACTCATTCTTGCCCACCCTTAAAAGATCAAATGTGGTCCACAAGAGAGGAAATGAAGCATCCATCACATGACAATGTAATAACTGCAGTAACAGAACAGCTGTACTGTCAGGGCCTTAGGCTCTGTGCTTTGGGGGATGCAGAGGCGCATAATGTAAATCTCATCACCCTAGTGGGCTCACTTTCTGGTAGCACATAGAAGGCATGTGACCTAAATGACCACAACTCAAGGTACATTGCGAATGTAGCGGTTGCTTTTGAGCAAGCAAAGCTTTAGGAACTTGCACACTATCCATGCGAAGGAGTCTAGCAAAGTCCACATCTATGAGTGTGTGGCGCTTGTTACCTGGGACATGCTAGGTGTTCGGTATATTTTTGTTTGCTTCAATGTGGATGGAGGATGTATGAATAAGAGAAGTTGGACCTCGAGGTCCAACTATTACTTTGTACCTAGTAGTTGCTCAATAGTATTTAGATGTCCAGTCACTTGGGACATCTAAATACTATTCACCACAGTTTCTGTGGGTGGAAGAGATTGTGCCGGTTTTCTGTGGCTGATGATGAGTCATTTATATGTCAACCATTTATGTACTCAGTACAAACATGCGCATTCATCCACTTTTTACCACTGTTGGACATTCATGTATTTCACTTTACTTCTCTCAGACTTTAATTCCTTCTTCAGGAAGGTAGTATAAAGTAGTAGCATTGGCTTTGGAGATTATATATAATTATATATCAATATGGATCCCAGGTTATTTCTAGCTTTATAATTTTGGTCAAATATCTGAAACTTCTGAACTTCAAGTTCCTCATCTGGAATCTGGGAATTATAAAATTATTGAAGTATTAGAAGAAAACATAGGAGAATATGTTTAGAATCTTAGCAAAGCAGGGGAGGCTTTCTTAAGACATAGAAAGCAAAAGCTATGAAGAAAGAAAAATAGTGGGACTTCCCTGGTGGCGCAGTGGTTAAGAATACAGCTGCCAATGCAGGGGACACGGGTTCAAGCCCTGGTCCAGGAAGATCCCACATGCCGTGGAGCAGCTAAGCCCATGCGCCAGAACTACTGAGCCTGTGCTCTAGAGCCCACGAGCCACAACTCCTGAGCCCATGTGCCACTACTACTAAAGCCCACGCCCTAGAGCCCGTGCTCCGCAACAAGAGAAGCCACCACAATGAGAAGCCCACGCACCACAACAAAAAGTAGTCTCCACTCACCGCAACTAGAGAAAGCCCGCACTCAGCGACGAAGACCCAATGCAGCCAAAAATAAATAAATAAATAAATTTATTTAAAAAAGAAAGAAAAATAGTTTATTTCATTAGATCAAAATTAAGTACTTCTGCAAGACAGAATAACTACAGAAAAGTAGTTAATAGATAGGCAACATCCTGGGAGAAAATATTTATGACATAAAAGACAAAGGATTAGTACTGGGATTTCTAAAGAACACTTGTAAATAATTAAGAAAAGGCTAATCCACCAGAAAAATAGGTAAATGAAATGAACAGATGGTTCACAGTAGAGGATATTGGGTAATAAGCATATGAAAAGATGTTCCACATCACTAGTACAGTGGCTACTCTCTTACCCAACCTGCTGTATTAGAAGACTCTCACAAACCCCTCTGAAAGATGCTGACTTCAGTCCAGGGTGGGCTCACAGAATGGCTGATGGGCTACTCTCTAGAATACCCCTGTGCTTTTGCTGTCTCAGTTAAATGTGTGTTTTCCAAGCGCCAGTGCGATGGTTTCCAAACCTGCTTATACTGGTTGCATGTCATTGTAATTATGTAATTTAGTTAGGTAATATGTAAACCAATGAAACACAGGTGTGGAAAGAGAGCTGTTTTTGTGAAAATTAAATTAAATGCTTTGGAAAATCTTGATGAAGGCGGTTACTAAAAACTTGCGGTTAAATTCAATTAAATTCTGCACTCAGATTATTTCACAAGGCTTTTACGTTCTCACTTAGATGTACATTATAAAGGTGTGGTTACATTATCTTAGATGTACATTATAAGGGTGTGGTTAATGCAGAAAGTATATGTAGAGCCCCAGTCAGTGATCCCTTACTTGAGAAGCCTTGTTCCTGTGTCAAAAGATGGGAGGGGGAATGCACATCTATGTATTTTAAAATAAATAATACGCTTAATGTACATATACATTTTTTATGTTGCCCTACTTTAACTCACTTTATCATTTAATTACCAGTCCAGATGGTGTTGCCTAACACAACCTTTATGGTAATCAGGGAAATGCATATTAAAACATGATCCCTTAGCTTGGCAAAAATTTGAAGATTGATAATATCAGATTTTGGCATGGTCATAGGAAAATATGTATTTACGTACTAGTGGTACCTATCTTGGAGGACAATGTAGCAGTATCCATGAAAATTTAAACATGCGCTCAGCATCACCCAGCACTTCCATATCTTGATATCCACCCAAGCAGCTGCCCTTGTGAATGAGAAAGCTTGCACAAGACTTTCACTACAGCATCGTTTCTGTAAATGAAAAATCAAAAATAACCTGCATGCTTGTCGCTAGGAGAATGCTACAGGTGTAGTACACTAGACAGCAATTGAAAAGAATGAGTTAGAGTTTATGAACTGTCAGGGAGAAATGCAAATTGTAGATTGGATATGTATAGTATGATACCATTTAAGGTTTTTTAGTGAAACAAAACAGCAACACCCTACATGTGCTATGAGTACTCATAAATGTTCAGGGATCCATACAAAAACCTGGATAGATATGTCCCAAACTACTAAGAGTGGGCACCTGAGTTAATGGGGGACATAAGTGTGCCATGACTCAGTTTCCTCCTCTGCAAAATGGGGATAATAACTGAACCCACTTTAGCAGGAATTTGTGAAAATTAAAAAGATATTCCTGTAAACTCTTAGCACGGTTTCTGGCATAGAAAATGCAGGTGTTGGCTGTTGTCAACAGTGGAGTTGGATTGGGTGGGAAGGATGAGAAAGGATCGGGTGTGGTGGTTAGGGGATTTTTATCCTTATAAAAAATATTTTTAAAATTTAATGTTTTTAATTTTTTAAGGAAAATATGAGTATATTATTTGTGTGATTTAAAATTTATTTTTAAAGGCGACAATAATAACAAAACTCCAGTAACTACTTGCATACCCGGGGATCTGTAATGTTAAGTAGGATTGTCATTTTCTCATTATCTTAAATACCCTCAGTTTTTCACCATTCTCTGATATCTGATTAACAGCAGGCAAGCTCAAGGAGCTCAAGGAAGCTCAAGGATCATCCAGCTTCATTTTATGTAGGTTAATACTTTTGCATATAAATAATTTAAGGGTAAATTACTCCAGTCTTGGCACTATTCAGTCCCCTTCCCTCTCCAAAGACAAATAAAAGACCTAGTTTTGAAGTGCTCCTCTCACTACACGCTAAGACATTGTCATTTTTTTCCTTGATTAACATTTGTCATTCTTAAGCTGTCCTCCCTTAGGAGTTAATGAATCATTTGACGCTGGTTTTTTGTTTTGGGGGGTTTTTGGGTTTGAGTTTGGGGTTTTGTATGTATTTCCTAGATTTACACGTATTATAATAGTTTTTGACTCACTATTTCCAGATATCTTTGTATAAATGAGAAGGCACTTTTCTATCAAATGAGACATATCATGGTTGGGTGAGCTTTTGATTTTAGTATTATCCATAGAGTTGAAGACTGAGTTGAAACATGCTTGTCTAACTCACCAATTCCTGAGTACAATCAAGTGACAAGACATAGAGCATTCTAATGGGCTTTAGTGGAAAAGGAGAATGAATCAAGCTCTAGGTACGCCCTCTTCCCACCTGTTGAGTTTGTGGGAGCTCCCAAACCTATCTCCGGTACATTACATTTCCAGTAAATGTCAGGACATCCAGTTGGAGAAATGAAGACTTAGAGATTAGGAGACATCTTTGATAAGAGGAAAATTTCCAGCAACCTACCAGAGCTCTCTTTGGAGCAGTGGCATTCAGCTGGTGAAAACTGGGAAGTGGCTCTGACCCACGGAATGCGCTGTGGTTGAAGCAGTCGCCTGGAGGGGGCTAATGTTCTCCAAAGCATTGGATTGATTGACAGCCTGAAACAAACCAGAGAACAGTCTGCAATTTCACTCTGTACCTGTAGGTCAGTAGGAAAGCTAAGTGCTCAAGACCACAGTCGCCATATCACTCTTTCTCGAGTATGCCGGTGAGGAACAAGTCATGTGAATGAACATTGTAAACTTTGACTCAATAATGTTTATTATGCTAAGATTTATAATTGCCATCTAGATGTTCTCTAATGAGGAACCCTCTAAGAGTCGATTTAAACTCTTCTTTTTAACAGATACGACCATGTTTACTTATCCTATGACTCTGCAGAGCAGCTAATCTAATAGCAAACTGACTTTTCGGTTTAAAGGTTGTTCTTGGTGATCTTAGGAGTGACTGTTTATCTTTGAGTGCTCATCTCACATGGAAGGTCAAGTAATTATTTTTGGAAACCAGATAATGCAAAAGACCGTGACATTGAATTGTCCCAGTTTCCCAAGTCATTTATACATTCCTAGCACTCTTGAGAATAAGGTAAAATAAACTGACAAGGGTAAAGCTGATATTACAGACAAAGGGTCAAGCTCTACAAAGCACCTCCTTTCCCCTCCCCTCCCTCCTTCAAGGTGCAGGTTGGATGTGAGCTCAGGCTGGGGCTGGAATGAATTGTGGAGGTGGAAAGAAGTGGGATTTGGACTTGAAGGAGTTACTTCCTGGGTTGCGGACATTCTAGAAGGTTGAGGGTTCCCAAACCAAAGTGAAGGTAGGGGGTGAAGATGCTCCCGAGAGCATCTGTTTTAGACGAGAGAAACCTCTTCCTAGAGCAGCTTCATAAACATCACTTAAGCCCAAGACTCATCCCCAGGATTCCCTGCTTTTAACTCAGTGGTCTCATTCTCATTTCCTGTTCTCGCATGCATAGGACATGGGCACCAGCCTCGGGTTCTTCCAGATACTTAGAGAAACAGCATAAGGATCTCAGACACGATCTACCTGACCAGAACCTTTTAGTTTCTGAGGAGAAAAACAGCTCATGTGAGCTTTAGTTCTGGCAGCATCGTTCTCTTTTGTTTGTTGCGGCACAGACGGAACAGGAGGGAAGAATTCTGTCTCTTCACTGATCTTGGAAAACATTCTTTATCCAACTAGTATTTTTGTGTTACTTGAGCCAGGCACATTCAGGGTATTACAGATTCTCCTGGCACTGTGGTAGTTTATTTTAGAGAAGAACAGGAGTAGAGTTTAATTCACTAAGAAGGAGGGATTTGTTGAATCAACCGTCTAAATTTTAAGTGTTGAACAGAAGCAGAGTTCCTAATTCAGGAACAGAATGTTATGAGAATAAAAGAATACCCACAAAGTGCTTTGTAAACATAAAGTCCAACACAAATTCTAGTGGTTATTGTTGTCACTAGTTAAAAGGACACTTAGATTCGTTTCTGAGGTTAGTTGCTATTTCATGGTGGAAACAAAGTTAAGGAACAGCATTCTTCTGGTTCTAAGTAAGAGTTAATACCTAGTCCCCTCGAAGAAAGACTTATATCGTCATAGCACACTTCATTCTCTCACGGAGAAAGGGCAATAGTAAAGTGTACACAGGTTCCCCCCGCTATCCGAAAGTAGTGTTCCTAGGAAACTTCCTGTAACCTGGAATGGTGCAAAGTGAAGAAGCAATTACCTTCGGACACATCTTGCTAACGGATGCACAAAATAAATGGAGGTAAAGCACAGACACCCACAGCCACAGTTCACAGGTACAGCAGCGTCATGCTGAGATCCTGAGTGTAGTTTCTGGGGAAGGAGCATGGTAGTGCCACTCTCACTGCTGGGGGAATGCACTGCCTTTATAATGGCTCCTGCAAAACAAACGCTGCATGCTATTTTCGCTTTTTGTCTTTTTTCCTAAAAGCAAAAATCCTCTTCACATTTCTTTCGGTTAGCGAAAACAGGCACTCATTCTTTTGTAAAAGCAAAGTGGTGTAAAGCAAACTTTGAAAAAGCAGGGGATACCTGTACCCAACAGATACAGAAATCAATGAATCGAAGGTGGTTTTTGGAGCAACTACTATAATCATCCCAAAAGCTAGGCATAGCAGAACATGACTGAAACCCTATTTCAAATAGCTTTTTCTCTTTTCCATACTAATACACTGACACGACCTTATGCAGGTGAACACGGTGTTAGGGTCCTGGTACAGCATCTCTCTTTTTTTCATAACTATTTTTTAAGTTGACGTATAGTTAATTTGCAATGTTGTGTTAGTTTCAGGTATACAGCAAAGTGATTCAGTTATACATGCATGTATATATATTTTTTCAGATTCTTTTCCATTATAAGTTATTACAAGATATTGAATATAGTTCCCTGTACTATACAGTAGGTCTTTGTTGTTTATTTTGTAAATAGTAGTTTTTATATGTTAATCCCAAATTCCTGATTTATCTCTCTCCTCCCCTTTCCCCTTTGGTAACCATAAGTTTGTCTTCCATGTCTGTAAATCTATTTCTGTTTTATAAATAAGTTCATTTGTGGAATTTAGATTCCACATATAAGTGCTATCATATGATATTTGTCTTTTTCTGTCTGACTACTTCACTTAATATGGTAATCTCTAGGTCCATCCATGTTGCAGCAAATGGCATTGTTTCCTTCTTTTTTATGGCTGAGTGATAGTCCATTGTGTGTGTTGGGGGGGGTGGTATACACACCACATCTTCTTTTTATCCATTCATCTGTTGAGGGACATTTAGGTTGCTTCCATGTCTTGGCTATTGTAAACTGTGCTGCTGTGAGCATTGGGGTACATGTATCTTTTTGAATTATAGTTTTCTCCGGATGCATGCCCAGAAGTGGATTGCAGGATCATGTGATAAGTCTATTTTTAGTTTTTTACAGTATATCTCTTGAATAAATTCCTATTTCAATGTACTCAGTTCTCACTGTCAGCTAGGTATTGTCTGGGTGCTGACGGAAAAAAAGGATTAACGAGGCACCAATGTAACTCAGGAAACTCAAGGGGCCAGAGATACATACACAGGAAGTCTCCAGTAGAGGCCCTAATGAAGTCTTTTGGGAGAATGGGAATGGAATGGTGGACCCTGATTGGGAGATCTGAGGAGATTCACAGAGAGCTAGCACTGCAGCAGGGCCTTGAACGAAAGGAGTTTGCATTGGCAGATGAGGAGGGGAAAGGGATTTCGAGCAGGAGGAGTAGTGGGAGCCAAGCACAGAGACGTGACATGAATAGTGAGTGGATGGGGAGGCTGAGGGAGCACATTGTGAAGTGTTTATTGGGTAGTTAGTGTGTTTCAGCTGTTTTTTTTTTTTCCAAGCCAGCACATTAATTTCTGGTATACAGATAGCCACATTCTCTAGCCAGTTTGCAGCTACAGAATAAATAGAACAGATCTCTGCTCATCTAATTTAAAGATTGAGGGTGTTGATAATGACTTCCCTTTTCCCAGCATTGTTGCAAAATGTGATTGCTTTTAAATATGCCTTCCTTGGATGCAAAGTGTTTTCTAAAAGTTGCTGAACATAGTTACTCTTGATCTCCTCTGCCCTGTGAAGCATAGCTTCTTATTTATCCTCCAAAACCTTCCCTGTTTAACTTCGGGAAGTACAGCAAACACAAACCTTATATTTAAAATTATACCTTATATTTAAATATTAAGGTATCAGGTATACCTGATACCTTATATTTAAAATTTTGGCCTCTTCTCCAAGAACCATACCATGATATTTAAATAGACAATGGAAAGAAGCCCTCTTCAAACCTTGATTCTGTTTGATCCACATGGTCATTTTAGATACTGGATTTATTTGTCTCGCTGTTTTAGCCTGGGTATTTTTTACCCAAGTGGCCCAGATACAACAGTGGAGTGGGGGAAATGAGTGACAAGTGAGAGGGCCACCTAAGGCTCACCACTGATTAAGAGTATCTAGAACAATAATACAGTCATGTGCCTTTTCTGCAGGTTGTTCGTATTTCTCTCTTATCTCCCCTGTGATGCTAAAAATAAAACCAAAGCATATAAGTTTCACTCATCGATTGGCAAACTCAGTGAGGTAGCTTTACCCAAAATTAATAATTTAGGCCCTGGAGGTGAGAACATCAAAAACTGTGGTAATGTTTCCAAGAGTCTGGTCTTTGAGTAGTGTCTCTTCTTATAGACTTTATTTGTGAGTAATTAATACTTAGTATTAACAGAGGTGTAGTACTCAACAGCCTCATGATTTGTTTCTAAAAGGTTATTGGTAATTTTGACAATGGATTCTATACCTGTCATTCAGAAAAGATAGAAATAAATAACCAGGCGTAAAAAATTCATACATCTTCTTTGAAGGGGGGGGATGTATTATTTAGCTTGTCAACATTATAATAGATACATGAAGATGCCATTGTAACTGCCTGCTTCACGTTCACAATAGATCTAATTTATTTACTCTGTATGATAATAGGTGCCAAAGTTCCTCCTTCTTTAAAAATTAAAACAACTGGTAATGACAGATATATTGTCTAAAACTTAATAAGCTGGCCTCATTTTTTTGTTCATGTCAGAGTGTGATGTTATACTGCAGATTTTCATTTACTGACAAAACTTCTCCTCATAAATAGATTATTTGAGGGCTTGCTTGATTGGAGGGAAACTTTTTTTTTTTTTTTTTTTTTTTCCAATACGTTATGGATTTGTACAGTTGAGGGCACTTAGACCAGAAACAAGACAGGAATCTGGTGACTAGAACTGGAAGATGAGGTTTAAAGGTTGGTCTCAGAAACAAGGCAGAAGAAAGACAAGTGTCACATGATACCACTTATATGTGGAATCTAAAAACATGATACAAATGAACTTATTTACAGAACAGAAAAAGACTCACAGACATAGAAAACAAACTTATGGTTACCAAGGGGGAAAAGGGGAGGAGGGATAAATTAGGATTTGGGATTAAAATATACACACTACTATATATAAAATAGATAAACAATTCAAGGACCTACTGTATAGCACAGGGAACTATTAATATATTCGATATCTTATAATAACTTATAATAGAAAAGAATCTAAAAAAGAATGTGTGTGTGTGTATATATGTGTGTATATATATATATATACACACACACACACACACACATATCACTGAATCACTTAGCTGTATACCTGAAACTAAGAGGTTTTATAAATTTAAAAATAAATAAAAATAACAGAACAGAACATTCCTTATTAGAAGTCGAATTCAGGCACACTGACAGGAATCTGGGTCTCCCAAATGCTGACCAGGGTTCCATTACTTCTCCTGAGTCTGAGATACACAGAGCCTGAAACAAATGTCAGGGAACACCAGCTGTAGGCAAAGAACAGAGAATCTCTTTATAGTGAAATGCTTCACAGTCTGTGTGATGCCTTAACAGTCACAGTGTGTAAGCTCATATCAGAGAATCCCTGCTGGCCAGGAGCTGGTGGTCTAGTGAAACAAGATAAGCAACACGGAGCCATTGGATTTGGTTTACTCCTGTTACTCTCTTACTTAATTGTACTTTTTAAATTAATTATTCCCTGTTTATAAATGTACTGCTTGCTTGAATTACTTCAAAACATCCTGGGAAAATATGAAAGTGAGTAAAAAATAAATAAAATTGGTCATAAATCCCATCACAGCTATTTATGTTTTATGCCTAAATACATAGAAATATAATCTTTTTCTGAACAGAAGTGGACCTGAATTTCTTACAGAGCTATGTATGGTATTTCTTACTGTATGTCCAACAGCCATACTTCTAGGATATTGAAAAACTGTGATCCCACAAACATCTTCATATGAGTGTTGATAGTACCTTTATTCACAATCACCAAAAAACTGGAAGCATGTAGGATGTCCTTCACTGGTGAATGAACAAACTATATACAATGGGGTATGATTTAGTGATAAAAAGAAATGAGCTACTAAGCCATGAAAAAACATAGATGAGTCTTAAGTGTACATTGCTCAGTGAAAGAATATAGTCAAAAAGGTACAATACATACGATATGATTCTATTTATATGACATCTGAAAAAGGCAAAACCATCCAGATGGTAAACAGATAAGTGGTTTCCAAGGGTTTGTGGGAAGAGGAGGGCTGAATAGGAGAAACACAGGGAATTTTTAGGGGAGTGAAACTATTCTGTGTGAGACTGTAATGGTAGATACGTGACACTATGCATTTGTTAAAATGAATAGAACTTTACAACAAAGAGAGTGAACTTTCATGTTTGTAAATTAAAAAAAAAAAAAATTTAGGAGGTCAGGGGATCCCAAGATGGCATGTAGACTGACAAAAGAATCTAACAGTATTACAAGTATATGAAATAACCTCACTGAAGAGGGTGACCTAAGTAACTTTGGAAATGATGGATGGGGACTGTAAAAGTAAAAGAAACTTTACGTAAGCACTGTACTCTTTTTTGCAGTGGCGCTAAGAGTTAACAATTCTGAAAACACTGTAATTAATGAATTTGTGGATGCTGGATGGTGGAGGCAGGTTTCTCACTGTTGGAGTGTGAGGTTAGACACACACGAGCGGTGGCTAGAAGCATCTGGTGGCAGTGGTTTAGAGTTGGTGATATCAGTGTGAATTAATGTTTAGCCAAATATAGATATAGATGGATGCATGTAGAAATATTGATAGATATGTGTAAACACGTGTAAACATATACACACATGTATGGGCATGCATATATTTATATACATGTATGTACATGCGTTGATACCTATATTTGTAGTATATGTATGCACAGGTGTAGATATGCATGTACACACACACACCACTTTCTTGCTCTCTCAGCTGAGACGACCTAGAGTCAGTGACACTCTAGTAGCAACAAACATACCCAGCACCCGGATCTTGTTTCTAGTACCATTCTCCAAAAAAAGGAACCAAGACTTTTTGGACAAATGGCTGATTATAGGGCTGGGGAATATGTAAGATGATCCTAGAGTATTTTGTAGTGCCCAAATTAGGAAGTGCTAACAATATATACACACAATGATGGGGTATGTCACAGGGACACAGGAGCCAACTGAAAGAGCTCCGAGCCGTCAAAGCTGAAAGAATTGAAGCAACAGAATTAATCATACAGTATTAGATTGTGCTATAAATATGGAATAGCTCACAATGCATTTACTTTATACAAATTATAAAAATAAATACCCATGGGTCCATACCGATACACATAAATGATTGAATAAATAGAGAAGAATTGATAAATCTCCTATGCAGAATAATTCCAAATCATTTATGTATTATTCTACCCTCAAGGAGGCAGAGTATAACTTCCCACTTCTTAAGTATGGGCTGTGCGCAGTGACTTCCTTAGAGAGAGTACATTGTGAATATGGGGCAAGAAAGGTAACGTTACAGTGGAGAAAACTGACCAACACTACCCCAGCCAGGTGATCAGAATTAACAGTGACAGTGTTAAGTTTATGTTGATAGCATGTACCCTTGTTATGATGTGATGAGAATGACCTCTGTGGTCTTCTTCCCCAAAACCCATGACCTCAGTATAATCATGAGAAAAAAATTAGACAAATCCCAATTGAGGGACAGTCTACAAAATACCTTGCCAGTACTCCTCAAAACTTTCAGGGTCATCAAAACCAAAAAGAAATCTGAGAAACTGTCACAGTCAAGAGGAGCCTAAGGAGACATGACAACTAAATGTACTGTAGTGTCCTGGATGTGCTCCTGGAACAGGAAAAGGACACTAAGTAAAAACTATGGAAATCTGAATACCATTTCAATGTTTGGTTCATTAATTGTGACAAATGAACCATCCTAATCTAAGATTTTGCCATGGATGTAAGGTATATGGGAACTCTTTACTATTCTCACAACTTCTCTGTAAATGTTAAACCATTCTAAATTATAAAATTTAAGTATAAAATAATGGGCCTGTCCTATACACACTATGAATATACTGTTTGAATATGCCATAATTTAACTAATATTTAGAGAACAATTTTTTTTTTATTTTTTGAATTTTATTTTTTTTTATACAGCAGGTTTTTATTAGTTATCTATTTTATTTATATTAGTGTATACATGTCAATCCCAGTCTCCGAATTCATCACACCACCATCACCCCTCCCCCCACTTTCCCCTGCTGGTGTCCATACATTTGTTCTCTGCATCTGTGTCTCTATTTCTGCCTTGCAAACCGGTTCATCTGTACCATTTTTCTAGATTCCAAATATATGCGTTAATATACGATATTTGTTTTTCTCTTTCTGACTTACTTCACTCTACATGACAGTCTCTAGGTCCATCCACATCTCTACAAATGACCCAGTTTTGTTCCTTTTTATGACTGAGTAATATTTCATGTATATATGTACCACATCTTCTTTATCCATTTGTCTGTCAATGGGCATTTAGGTCGCTTCCATGACCTAACTATTGTAAATAGTGCTGCAGTGAACATGGGGGTGCATGTGTCTTTTTGAATTATGGTTTTCTCGGGGTATATGCCCAGTTGTGGGATTGCTGCATCATAGGGTAACTCTATTTTTAGTTTTTTAAAGAACCTCCATACTGTTCTCCATAGTGGCTGTATCAATTTACATTCCCACCAACAGTGCAAGAGTGTTGCCTTTTCTCCACACCCTCTCCAGCATTTGTTGTTTGTAGATTTGCTGATGATGCCCATTCTAACTGGTGTGAGGTGATACCTCATTGTAGTTTCGATTTGCATTTCTCTAATAATTAGTGATGTTGAGCAGCTTTTCATGTGCTACTTGGCCATCTGCATGTCTTCTTTGGAGAAATGTCTATTTAGGTCTTCTGCCAGTTTTGTGATTAGGTTGTTTGTTTTTTTTAATAATGAGCTGCATAAGCTGTTTATATATTTTGGAGATTAATCCTTTGTCCATTGATTCGTTAGCAAATATTTTCTCTCATTCTGAGGGTTGTCTTTTCGTCTTGTTTATGGTTTCCTTTGCTGTGCAAAAGCTTTTAAGTTTCATTAGCTCCCATTTGTTTATTTTGTTTTTTATTTCCATTACTCTAGGAGGTGGATCAAAAAAGATCTTGCTGTGATTTATGTCAAAGAATGTTCTTCCTATGTTTTCCTCTAAGGGTTTTAGAGTGTCTGGTCTTACATTTAGGTCTTTAATCCATTTTGAGTTTATTTTTGTGTATGGTGTTAGGGAGTGTTCTAATTCATTCTTTTACATGTAGCTGTCCAGTTTTCCCAGCACCACTTATTGAAGAGACTGTCTTTTCTCCATTGTATATCCTTGCCTCCTTTGTCATAGATTAATTGACCATATGTGCGTGGGTTTATCTCTGGGCTTTCTATCCTGTTCCATTGATCTGTATTTCTGTTTTTGTGCCAGTACCATATTGCCTTGATTACTGCAGCTTTGTACTATAGTCTGAAGTCTGGGAGTCTGACTCCTCCAGCTCGGTTTTTTTCCCTCATGATTGCTTTGGCTATTTGGGGTCTTTTGTGTCTCCATACAAATTTTAAGATTTTTTGTTCTAGTTCTGTAAAAACAAATGTCATGCTAATTTGATAGGGATTGCACTGAATCTGTAGATTGCTTTGGGTAGTATAGTCATTTTCACAATATTCATTCTTCCAGTCCAGGAACATGGTATAGCCTTCCATCTGGTCCTGGACTTTTGTTGGAAGATTTTTAATCACAGTTTCAATTTCATTACTTCTGATTGGTCTGTTCATATTTTCTATTTCTTCCTGGTTCAGCCTTGGAAGGTTATACCTTTCTAAGAATTTGTCCATTTCTTCCAGGTTGTCCATTTTATTGGCATAGAGTTGCTTGTAGTAGCCTCTTAGGATGCTTTGTATTTCTTCGGTGTCCGTTTTAACTTCTCCTTTTTCATTTCTTTTTTTTCTTTTTGTTAAATTTTTTTTTTTAATTTTTTGGCTGCGTTGGGTCTTCGTTGCTGTGCGTGGGTTTTCTCTACTTGTGGCGAGCAGGGGCTACTCTTTGCAGTGTCCATTGTTACTTCCTTTTAATTTCTAAATTTATTTGTTTGAGTCCTCTCCCTCTTTTTCTTGATGAGTCTGGCTAAAGGTTTATCAATTTTGTTTTATCTTCTCAAAAAACAGCTTTTAGTTTTATTGATCTTTGCTACTGTTTTCTTTGTTTCTATTTCATTTATTTCTGTTCTGATCTTTATGATTTCTTTCCTTCTACTAACTTTGGGTTGTTTGTTCTTCTTTCTCTAGTTCCTTGAGGTGTAAGCTTAGATTGTTTATTTGAGATTTTTCTTGTTTCTGAGGTAGGATTGTATCGCTATAAACTTCCCTCTTAGAACTGCTTTTGCTGCACCCCATAGGTTTTGGATCATGGTGTTTTCATTGTCATTTGTCTCCAGGTATATTTTTGATTTCATCTTGGATTTCTTCAGTGATCTCTTGGTTATTTAGTAACGTATTGTTTAGCCTCCATGTGTTTGTGTTTTTTACGTCTTTTTCCCTGTAATTTATTTCTAATCTCATAGGGTTGTGCTCAGAAAAGATGCTTGATATGGTTTCAGTTTTCTTAAATATACTGAGGCTTGATTTGTGACCCAAGATGTGATCTATCCTGACCCAAGATGTGATCTATCCTGGAGAATGTTCCGTGTGCACGTGAGAAGGAAGTGTAATCTGCTGTTTTCAGACAGAAGGTCCTATAAATATCAATTAAATCTCTCTGGTCTATTGTGTCACTTAAGGCTTGTATTTCCTTATTACTTTTCTGTCTGGATGATCTGTCCATTGGTGTAAGTGAGGTGGTAAATTCCCCATTATTATTGCATTACTGTTGATTTCCTCTTTTATAGCTGTTAGCATTTGCCTTTTGTATTGAGGAGCTCCTGTGTTGGGTGCATATATACTTATAATTGTTATATGTTCTTCTTGGATTGATTCCTTGATCATTATTTAGTGTCCTTCCTTGTCTCTTGTAACATTCTTTATTTTAAAGTCTATTTTATCTGATATGAGTATTGCTACTCCAGCTTTCTTTTGATTTCCATTTGCATGGAATATCTTTTTCCATCCCCTCACTTTCAGTCTGTATGAATCCCTAGGTCTGAAGTGGGTTGCTTGTAGGCAGCATATATATGAGTCTTGTTTTTGTGTCCATTCAGTGAGCCTGTGTCTTTTGGTTGGAGCATTTAATCCATTCACATTTAAGGTAATTATCGATATGTATGTTCCTATTACCATTTTCTTAATTGTTTTGGGATTGTTTTTGTGGTCTTTTTCTTCTCTTGTGCTTCCCGCCTAAAGAAGTTCCTTTAGCATTTGTTGTAAAGCTGGTTTGGTGGTGCTGAATTCTCTTAGCTTTTGCTTGTGTGTAAGGCTTTTGATTTCTTCATCGAATCTGAATGAGATTCTTGCTGGGTAGAGTCATCTTGGTTGTTGCTTCTTCCCTTTAATCACTTTAAATATATTCTGCCACTGCCTTCTGGCTTGTAGAGTTTCTGCTGAGAAATCAGCTGTTAACCTTATGGGGGTGCCCTTGTATGTTATTTGTCATTTTTCCCTTTTTGCTTTTAATAATTTTTCTTTGTCTTTAATTTTTGTCAGTTTGATTACTGTGTGTCTTGGCATGTTTCTCCTTGGGTTTATCCTGCCTGGGACTCTCTGCACTTCCTGGACTTGGGTGGCTATTTCCTTTCTCATGTTAGGGAAGTTTTCAACTATAATCTCTTCAAATATCTTCTCAGGTCCTCTCTCTCTCTTCTACTTCTGGGACCTCTATAATGCAAATGTTCGTGCATTTGTATTATGTTTATTGTTGTCACAGAGGTCTCTTAGGCTGTCTTCATTTGTTTTCATTCTTTTTTTTTTTATTCTGTTCTGTGGCAGTGAATTCCACCATTCTGTCTTCCAGGTCACTTCTCTGTTCTTCTGCCTCAGTTATTCTGCTATTGATTCCTTCTGGTGTATTTTTCATTTCAGTTATTGTATTGTTCATCTCTGTTTGTTTGTTCTTTAATTCTTCTAGGTGTTTGTTAAACATTTCTTGCATCTTCTTGATCTTTGACTGCATTCTTTTTCTGAGGTCCTGGGCCATCTTCACTATCATCATTCTGAATTCTTTTTCTAGAAGGTTTCCTATCTCCACTTTGTTTAGTTGTTTTTCTGGGGTTGTATCTTGTTCCTTCATCTGGTTCATAGTCCTCTGCCTTTTCATTTTGTCTATCTGTGAATGTGGTTTTCGCTCCGCAGGCTGCAGGATTGTAATTCTTCTTGCTTCTTCTGTCTGCCCTCTGGTGGATGAGGCTATCTAAGAGGCTTGTGCAAGCTTCCTGATGGGAGGGACTGGTGGTGGGTAGGGCTGGGTGTTACTCTGTTGTGCAGAGCTCAGTGAAACTTTAATCCGCTTGTCTGCTGATGGTTGGGGCTGAGTTCCCTCCCTGTTGGTTGTTTGACCTGAGGTGACCCAGCAGTGGAGCCTATAGGCCGTTTGGTGGTGCTAATGCAGACTCCAGGGGGCCTCACACCAAGGAGTACTTCCCAGAACTTCTTCTGCCAGTGTCCTTGTCCCCGCAGTGAGCCACAGCCACACCCCGTCTCTTCAGGAGACCCTGCAACACTAGCAGGTAGGTCTGGTTCAGTCTCCTATGGGGTCATTGCTCCTTCCTCCTGGGTCCTGATGCACCCACTACTTTGTGTGTGCCCTTCAAGAATGGAATCTCTGTTTCCCCCAGTCCTGTCAAAGTCTTGCAATCAAATCCCTCTAGCCTTCATAGTCTGATTCTCTGGAATTCCTCCTCCCAGTGCCGGACCCCCAGGTTGGGAGGCCTGACGTGGGGCTCAGAACCTTCAGTGGGTGGACTTCTGTGGTACAAGTGTTCTCTAGTTTGTGAGTCACCCACCCAGCGGTTATGGGATTTGATTTTATTATGATTGCTCCCCTTCTACTGTTTCATTGCAGCTTCTGCTTTGTCTTTGGATGTAGGGTATCTTTTTTTGGTAGGTTCCAGTGTCTTCCTGTCGATGATTGTTCAGCAGTTAGTTGTGGTTCCGGTGCTCTCGTCTGAACAATTTTTCATAATACTTTGTATCTCCTGTCATTCCCTTAGCATAAATCCCCATGTATAGGATGACTGAGACAAAGAGATATTTTTGTATATGTATTCCAAATTACCCTCTCTCCAAAAACAATCTTTTACCAACTTATCTTCCCATCACCAAAGTATGAGTGTCCGTTTCTCTTGACCCTTTACCACATGGGGAACTTTATAACTTTTAGTTGGTGCTACCCTGTATCTTTTTGTTTTGATTTGCTTTTTTCTGGTTACTAATGAGTTTACACTTTTAAAAATGTGTTTATAACTTAGAATGTAAGGTCCACAAGGATGAGATCCTATTTGTTTTATTCAGGACCTAGTATTAATACTAATAATACTAATAAACATTTAATGAATAAGTCATATTTCTTATATTTCATTTTTGCTGGAATTGAAGGTTTTCCTTTCATTGGACCCTAGGGGTAAAAAGGCAGGAGAAAAAAATTTGTTAATTCTATTCTTACACATGAATATGAAACTATAAAACTGAATATCTTCATGAGGAATTCCTAAGTAATGGCCTGCTTGGATCTTATTCAGATAAGTTGGCCCATCCTTTATTATGCTGCATTTGAGTTTTACCCAAGATCCTGGCTATTGCAATAAGAACATTGCATAAGATGGGAACAATCGTGACCTTTGGGGAATCATGACATTATGTGAAATTAATCCCAGATTAAAATATTCTTGTAGAATCAGTCATCCACCCATTCATCTGTACCTCTTTCCAATCAATTAGGATACAGAACTGGGATAGCAGTATTTTTTAAACAGGTTTGAAATATTCAGCAGTTATTCCAATAGTGCTGAATTAAACGTATAAATATGGTTAGGCAACATCGCTTCCCTGACTGCTGAGAGATTTACATCATTCAATAGGTTTCATACTCCTGAAGAAGAGCGCCCTTACCCAGTGTTGTGCACTGAAAGCATCAAAACTTATGTGATTCCTGCTTTAACCTCAGGATGATGAGATAACTGAACTGAGATGAAACTCTTTGAACTGGATATTATTGGTCTTACTTTGTCATAGAAAATATGCTCAAAAGTTACTTTTAAGGTATCTCTCAGTTTGGGGAGTACATTGACATTACCTGCTAACAATAACAGTATTTTCTGAGTTGGAGCAATGGTGAATTTTTTTACTCCTTAAATAGTTCTGCATCTAAGTTTCTGTAGTACAGTGGTATTTTACTTTGTTTTAAGGCAAAGATACATGTACCTGCAGAGATGAATGGAAAAAAACAGCTTTTATTTTAAACTTAACATTAGCTATTAACACCTCCTTTGTTTTATTTTTGTATAAATTTTGGTTATTATAATAATTATTTTCATGCCATTGGTTTCCATGGAAAATTAACTTCCAGTTGTAACATCTTAATTTGTCATCAAATTTTCTTAAAATTTATGCAGTGTACTCTTCAGTGTGTGGTTGGATCATAAGCTTCCAGTTTTATCTGTTTTAATTTTACCCCTTTGTTTCATGACATCTTTCTTTTCCATCATTTGATTTTGTGTTTTTTTTTTAAACCAAGAAATCATATCAGCATTAAGAAAGATTGGATTATGGTTCTGATTGTATAAGCAGAAGCCATATCAGTGTTGTGACATACACAGGAATTTTGTGATCAGATCATGAAATGCATCTAAAGAATCCACAAGAGAAGTTTGCTTGTGTCAACTGACCAAAAAAAAAAAAAAAAATTATGGGGGCAGGGTATCTCTGGGTTACAGGGTTATGGAAGATTCTTCTTTTTTAAAAATTCCTTTCTGTATTTAAAATGTTTTCCTCCTTAATGAACATTTATTACTTTTACAACTCAGGGAAAGGAAATTATACAAAGAGCATTTAAAACACAAGGATTTATAGCAGAAGAACAACATTCATGCTACCACAAATATTAGTTGCTTTTTTTCTGGAAATGCACATCTCTGTGAGAGGAGGGAAAAGGACCATTCACCCAATTTCCATCTCAGTTGAGAACCAGTGGAAACTTCATTCTGCTATAGGTGGTGTGGTAAATGAATGAATGCAGCCCTATAACTTTTCAGGGCTTTGCAAACTAGGAAGGTAAGAACAGTTTGTCCATGTGGACAAATTGCTTTGCTTTTTAGGAATTCTTTAAAAGATACAATGAAAGTAATGTTGTGAAACTATTCCCATTATTTAGCAAAGTGGCAATAATTTAAAATTTTTATTGTTGGAGTTAATGAAAGAAAACTTGAGTTAACCAAATTGCCCAGGGTTTAGAGTATATCGATCAAGCACCATCATTCCTTTATTCCTGCCTTGTTATTGAAAGTTTTTTGAAATATATTTTATTTGCCCTCTTTTTGTTAGTAAGTACAGGATTTTGAGTATTAGTAAATTTTTCTTTCATGATTCACTATCTTGCCCTGGCCTTAAGGTTGTTGTTAAAAACACCAAAAACTGAACAATATATTCAGAGGCTGAGGAGATTTGGCTAAATCTGTGCTAGCCTTCTGACATCCCCTAGAAAAGAGTTTATTTTTTATCTAAACATTATTTTCTCTTATACTTAACCTACAAGTATTTTTGTAGTATTCTTCTGTTTCCAAAATTTTATTTTTTTACTTTAGAATCATTAATGCTGAATTCTCTCTTATCAGCTCAGGTGGAATTTGGCAGGTAATACAAACATAAAGCAGGGTATTGGCATCCTGAAGTTGTTTAGGGACTAAATTGTGTTTGATTACTGCTTTAAAAAAATGAGAATTGTTTGGCAGCCTTATGGTAAACTAACTCCAAATATATCTAATCATTTTGCTGTGAACCCACTGTGTTTAAGAATATTCACATAGGTACATTTTCATAGTCTCTCAATTCTTTAAAGGAATAACCCTCAACAGGAGAATTTGCTTAGCTACCATGGCAGGGATGTATGATATTTTAATATATCCCCCCAAATATCTACTCCCAGTTGCTTAAAAGAAATAGTTGCTTCACCCCATAGAAGAAAACCAATACCACCACTGTTCTGATTATCTATTATTGTTGCATCAGAAACCACTGAAAAATGTAGTGCTGTAAAATAGCAAGTTATTATCTCATGGTTCTGTGGAGCAACTGGGTTTAGCTAGACAGTTCCTGCTTAGGGTCCCTCACGCACTTGCATTTAGTTGTTGGCTGGGGTTGCAGTCATCCTAAGGCTCAACTGGGCTTCGTCACAGGGCTGGCAATGGATGTTGGCCATGAGGTTCAGCTGGGGCCATTGACAAGTACCTATATGTGACTTTTCCACATGGCTTGGGCTTCTCACAGCATGGTGGTCTGAGGGTAATCATGCTTCTCACCAGATAACTGGCTTCCCAGAGGCAGCGGCCCTTCTTCCAATTCTATTTGTCAGAGCAGTCACAGAGCCTGCCCAGATTCAAGGGGGTGAAATTATAGGCTCTGCCTCTTGATGGGGGAGTGGCAAGGTTATATTGCAGAGCACAGGGCATGGGAGATACTATAGCAGCCGTCTTTGGGAACTGCCATCTGCTACAACCACCAACCTGTTCAGGTGTTTCCATGGGTAGGGACCAGTTTATGAGAAAAGCCTTGTGGGAAATCCCACTGACTTCAGAAACCTGGATTGTGTCCTTGGATCTACTTTCTATTTTAAAAGAAAAGCTGACAGACACATCTACCTCATGCTTGGGTCCTGAGCAAAACACCTCTATAAGTACCAGATACCCCAAAGGCTAAATGTATCTAATTACATCGTTCCTAAGTCTTCTCAGATATAAGATGACATCTAAACAAGCCTAAGAAAAGCAATCTTCGGCATCAAACCTAGCCAGGCTACTTTCTAACGGGATGACCTTACTCAGACTGCATGAACCTTGGTCTCTCATCTGCAAAGTAGGAATAATGATTTCCCCAGGTTGATTTGAGGAATTAGGTGATTTTTGTAAAACACCTAGTATACTGCAGCACATAGTAAGTACTCAACGGAAGATAGCTGTTTTCCTCTTATCTCTGTTTTCCTGATTTCTGTGTGCTTCATATGCCCTCAAAACCAGCTCCTAGAGAGTTCCAGGCACTTCAGTGTTTACTAACTTAGGTTTTACTATTTTGTTGAACATCACCCATAGAATTTTTTAGTGAAGTTTTCTAATTAATTTCAATTTCAGGTCTTTGAACTTATAAGTATAGTATCAAAATCAACATTAAGAATTTTTTACTTTCCTAAAAACGTTGCCAATGTGGTGCTTGATGTTGGATCATTGTGTTTAAAGTGGAAGATCTCCATTTTAGTCCTAATGACTAATTTTCAAGTTTAAATTAGCTCATGTTATTGGAATTTAAGAAAGAACAAAGAAAGTGCATTTATAATGGGTGTTTAACTAGAATTTGTCATCAGTCATAATGAGGAAAAACTGTGTAGCTCTAGGCAGCTCTCTTGTCTCAAGAGTCTGCTAATTAGCTAAATGTTTGGCATATCTCAGTAACCCTAGTAGCCTGTATAATTAAAATTAGCTTTGAACACACTGTATCCCACATCATGTTTTCCTTTTTGAAGGCATCTTCTTCAACTGGGAGCTTTCTAATAATAGTTCCTCAGCCCTGAACTGATCTCAGGATAAGGAGGGAACATGTCCACCAAATGAATCTTTTTATTTTGTGTGTTTTTAAAGAAGGTTCAAGTGGGAAGCATTTTTCAGAGAAAAAAATAAATCCTTTATGGGGGTTAGAGCGTGCAGTGATTTCCCAATCATTGAAGAGAGTACAGAAAGATTCAACATAGATGGACAAGTAGTTTATCCTTTTTAGTTCATTTAATTTTTTCACAAAATTTTAGGAATATCGTGAAATTGAAGATTTTTTTTTAAGTCTGGCACTGGTATAATAGAGCATGCTACAGGTTGAACTATCTTGTCAAGGCTGTAAGGAAAGAAAATGTCTCAACCCCATTCATTCAATCAGTCACTCGACAAATATTCCTTAGTCAGTTACATGACAGTTACTGTCGTTGGATTTGGAGATTATGAGGAATACCCACATTTCTGTCCTTGAGAAGCTTACTGTCTAGAAGGAGAAGGTAAGCCAGTGAGCATGCAGTTTCCAAGCAGCAGGCTAACAGGCCTCATGAGTAAACCCATGGTACCATGCGCACTGAACCCAAACTTACTACATCTGGGAAGCCTTCTTGATAGAGAGGTCCCTTTTATATTCTCATTTAGCTAAACTACCTTCAGCATCAAAGCTCTGTGAAAAAGAGTACTGAGAAATATGGGCTCTTGATTCTCCATCCTTTGTACATAGCAAATGGTGCTTTGATGTTACAGGTGATTCTTGGGAATATCCTCTGCGCCGGAGGTGTGTGTTAATTCAGCAAGTGGTTGTTCGGTCCTTGTCATGTTCTGGGAATTGTGCTGAAAGCCAGGAATACAGTGTATACCAAATTGTATAAAACATGGTCTTAGCCTTTGTGAAAGTCATAATTTGTAAGAAACAAGCTGGTAAAAAATGTAGAAACAATATGGTACATGGTGACTTACAAGCATGAATTTCTAACTGAAAGAGCAGCAGATAAGGGAACAGTTAACTGTGCCTCTGGAGGTCCGGGAAGGTGGGGCCTTGAGGGATGAATAGGAGTTTTGAGGAAGACCAGGTGAGGAACAGTAGGAGCAGAGGCCAGGGGCTTAAAAGGTCTTGGTGTCAACTCAGAACTCTCCCAGATCTGGAGTGAGGTAGGTGTGGCCAGGTTCAGGGTCTGAAAGACTGTGTACACCATCCTAACAAAATGGAACAAACTGTCACGTAGTGACGAAGCCTCTGAACTCCCACAGACCCATGTTCAAATCTTTGCTCTCTCGCTCACGAGCATGTTACGTAACCTCTCTGAGCCTGAATATCCTGAGGACACACTTACAGTACCTACCTAGGGGACTGTTCTAAGGGTTATAGAAGACAATGCAAGGAAGGCACTGAGCACAACACATTCCGCATTAGCAGACACTCAGTCAATGTTAGCAGTTGCTCTTACTGCTGGATTTGATCCCATGGACATCGGAAAGTTAGTGAAAGTTATTGTTCTCTTGCTATTGTCACTGTGGATTACTGAACCTCTTTTTTTTTAAATTTTCTTTCTTTCTTTCTTTATTTATTTATTCATGGCTGCATTGGGTCTTTGTTTCTGTGCGAGGGCTTTCTCTAGCTGCGGCAAGCGGGGGCCACTCTTCACCGCGGTGCGCAGGCCTCTCACCATCGCGGCCTCTCTTGTTGCGGAGCACAGGCCCCAGACGCGCAGGCTCAGTAATTGTGGCTCACGGGCCTAGTCGCTCCGCGGCATGTGGGATCCTCCCAGACCAGGGCTCGAACCCGTGTCCCCCGCACTGGCAGGCAGATTCCCCAACCACTGCGCCACCAGGGAAGCCCCTGAACCTCTTTTTGCTTCATCTTAAAATGTTGTTTTGATGATTTTAAAAGGTAATATTTGTCAAGTGCTTAGAACAGTGCCAGGATCATAGTAAGTGCTATGTAAGTGTTTATCACATAATTTAATCTGCTAAGGGACAGAACCATGGTTTTCTCATTTTATAGGTGAGTAAACTAATTTCAGGTAAGTTAAACTTCTTGCCTAAGGTAGTACAGCTAATAAAGTGTGGAACCTGTGTTTCATATTATAGCAGTTGCATCTTAAAATTTGATTTAAAAAGATGTAAAGGCTGACCATCACAACACGTTTTTTAATTTTGTGAATTCTTGTCAGGTGCTTTCTGTCTTCACTCAGGTACAAGTAATAGTTTTTTTTTTTTACAGAGCGGGAGTCATAGCCAGCATGTAACTTTGCATTACAGTTTTTTCTTAGCATCATATCATTTTCCATTTTCCTTTATAGTCATCGTGTTAAATTTTAACGGATGTGTAAAAGTACTTCAAATTGATTTTCCTTAGCTTTTATCCTGCTGTTGGGTATTAGTCTATTTCCTGTTTTTCATTATTATATGGTACCTGATGCCACTGTAAGCCATTTTCTTCTGTTGATTTATTTCCTTACATAAGTTTCCAGGGGTGGGATCATTGGGTTGACCATTATGAATAGTTTTATTGTTTTTGACATACATAACCTGGTGCCTTCCACCAGCAGCGAATGGAGACTGCCAATTTCAACACCGAGATAAAGGGACAGAATTGATAGCCTCTCTAGCAATGAGTGTTTCATTTTTTTAAACTCTTGCTAATTTAGTTAAGAATAAAAATGATACCCCAAGGCCAGTTTATTCTTTTGCATGTTTTGATTGTTTTTATTTTTTGAAATGGATTGTCACCTAATTTGTAATGCCCTCTTTTATGCCATCTTCTCTTACCTTCTTTTTCAACATCTAATTACTTTTTCAAGCCTCCATATATGTATCTCTTTTATCTATTTCTGATTGACTGACCCAATTTTCTGCAGCACTGATTTTAATATTTATGCAATGATGATCTTATTGCTTCTGTCATGGAGTGAGTGCATTCTGCTGTTCCTGTTTCTTTATAGGGATGTTTCTTTTTCTTTCCCTGAGAATGAATAACAGCTGTTCCCTGAAAATTTCTCGCGTGGCGTGCAAGACTTATTTCAGAGGGGTGATAATTGCTTCTAAGACTTTTCTTCTTTTTCATTTTTTTTCTGGGTACATAGCTTTCTCATTAGGGCCAGATTTTTTCTTTTTTTTCTGTTTTCTTATACTTCCTCTTCAATTTTTGGAGTGTTTACTATAAGGAAGCTAATTTTAAATTTCACTTCTACCTGTTCGGGGGTTGGGATCAGGTCTGTCAGAGGTGCTCTTTCTTTCTCCATTATCCCATTTGCTATTCAGTAAGCAGCGTTGCAATTCTAGTTGAGCCTGTAGACCAGACCATTTGAAGGGTCTCTTTTCATCTTGTTCCAGCCATGTGGTTGTTGCCAATATGTATCTCCTGAAACAGGCTGATGGAGCATTTTAAAAATGTGCCATTAGTGTGGTAGATTAAAAATAAAAATTTTCTTCTGAAGTTTTTCAGTTCTTACTCCTCCTTGTATTTAGCTGTATGTATTTGATTTATTTATGCATTCAGTTAGTTAACTTTTCAGAAAATTTCCTCTAGGTGTTTTTGCTCTTTTAAGTTTACACCAGGAAAGCTTTTCCTTCCCATTCTGATTTTTCGCAAAAGACAAGAATTGGGCATTAGATAATGATACAGGCTAGAGTGTGTGTGGCATAGTAGCATTGGTTTGGAGCCAGAGGAGAATGGTTGTAGATTCTGATCACACTTAACTACCTGTGTGACCTTGGCAATTTAAAAAATATTTCTGAGCCTCAGGTTTTTTCACCTGTAAAACAGTAAAAAATCATACCCACCTTACAAGATTGTTAGGAAGATTAAATATGGAAAGCACCTAACAGGTTGCCTGGCACAGGGCAGGTTTCTAATAAATGATTGCTGCTGTTTTTAGTAGTATCATGACGTTTAAAGTGGCGAGAAAGCAGTCAGTGCCGTGATTATATAGATGTGACTCGAAGGGTAGGAGAGCTATGACTCCAGATTCACAGTTAAAGGGTGGAGGTTGCTCTTATAGAAAAAACAAAACAAACCAACAAAAACCCCACTGGACCAAGAGTCATAAAAAGGAGGTTCTGCCAGTATCTCTCCGTCTGTGTTCTTGGTGAAGTGACTTCACTTTTGGGGCTGTGTCTTCATGCATAAAATGAAGGGGTTCTGCCACCATGATGGTTCCCCACTCTCAACTCTGTCCAAATTCTCTGTGCTTCTTACCACTCTCCTAGGTATGAAAGTCACCTTTTGTTTTTGCTTTTTACTGCATATCTGATCATGTTACTGTTTAGAGCCCTTCCTCCAATGGCTTTGTGTTGCTCTCAGGTTCTGACCTGAGGAGGGGTTGACCCCCCGCTGCCTCTCTGGGCTCCTCCCCACCACACACACTTTGGCCGAGCTCCTTCCCACCTGGAGCCTGCAGTCCTGCAGTTCCCACCCCTGATTGCTTTCTCTCCCACTTCCCCTGAGCAGCTCCACCTACCCTTGTCTCAGCCCTGAGGTCCTTGCCTCAGGAAAGCATCCTCTTACCCCTCCACCATCCTTCCTTGCTCCCCACAGATTTCCCTGTACCGCTTGGAACCCTGTACCGCTCTTTTGTAATGTTTACCACAATGGTAAATAAAGTTACTTGCGTAATATTTGCTGTAGGCCACCTCTGGTTGTTAATGGCTGTTTCCCCAGTACCTCACTTACTGCCTAGCATTTTATAAGTGTTAAAAAAATATTGGTAGGATGAATGAATGGATAAACGAATAAACATAATCTTTAACATAATGCTAAAAGAGGCATAGTCTTTGATTTTTAATACTTTCTGTAGATCCAAGACTTAGCCAGGTTGGATGCGAGGGAAGAATGAATGCTTCATAAACAATTTTAAAAATAAATTGGTTAAGAATCCGCCTGCCAGTGCAGGGGACACGAGTTTGAGCCCTGGTCCGGGAAGATCCCACATGCCGTGGAGCAACTAAGCCCGTGCACCACAACTACTGAGCCTGCGCTCTAGAGCCTGCGAGCCGCAACTACTGAAGCCCGCGTGCCTAGAGCCCGTGCTCCACAACAAGAGAAGCCACCGCAATGAGAAGCCCACGCTTCTCATTGAAGCCCATTGGGCTCTCGTTGAGCCCAAGCTCAACGAAGAGCAGCCCCCGCTCGCCACAACTAGAGAAAGCCCATGCGCAGCAACGAAGACCCAATGCAGCCAAAAATAAATAAATTAATTAATTTTTAAAAATGTTCTAATGTTTTATTTGGAGCTGTTGGTTCTTTCACATAAGAAAAATGCAAAATTAATTTCTATTTCAGTCCTCATTTCCAGTAAGAAGTGACCAGCTCTGCTATACCCTGTCAAATTGGGAAGTGAGGGGTGCTTGGTGGTGGTTCATGGTGGAGCCTTTTCTTCTGTATTTGGTGCATGTCTTGGCCTTGGAGGTGCATCTGTTCCTTTGCTGTATCCAGACCTGCCCTCAGACCATGACACTCAGGCCCATGGGGACTGAATTAGTTATAGAGTGAGTACACCTGAGACTAGGTGAGATCTGTCTGGGGGAGAACCTGCCAGAGCAGTCCTGATCTCCATATTTTCTTTGAATCCCTAATACCTGCTACCTTGCCTGGTCCACAGTAACCACTCTGAAGAGGATTGTTGAGTGAAAGGTACTTGTTTCCTTTTCTTTCCCGTCTATGGATAATGATGCCTTTCATTTACATCTCATTCTCTAGTTTATAGAGTGCTTTCACAGCCACCAGCTCATTGGAACCTTGCACGCCGTGAGGAAGGTACGGCAGGTATTTTCATCTCCATTCTAAACTGATTTTAAAAAGGAAAAGGAAATCTCAGAGGAGGAGTATTCCTTGCCAACTGTTGCCTGAGAGTTACTTTGTGTTTTTTTTTTAGAATGAGGTGGGATTTATATTTTAATTTTATAACTGTAAACTGCCTAGAGTTAAGGAGCTGAAACTCAAAAAATCTCTGCCTTCTAATTCCTAGGGTAAAGACATCCATTGCCTCTCATGCAACTTTTCTGCTCCATAGATTTTTTGCTTCTTTCTCTCAACGTAAAAGATGGGATAAAGAGACACTATTATAAATTATGATTTCTTTTACACAGTTAGGGGTTTTTTTCATTTTAATGATTTAGACTCTATAGTTTAGGACCCTTTCTGTTCCTTTTATTGCCAAGTATCTGTTGATTCAGCAAGCATATATTGAACATCTTCTATGTGCCGAGAACTGTACCAGATGTTTGGAGTCAAATTAGGATATGATTCCTCTCTTTGAGTTGCTCACAACTTAGCAGGGGGTGCAGATACATAAATAATTAAAATACAGTTAAACCAGTGATATTGTAGAGGTAGGAAAAACTAGGAGAGAGGCCAAGCAAAAAGATAACTTCTCAGAGAAAAAAATGGGGGGGGGGCAGAGGGGATCACCCCAGGCAGAAAGTACAGAAGGATGGGTCCCTGATGTGAAGAATAGTCCAAGGTAGTTGTGGCAAAGAGGAGCAATGGGGGACATTAGGGCTTGAGAGGCAGGATGGGTAGATTTGAAGGTCTTATGATGGTAAAGCTCAGGCATTCTCTAGGTAACAGGGAGCACTTGATATTTTTTAAAGCAGGTATGTGACATCAGATTTTTAAAAAATAACTGATATTAACATGTTCCCTTCTAGCAATTCTGAGTTCCAAATTAGAGATTTTGAGAGCAAGAAGTGAAGTGAAGCAAAAAGCAATGATTTGTTGTGGGAAAGTGAGCCCCACTTAACACTAGCTGTCATTTCTGCTAGCAGCGAAAATGACTCAGGACAGCTGTGTGGGAGATCGGAAAGAGGAGTGGATAAAATCGAACCAAATGGCTTTGGCTGGTCCCCTGAGGTCTTAGTTGTGATGTTAGGACTCACTATCAGCCATCCAAACACAAGGACAACTAAGTAGAACCTAAAAGAAATGTTTCTAAAGTATATTCCAAAGGAGAAAAAGAATTCTCATTTTCCATAAACTATCCAAAGCTTAAACCAACAAGGTCAGATGTTTTTGCTCTTTGAAACAGTTTCAAAGTTCCAGTCGTTTCGCAACTCTACAGCATCAGATGCTCAAACCACATCAAACAGCATAATTCCTGTTGAGTGGCACTTTAAAACAGCAAATGAGGATGTCAAAGAAATGGTGAATTGAGAACCATTTTTTCCTCCTTTCTTATGAAAAAGTTAACTGAAAGCAAGTGTGGTTCAATGGGTGGACTTCATTTTAGGTAATTAAGTTTGTGGTTTCTTGTATGTGTACTAAAAGCTGGGTGCTTACACCATCAGAGCCAAATTCAAATTCCATCTGAAGCCTTACTATCCCTTCTCGGAAGGAAGAACAAATACAGTACAACACACTGATTGTGTTCCGGTAGACTTTGGGAAATGTATTTCGAGAATATCTTCCAAGAGTTTGACTGCTTCCTCAATCTTCAGAATTTCCCATTAGCTTTGAACCCTGGCAATCTACATTGAATTAAATAATTTCTATTAATAGGACATGTTGATTATCCTAGGAAACTTGAAGTGATGTAGTTATTAGCATTAAGTTCTATTGTTCCCTCTGCTGAATATGACGTTAAATCACTAAAAAAGAAATTGTAAGAAATTTTACTCTCATGGCCATTAACATGAGAGATGAGTCATTTTCCATCATTTTAATGTACAGTTGACAGAGGGGATAGCTGTATGGCCATGGACACCTCTTTTAGTCTCTCTGGCCTCAGTTTCTTCATCAGAAAACAGGAGATTTGAACCAGTTGACATGGAAATGGTTGACATTTTATTATAAACATGTATTTCTCTTACATATAGTCCTTGCATACACACTCCAGGGCTGTCATGGAAGCTTCATAGTTTCAGAGACTCAGAGTCCTTCTCTCCTGTTGCTGTGCTATGTTCAACACACAGCTTCCATTTGGTGGTTAAAAGTGCTGCCCTAGCTCCTGCCGTCATGTCCACATACCAGCCAATGAGAAGAGAGAAAGGGCCAAGGGGAAGACGCATCCATTCCTTCAAAGGCGTGATCTGAAAGGCATGATCTAGCTTCCACTCAGACAGCCAGCTAGTCATGTGGTCACAGCTAGCTGTGAGAGGTGTCAGGTGGCTGTCCGGTCATGTAGTTGTCATCTATACTGCTCCGTATAGGAGGAGGGGGGCAGATGTCTGAGGACAACTAGCGGTCTCCTGGCATGACATCTGAGGTCCTTTCCAGTTTTAAAATAAATGATAACAAGTTGCAAGTTCCAGGTCTAATTTCTCATCTGCCTGTGAAAAAAATTCAGACCACGTCTGTTTCCTGCAAGTACCTGTTTGAAAGTGCTGGTAACAGAAGAGGCAGGCGGAGAAAAGCCCAGCAGAGGGTGACATTGTAAAGCCCGTGGAGAGTAGCCCGATGGAGCACATTCTCTGTGTGAGAACAACTGATTACTTGAAAACAAATAAGAAATGTATTTGTTCCTCTCTCTACTTCCCTTATCACTCAACAAGAAACAAATTAACTGAGACCTTAATTTCTTCTTACTACTTTCATATCCAAGTTTTGTTTCCAGTTAGAAGGGAGAATCAAGTTAGTTTTTGTTGGATACAAATTACTGATTTCCTCCTTTGCCCAGCCCAGGATATGGCTGGATAGAGCAAGGGGGCATTGTAAAGGCAGACTTGTTATGGCTGATGTTTGAATTAGCTACAGCTGCATGTTTAACCTTTAAAAGTAAAAGGATCCTGCAGAACTCCTTTTAACAGTGCCTATGTTTACCACTGGGGATGTTCACTAAATCTCCTCCTTCTGAGTCCATGGGGCACTTCTTTGCCCATGGGACCATGTGACTTGCTTTTCCCAAGGGAATATGAGTGGAGATGATACGTGTCACATTTAAGGGAAAACCTTAAGAGCCAGTGTAGAATTCTACATACTCCATTCTGCCTGCCATGGCGACCGACAAAGTTCTTGCCTACTGGTCACTTTGCCTCTGCATCCCTGAGTGAGGACATGACATGGTGACATGGAACAGCTCCACTGCTGACCTGTGAGGGGCACGTAGCATGAATAAGAAAGAAACCTTGTTTATAAGCCACTGAGTTTGGGGGATGTTTGTTACCACAGCATAACCCCCTGGCTGATACAAATAGAAACTAAAAAATGCCCCACCTATGATGGGGGTGGGGGACAGTTACTACTCTATTCATGAAAGTGAAATCATTAAACAAAAACCCATTATTGTTAATAAGTGCCAAAGAAATCCAGTGTATAATGCACACATCTTTTTGTCCCTTCTAAAAGCTTTTACCCAAATACTAATAACTAGTGCTCAAATTATTAAGTCAATTTAGTTGTCTTTTCGTAGTAGTTAGTAACAATATTTTAAGTAAATGCCAATTCCTAAACTCTCATCTTAACATAATTTTTAGGATATATGATATACCAAGGTTTTAAAAGAAATTGACAGACATAGTGTATCCTTGAGTCTGGCAGTTTTCAGTATTTTGAGTTATAGAAACTTGTAATCTAGTTTTGGAAACGTTTTTTATGCTATAAAGTTCTGTTTGTAGTTCTGAGGCCCTGTAACTTGGAGCAGAAATGGTGACTTCTTGATCCGTAACCTGTGAATGGTAGTGCCATGAACAACATAAATGCCATCATACCAGTTTTTCCCCCAAATATTTAGCATTTTTTAACCATCTAAAACAAGTATAAAAGTATACTTGTAGATTTTCAAATAACTTTTAAAAAATTATTTTATTTGAAAGCCAACTCCAAAAACAAATAATAATAGCTAACATTCATTGCATCCTTACTATCCACCAGGTATTCTAAGTGATTCCACAAATTATCTCTTTAAATCTTCATAACAATCCTCTTATACATGAGAAAATTGAGGCACAGAAAAACTAAGAAATTTACTGAAGCCCATGTAGTTGCCAGTGAAGGAATTGGTTTGAACCCACGTCATGTGGCCCCCTGAGGCTCCCTTTATACCCACAGTGCCTCCTCGGGGGGCGGGAGTGTTGGGGATCCCCAAAGTCCTCCTGTCTATTGTTGATTTTGCCCAACTGTGTAAGTAGCAGTGCAAATGAAATATTGATTACACTTCTTTCCTCATTTTCCTATTACAACCAGTATGTGATCACCATGCCCCACCTCCCAGAAATACTAGTTTTATTTGTTTGGGTTTTGTTTATTTAAGTAAAGGTCTCTAAAGGGCTAACTTATAGCATCATCCTAAGTGAATATGCTTCCATTGTCATTAGAATAAGCCTTGGCCTGGTGATCTGCTGTGCATCTGGCCGGCTCTTCTCATCTCAGCAGGTAGAATCATGACTTCACTTCCGTAGGTCCTAGACTAGGACATTTACAGGTGGCCTATCTGGATATCTTCAGGTGACAGAATAAGGGTATAAATCTTGTGCTCAGACCCTAGCAAAAATGATAGGAAGAAAATATCAGATCCTTAAATATTTACTTAGGGATCTCATTGTGGTCCCCAGATGATGCGGCAGATCGAGAGCCTAAATTGCTCAGAGCGTTCTCCAGTTAAAACTTTAAAAGCAGGGCCCTGGATTCCTTCTTTTGCGTGATAAGCATAGCAGACTTGGCAGTCCAGATGGGAAGTGCTTGATCTTGGTTGGCTTTTTGAGAAAGGTGTGTCAAGGAGTGTGTCTCCACTTAATGATCTGGAAGCCAACGGGTGTCACAGGCTGCTGTGCAGAGTTACTGAGTCAGAACTGTCTGAGCTTGAGTGGGAAGGTGACAGCATTCCACGTGGCTTCTGGCAAGCGTGGCGTGTCCACGTGGCCAGCTATCCTTTTACAATCTCTTGTGCAGAAATTGCTGAATTTGCTAAAGTTGAATGTTCTGGGGGAAAAGGAATGAGGGTGATTAATTGCCTGAACTGTGCTCTTGTTTTTGGTTTCAGGCAAATTCCTCCTCCGTACAGGGTGCAGTCATCCTTAGCTTGTCAGCACGTTATTGTCACAACATGTTGGGAGACTTATCAGCTTAGCCACTTACAGCTAGGCCAGTGATGGAGTGAAAACCCCATCCCTTCGGCATGATTTCACCTGCAGATCTCACCAGATGTGGGGATCCTGCGGTATAGTACAGCACAGGGCGATTCATATAGTAATGCTAATAGCAAATACTGTGAGCCGGGCCCAGTTCTAGACACTTTACATGCCTTAACTCATTTCTTACTAATAACAACCTATAGAGAAGATTCTTTTAATATCTCTACTTTACAGATAAAGGAATTTTAAGTACTTAGGGAACTTGCCTGGGGTCATGCAACCAGTAAAAGTTGGACCTGGATTCACACCCCGACAGTCTGGCTCTAGGAGCTGAAATGACCCAATCACAGTTCACAGCAGTGTTCACTAGAGGATGGTAAAGTACAGGATCAATAGTGATGCAGAGGAAGGAAGGAAGTATTTTAGCAGAACATGTTACTTGTTATCAGCAGAAGGTTATAGATTTACCGGACAAGCAGGTCAGAATTCTGAGCTGCCATTGGATGAGACAGTTTCATGTAGGAGAATCTTTTATCCCCTCTATATGCAGAGTTAGTGGAGTTTGTGGGTATAATAACAGAGAGTTGTTACGTAACAGAGAGTTACGTATAAGCTCTAATGAGCTTACACATAGGTAGCTCCTTAGAAAATCTCTACAGAGTACGTGTGTGTGGATCAGGTAGCAATGACGAGACAGGAGTGGTGGTCTTCGTGTTTGCCTGAGGATGCAGCAGACCTCTGGGGAGAAGGAGTAATGTCCACTGTAATGGACCCCGAGGTCCTGCAGAGCTCAGAGGCTGCCGGCCTCCATGGCCACAGCATCCTGAGGGAGGAAAGAAAGAGTTGCAGTTCCATGGCCTTATCTGAAACTCTCTTAGACTGTGAACAGGGAAGAATGCTTTAAGGATGACACTATGTAGTATGACTGGAACGTTCTCCCACCCAAACCATGGAGGACTGAGAGCATGGCATCCACCTTACTGTGGGAGCCAAAGACAAGGGCCGAGGATCACTGAAAGAGCAAGGTCCCATCGGGCGGTGGCCCAGATGCACCACTGCTGGGGAGGTAGCCCTCCCTCACCTCAGGAAGGACAGACCTGAGTGCTGACAGAGGGGGTGGTGGATGGGGAGGTATGGCTGGAGCTGGTCACAGGAGCCCAAAGCCATGGCAGGAGCACCTAGGCTGACCCGGGTCAGGGCCAGCTGGGGCAGGGGCTGCCCATTAGAGGTGACTGCGGAGCAGGGCAGGGCAGCAAGGAGACCTGAGTGCCCTAATACCCGCCCCGGGTTTCCCTGCCAGGAAAACTGAGAGGAGTCCTGGGGGGTCCCAGAGCCTCTCCTGAGAGGAGGCCATGTTTTTACTCACATCCTTGGGTTTTCCTTCCTCAGAGCAGTGTAGCCTGGGAAGCAACAATGATAATCAAATTATATTGTCACTTACTTGTCATGTACTAAGTGAGAAGTCAACTGGTTGGTTTAATAACCATTCAGGGCCTTCTGAGTTGCTCATTTATGTGTTTAAAGTGATCATTTGATATCATCTGCAACCAATTTGTCTTGGTTTTTGGCTCTAGACACCTGGATATTTTGGCTCTAGACATACTGTACCAGGGAAATTCTAGCTTTCTAGAATTTCCCTGGTACAATATGTCCACTGTATTGTTACAAGAAGTAGATTTTTTTTTTCTAAAAATGTTTTTTATGACCTCTGGCAGGAGAAACAGATAGATATATTTAATAATTTGGTGAAATGTCATCAAGAATATCGTTTATTTTTAAAAATAACTAAATATGTATTTGTCTTCATTATTTTGAAACTCCAAGTTTGCTGGTGGTGGAAGACCTGTAGTGATTTCACATGCTTTTCTCTCATAAGGAGGATTATTTTTGCTACTCTCAAGCATCACTGACTTCTAGTCCTCTTTATAGTTTTTTGTAAAAGATAAGAGGTTTTCCCAGAACCATTTATTCTTCCCAGGAATTGAAGCCAAATAAGGAATTAGTTGAGTTCATATTTGGTTTGAGACTATTACGATGTTTCCTTTAAGTAGTTTTGGAAAATACAGATACATTTGATCCCCATCACTCACTCTCTTTTTGTTTTTAAACTTCTGGTTCAGCAACATTAAAGGGAATTAATATTTGGATTTAGATCACTTCTGATTTAAGGCTGATAGCTTTAAGGTTCAAGGTCACGCCTCTTATTGAAATCACTTAATGTTCTGTGCATTTTTGAGAAAGCAGTCAAAACGAGATGTTGACTTCTACTGCCAGACTCAAACTTCAGTGGTTATTTCCTTTATAAAATTAATCATTTAATAGAAATTTTAAATGATAAGATAGTGGCTTAGAGCTTGAGGCATGGTGGCTCGCTCTGTCATTTTTTAAGAAATCATTTAGAACTCTGCAGTGCACCTTTTCCTTTTCATTTCTGATGATGCATGGTATGTGTCCAAAAAAAATTTGAAATTCAGGAAACAAATCAAAGCAACCAGATGCCATTTTTCACCCATTAATCTAGCAAAATTGCTTTAGTTTGACCATATCTGGTGCTGCTGAGATTTGAAGAAACCAACACTCTTGTGCTTTGTTGGCAGATTATAAATTGCTACTACTCTTTGATAGACAATTCGTCAATGTCTTTCAGATTTTTGAATGCATGTACCTTTTTTCTAAGTAGTCCACTGCTAGGACTTTACTGTATGTGGTGTATTAGTCATCTGTTACTGCATAACGAATTACCACAAATCTTAGCAGCTTAAAACAACAAACATCTATTATCTCACACAGTTTCTGAGTTCAGGAATTGGGGGCAGTTTAGCTGTGTGGTTCTGGTTCAAGGTCTCTCATGACATTTCCATCAAACTGTTGGCAGGGGCTGCAGTCACCCCAGGGCTCGCTTGGGGCCGAGAGTTCTTCTCCAAGCTCACTCTCCTGGTTGTTGGAGGCCTCGGTTCCTCATCACATGGGCCTCCCTGCAGGCTACCTGAGTGTCTTCATACTGTGGGTGCTGGCTTCCCCCAGAACGAACCAAGAGAAACAGAGCGAGCATGTGAAAGAAGCCCAAGAGGGAAGGCACAGTCTTTTATAACCTAATCTTGGAAGTGACATACCATCATTTCTGCCGTAGACTCTGGGTCACATAGAACAACACTGGTACAGTGTGGGAGGGGACAGTGCAAGGTGTGAAAACCAGGAGGTGGAGATTCTCGGGGGCCCCCTTGGAGGCTGCCAACCACATGCGACTACTTTGAAACAAACAAAAACTAGAACTATATCGCCAGCCTGAATGGTCGTCTCTATGTTACGTAAATTACAATATACATCATACTGTGGGATGTGTTGCAGCTGTTAAACAAAGGAAAAAGATCTCTGTGCGTAGCTATAAAAATCTTTAAAATATGCTATTAGGTAAAGAAAGAATTCACGTAGAGGAAGCTATATAGGATGATATATTTTATATGAATGTTTTAAAAGTATGGATGTGATCTGGCAGAGCATACATTTTTTTTCTAGAATGAGAAACTGTTACTGGTGATGGACCTTTCATCTTTTTCCTTCTCTCCATTTTCCTTATGAGTAATTTTTTAAAAATTTGGAACTGGGGCACGGATGTCTGCCCTAACACTGCTGTTGTCCTGCCCCTCTACCATCAGCGCCTCAGCCCTGCCCCACACTGATCTTTCTTTTCCAAGTCCCTGAGGACTGCAGGAGTTGCTGGGCTGGGACTGTTCCTACACTGGCCTCAGCTGTTCATTTGCAGCCCGTTTTCCTGTGGCGCACAGACTGGGTGACACGGGGACGCTTTCTGCCTCAGTGTCTTCAGCCAACTGGGCAAGAATTTTTGTTTGGACAAGTTTTGCAAGTTCTAAGATGCCTGGTCTACCTGGAGTCTCATGAATCATTGGGTTTTTGTCTCACTGAGGTTTCCTCCCAGCTGGCTACCCTGCCTTAAAACTCCTTTTCTTCGGAGGCAGGCTCTTGAGGCACGACTGGCCTGACTCTGCTTTCTTCTAGAAGCAGCATGTTTCTTTCTAGCCCTGGGGTGAAATGCTCCAATGAAAATTCTGCTTTCAGTTGTGAAGTTATGAACTCAGTCTTTTGGTCTGCCAGCTTCTGCTTCTTAATACCCTTCGAATCCTCATTTATTCAGTAGGAGTAAGTCCGTTTGCTAGGTACTTCCATTGTGCCCAGAGTCTGGTTATTTCTTCCATTAAAGCATCTCCACGGCTCTCCTTTTTATTAATTCATTCCACAAATATGCAGTTAGCCTCGACTCTATGCCAGGACACTGTGTTAGGGACTGGAGAGAGAATCGTAAGCAAAAAAGCCCTGTCCCCTCCCCGAACCGACCTTACTGTCTAGTGGGAGTGACCGATACTACCGAATTAAGCATACAGATCAAAGACTACAGACTGAGAAGTGCTATGAATGAAAAGCCCAGTTGCATATGTCAAGCAGGCAGACTTGCAGAGCCAATGACAGGATATACAGTGTCTTTGTGCAAGTTAGAAAAAGCCATCCCCTGTCTGTGGACAAATTAAAAGGCAGCTCCTTCAGGTATATGCAAGCGTATAGGCACAGAGTTTGGCAACAGATGGAGCCTATTTCTAGTTTATACAAAGGAATCATTTTTCCCAGGCGCATGTAGCCCAGTACCAGGGCATGTGACGTGGCCAGGAGAGCAGCCTTCCCCTCGCCCACCTTTATCAGGAGCCCTTATTTCGAACACAGTCTGCCCAACCAAAGGGGAGCTGGCTGATCTGGAGGACTGGGTAAGGCCTAAAGGCTAAGTTAACCAGACGAAGGGGAGGGGGGCGGAGTGATGAGGAAGACAATTCAGAGCCTTCCAGGCAGAGAAGACTGCATGCTAAGGCCCCCGAAGTACAAGAGAGCCTAGGATATTCCCGGAACAGAGACTAGAGAAGGAGAGTGAGCGGAAGGGGCGGCTGAGCTGAAGCCGGAGCAGCCAGAAAGGCCACACCACGCAGGGCAGGGTCTTCCTGGACCAGTAGGAGGCCCAGAGTGCCGATGACCTCAAATGCCAAGCTAGGAAATTTGAACTGGAGTACCATTCTTTTATTTGCAGAGGGTCTGAATTATTCTGCCTCCTTTTTGTCTTTAAGTATAATCATTCTTTGCTTGTGTAAGTTTGTGTTTATGATCCTCCTTCCTTGCCAATTAAATGCACATAAATCCTTCTTTCTCTCTTAAAGAACTGCAAATGGCATGCATGCTCAAGGCAAGTTCTTGGGCTTGCTGCTGGGCACATGGTTCCTGAGAACCACAAGGAGGAAATCGAAGGAAATCATAAGGAAAGTCTGTGCCTTCCCCCATGACCAGCTCCCACACACATATACACACATGCACACAACCACAGGAATGTTCTCTGCCACGTACCAAGTCGAAAAAATAAAGCCAAATGTGTTTGTCTATTTCACTCTGGCAGCATTTCAGGTATTTAAATTTTTAGATAACATCTTAAATTAATTTAACTTGAATATGTTAAGTGAACATATCCTATCAGTTATGAGGAGAACAATCAAAATGAATATGCTGTTCTCTAGGAAGGTGGTGTGGGTGAATATCAGACATTATTTGGTATTCACGACCATCTGAAATGTTGACCTCGGGTGTCAGAATGTGCAGCTGCAAGGCAGGCGAATCAGGTGATTGGAAACAGATACCGGTCCCCTGCTGCCTCATCAGCACCCACTCCACTGCCTCCTGCCCCTCGTAACCACTGCTGGAGGTTGCTACAGCCCTGTGAAGGCCATTACTCTCTGCTGGGCCTCACCTCCCTCCTCCTCCCTCCTCCTCCAGGTACCCTAATAGGGTGTGCTTCCCAAAGACCTGCTGACACCTCCTGGTGGTGATACCTCAGCTGCACACTGTCAAGGAGAGAGTCGGCGGGTACCAGACACTGGTCAGGCAGGACAGTAAAGGTGCCTTTCGGAAGGGTAGTAACTCATATCTCCCATCTCCAACACACACACACTCACACACACACACACCAGACACACACACACACACACACCAGACACACACACACACACACACACACACACACACACACACACAGACACCCATGTACATGCACAAGCCCACACTAGTCGGGAAGGGGAGGCTGGTTACCTTGGCCCTGAAAGAAGTGGGCCAGCAACCTATACTGCCTGACCCTGCTCAGTGTTCTGGTGGGAGCGTTCATTTGTTTGACTTGCCCTCATCACAGTTTCATTGTAGGTGTCTTCATGCTGTATACACGGAATCTACGTTGAGTACTTAACCAGTTCCTAAGGGGTCTGTAGACAGAATTCCGGAAGTCTATGACATGATTGAGGGAAACAAATTAACATCTTTATTTTCACTAACCTTTGACGAAAATTTAGATTTCTGATTAGGACAAATAGGTAGGGTACCTTCCTTTGGAGAAGGAAATAAGGTGTCTAGGAAAACAACACAGTAATTATGAATGTAGGCAACAAACCAGTAGCACTACCTATGACTTTTCAACAATCGAAATCAGATGTTTTCATAGTACATTGAAGTTATTGTAGATATTATTATTTGTTAAAGATGTTGAAATATTAATGCTTATCACTGCTTCAAAATTACCATAGTTATCAGACCCTATAGTGTATCTTCTATTAATAAAGAATGTATTTGCTATATCACATATTTTTTTCCTAAAAATATTTTGATAACTCTATTTTGTTATAATTTTTGTCCTTTATAACCCCATGTGTTTATTTTAGGAATGTTAGAACACAATTCCAAGAAAAGGTACATTGGCTTTACCAGACTGCCACAGGGGTCCATGGCACAAAAAGGTTCTGAACCCTGTGTGGTGGAAAGCCCTTGAGCTCCAGGCTCAAATGCTGCTCAGTCCCCTAGCTGTGTAACCTTAGAATAGTAACTTCTGAGCCTCAGTTTCATTATCTGCAAAATGGTTTAATAATAGTGATGATGTAGGTAAAGTAGGTGAAAATCTCAGGTAAGGAAAGGACTTATTCTTTTCCCTCTAGTTATATACTGAAAAGTGTGAGGCCTTGTTTAGAGTACTCTGCTTTTAAATTGATAAAGTAGAATCACTAAGAAATCACTTAAAATCCTCAAATCTGTTTTCTTTGCCTTTTGTTTTCTCTGTTAACAGCAGTGTTTTAAAATATTAATAAATCTGTATTTAAATATATGTATTAAATATATAAAGTCAGGGAAAGTATCATATATACTAACATTTATACCTTTTTAGTTGTTGCATTTTAAAATATTTTAGTCTCTCGTTTTCTGTTAAGGAAATAACATTGGATTGCCTACCCATTCTCTGCATGTAAGATCATATCTTTGTCGGCCTTTTTGTTTGATTGCTTTTGTGGTGTGTAAAAATTCAGGTGTGGAACAGCAGGGACGGTACCGCCAACTAGGCAGTTCTGGGACATTCCTGGCAGGTGTTTTTTCCCTAGTCCATCACTTTTCTTTCTAATGAAAAATTTATCAGTAAAGTCCCAAAATTATTCTGTTTATTTTATGTATTCATACAGTGCTAATTTTAGATAAGTATATACGTCACCAAAAAACCTAATTATATATAGAAAGTGCCTTTAGAATGATAGTTAAAAAGCAATATGTAATAGTTGATTGGAGATGTTAATGGTTATTTTTCCTTAATGTACCAGTAACTATTGTATGTTGTTGGGTAAAAACAAATGGTGTAAGTAGGTGTTTAAATATCAAAAAGATTTAAATATCAAGGAAAGCATTTTGTGCTAGATCAGATTGTAAGGCCTGTTAATGTCTATTTTTAAAAACCTTTTGAAAGGAAAGTACATTAATTTGTTTTAATTTTGTTGACTACCCAATTTTCTTCACCCAATTTTTAAAAAAGAGGCAAATTGTAATGCTGCCCACAGCACGTTTGCTACCTAAATTTCTCTTAGCTACCTTCTGGATTTAATCTGCAGGACTGATGAGCAGAATTTGTGGCAGTAAACCTGGCCGTCCAGAAGTCAAGTTTCTTCTAGTTTTGTGAAGATGGACTTATTGGACTTGGTTAAATCATAACTGGCTGTTGAGAGCTTGAGATAGTCTAGTCAGTGACATGAGGAAAGACAAGGACATGTATTTTTTAATAGATTTTTTCAGCTCTATTGACGTATATTTGATATGTCTATACTTAGGTATACAAGGTGATTTAATCTATGTATACATTGTGAAATACCACAGTCAAGTTAATTAATACATCCATCACCTCACAGTTACTTCTTTTTTTTGCAGTGAGAATACTTAAGAACTACTCTCTTAGCAAATTTCGAGTATACAATACTCTATTGTATAGTAGTATTCACTAGTCGCCATGCTGAACAGTAGATCCCCAGAACTTGTTCATCTTATAACTGAGAGTTTGTCCCCTTGACCAACATCTCCCCATTACCGCCACCCCACAGCCCCCCACAAAAGATATATTCTGATAACCCAAATAATTCTGGACAGGGTAGCTATGAAAAATTTTAAAAGAGCAACGAAAAGGAACTTGGTATCTCAAATATCAAAACATATATTAAATCTGCAATAATTAAAACAATGTACTGCAGGCATAAGAATCAATGCAACAGAATAAATAGCCCTGAAATACACAGAAAGACACACACACACACACACACACACACACACACAAGTTGATGATCACTTGGAACACAGCAAACCAGTAGGGGAAGAAATGGATTATTCAGCAAACCACATACCAGAATACACTCCAGAGAACTAGAGAATTATGTGGGGTTTAAAAAAATTTTTTTTAAATCTAGGAGAAAAAAATAGGTGACTATTTAACCAATACTGGGATGGGGACGGATTCTGAAATGTAAGAGCAGTGGAAGAAACCACAAGTGAAAGAATTACTTTATTTCACCATGTTTCATTAAAGATATAATAGTTATGAGTGTGAGGAACTAAACCAAGAATACCACAAGTAAATGGAGGGTTTACTAGAAAGGGATCTTGGATTATTCCACAGGGAAGGACAGTGATTGGTCTGGGCCTTCCCGAGGCTAAGACAGAGAAGCTACTCTAGAAGGACCAGGGATCTGAGCACTGGACCCGGGCTCAGTTACACAACCAATGTCCGCTTCTTTCTGGCTAGCTGTTCCACCCTGGACCAGCTATTCCAACCAAGGCCAGCAGGAGGGAGGATCCACTGCCTTCTCTGGACAGGAGCAAGTTCTCTGAGAAGAGAATGTGAATTGGACAGAAAAGGGCTCAGGGGCTTCCCTGGTGGCGCAGTGGTTGAGAATCCGCCTGCCAATGCAGGGGACACGGGTTCGAGCCCTGGTCTGGGAAGATCCCACATGCCGCGGAGCAGCTGGGCCCGTGAGCCACAATTACTGAGCCTGCGTGTCTGGAGCCTGTGCTCCGCGACAGGAGAGGCCGCGATAGTGAGAGGCCCACGCACCGCGATGAAGAGTGGCCCCCACTTGCCACAACTGCAGAAAGCCCTCGCACAGAAACGAAGACCCAACACAGCCATAAATAAATAAATAAATTAATTAATTAAAAAAAAAGAAAAAAGAAAAGGGCTCAGAGCAGGGCAGGGATGATTCACGCCTAATATATGCAAATTTGAAACTCCTTAGAACAAAAAATACAGTAAACGTTTAAAAGATAAATACAACCCAGTAAAAAAAAAAAAAAAAATTGCAACAAATATTACCCCCAAAAAGACTTAATATCTTTAACATAGAAAGGGGTTTTGTCAGATAATAGGGATATCCTGAACAATCCAGTTTTTCAAATGGGCAGAGGACATGAATAGACAGTTTACAAAAAAAAAAAAAAAAGGAGAGGAAAAGAAAATTGTATACATGGAAAAAGAAGATTAACCTTATTAGTAGGAAAAAAAAAAAAGCAGGGGAGCAGATTTAAGAAAACAATAAGATACATTTCTTGGTCTAGGAAATTGACATTTTTTTATGCCTTTTTTTTTTTGGTGTTTTTAAAATCATACTGTCAGTTCTGGCAAGGGTAGAGTGGGCTAGACACTCATATCCTTCCGCTGAGGGTGTAAATTGTTACAGCCTTTCCGGATGAAAATATTTTAAGCCATGAAGATAGGTGCTCATGTTCAGATTGATCAAATAATTCTTAGAAAAAGGCTGTCAAAGATGTGTATAAAGATAGCTATTGTAGCATTATGTGTAATGGTAGAAATCTGGAAATAACCTAAATCCCCAATATTACCTAATGGTTACTTAATAGTTTATCCATATAATGAAATAAATGAAATAGTGTAAGCCATTAAAAATCATTTGTTCAAAGAATGTTATTTACATAATTCCAATTTTGTAGATAAACAGAAGAGAGAAAAAAACAGAAACAAAGAGATGTAAAACTAACAAAGAAAATATTCCAAATTGTTAAGGCACTTGATAGGACAAGTTATTTATTTCCTACAATGAAAATGTTACTTTGGTTATCAGAAAAACAACAGCAATGACGTATTTGATATTTGTATCAAAAGTAAAATAGACGTTTTTATCATTTGGCCTAGAGAAGGGACATACCTGTTCAGGAGAGTTGTTTCCATATATTCCTAGCGTATTAGTTTAAAAGGATTAAATTAGCGAATCCATCTCTAAAGATCTAGGTCCATGCCTGGTACTCATCATAGTACTTAGTAAATGTCCACTGTACATTCAGATCTCAAATCTCTATTCATACATGTGCAGAGAGCCCAAAGCCTGCTGTGTATATCTCCTTGATTGTTCATGCAATGTGGATGTGACGTTTCACAGGTACCAGGATGAAGGAAGATGTATTTTATTATTTTAGGTTAGGAAAGAACAGTTAGCTTTAAAAATAAATCCAAGAGAAATAAACTAATTCCATTTTTTTTTTCTTGAGAATGACTGCTGGATTTCTATTAATAATCCTAGGCTCAGTAGTTATTTCACAGTCTGTCTTTAAATAAATTTTTATTTTAAAAAACTATTGATAGTTTAGAATTCACAAAAGTTACATCCTGCTGTTTATTCTTAAATCAAAACAAGTCAGTGCCCGTTTACTGTTTGCCTAGCTCTGTGCTACACACTCTAAAGGCGCTATCTTATCCTCACAATCCTATGTTTATGGTTTTTACTCCCCTTTTCAGAAATAGAGGTTTCAAAGTGAAGTTAATAAGTGATGGCTTTGAACCTGTCTGCTTAACTGGGCTATCATGCGTCATTCATTCATTCATTTATTCACTCATCCAATGAATAAAAACACATCAATTCAAGGAAGTCTGTGTATAGCAAAGATTTTTAAACTTTATGGTCCACTTCCTTTGTATCATAATTTATAAAATAAAATCTAAGTATAATAAAAATTATGAACAGTCCCTTAATAATTTCTTGTAACTTAAATTGGCCTATAATAGATTGTTTAAATTGTGATGGTTGGAAATGGACACAAAAATGGAAGCTTTTTTATTATTTACTATAAATTCAAAAGTGTGTGTATGTGTGTGTGTCTAAGAACAACCTAAACATTTTTTCTAATTCTGGAGACCTCGACCTCTAGTTAAAGAGTAGTCTTCTCCTCCACCCCCCACTCTCGATGATCCTGTTGTATTTTCTTCTTACTACCTCTCACCACCTGACTTGATATTATCCGTGGGTTTGCTCATTTGCATTGCCCCTTGCTTCACTACAATGAAAGTTCTATTAGAGCACCAGGTTTTTGTCTTTTTTTTTTCCCCGTGCTCCGAGCTACTCGGTTCCATTTATGCAGAATGAATGAATGAATGAATAGATGGATGAATGAATTTCTCTGCCTCTATCTGCTATGTTGGAGAGCGGACTCCCCCCACCCCTGACATTTTGAGGTTTCTAAGCTGTACCAGGGCTTTCCAGGAGATGCCTGATGGGTGACTTTTCCCAACACTACCACGTGGCACCACTGTTCCCCCTGCCCCTCACTCTGCTCTGACTTCCTGTGGGACCCGCTGCTGGAGCCCTAAGCCCAGGAAGCCATCGGTGCCAGGCAAAGCCCCCATGAGCCGCTGCTTCCTGCCACCTACACAGCCCCTCAGGGCCCAGGCGGAGGGACTGATGTCCACAGCCAGAGGCTGCTTCTTTCGTTGCGGAAGAATCCTCACCAAAGTCCACCATTCCGTGGACCTGTGCTGTGAGTCTTCTCTGCTGGTGTGGGAATGAGCACACACACGTTCACACCCACATGCAGAGACACCTGTTACCTTCCTATCCCAAAGTTCTGGACCAGAGCTACCTTGTGCTCCTGAATTCTTCTCAGGTTCTGGTGAAACCTCCCTTTCTATTTTTATCCCTAGGGCAGGGATTGGGACGAAGGGGAGAGATTATTGTGAGGTGGGGTGGGAGGCTTGACTCAATCAGAAGTCCTGAGTGAGGAAAAATTCATCACAGCTCCACTTCCACACTGAGGCATTAGCGAACAAGCCTCCGGCAGGAAGAATAACTTCCGCGCAGGCCACGTGGTACCTCCTGCAGATTGTCACGGTGTGGAACAGCCCGCTGGCCCTCCAGGCCATCTGGATACAGTGGACCCCTGAGATGAACTCACTTTAGCCCCGGCTAGGACGGCTGCTAGAGGGAGATAAAGCTTAGCTGCTTCCTTTCTGCTTCATTTTGGACTGTACTCTAGAAAGATATGTAAGAAATGGTATCCTCATTAGTAATTGCCCACTCCACTCCTTCACTCCCCAACACACACACACACACACACACACACACACACACACACACAGACATTCACAGTGTTCACCATAGTATATATTCTCACGGAGTTTTATTTGGCTTCTTGGACAAATAAACCAAGGCAGGTGAGAGCTGGATAAGCCGTGGGGTAGGTCAGCCACAGTGGTAGGATTTGAGTCTCCCGACCTAAGAGAAGGAACGTGCAGTGCCTGTTGACAGGCATGACCTTGTTCCATGCATGCTTCTTGCAACTTAAAGCATATCCAGAAACCTGTTCTAGCTTCCAGCGCAGAGAGTCACAGAGCCTCTGCTAGTAAAGGAGGCTTTGTTCTAAGAAGGCTGGTGCCTCTCATGGATCTGGGCAGAAGAGAGGGCAAGGGGCTTCTGCCAGATGCTAGGCCAACCCAAAGAAAGGGCATCGGGGGTCTGCCCCCTATTTATTTAAAAAAAATAAGAAAGAAGGAACCTTCCACCATCACCACCACTGTGACCACTGCTCACTATTTTTTCAGGTTTGTGTACCCATATAATGCTTTTAACTGGAAAAGGCTATTATGTTTTATTTTTAAACAATTTAGTATGTTGAAGAAGATGAAGGAAGGGAAAACAGAACCAGCCTTAGAAATCCTGGAATAGTGACAGGGCCCAACAGGACCGGACCTTTCCTATGGAGAAAAACCATACTCCATGCTTTGTAAAAACATGGTCCTTACTATATTAAGGAGGATGGCTATAATATTAGAAAGGAAGAGATGAATGGAAGACTGTCTTGGCTTAGAAAATCCATTTCTATTTTTTGTTCAACTGTGTCACTGTGATAAAAGTGGCCTGAGCATCACAAGATCTTGCTAACCTTTTGTCGCATCTTGCTAACCTTTTGTCATCTCCCCTCCCACTCTGTTCCCGAAAATGTTAGTGTTTTTTTCCTATCAGCCTTTCTCTTGCTTCAAACAGTAGTTTCTCCTCATAGAAAAACATGACATCAGTTTATGAATTATCACTGATTTTTTTTTTTTTTTTTTTGCATGTACGTGAGCTGCCCTCTGTTCCCATCTTTGCACTATCCAATTGGAACTCTTAACCAAATGCCTTGGCCTGCTGACTCTCAAGTATATCAGTTTGGGGGTCATGAATTGATCCATTGTTGTTCTTATAGTATTGAGTTAGCCTAAGAAGCCCCATTTGCAACATCATTCCCGTGCAGTTTTAATCTCCACTTAGGAAGTATTTAGATTAATTCTGGTGCTCATTGATTATATGTTAGTTTGGATTATTTTTAAGTAATTTTGTTTTAACTTTGAAAAACCACCACCAGTAGCTTGGCAGTACTACCACAGAATGTTCTGAGTGAGGAGCTTTGTTTTCAACAACCCCACTGTGATTTGGATACAGCCATTTGCTCATGAAGTGGGGAATTGCAGTGGAACTTCACCAACGGGCAGTTGTCCTAAAAGGACATCGGGATAAGCCCCTGTTTGTTAAATGAATTCAGGCGTAGGTCTATATACAAAATCTAACACATGTCCTGCTTTACCCGCTTGGTTTTCGGAATGCTAAGAGCTAAAGGCCTCTGGCTGCAGTGCCCAGGTCCAGCTTTCTTAGGGCCAGGCCGTTCCAGCCCATTTCCTGTCTCCTCTTCCTTCCCTTCTCACTAATTCATTAGCAGTCATTAAAGTGGAAGCTTAGCTTACAGTTTTCACCTTAGCTTTCTGTTTTCCTCTTCAGCTACCACTTCACATCTTCCCCAACACTCACCAATAAGAAGCTTTCAGCACGTGTGTCACAGAATATACAATCTTTAACGTTCATCAATAAATGATTCCTGTGGCCCTGATTTGTGTGAATAATGACTGCTAATTTCACTCAGGCTCACCGAACATTTGATCTTGGCAAGGTGACAAGTTGTAGATTATTTCTTTTATTTCCTGGGGTAGTCACTAGGATTTTTTTTTTAACATCCATTTTCTATGCCAGGAATTCCAAAGTCAAAATATACGTAAACCATTAGGTTGTAAACAAAAGCATCTAGCTGGAAGACAGTCTGAGGTCAAGTGTAACCATCCACTGCAGTACAGGGACCTCTCTCCAGTACCCCCAACACAGGGTCCTTTGGTGGCCAACTGCCACCCCTGTGAGGGGAGAAAACTCCCAGTCACCAGGCTGTGCACTCTGGTTGTTGGGTTGTCAGGTGCTTTGTGTGAGCTGAGGCCAGGATCTTAAGCTCTCTGTTTCTTCATATGAAATGGTGACTGTAATAAGAGCAGTTATTTCCCCCTAGAATTGTTGAGTGTGTTAAATCAATTAACACACATAAAACCTGTGGACAGTGCCTGGCAAGAGCTCAGTGCACGATCACTGCTCGTGGGTAATGCTGCCTCTGTAGGGGGAACCCTGGAGTAGCAGAGAGAGGAGGGATGAGAGTCGGTCTGACCCGTTAGAGCTCAGACTCGGCCAGTACCTAGCTCTGTGAACATGCTTAATTATTTTCTGAGCTTGGATTTCCTTCTGTGTAACATGTGGATAAGGAGTCCCTGGTATGTACTTGATGTAGCAGGCAGTCAGTCAAATGCCAAGTGCTTTAAAGGGTTAGCGAGAATTCATGTAAGTTGCCCGATAGAGGGTAGACATGTATTAAACAATCATGATTCGTCACATTTCCTGCTTAGTTGAAGAGGCCAAAAAAGAAGGTTCTGTTTGCTTTGCCTTAGGAGACAGTATAGCACTGTGCTTGTCACATTAGTGCCTAATAGATATTGGAGTATTTTGCTCAAAGGAGTGAATAAAGGAGAATAAAGATGAAATTGAAGAGTAATTCAGGTTTGGAGCTTCTAAGAACCGAAGAAAGGACGTGAAAGATTTTTGCAAACCTAGAAATGAAAAACCTGTTACATTAACCTGTTAGAATGTATAAGATTCTCTGATGTGTATAAGCTCAGAGTTTCTAGTAATATTTCTCTTCAATGATAGCAAAACTACACTGGTTCATGCGAGCCAAAAGAAAAGGCAGATTAGTATACTTTTAAGGAAGTTCAGGCTTTTTCCTTTCAAGTATTATAGTAACCCCCCTTTCTGGAGAATCCAGCTGAAAGAGTCTTTGTTAGGTGTCTTTTCTGCAGGTAAAGGAGATCCTAGCTGGTGCAACCAACCTCTTGCCCACCATCAACTCCAGACACCCCAGACCAACGAGTCATGACCTCCAGAATCCTCCAGAATCCTCAGGTATCCGCTGTGATACCTGGTTCACCACCTCTAAAAGGAGCCAGTCCCTGGCAAAGATGCCCCCATGACATTAATTCTTCTCTTTACCTTGAATGATCTGTTGATTGTAGGTTAAAGAGATGGTGACTAAGGGCAGCTTTTACATTGCCTGTTTTAATGAATAAACGGGAATTATTTTTAATTAGTGCTTCAGTTGTCTATGTAAACGATGCCCTCTGATGTGCTTAAGGGCCTTTTGAAAACCGTTTATTTCCTTAATTTTGTTAAGCATTGCTTGTTTGCAATGCTATTTGTGTTCTTTATGAGAAATCTTTTTTTTTTAAATTAATTAATTTATTTATTTATTTATTTTTGGCTCTGTTGGGTCTTCGTTTCTGTGCGAGGGCTTTCTCCAGTTGCGGCGAGCGGGGGCCACTCTTCATCGCGGTGCGCGGGCCTCTTACTGTCGCGGCCTCTCCCGTTGCGGAGCACAAGCTCCAGACGCGCAGGCTCAGTAGTTGTGGCTCACGGGCTTAGTTGCTCCGTGGCATGTGGGATCTTCCCAGACCAGGGCTCGAACCCGTGTCCCCTGCATTGGCAGGCAGATTCTTAACCACTGCGCCACCAGGGAAGCCCGAGAAATCTTTTAAGTAGAGATCATTTCCAGCCTTTGTGGACTAATCCAATTTTAGTGGAGATCATCTTGACAAGAACATTTACCATGTTTAGAATACCTTTCAGGGCAGTGGGTTTGCCTAGTCCAAGGGGAGTCTACCAGTGCAGAACAAGAAGGCACTTTCATGTAATTCAGAGCTGGCTCCATCTCCCAACCCTCTGCTCTCCTCAAAGACACATGAATGCGCCCCCCCAGTTTCCATGGCTACAGGGGTAGGGAGTGCAGATCCCCGGTAAACCTTGCCAAACCACCTTGAGCAGGGCTCTAGGCCCTTGGCCTGATAAAATCAGGCAGATGTTACCCAGGTGACAGCATACATTCAATGACAAGATGAAGCCACAGTTTGGCATTTGGGGATGAATAGATATGAGTTAGTTATAGGACATAATCAGATCACTTGTCTTAGCCCCAATATCATATTCAAAATGTTTTCTCTCCTAAATTCTGGAAATTGCTCCCTGAGAAGTAACTTTTGGTTCCAAAAGTCCGATGTTGCCTATTAATAGATATATTTTTAGAATGTTTTTAAATATGACACTTCGGGTATTTCCCCCAGTTTCTTTTTTTAAAAAATCACCCTAGAATCAGTTTTCACCCACTAAAAGCCTTTTTGAGTTTTCTTTTTTTAGTCTATATTCCAGAATAGTAGCTTCAGAGTTGCCAACTGAAAAAGGACCTGTGTGTTGTGTATGCTGCTGGAAGCTATTTCCAAACACAAACTAAATAGTTTTAAAATACTAGTACATGGAGTATCTCATGGGGTTTTGTGTCTAGCAGGAAAAACCACTTGGCCTCAGTGCTCTAAAATCTGTCAAGTCTTCTGATCAGGAGCAGTAATTATCTTGAGAACCGAAAGGAAAAAAAATTACATTTGTCTTAGTAATTTCCAAGAAGGTAAATAAATGGTCCTTTTAGCAAAATGGTGTTAGGCTGTTCACTGCCAACTTTAAACTGCAGTGATAGAGTAATAGCTCTCCCTGCACTGTAGGAATGCTCCCATCAACTTGGATAAACTCCATAGGAACTAGCCCACATTTCTGTCCATACAATTTGTCCATCAGCAAGTGTTCATTGGGCTCCTTTTGCCTAGCACTGCTCTAGCAGCTGCATAAAATATCAGAACAATTCATTTACTCCATAAGGGAGAGTGATGTGCTGGAGTTAATAGATAATTGTTATTCATTCAAAAAAATTTAAACATCCACTACTAAAATTATTTTGTGTAGAACTAGGCACAAGTCTAGAATAAATAATGTTTTAGACCACAATTGAAAGTTCAGAGAAGGATATCTATTTATACAAATGCTTAATTCCTAATTGTGTGGCCTTTGGGGGTGGTTCTGCATGCTCTTTGGCCTTTTATGTGTTTAACTACATCACATTTTCTATTTTAGACTGAGCTCATGTAGCCAAAATTGTATCAGTTCAGCACAAGCACTGCTGTGCTTGCTAACCTTCCTAATCCTGTGTATTTCCTGCATTATGATTTAGTTAACAAGTATTTAGCTAATTTAGCTTAATTGTGGAGCAAGGTAGTTAGAACTAAGATTTCCTGATTGCTAGTGTTTTGGTTCCACTAATTTGATCTTGTGCTTCCTTTAGCTCACAGATTCCATTAACTACCCCAAGACAAAAGTCTTTACACCGTCGGTAATGCTCTAGAGACATTTCCACCTTCTTTAGGTTTAACACCTACATCTCATTATCTTTTAACTGAGTTCTTGGACATACAAGTGGAAAAGAAAATAATGGGTGATTAATGCTTCTGCCATGAATAAGAGCTAACTGTACATATAAAGAATATAACTTATTTTAAAATTTCTTCTGCAGTGAAATACTGTGTTGGTTAACAGTTACCAGGCTGAGGTTAAACAGACTTTAATTAAAAACTACAAGCCCATAGCACTACTGCATGCAAATCTAAGAACACCAAATGGACGCAAACCCTAAACTTGTTCAGCAGCAGCCCCTAGCATATATCATTTCAGGCTGTCAGTCTAGGAAGCAAATTGTACTTCTCATGTCCTATCTAAAAAGTGTATGTTTTTTATACGTGTCTAGTTATAGTGGCGCATTCTTCACATTATTCCTGAATTGAATGTCTGAAGGTAACTGTAAACAGAGGATAGTGTAATCTAGTAGAATAATTTCTTGTGCAAATATTTTCAAAGTGGTTTTACTTTAACTGTGGCTGTCTTCTATTCATTGTCTCTGCTTTGGTTGGCTGATTTAAAGAGATTTTTGTTTTCTTTTGGAGTCAGTCATCTAGGAAAGAGGAAAAGCATAGCTGGGGGAGGTTCCTAAAGCAGATCGTGGAAATCCACAAGGTAGATGCAGTATGTTTAACTGCCTTTGGTAAGTGTTAAGAACACAGCCCCTGGAGCCAGACTCTCTGAGTTTTGTGGTCTTGGGCAGGCTCCTTAACCGCTCCATGACTTAGTTTCCTCCTCTGTGAAGTGGGTTAATAGTAATAGTACCTGTCTCAGGGAGCTGCCACAGTTAATACAAACACTTTAGAAACCTAGCTCCTAATGAGTGCTCAGTGATGATCGACAGTCGTTGTTATCATTATTTCACCATGAATGTTTGGATGTGGTCATGATCTACAGTTTGAGCCCTGACATCAGAAAGACCTGAATTCAAACCCTCTGAGAGACCTTGGGCAAGTTGCTGAAACTCAGTTCATCACCTCTAAATGGGCATAATAATAACAACTACTTCATAGAGTTGTCGAATTAGACAATGTATGCAAGGTGCCTAGATTAGACTAGGTAGGACAGGTGGATCATAGCTGTTACCCTTTATTTCCTTCTGAAACACTGATAAAGCAACAGTTAAAGAACTCTACAGAATAGCAATAATCCTCTATGACTAAGAACAGGAAAGAATATCAACATTCTATAAGCTGGAAAGCAGAGAGAGTGGAAACTAACTTAGCAAACCCAAGAAAGCCAGTTACACTGTAGAATGAGCAAAAGGCTGAGGAATTGCTAGCAGAGATATCTCTGGAAATGGAGGGGAAAGTGGGGCTGAAAACAAGAGGACTCATTGAAAGTCAGTGTAAAAAGCAGACTCCCAGGTCCCCTTCTACATTCCTTCCAGCCGGGCTCTATTGAGGGCTAGGATGCCAAAATGCAATCAGGGCTTTTAAGTGAAAGTCTGCCTTCTGAATGCCAAGGTCCTTGGTTGTCTTCCCGTATCTGGCTCCCAGAGTGCTGGCAAGGAGGTTGAGACTCTCCAAGATGAGATGAGATGCGCCTTCTCTGGGATCCCTACCAGCCCAAGTACATAGATCCAAGTACGCTGCCCTTGGAGGTTATTGAGCTAAAAAGCCCTGTCGTATCCCTGAAGCCCACAGTCCACATGCCCAGCCTGTGTGCACGGGGCTTCCAGTCGGCTGACTAGCGTCCCACGCTTCACTGGGACAGAGAGTCAGGGATCCCAGACCACAGTCCCCCGAGGGTGCATCGTAGCGGGGTGTACATGAGGCAGATCATTTGCTTGTGCCATTCAGGCCTCTTAGGTATGTTTGTTTAGGTTTTAGGATCCGTTCATTGCTTCAATCCTAGCATGTTCCAAGCGTACCCCTGGATTTGTCCTCAGGTATACCTCATACCTAGCTGGCACTCAGTGAATGTCAGCTGGCATCGTTACTCATTCAGCCATCACAGGACAGAGCAAGTCACCTTCCACTTGTTTCACCTACTTCCAGAATTAGAAGATGTGATTTGAACATTCAGCTGCTTTTATAACTCTGCCACTTGTGGAAGTTCCGCAGCAGAGAGGAAGAAACCCTGGATTAAAGGACAGGTTTTTAATTCTGCCACTAATAGTATGACCTTCGCGAAATCCTCTGATCTCTCTAGACCATGGTTACCACCAATGTAAAGGGGACAGATTAGACCATCTTTAGACGTGGCTTCCTTGCTCCCAAATACCCCACAATATCAGGACAAAAAGTGTTTCAGAACAAGTCTTTGAGGCTGACCTGGTTACTTTTCAGAAGTGTACGTGCATACTACTATAATTATAAAAAAATGTATCTGTAGTAATAAATAACTTTAAATCATGCAGATAAAAAATAGTAAAAACTGATCCAATATCTACCATGTTCCAGATGCTTGCATTATCATATTTAATCTCATTTCATGGGATACTAGTGCTTTATGAAAGACATTCTGTTACCCCATTTTGCAGAGAAAGTAACTGAGGCTCTAAGATTTTTTTTTTTTTTTAACATTTTGCCTACCTCCTGCTTTCATTTCATACCAAAGTGGATTATCACAGACATTGCAGTTAAGGGGGGAAGGTGTATATCTGCTAGCATCTATGCGTGTACATACATGTGCAGGTAAATGCTTGGGGTTGCTGTGTGCCAGGTGGTTGACGTTCATCATCTTGTTTTTACTTTTGGGTTTATTTATTTATTTATTTATTTATGGCTGTGTTGGGTCTTGGTTTCTGTGCGAGGGCTTTCTCCAGTTGCGGCAAGCGGGGGCCACTCTTCATCGCGGTGCGCGGACTTCTCACTATCACGGCCTCTCTTGTTGCGGAGCACAGGCTCCAGACGCGCAGGCTCAGTAGTTGTGGCTCACGGGCCCAGTTGCTCCGCGGCATGTGGGATCTTCCCAGACCAGGGCTCGAACCCGTGTCCCCTGCATTGGCAGGCAGATTCTCAACCACTGCGCCACCAGGGAAGCCCCTCTAAGAATTTTTACGTACAAAATTTACAGACAGTACGTGGCACAGTCTGGATTTTGAAGATCTGGCCACATCTAGAGGCCCAGTTCTCCAAACCTCACCATGCACCTCTTTTCTGAACTCTGTTTGGTGCTTCCCCAGTAAGATCATTACACTCATTCTAGTTCCTTCTCAACTGCTGTCAGTTTTTAATCTGGCTTTATTGCCTTTCCCTGGAAAGTTATATGTTTCCCCCTAAAGTTGATTGGCATTGGAGTCATAAACAAACCGAGACCTACAGGCCTTTCACAAAGTTAGTTTGGTCTGAGTTCTCAAAGTCCAAGGGCATTTAAAATGTTCTGCCTGTGTGTGGGACTTCCCTGGTGGTACAGTGGTTAAGACTCCTCACTTCCACTGCAGGGGGCGCAGATTCGATCCCTTGTCGGGGAACTGAGATCCCCCAATCTGCCCTGTGTGGCCAAAAAAAAAAAAATGTTCTGCATGTGTGAAATAACACAATGTTAAAATTTCTGCATAGCTGAACTTCTATAGGATGTGTAGTTTTTCCCAGTGTGGCCAAACTTGCAGATCATTGTTCTTCAGTGGATTATGTGACATACCAATTGCCCTTTGAGATTGCAGAGTATATAGACGTACAAGGAAATATTTTAACAGATCTTTGTACATAAATCTGTTTTCTGTTTAATGTTGATTTTAAAGTGTATAAAAATAAGGAGAGAACATAAAATAGATTTGATGAAGCAAACAGGAAAATCTTTTAAAGAAGTTTGGGGGTGGCTGGAGGTGAGAACTCCCTCCAAACTTGGCTGTGCAATTTTTTCAATTGGGTAAAAGATACTTAAAGTTTGCTATTTTAAGCATTTTTAAGTGGACAGTTCAGTGGCATTAAATACACTCATATTTTTGTGCAACCATCACCATCATCTATTTCCAGAACTTTTTTCATCTCGCAAAACCGAAACTCTGTACCCGTTAAACACTTAACTCCCCATTCTCCCCTCCCCCTAGCCCCTGGCAACAACCCTATGCTTTCTGTCTCCATGAATTTGACTACTCTAGTTTGCTGTGCATTTTTGTAGAAGGTCTTACATGCCATGATCAGTATTATAATTAAGAGAGTAACAGCTGACGTGTATTACTGTTGTTACCCAAAAGGTTTATGGTGAAAATATTTCAAAGGTATTTAGAGTGAAATGACGTATGTTAAGCTCTCAGTGAGAAGGATCTCACTGCCATCAGTGCAGGAAGAGGTTGTATGCTGTGGAGAGGGCCATGGCATTGTCCTAGGAAAGCCAAGAATTTAGGTCCTCTTAACCCAATTTTTAAAAAGCAGCATGATGACACTCCAGTCTGGTCCATCTAAAACATTCCCCTGGATTGTGGTTTCCTCTTGACCACATATAAAGTGTATTTATTTCAGGGGGAAAAATACACACACACACACACACACACATGCATACACACACACAGTGCTGGTAAACCAGGTCTCTGGGTGAAAAAAGTCCTGATTTATACCATTTGTGAATTTCCATAGTGTAAATACTCCCACAAAGGCTGATTTCAAACCACCAGCAGTTCACTCACAGAATTCCTGAATATTTAACAGTTGGCACTCCCCAGTAAGAGCCAGCTCCAGCATACCACTGGATATGTGTATTATTTGGCCAGCATAAATAACCATTTTTAAAAATTTAAATTTGAATGCCTTTGGACAGGCACTCACTGATGACTGTTGTTACCAGTTGTACCTGCTCCCTTTATTCCCTCTTGTTTACTCAGGGCCTCCATCCCTTCTTGTTACTTGCCTGGCCTTGACTTGCTTTGGTCTGGGAGGTGCAGATGCTGTTTTCTCAGTCACGGCCGTGGGAGGATTGCCAGGGTTCTTGCCTGTGTCTTTAAAATTGTATGTGCCTTCCAGGCCTGTGTCTCATCTTTAGGTATTAGAACATAAAGGGGAAGTTTGAGATTGTGTGAGCTACTCTTACTCCCACCCTCTTTAATTCATATAGATTTGGCTTTTTTAAGGATGTGAAATAATTATTGAAAAATGTCTATGCAGTGTTCTTATCCCCTTTCAGCCAATAACACTCTGACCTTGGGCAACTTATAAAATATCTGTTCACATTTGAGATTTTATGTCAGTATCCCATAAAGTCTTTAATGCAGGAAACCTTGGATTTTGGTAAAAGATATCCTTTAAATCTCCTTCACGTGGTGTTTCCACAGTGCTGTGGTATATGCCAGGATACAAACAGGGTTGTTTGTTTTGTTCTTTAAATTATCCTTCAGAAAAGTGATGCCACCTTGTATTTGAGTCACGTGGTACAGGGCTTTCTTGTTGTTTTAAACACGAAGTTTGAGAGAGACATATTAGCCTAAAGCACTTGACTTTATTAGTTAGGGATCACTTTAGATGCTTTTAGAGATCTTCTGACAGAATCAGTTTTGCTTCTAAGTGAGGAAAAAATCACTGTGTCATTGTAAACAACCTTTTAACAGTTATTTTGAAAGAACCATGCAATAAGTGGTGAACAATGTGGAGGTCACCACTCCTAAATGTTTATTTATGGCTTGGAATTAAATTTCCAAGGCCACAGCATACAAAAATTCAAAATGCATTTTATTTCAAACAAATTAGAAGAGAAGATGGAAACATTAGAAGACTCAAAAAGTTAGTGACTCTGATTGTGAAAGCACTGATGTCTGATGCACCTGAAAAGTTTAAATTAATTCCTGAGATATTAGTGTGAAAAAAGTAGTATTTCTAAATTAATATGATTTTTTACACAGTATGTGATTTTACATATTATGTGTAGCCGAATTAATAAATTATATATTACAGTTAGTCACCTGAAGGTTCCAACCACATACCTAAAAGATTATAAATTTAAGCTTCCAAGACACATTTCTGAGGATATTTTATTTGGAAAAACGGGGATCACCTTGTATTTAGGCCTGTGTTGTTCATTAAAGCTCTTAAACATGTATTTTAACATATTTTTCTCCCGTTGCCAGTTACCTTTTTTTCCCTAATACTCAGATAGGAAAAGATTTTCACCTAAATAAGAGGCAAAGAATGAGGGAACAAGCAAACTGGCTCTTAAGACTTATTTGTGGGACTTCCCTGGTAGTCCAGGGGTTAAGACTCTGCGCTTCCACTGCAAGGGGCGCGAGTTCGATCCCTGGTTGGGGAACTAAGATCCCGCATGCGGCGCGGCCAAAAAAAAAAAAAGAAAAAAAAAATTTTTTTTTTTTTAAAGACTTATTTGCCTAGGAGGATCTAGAGAGTAAGAAGAATGTAGAAAATAGATCGAACACTCAGAAACCATTTTACATAAGGTAGACTTAGTAAACTGAGGCTTATTGCACCATTAATAAACCCTAATTTGAAAGCCTCCTAATTAAAGAACCTCAGAGAGATAAGAAATGACAGCAGCTGGGGACATAGGTCACTTCTTCTTACCTTGTCTCCCCAGCTTGGTGGCAGGCTGCCAAAGGGGACCCAGTCGCATCATGGTCCCACATCAATAGCAAGTGCTCAGCTCTGATGTCTGATGGGAATGGACGCCCAAGTTGAGGGCAAATGTGGAGAAAGATCAAAATGAGAGCTTCTCTAGAAGGCTTCCAAAAGACTGAGAAGATAAGCAAATAAAGACAGTCATGGTCAAACACACTCCTTTAAAGCATCTCAGGATCAATTCTATTTGTGACATTTAGAATGAAGATATTTCTAGCGGCACGTTTCTCCAAAAGGAGAGAAAAAAAAAAGGATGTGCTTATTACTCTTTATTGCCCTAAGTACCATATTTCAGTTTTAAAGAGCTTTTTCAATCCAGATGCTAGCTGCAACCAATCATTCTTTTCCTAGCTCTGGGCTAAAAGTACGTCAATAATGGAACAACACCAGCTTTGATTATTGACAGTCAAGTCTGTGTCTAAAAATCTAGTGACTGTGTCCACATTGTAAAATAATCGTACCATGGCAGAACTAATGCTTGTAGTAGCAAGACAGCCTGGAGGTACTATTGAAACAACGACTTCCCCTCATTTCCTCTGACTTCTGGTGGGAAGAGGTTACAGAAGGGTAAAGGAGAGAGTGTACGGGCTGGGAGCTAAATTTAGAATTAGCCAGGATTCATCATAGAAGTAAAGGAAAAGATGATAAATGAAAAAAAGAAATCAGTTCTTTTCCACCAATCAGAAACTTAAAACACCTGTGTGTGAAAACATAAAAAGATTTTTTTTAAGCATACTTTAAAAAAATCATAATACATGCAACAGAGAATTTCTATATTTTATAAATATGTATAGTAATAGAAAAGGAATTCATACAAAGAGTTCATAGGCAAAAGAGTAAAAGATATTGTGGTCTCAATTGCTTCTCTTCCCCCAGCAAGCCCCCTGACTCCTGCTAAGAGACCCCACCCCGCTTTCCTAGTGGTCGGCACCTGATGAAAGGCAGGCTCAGCAGTGTTTCCTTGGGATCCTTGTAACTGGAGCTAACAGGGGTCCCTCTTGCCTGTTGGGTCACAGAGTTGGAAGGATTGAATCTGGGGTTGCCATAGGGTCTTTCTTTTTTTTAATTTTTATTGGAGTATAGTTGATTTACAATGCTGTGTTAGTTTCTGCCGTACAGCAAAGTGAATCAGGTATACATATACATATATCTACTCTTTTTTAGATTCTTTTCTCATATAGGTCATTACAGAGTGCCATAGGGTCTTGAAAAATGAAACCAAGGTGATAAGCAAAGATGAGAGCCAGGGAGAGAGGGAGCATTGCTTGACCACCTAGATCCCTTTCGGTCTGAGGTCAGATTCACTCCTGTGAAGTAAGCCAGTAAATTCTGGGCCTTCAGACAGGTGTTCTGTCCGTCTGTAGTGCTTCTCTGCCATCCCTCTGACACAGATGTGACCCCGCTCTCACCTGCCTTGCTCCTGCATGAATGTCTGTTAGGATCCACATGGATAGACTATGTGTAATAAGTAAAGGATTTATCTAAAAAATAATTGCATTCTAATATATACCCATTCAGAAAGACAGCATTGTCTCCTAATTTATTCTGATTCTTTAGGACATCTAGGAACAGGCCCTCAAGCTTCAGTTTCATTCCCTTCTAGAAAAATGCACCACTGCCCAGACCATTTCTGCGTTAACAGACGTGTCAGCTTTCCGTTGCTTGCCCAAAAAGATACCTTTACTTGAAATGTCAACCCACCCATTATGCATTTGTAGCAAGAAAGTAAAAGCACTTGTTTATATCCATATTTCACCCTTTTAATCAGTAACCCTAAACCTCCTTTATTTCCCATTTAGTCACCACCATTTCCTACTGTCAGCTAAGCCAAAAATCTGGCTGTTATCTTTCACTATACTTTTCCTCTTCCGTCTCCTGTATACACTCAATTAACCTCAAGTCTTTTCTATTCTTTTTTTTTTTTATTGCATTTTTTATTTATTTATTTTTAAAGTTTTTTATATTTATTTTTGGCTGTGTTGGGTCTTTGTTTATATGCGAGGGCTTTCTCTAGTTGAGGCAAGTGGGGGCCACTCTTCATCGTGGTGCGTGGGCCTCTCACTATCGTGGCGTCTCTTGTTGCGGAGCACAGGCTCCAGACGTGCAGGCTCAGTAACTGTGGCTCACGGGCCTAGTTGCTCCGCGGCATGTGGGATCTTCCCAGACAAGGGCTCGAACCCATGTACCCTGCATTGGCAGGCAGATTCTCAACCACTGCGCCACCAGGGAAGCCCTTTTCTATTCTTATATTATCATTTTGCATTTGGAGTTTTTTCTCAGATATTTGCAGTTGCTTCCTGAGGGCAGGGATCTCATCGGTCTTCTCTTGTTGTTACCCTCAAAGCCTAGCAAGGTGCCTAGTACATAGTGGACACTCAGTAATTTTCTTGATAACTCTCACGTCTGTTCCCTTGTCTCTAATTCCCAGAGTAATTAGCCATCTTATCAATACAAGCTAGCATTTGGTATGCACTTCCTGTACAACAGGCAACCCAGTGAAGTAGGTACAACTTTTATCCCCATTTCATAAGTGAGGAAACTGAAGCACAGAGGTTACATAATCTGCTCAAGGTGACATGAGTAGAAAGTGAAGAGGAAGACTGACTGCAGAACCCATACTCTTGTTATCTGCTATGCTGTCTCCTCTTGTCTTGCTAGCTTCTCAGAGAATCTCTTCTGACTTACAGGGACAGCTTCCTGACAAGCTCTCTGATCCCATCTTTTTTTCAAGTGGAGTATAGTTGATTTACAGTATTATATTAGTTTCAGGTGTATGACATAGTGATTCAATATTTTTATAGATTATACTCCATGTCAAGCTATTATAAAATATCGGCTATATTCCCTGTGCTGTACATTATACCCTTGTATCTTATTTTATACCTAGTAGTTTGTACCTCTTAATCCCCTTCCCCTATTTTCCCCCTCCCCCCCGAGCCTTCTCTGATTCCATCTTTAAAACGCAATTCTGACATGACAGAAGCTTCATAAACTCCTGCAGTAGTTCTACCTTATGTCAAAGGAAAATCTAAATGCCCAACGTGAACCATTCATGGGCCAGCCCCTGCCCACCTCACCACCTTGTCTTTCACACAGCCTCCTGGCACCCCATGCTCTCTGTGGCTCTACCGGACTCCATACAACTATGCATGCCTGGTTCTCTTCTCTCCCTGCCAGGTATACATTCTTCAAGACCCAATCCTGCCTCTCCGTCTCCAGGAAGCTTCCCTGATCTCCTCCTCTGGGTTGTGTCATTGCAAGTGCTTCCACCACACATACTTGTATCTTCTTTTTAACTTCTATTTTTTTTTAAATGTATGTTGACTTTGTTTTTAGTAGGTGAAGATCATACCTTTGATTCCCTAGTACAGCCTGGCACATAAGTACCATTAAATAGTGATTTCGTGAAGAATGGGCCATTGGGTTTCTCTACTATAGTTTTCTACTAGTATTTTTTAATACATGTTTCTGTCCCTGTTTGACTTTTCATTGTGAGTCATGAACCTGGGTTTTGATATTTGATTTGCATATGGGATGGGTATGAATCTTTGGGGCCACGGGGGACAGTGGTAGGCTGCTTAATACCTCCCCACAAAGATGTCTACATCCTAATCCATGGAACCTGTAAATATATTACCTTCATGGGAAAAGAGATTAAATTAAGGATCTTGACCTGGAAAAATTATTTTGAATTATTTGAGTAGGCCCAATATAATCACAAGGATCCTTATAAGAGTAAGGCAGGAGTGTCAGAGTTAGAAAAAGAAGGTGTAAGAAGCAGAGGTCATAGAGGAGAGACGATGCTTCACTGCTGCTTTGAAGACGGAGGAAGGGACCATGAGCCAAGGAATGTAGGTGAAGTCTAGAAGCTGGAAAAGGAAAGGAAACAGGTTGTTTCCTAGAGCCTCAGAAGGAAGGCAGCTCTGTGAACTGTTTTTAGACTCTTGCCCTCCAGAAGTGTAAGATCATAAATTTGTGCTCTTTTAAGCCACTAAATTTGTGTTCATTTTCTACAGCAGCAATAGGAAATTAATACACCAGATTTTCTGGACGCTGACATATTTGGAATGAAAGAGAGTTGTGGGTATGTCCAGCTAGATCAGGAAGGCTGGAGTCTGATTTTTGGCTGGCTTAGCACAGTGAATGCAAGAAAAAAGATCATGCCCTTAGGAAAAACTGGATCATTTAAGTTTTTGTTTTTTGCTTTGACATTTACAGTTTCTCAACTTAGGAAAACCTGTAAGATTTTGGTTTACCACAGGAAAAGTTTAGCAATTCTGAACAAATGATGGCTTTTTATTTGTTAAAATATTAAAGGCATGATGGATGATACAGTTCTTTGTTCTAATATTTTGTTAACTTTGATTTTGATTCTTCTGCCTGTGTTTTTACCTACCAGAAAAATCTAACATAAAGCATGTTTATTATGGGCTAGTCAGCTCTTAAATGCAATCTTTTAGGGACCATAATCCATTGATAGTTGGATTCTTAAAATCTTTGGTCTTCTTATTATGGATCACAATGATTATGATTCACATTCCTATGTGTTTTGTTTGATTTGATGGTTGGAGAGGAGAAGTGAAAAATGGAAAAATCAAGAGGTGTGTAGGTGTGGGTGTCGGTGCAGTTTTCTGAGTGGGGAATAAACCACAGATTTTTGTCTCTATTCTGTCTTACTGTGTCCAGGTGGCATTTAACATAATTTATTAATGTCAGCTAACCAACTAGTTTCAGCTTTGTTTTGAAATCTAAACTCTACGTGGCATTTTGGCCCAATTTAAACTTTCAATAATTAAGTGTTTTCCATGTTCAGTACAAATAAGATACTTGATGGATTTACACATGAGACTGTTCAGAAAGGAAGATCACAATGGTTAATGTTAAGTAGTTCTTGATTAAGAAAATATACTTTTTTTAAAAATTAGCATTATGGTCATCTTTAGGGCTATTTGTAAATATTCCAGTTCGGCTCCTTCTAAGCATGTAGTAGGATTGTACTTTTCCAGTCTCTTGACTAGTGTGGTCCTGTGACATGCTTTGGCTGAGTAAATATGAGCACTTAACCTTGCTCAACTCTATCCTCCCCTCCCCTGCCATGGTGATTATGAGAGCACATGTAGACATGTGGCCTCCAATGGCCTGAGTCCCTGAGTGATTAGGATGAGCAGAGCTCTCCTGCCAGCCTGTACTGGACATGTAGCAGGTGTAAGACATAAACTTGTATATTATTAAACTACTGATATCAGGGGTTGTTTTTTACTGCAGCATAACCAACCCTGTCCTAACTTTTTGGCACCTTGGCCAAAAATTGAATATAGTTCTTCCAAATTAGAAAAACCTGGAGATACATCATCTTGTTGAAAACATCCTTAACTTATAATTCTCAGTGTGATTTATAACATTATAGCTTGTTTCTTTTATTTTTTTTCACAAGTCACACACACACACTGTATTTTATTTTCACAAGAGATAAATAGACTGACACCAAGCATTGTAAATGGATGACCACAACAAAAGCAACAATGATTGCAATTACCAAACACGAAACACACTCATACTACGTCATAATATTGATATTCAGTCCAGTAATCCTCCACTGTAACAGCTCCTTTACTTTGCAGTGAAAACTGATTTGTATATTTTTTGCCTCTGAGTCCTTGTGGGATTTTTTTTTTATTCAAACAGAAAGTCACAAATATTATAATCACCCTCATCAGTTCACTCAGTTCCGTGTAATTATTTTTTTCATCTTGATCTTTCGTTAGCACTTTTATGAATTCATCAGTTTTCCATTAGAGTTCTGAAAATGCTTATCCATTCAGTTCAGCAGTATAGTCAGTTACCAGAAACCTGTACTTGTCAGAGTCTTTTCCATGAATTCCTTGAAGATGAAACCCTTATAGGAACATATTTGCAAAAGCATCAGAGTACACCCACAACTGTCTGTAAATGACAAAAGACTTAAAAATGACCACGGTTAAAGATTTGATGAAAGTTCATAACAATGCAATTGACAAGGAAATTTAGTTATTTCTGAGATATACATTTTAAAGTAATAACTAGAATTATGACTTATAACATTATACCAGAACATATAAGATTTTTAGAAATTTCATGTAATGTCTGAAACATTTATATTAACATATTTCCATACAAATAACCCAAAGAAAGTTTAGTATTAGTTGTTTTTTTTGTTTGTTTTTTTATACTGCAGGTTCTTATTAGTCATCAATTTTATACACATCAGTGTATACATGTCAATCCCAATCGCCCAATTCAGCACACCACCATCCCCACCCCACCACGGTTTTACCCCCGTGGTGTCCATACGTTTGTTCTCTACATCTGTGTCTCAACTTCTGCCCTGCAAACCGGTTCATCTGTACCATTTTTCTAGGTTCCACATACATGTGTTAATATACAATATTTGTTTCTCTCTTTCTGACTTACTTCACTCTGTATGACAGTCTCTACATCCATCCATGTCTCAACAAATGACTCAGTTTCATTCCTTTTTATGGCTGAGTAATATTCCATTGTATATATGTACCACAACTTCTTTATCCATTCGTCTGTCGATGGGCATTTAGGTTGCTTCCATGACCTGGCTATTGTAAATAGTGCTGCAATGAACATTGGGGTGCGTGTGTCTTTTTGAATTACGGTTTTCTCTGGGTATATGCCCAGTAGTGGGATTGCTGGATCATATGGTAATTCTATTTTTAGTTTTTTAAGGAACCTCCATACTGTTCTCCATAGTGGCTGTATCAATTTACATTCCCACCAAGACTGCAAGAGGGTTCCCTTTTCTCCGCACCCTCTCCAGCATTTGTTGTTTGTAGATTTTCTGATGATGCCCATTCTAACTGGTGTGAGGTGATACCTCATTGTAGTTTTGATTTGCATTTCTCTAATAATTAATGATGTTGAGCAGGTTTTCATATGCTTCTTGGCCATCTGTATGTCTTCTTTGGAGAAATGTCTATTTAGGTCTTCTGCCCATTTTTGGATTGGGTTGTTCGTTTTTTTGTTATTGAGCTGCATGAGCTGCTTGTAAATCTTGGAGATTAATCCTTTGTCAGTTGCTTCATTTGCAAATATTTTCTCCCATTCTGATGGTTGTCTTTTGGTCTTGTTTATGGTTTCCTTTGCTGTGCAAAAGCTTTTACGTTTCATTAGGTCCCATTTGTTTATTTGTGTTCTTATTTCCATTTCTCTGGGAGCTGGGTCAAAAAGAATCTTGCTGTGATGTATGTCATAGAGTGTTCTGCCTATGTTTTCCTCTAAGAGTTTGATAGTGTCTGGCCTTACACTTAGGTCTTTAATCCATTTTGAGTTTATTTTTGTGCATGGTGTCAGGAAGTGTTCTAATTTCATACTTTTACATGTATCTGTCCAATTTTCCCAGCACCACTTATTGAAGAGGCTGTCTTTTCTCCACTGTATATGCTTGCCTCCTTTATCAAAGATAAGGTGACCATATGTGTGTGGGTTTATCTCTGGGCTTTCTATCCTGTTCCATTGATCTATATTTCTGTTTTTGTGGCACTACCAAACTGTCTTGATTACTGTAGCTTTGTAATATAGTCTGAAGTCAGGGACCCTGATTCCCCCAGCTCCATTTTTTGTTCTCAAGATTGCTTTGGCTATTCGGGGTCTTTTGTGTTTCCATACAAATTGTGAAATTTTTTGTTCTAGTTCTGTGAAAAATGCCAGGGGTAGTTTGATAGGGATTGCATTGACTCTGTAGATTGCTTTGGGTAGTAGAGTCATTTTCACAATGTTGATTCTTCCAATCCAGGAACATGGTATATCTCTCCATCTATTTGTATCATCTTTAATTTCTTTCATCAGTGTCTTATAATTTTCTGCATACAGGTCTTTTGTCTCCTTAGGTAGGTTTATTCCTAGATATTTTATTCTTTTTGTTGCAATGGTAAACGGGAGTGTTTTCTTAATTTCACTTTCAGATTTTTCGTCATTAGTGTATAGAAATGCAAGAGATTTCTGTGCATTAATTTTGTATCCTGCTACTTTACCAAATTCATTGATTAGCTCTAGGAGTTTTCTGGTAGCATCTTTAGGATTCTCTATGTATAGTATCATGTCATCTGCAAATAGTGACAGCTTTACTTCTTCTTTTCCGATTTGGATTCCTTTTATTTCTTTGTCTTCTCTGATTGCTGTGGCTAACACTTCCAAAACTATGTTGAATAATAGTGGTGAGAGTGGGCAACCTTGTCTTGTTCCTGATCTTAGTGGAAATGGTTTCAGTTTTTCACCATTGAGGACAATGTTGGCTGTGGGTTTGTCATATATGGCCTTTATTATGTTGAGGAAAGTTCCCTCTATGCCTACTTTCTGCAGGGCTTTTATCATAAATGGGTGTTGAATTTTGTCGAAAGCTTTCTCTGCATCTGTTGAGATGATCATATGGTTTTTCTCCTTCAATTTGTTAATATGGTGTATCACATTGATTGATCTGTGTATATTGAAGAATCCTTGCATTCCTGGGATAAACCCCACTTGGTCATGGTGTTTGGTCCTTTTAATGTGCTGTTGGATTCTGTTTGCTAGTATTTTGTTGAGGATTTTTGCATCTATGTTCATCAGTCATATTGGCCTGTAGTTTTCTTTCTTTGTGACATCTTTGTCTGGTTTTGGTATCAGGGTGATGGTGGCCTCGTGGAATGAGTTTGGGAGTGTTCCTCCCTCTGCAATATTTTGGAAAAGTTTGAGAAGGATAGGTGTTAGCTCTTCTCTAAATGTTTGATAGAATTCCCCTGTGAAGCCATCTGGTCCTGGGCTTTTGTTTGTTGGAAGGTTTTTAATCACAGTTTCAATTTCAGTGCTTGTGATTGGTCTGTTCATATTTTCTGTTTCTTCCTGGTTCAGTCTCGGCAGTTTGTGCATTTCTAAGAATCTGTCCATTTCTTCCAGGTTGTCCATTTTATTGGCATAGAGTTGCTTGTAGTAATCTCTCATGATCTTTTGTATTTCTGCAGTGTCAGTGGTTACTTCTCCTTTTTCATTTCTAATTCTATTGATTTGAGTCTTCTCCCTTTTTCTCTTGATGAGTCTGGCTAATGGTTTATCAATTTTGTTTATCTTCTCAAAGAACCAGCTTTTAGTTTCATTGATTTTTGCTATTGTTTCCTTCATTTCTTTTTCATTTATTTCTGACCTGATCTTTATGATTTCTTTCCTTCTGCTGGCTTTGGGGTTTTTTTGTTCTTCTTTCTCTAACTGCTTTAGGTGCAAGGTTAGGTTGTTTATTCGAGATGTTTCCTATTTCTTGAGGTAGGCTTGTATTGCTATAAACTTCCCTCTTCGCACTGCTTTTGCTGCGTCCCATAGGTTTTGGGTCGTCGTATCTCCATTGTCATTTGTTTCTAGGTATTTTTTGATTTCCCCTTTGATTTCTTCAGTGATCTCTTGGTTATTAAGTAGTGTATTGTTTAGCCTCCATGTGTTTGTATTTCTTACAGATTTTTTCCTGTAATTGATATCTAGTCTCATAGCGTTGTGGTCAGAAAAGATACTTGATACGATTTCAATTTTCTTAAATTTACCAAGGCTTGATTTGTGACCCAAGATATGATCTATCCTGGAGAATGTTCCTGAGCACTTGAGAAAAATGTGTATTCTGTTGTTTTTGGGTGGAATGTCCTATAAATATCAATTAAGTCCATCTTGTTTAATGTATCATTTAAAGCTTGTGTTTCCTTATTTATTTTCATTTTGGATGATCTGTCCATTGGTGAAAGTGGGGTGTTAAAGTCCGCTACTATGATTGTGTTACTGTCGATTTCCCCTTTTATGGCTGGTAGTGTTTGCCTTATGTATTGAGGTGCTCCTATGTTGGGTGCATAAATATTTACAGTTGTTATATCTTCTTCTTGGATCGATCCCTTGATCATTATGTAGTGTCCTTCTTTGTCTCTTGTAATAGTCTTTATTTTAAAGTCTATTTTGTCTGATATGAGAATTGCTACTCCATCTTTCTTTTGATTTCCATTTTCATGGAATATCTTTTTCCATCCCCTCACTTTCAGTCTGTATGTGTCTCTAGGTCTGAAGTGGGTCTCTTGTAGACAGGATATATATGGGTCTTGTTTTTGTATCCATTCAGCCAGTCTGTCTTTTGGTGGGAGCATTTAATCCATTTACATTCAAGGTAATTATCGATATGTATGTTCCTATTCCCATTTTCTTAAATATTTTGGGTTTGTTATTGTAGGTGTTTTCCTTCTCTTGTGTTTCTTGCCTAGAGAAGTTCCTTTAGCATTTGTTGTAAAGCTGGTTTGGTGGTGCTGAACTCTCTCAGCTTTTGCTTGTCTGTAAAGGTTTTAATTTCTCCATCACATCTGAATGAGATCCTTGCTGGGTAGAGTAATCTTGGTTATAGGTTTTTCTCCTTCATCACTTTAAGTATATCCTGCCACTCCCTTCTGGCTTGCAGAGTTTCTGCTGAAAGATCAGATGTTCACCTTATGGGGATTCCCTTGTGTGTTATTTGTTGTTTTTCCCTTGCTGCATTTAATATGTTTTCCTTATATTTAATTTTTGACAGTTTGATTAATATGTGTCTTGGCGTGTTTCTCCTTGGGTTTATCCTGTATGGGACTCTCTGTGCTTCCAGGACTTGATTAACTATTTCCTTTCCCATATTAGGGAAGTTTTCAATTATAATCTCTTCAAATATTTTCTCACTCTCTTTCTTTTTCTCTTCTTCTTCTGGGACCCCTATAATTCGAATTTGGTGCGTTTAATGTTGTCCCAGAGGTCTCTGAGACTGTTGTCAGTTCTTTTCATTCTTTTTTCTTTATCCTGCTCTGCAGTAGTTATTTCCACCATTTTATCTTCCAGGTCACTTATCCTTTCTTCTGCCTCAGTTATTCTGCTATTGATCCCATCTAGAGTATTTTTAATTTCATTTATTGTGTTTTTCATCGTTGCTTGGTTCCTCTTTAGTTCTTCTACGTCCTTGTTAAATGTTTCTTGCATTTTGTCTATTCTATTTCCAAGATTTTGGATCATCCTTACTATCATTATTCTGAATTCTTTTTCAGGTAGACTACCTATTTCCTCTTCATTTGTTAGGTCTGGTGTGTTTTGAGCCTGCTCCTTCATCTGCTGTGTGTTTTTCTGTCGTCTCATTTTGCTTATCTTACTGTGTTTGGGGTCTCCTTTTCACAGGCTGCAGGTTCGTAGTTCCCGTTGTTTTTGGTATCTGTCCCCAGTGGCTAAGGTTGGTTCAGTGGGTTGTGTAGGCTTCCTAGTGGAGGGAACTAGTGCCTGAGTTCTGGTGGATGAGGCTGGATCTTGTCTTTCTGGTGGGCACGTCCACGTCTGGTGGTGTGTTTTGGGGTGTCTGTGGCCTTATTATGATTTTAGGCAGCCTCTCTGCTAATGGATGGGGCTGTGTTCCTGTCTTCCTAGTTGTTTGGCATAGGGTGTCCAGCACTGTAGCTTGCTGGTCGTTGAGTGAAGCTGGCTCTTGATGTTGACATGGAGATCTCTGAGAGATTTTTGCCGTTTGGTATTACATGGAGCTGGGAGGTCTCTTGTGGACCAGTGTCCTGAAGTTGGCTCTCCCACCTCAGAGGCACAGTCCTGATGCCTGGCTGGAGCACCAAGAGCCTTTCGTCCACACGACGCGGCCGCTCCGCTGGGCTCCAGGCCGGGCGCGTCGCGAGGGCTGCGCCGAGGAGAAGACGAAGGGATGATGGGAGCGAAAGAAACTCCAAGCTCCGATTCTGGCGGGCTCCTCGGCCTGTCCAAGCTTCCAACGCCGTCGCCGCTGCCTCGGGCTTTATATCGTTTATTTTTGTTTTTATTTCCATTTCTCTAGGAGGTGGATCAAAAAAGATCTTGCTGTGATATATGTCAAAGAGTGTTCTTCCTATGTTTTCCTCTAAGAGTTTTATAGTGTCCGGTCTTACATTTAGGTCTTGAATCCATTTTGAGTTTATTTTTGTGTATGGTGTTAAGGAGTGTTCTAATTTCATTCTTTTACATGTAGCTGTCCAGTTTTCCCAGCACCACTTATTGAAGAGACTGTCTTTTCTCCACTGTATATCTTTGCCTCCTTTGTCATAGATTAGTTGACCATAGGTGCGTGGGTTTATCTCTGGGCTTTCTATCTTGTTCCATTGATCTATGTTTCTGTTTTTGTGCCAGTAGCATATTGTCTTGATTGCTGTAGCTTTGTAGTGTAGCCTGAAGTCAGGGAGTCTGATTCCTCCAGCTCCGTTTTTTTCCTCTCAAGACTGCTTTGGCTATTCGAGGTCTTTTGTGTCTCCATACAAATTTTAAGATGATTTGTTCTAGTTCTGTAAAAAATGCCACTGGTAATTTGATAGGGATTGCATTGAATTTGTAGATTGCTTTGGGTAATATAATCATTTTCACAATATTGATTCTTCCAATCCAAGAACATGGTATATCTCTCCATCAGTTGGTATCATCTTTAATTTCTTTCATCAGTGTCTTATAATTTTCTGCATACAGGTCTTTTGTTTCACTAGGTAGGTTTATTCCTAGGTATTTTATTCTTTTTGTTGCAATGGTAAATGTGAGTGTTTCCATAATTTCTCTTTCAGATTTTTCATCATTAGTGTATAGGAATGCAAGAGATTTCTGTGCATTAATTTTGTATCCTGAAACTTTACGAAATTCATTGATTAGCTCTAGTAGTTTTCTGGTGGCATTTTTAGGATTCTCTAAGTATAGTATCATGTCATCTGCAAACAGTGACAGTTTTACTTCTTCTTTTCCAATTTGTATTCCTTTTATTTCTTTTTCTTCTCTGATTGCTGTGGCTAGGACTTCCAAAACTGTGTTGAATAATAGTGGTGAGAGTGGACATCCTTGTCTCATTCCTGATCTTAGAGGAAATGCTTTCAGTTTTTCACCATTGAGAATGATGTTTGCTGTGGATTTGTCATATATGGCCTTTATTATGTTGAGGTAGTTTCCCTCTATGCCCACTTTCTGGGGAGTTTTTATCATAAATGGGTGTTGAATTTTGTCAAAAGTTTTTTCTGCATCTATTGAGATGATCATATGGTTTTTATTCTTCAATTTGTTAATATGGTGTATCACATTGAAAGATTTACGTATATTGAAGAATCCTTGCATCCCTGGGATAAATCCCACTTGATCGTGGTGTATGATCCTTTTAATGTGTTGTTGGATTCTGTATGCTAGTATTTTATTGAGGATTTTTGCATCTATATTCATGAGTGATATTGGTCTGTAATTTTCTTGTTTTGTAGTATCTTTTTCTGGTTTTAGTATCAGGGTGATGGTGGCCTCATAGAATGAGTTTGGGAGTGTTCCTTCCTCTGCAATCTTTTGGAAGAGTTTGAGAAGGATGGGTGTTAGCTCTTCTCTAAATGTTGGATAGAATTCACCTATGAAGCCATCTCGTCCTGGACTTGTCTTTGTTGGAAGATCTTTAATCACAATTTCAATTTCAGTGCTTGTGATTGGTCTGTTCATATTTTCTGTTTCTTCCTGGTTCAGTCTTGGAAGGTTATACCTTTCTAAGAATTTGTCCATTTCTTCCAGGTTGTTCACTTTATTGGCATAGAGTTGCTTATAATAGTCTCATAGGATGCTTTTTATTTCTGTGGTGTCTGTTGTAACTTCTCCTTTTTCATTTCTAATTTTATTGATTTGAGTCCTCTCCCTCTTTTTCTTGATGAGTCTGGCTAATGGTTTATCAATTTTGTTTACCTTCTCAAAGAACCAGCTTTTAGTTTTATTGATCTTTGCTCTTGTTTTCTTTGTTTCTATTTCATTTATTTCTGCTCTGATCTTTATGATCTCTTTCCTTCTGCTAACTTTGAGTTTTGTTTGTTCTTCTTTCTCTAGTTCCTTTAGGTGTAACGTTAGATTGTTTACTTGAGATTTTTCTTGTTTCTTGAGGTAGGCTTGTATAGCTATAAACTTCCCTCTTAGAACTGCTTTTGCTGCATCCCATAGGTTTTGGATCATCATGTTTTCATCGTCATTTGTCTCTAGGTATTTTTTGATTTCCTCTTTGATTTCTTCAGTGATCTCTTGGTTATTTAGTAATGTATTGTTTAGCCTCCATGTGTTTGTGTTTTTTACATTTTTTTCCCTGTAATTGATTTCTAATCTCATAGCGTTGTGGTCAGAAAAGATGCTTGATAGGATTTCAATTTTCTTAAATTTACTGAGGCTTGATTTGTGACCCAAGATGTGATCATCCTGGAGAAAGTTCCATGAGCACTTGAGAAGAAAGTGTAATCTGCTGTTTTTGGATGGAATGTCCTATAAATATCAAATAAATCTATCTAGTCTATTGTGTCATTTAAAGCTTGTGTTTCCTTATTTATTTTCATTTTGGACGATCTGTCCATTGGTGTAAGTGAGGTGTTAAAGTCCCCCACTATTATTGTGTTACTGTCGATTTCCTATTTTATAGCTGTTAGCAGTTGCCTTATGTATTGAGGTGCTCCTATGTTGGGTGCATATATATTTATAATTGTTATATCTTCTTCTTGGATTGATCCCTTGATCATTATGTAGTGTCCTTCCTTGTCTCTTGTAACATTCTTTATTTTAAAGTCTATTTTATCTGATATGAGTATAGCTCCTCCAGCTTTCTTTTGATTTCCATTTGCATGGAATATCTTTTTCCATCCCCTCACTTTCAGTCTGCATATGTCCCTAGGTCTGAAGTGGGTCTCTTGTAGACAGCATATATATGGGTCTTGTTTTTGTATCCATTCAGCAAGCCTGTGTCTTTTGGTTGGAGCATTTAATCCATTCACATTTAAGGTAATTATCGATATGTATGTTCCTATGACCATTTTCTTAATTGTTTTGGGTTTGTTTTTGTAGATCCTTTTCTTCTCTTGTGTTTCCCACTAAGAGAAGTTCCTTTAGCATTTGTTGTAGAGCTGGTTTGGTGGTGCTGAATTCTTTTAGCTGTTGCTTGTCTGTAAAGCTTTTGATTTCTCCATCGAATCGGAATGAGATTCTTGCCAGGTAGAGTAATCTTGGTTGTATGTTCTTCCCTTTCATCACTTTAGGCATATCATGCCACTCCCTTCTGGCTCGTAGAGTTTCTGCTGAGAAATCAGCTGTTAACCTTATGGGAGTTCCCTTGTATGTTATTTGTCGTTTTTACCTTGGTGCTTTCAGTAATTTTTCTTTGTCTTTAATTTTTGCCACTTTGATTACTATGTGTCTCGGTGTGTTTCTCCTTGGGTTTATCCTGTATGGGACTCGCTGCGCTTCCTGGACATGGGTGGCTATTTCCTTTCCCATGTTAGGGAAGTTTTCGACTATAATCTCTTCAAATATTTTCTCTGGTCCTTTCTCTCTCTCTTCTCCTTCTGGGACCCCTATAATGCGAATGTTGTTGCATTTAATGTTGTCCCAGAGGTCTCTTAGGCTGTCTTCATTTCTTTTCATTCTTTTTTCTTTATTCTGTTCCGCAGCAGTGAATTCCATCATTCTGTCTTCCAGGTCACTTATCTGTTTTTCTGACTTAGTTATTCTGCTATTGATTCCTTCTAGTGTAGTTTTCATTTCATTTATTGTATTGTTCATCTCTGTTTGTTTGTTCTTTAATTCTTCTAGGTCTTTGTTAAACATTTCTTGCATCTTCTCGATCTTTGCCTCCATTCTTTTTCCGCGGTCCTGGATCATCTTCACTATCATTATTCTGAATTCTTTTTCTGGAAGGTTGCCTATCTCCACTTTATTTAGGTGTTTTTCTGGGGTTTTATCTTGTTCCTTTATCTGGTACATAGCCCTCTGCCTTTTCATCTTGTCTATTTTTCTGTGAATGATAGACATTCTGTGAATGATAGTTTCTTTTAATTCCTGACATAGTAACTTAGAGACTTGGTTCTAGGTTTGTTGGTAAACAATGAAATCTGTTCTGAGCAATTTCTTAAAACTCTGTTTGCTTTTTAAAGATTATTTTAAATATTTCCAGTCTACCTTGTGAAACAACTATGTGAATAATATTTGGTGCTTTAAAACTGATTTGCTCCACTTAACATTTACTTGATATAGAATGAGGTACATGGTTATATTTTAATTTATAGAAAGAATTTCCATAAAGCTGAGACTTTCCATGCCAATTTCATCACTACTAAATAATGCTAACAAATTACTAATAATTCTAATGATCTCCATGGACAGGTAATTATAATTACATTGACCTCACGTAATTATGATAACGGTGGGCCCAAGTCAACAGTTGCATTGCGTAGCTTGGGCCTTGCCATTTGCTATCATCCAGAAATTCTGGTAGAATAAATGTCACTCAGCTAATCACCATCACTCAGAAGAGAGAGGATACTATTCCTTTATAGTTGAAGGAGGTGGTGTCCTACTCGTGTTAATACTTCTTAGGAAATCACACAAATTTGTAAAACATCAAATGAGATTGTTTTCTCAGAGAGTATATCGTATGGGACACTCCCCAGAAGCTGGAATGATTACTCATTATTTATGTTATAGCTGAACATGTTCTTACTTTTAAATGTGTGTGTACCCCCCAAAAATCTCCTAATTCTAGTTAAAGTATTTACCTTTTCTAGTTTTCAGGTACTTTCTGAAATGCAGTGGTTAAAATGCACACACACACAGAGTCTTTGTATAGAGGGAAACCCACTGAGAGTTCTTACTTAGTGCTTTTGTATCTTTTATCTGTGTCGGCCCCTCATTAGCAGTCCCAGAAGCTAGTACTCCAACTCCCACTGTTTTTCTCTAGGCCTCCAGCTTCCTCCATCCATCTGGCCCCTGAGATTTCTTTGTAAGACAGAACTTCCTGCCATTGGGCACAGAAAAAAGAAAATGAAATTCCTCCTCACACTTCCAACCCAGACCAACTCTGGGAACCTCCCAGGACCCAGACTCAGTGGGACAACACAGGCAAAGAAGTGATAGGAGGAAAGAAGCTCCTTCACTCAACAACAAGGAGTGGGGTACTTTCTTCAACTCCCTGAATGCGTTGTGTTGCTTCCTTCAGAATTAAGGAGCTGAAGTTCAAGAAGACTTTGTAAAGAAGCTGTCAGTTTTTCTTGGTATTCTGACTTTCCCTTTGGGAGATGACCCTCGAGATTGGAAGCAGCAGAATAAATATATTTCGGTTTGACTGTCTTCAACATGAGAGAAGCTAAGAAGAGAATGATAAGTTTACTCTAGACACTGACGAGTGTGTTCTGTTCATAAAGAAATAAAATTCCAAGCAAAGGAGAAGTTGTTTGATTTGCTGTTTAAATACACCTGTCACTACCTGACATTAGTTTGCAAACATTTTTGAGAAGTGGATGCTTTTTTCCAGCATCATTTGAAAACCCCTGAATGTACAGTTCAAGGGATTGCTGCTCTGAGAGGCCTTGCTATTGACCCCGGAGGCAGCTCTGCAGAACACCAGGGCTCAGTTTGAAAACTGCTCTGTGGAAGACCAAGAGGGAGAATTCTAAGCACAAAGGTACCTTTCTTCTGAAATAAAAGTCCTCAAACTTTTTTGAGTTAAGAGTCACCTAGGACTCTTGTTTAAAATGCAGATTCCTGGGCACAATCCCAGAGTCTGACACTTAGGAGGTATTGTGTAGGGCCTTGGAATCTGTATTTTAACAAGCATCCTAGATGATTGTGATACCAATATGGATGGATCATAAAAACACAGCTCTACAAACTGCCTGCTGAGGGCCCTTTCAATGGCTTCATCTTAATCCCACTTGGTCCCAGTTTATTTTAGGTACTTATTTTATGAGTGTCAAATGTCATTAAAATAGTTTTTTCTTGCCAAGGGAAATAATATCTTAGATACCTCTTCCGTCATCTCCCAGTTTAATTCTCTGTTCCTATTCCTGGAGCACCCCAAATGTGGCATGGCTCTCAGCCCTCCCTGTTGGATCTGCTCCATCAGAGACTCCCATCAGTCTCATCCTTCCTCTGGCCTTTCTTGGTTTTGTTTGTTTGCTTGTTGTTTCTTTTTTTAAAGACAGGTCTCAAAAAAAATAAAGAATAAAAATAAAGACAGGTCTCTTTAAACTTCTCCTTCCCCAACAAACAAACCCAAAGCAGAAGTTAATTGGTGTTTGTAAGCAAATATAAAACTGACTTCTTTTTTTTTTTTTTTAAGTATTTATTTATTTATTTATTTATTTATTTATTTATTTATTTATGGCTGTGTTGGGTCTTCGTTTCTGTGCGAGGGCTTTCTCTAGTTGTGGCAAGCGGGGGCCACTCTTCATCGCGCTGCGCGGTCCTCTCACTATCGTGGCCTCTCTTGTTGCGGAGCACAGGCTCCAGATGCGCAGGCTCAGTAATTGTGGCTCACGGGCCTAGTTGCTCCGTGGCATGTGGGATCCTCCCAGACCAGGGCTCGAACCCGTGTCCCCTGCATTGGCAGGTGGATTCTCAACCACTGCGCCACCAGGGAAGCCCAAAACTGACTTCTTGATGTAAATACAGCGAACCAGTAAGCATATAAATGCTCCCATGTAGCAAGGTGCTAGATGTTCTGATAGAAAGACATATAAGAACAAATCCAAATAAATAAAATTTGTAAAATAAATAAAGCCCACAATGAGACACCCACTTGAATGACTGTAATTGAAGAGACAATACCAAGTGTTGGCAGGGAGGTAGAGAAACTGGAACCATCATGCACTGCTGGTGGGAATGTAAAATGACAGCCACTTTGGAAAACAGTTTGGTGACATCTTAAATAGTCAAATATAAACTTCTCATATAATCTAGCAGTTCCACTCCTTAGAGTCTACCCAAGAGAAATGAAAATGTATGTTCACTCAAAGACTTGTATATAATTGTTCATAGCAGCATTATTCATAATAGCCACAAACTGGAAACAGTCCATATGTTCATCAAGTTATGCATGGATAAACAAAATATAGTATATCCATACATTGGAATATTATCTAGCAATTAAAATAAATGAAACACTGAAATATGCTGAAGTATAGATGAACCTCGAAAACATTATGCTAAGTGAAAAATGCCAGATGCAAAAGGCTATATATTGTATGATTCCATTTAGGTGAATCTAGACAAAGCAAATTTGTAGAGACAGAAAGCAGATCTGTGGTTGCCGGGGACTACAGATGAGAACAAATGGGTATGACGAAACTTTTGGGGCTGATCTAACTGTTCTAAAACTGGATTGTGGTGATAATTGCACAGCTTTATAAATTTACTAAAATCATTTATAATGGGGGAATTGTATGGAATATAGATTTTATCACAATAAGGCAGTTAAATATTTTTTCTTAAAGCGTATACCACAATTAAATAATTGAAAGTTCTTTTCTATGCAAAAGAAATAGAAAGGCACTATGTATAGTTCAGGTGTGGCCTGCAGACCCCTGGAGGTTCCTGAGATATTCTCAGGGAGTCTTCAAGGTCATTTTCCTAATAATAAAGAAGCTATTTGCCTTTTTCAAGGCAGATAGCTGTTGACATTTGTACTGATGGGGCAAAAGCAATGGTGGGTAAAACTGCCTGTGCCTTAGCACAAATCCAGGCATTGGCACCACACCTTATTAGTAATCATAGTAGTACTATTATTAGTAGTACTAATAGTAGTTATTATTAGTAGTCACCACCACCAAGCATAGTGGAAGAATATATTCTATTTTCACTTAAGAATGCCCTTGATGGGGACTTCCCTGGTGGTGTAGTGGTTAAGAATCTGCCTGCCAGTGCATGGGACACGGGTTCAATCCCTGGTCCAGGAAGATCCCACATGCCACGGAGCAACTAAGCCTGTGTGCCACAACTACTGAGCTTGTGCTCTACACCCCGCGAGCCACAGCTACTGAAGCCCGTGCGCCACAACTACTGAGCCTGTGCTCTAGAGCCTGCGAGCCACAACTACTGAAGTCCACATGCCCTAGAGCCCGTGCTCCGCAACAAGAGAAGCCACCGCAATGAGGAGCCCGCTCGCCACAACTAAAGAAAGCCCGTGGGCAGCAACGAACACCCAACGCAACTATAAATAAATAAAATTGATTCTTAAAAAAAAAAGAATGCCCTTAATGAAGTAGTAGAAATTATTGAATTTTTTAACTCTTAGGCCTTAGATGCATATCTTTTTATTTTTGAATAAGATCGTTATCTCAAGGAAAAGCACTTCTGCAGTTGATTGAGTTGCAAGCTGAACTTGCAGCTGTTTTTTGTGGGACACCATCTCTACTGTAAAAAAAAGTGCCTGACAGACAAATTATGGATATTCAGACTTGGGTATTTGGCAAACAGTTTCTCAAAAATGACCGAAGAGAGCCCGTTATTCCAAAGAAAACAGTTGTCCGTGTTTGTTGCTGGTCATAAAATTCGAATGTTAAACCAAAATTAGAATCTTGGAAAACTCGTATCCACCACCATGAGCTTGACACCTTTTGTCAAGACTTTTCTCATGAGGGACTTCCCTGGCGGTCCAGTGGTTAAGACTCTGCACTTCCAATGCAGGGGGCACGGGTTCGATCCCTGGATGGGGAACTAAGATCCCGCATGCTGCGCAGTGCAGCCAAAAATTAAAATTAAAATTAAAAAGAAAGATTTTTCTCATGAGATTGATGCTGATTTTAACAAATGTGATTTTATTCATATTGTGTGATGAAATGTATCAAAATTTGCAGAATATAGGTAAGAAGTCTTGATAGTAAAAACTTTGAGGACTGCTGGCCTAGTGGCTAATAGCATGAACTCTGGGGCCATTCTGCATGGATTCAAATCCCAACGCTATTACTTATTACTTGTAGAATCCCAGTAAGTGTTTCACCTCTCCATGCCTCAGCTTCCTCATTTATAAAATGGGGAAAATAATGATACCTATCTCAGAGAGGTTTGTGGGCATAAAAGTAAATTAATATATATATACTTGTGAACATTAAAATGAGTTGATATATGCAACCAGTTAGAATAACATGTGGTGAATTGTTACTGATCTTGATGAGTGGTAATTTGTAAAAACAAATACATTATAAGTACAAAATAGATAGAAATCTCTATGTAGTTATATATATATTTGTAACCAGGAAATCTCCAGCTGCTTCCTCCCCATCCCCCATGCCCTCACCCCCCACCTCTGCCTCACCTTGGGTACTCTCACTTCCTGGAAGGGCACGTCTGTGCCTGATGTCCTAAAGTGTCCTCCCCATCTACTGAGTCTCTGTTTGGGGCGGTTCCTTCTTTTTTAGCAACCACACAATGTGTTTTTAAGGAAGATTTGGTGAGACAGTATAGTTATGAAGGGTACAGTTTAATAAATTGAATAGAAACAGAATACAATTATATGTCTTTGCATTCTTTGAATTAGAAGTCTCTTTCCTGCCTTAGCAATATTTTAAATTATGATGCATCATTTAAGTTCAAAGAGTTTAGGAAATTATGTGAATAGAGAAAAAGTATAAGGTTCTGTCACATCAAATACATCCATTTTCAGTGCTTAGTCCAAGCACACATAAAGTTTAAGGGAGAAAATGACTCATTTGGAGGGAACCTACATCTTCAGTCCTGCAGAGAGACTACAGTTGAGCTATTTTTATCTGTGTTTAGAAAAGTTAATTATGTGCTGACATCATTTATTTGTTCTACCAATATTCGATGAGTGCCTCCCATGGAGTGCCAAGCCCCTAGCCAGGCACTGTGGTCCCAGTTGTAAAGAAGGGATGTGGGTCCCGCCCTCCTGGACTTAGTGCATTAAAGTTTACTAATTGTTCTCCCACCTTCTTTGTAAAAAAATAAGGTAGTTCATCTGTTGTTCACTGACTACATCAGCAGAGGGAATAGTATATATTTCATACTTTTTAAATGTTCATGAAAACATTCTCGAGTTTAGTGTGAGGTAAAGAAGGTAAGCTAGACTGCTAAAGAACTGTAATGATTGTTTCTTCTCCTGGAAGGTCACAAACAAAATTACCTTCTATTTTGGAGGACTGACGTTGTACAGATATGCTCATGTTTGATGGTAAATAGCAAACAACCAGGCATGTAAGTCGTTGCAGTTTCACTGATTTACATGGCTTCTGCTATCCTAGGAGAAATAACGAGCTCTTGAAAGAGCTCATTTGGGGACCATCTGTTTATGTGCCATCCCACATCACTCTGCCTGTGGTGAGAATGGTGGGTCGGCCCACAGGACTTTTTATTCCTTGCCCCTGCCTACCCCAGGTCTTTAATTATTGCCACACCTCAGGTTGCTTGAGTGTATATAGTCACCTGTTAAGTAGGTTTAGAATAGTCCTTCCTTTCATTTTCGGGGGTATATTTAGAGAGCAAATTTTAAAGCACCTTAAATATTTTTTTAAAGATAATGTAAAAACACAAAGCAGTAGTATTATTGAGACAGTGTGCTTACTGATATACTTGTATTTTAAGATTTGAGAGTATTTCTTTCCTATGCGGCTTGTTTACTGGAAATAAGAAATCAGATCAAGCTAAAAGCCAAAGAAGTATTTCTGGAATACAGGCTACTATTGAGTTTCATTAATTTAATGGAATTCAATCTCAATATTCATTATACATGGAAAATATTAGCTATTTTTAGTCACGTTCTTGTCCTGTCGCTGCTAGGGCCTTATGCAAACTTCATGTGTCAGTAACTGCAATTGTCTTTCACAAATAAAATGCATGAAGTCACTTAACCTGGGCAAGCAAACAATGGCTGTGGTTGTACTACTGCTGTTCTTTTTCACTAGAATCTTCTGTTCTTTGATTCTCTTACTGTTTTCAGTAACTCCACCTAAAAATCAAATATTACTCACACGTTATTTTCTAAAAGGAGCCATAGCTGTTATAAAAGTTAATTCCTCTTTTCATGACAATGTTCCCTGTTAAAATATTTGGCAGTTCTACTTGTAATGTGTGACATCTTTGTAAGGACTTTTGTCCTTCCCAACCTCAGAGGCTCCCAAACAAATCTAACATTTTGTTGATGAAAATTTATGCTCTTGTTTAATTGCTGATTCTCATCTTGTCTTTTACATGTGTGTTTATGTGTTTCAGGAAAAAAGTGCCAGTTCAAATGTAAGACTTAAAACTAATAAAGAGATTCCGGGATTAGTTCATCAACCTAGAGCAAAGTAAGTTCTAGTTCCTATTTTCCTATATTGTTTTTAAAGCTAAAAATGTTTTTAGAGTGACCTCCATTTTGCCTGCCAGATAACCAAGACTTATGATAAAGCCTCAGTAATTGAGACAGTGTGATTTAGTCTAATGGAACAAAATAGAGAGACCCAAAACAGACCCACAATATATGACAGAGCTGACACTTCACATCACTTAGAAGAAAATGAAGGGGAATATCTGTATAACCATGGGGTAGGGAAAAACTTTGAATAGGTCACAAAGGATGCAGATCTTAAGAAAAATGATTAATTTTTGTGACTACATTAAAATTAAGAACTTCTGTTTATCAAAATATACTATAGGAGAGTAAAAGGCCACAAAATGATGGAATATATTTATAATACGTATAATTAACAGTAGTTGGGTTTCCAGAATATATCAAGTAATTCTATGAATCAATAAGTAAAAGACAGAACTCATAGAAAAGCAGGCTAAAGACATAAATAACCACTTGACTGAAGAGGAAACATGAATAGCTAATGCATATGCAAAAAATACCATTTCACACCACAAGATTGGCAGAAATTTAGAAGTCTAATGATACTAAAATGTTTACCAGAATGTAGGGATATAAACTGGTACAATTACCTTGGAAAACAACTCCACTCTCAGGTGTATACGCTAGAGAAACTTGTGCATGTGTGCCAGCAGGCATATTTTGAAATGTCCATAGCAGCACTGTTTACGTGAGCTCTTAAAGCTCTTGAAGATATGGGACTTCCCTGGCAGTCCAGTGGTTAAGACTCCATGCTTCCATTGCATAGGGCATGGGTTCCACCCCTGGTCGGGGAACTAAGATCCTGCGTGCCTCATGGTGGTGACATGGCCCCCCCAAAAAAAAAAAGCTCTTGGAAATAAAACCCGAATGTCCATCAGACATGTAATGGATAACAAAAATGTGGTATATTCTTATGATGGGAATGCTACATATCAGTGAAAATGAATGACCAATAGCTACCCAGATCAAGATAGAGGAATCTCATGAAATGTAAGGTTGTACCAGTAAGGTAGGTGGTAGTACCTGCCTATGTACAGTTTCATGCATATAAAGTGCAAAAACAGGCAGAGCTAAGCCATATATTATATATATGTACTTGGTAAAACAATAAAGGCAAGCAAGGAAATGAAAAGACATTAAATTCAGAATAGTGGTTCTTTCTACTGGATAGAAGACAATGGGACCAGAGGTTCTATCTCTTAATCCAAGTGGTGGTTACATGCGTGTTCCTTTAATTATTATTATTTGAAAATGTACAAATAACATTATATGTTTCCTTTTTTATGTGTTAAGTATTTCACAATTAAAATGCTAAAGAGAATAATGAGTAGTTTCTATATTGTTCTGAAACTGAGTCTACCTTGGTGATAAAATACACTTGTGTGACTTTGAAGCTACCCGCCCTTTCTTCAAAGAAGCTGTAATCCCAGAGGCTGCAAATCTCTTTTGTGTTGTTCTGCCTAAATATGAACAAATTCCCTAAGGGTGCTGATCACACGAGTACATCTGACACAGTCACCACCATCCCCAAATAAATTTAACTATGACATATATGTAAATCAATATCGTAAGTGGAAAAAGTTGTGCTCTCTGGTTCTTCCCAGGAGGTTGAGACAAAAATAACATAATCACTTTAACCTGGCTGAGTGTCTGGAATTGCTGCAGCCTTGGCCACTGTGATATGGTGTTTAGGGCTCTTCAGGGGGTGGTGAATGAGCTCAGGGATTGAAGTTTTTACTTCCAAAGAAAACTGGACATTTTAAAATCCATTTATCATTTACAGTGTCAGTATAATGGGACAACCGATTTTTTTCACCCTCAGGTAAATGTCATGCTATAATCACAACCTACCTAATCCACTTCACTTGTAATCACTTTTATCTACACTAATTTTATCTGCCTCTGGGGACAACAGATACCTGATAACACTACCAAATCATCTTTTCATCCAAGCCATTAGATATATGCTCCTTTTAAATGCTTCTAGAAAAAGACTCTATTGAGAATTTCTTTTTTCCTTTAAAGCAAATACTTATTTAACTTTGACACATTGAAATAGCATGCTTTGCAGACTGGCATGTGCTGAAGCTTTCAGAGAAGTTGATTAAATTGACTCATGTGTTTACATTAAAATTATGAAGAAAATCACCTGTTTTTCACACAGCATAATGCTCGTGTGTGTGTGTGTGTGTGTGTGTGTGTGTGTGTGTGTGTGTGTGTGTATTTTAAACTGTGAGTCAGATCATTGGGTTTCCGGAATTCAAGTAAGAAATTTTTCTAGAGGGCTAAGAGAAGGGTTTTACTTTTTCTACTCGTTGACATAATGTAGTATCCAGGAAATTATTATTTATCATGCAGCTGTATAAAATAAGATGAGGCTTTTTTCCCCATGAGTGGACGGACAATCCCATACCTGATAATGGCAGATTTATTAATAATGAAGGCAGATAATGCTCACACCTTCATTTGATGCACCACGTAGAGCACATTCTTACTGACTTTGTAATCTCAGGCCAGTGACGTTATGTCTGTGAGCTTCAGTTTTCTCCAAGAAAAATGGAGGTGAAAAATCCTGTCTTATAGGGCTGGGGCTTAAATGAAATAATGTATGCCCGGTTCTTATCACAGTGTCTGACACTTGGTAAGAACACCTTAACAATTAGAAACCACCCAAATGCCCTTTGACAGGAAATTGGATAGATGAACTATACTGTATTCACACAGTGGAATATTAGCAGTTAAAACGAATGCACTGCAGCAATGCACAATGCTGGATGGACCCTAGCAATATAGCACTAGAACAAAGAGTAAGTCCTGAAACATTACACAGAGCATAATTCACTCTATAAAGTTAAAAACAACTAAAATAAATCATCTACTTTTTAAGCATATAGAGAGAGTAAAGCTATGTAAAAGGAAAGCGGGGGCATGATGGTTCCCTTGAGTTGGGAGAAACACACATGGGTAGGACGTAAGTAACCTCTAGGTTGTTGTTAAGATCGCAGCTTTGTAGAGGGAACTTAACCTCAACATAATAAAGGCCATATATGACAAACCCACAACATGGTCAACATCGTTCTCAATGGTGAAAAACTGAAACCATTTCCTCTAAGATCAGGAACAAGACAAGGTTGCCCACTCTCACCACTATTATTCAACATAGTTTTGGAAGTTTTAGCCACAGCAATCAGAGAAGAAAAAGAAATAAAAGGAATCCAAATCGGAAAAGAAGAAGTAAAGCTGTCACTGTTTACGGATGCCATGATACTATACATAGACAATCCTAAAGAGGCTACCAGAAAACTACTAGAGCTAATCAATGAATTTGGTAAAGTAGTAGGATACAAAATTAATGCACAGAAATCTCTTGCATTCCTATACACTAATGATGAAAAATCTGAAAGAGAAATTAAGAAAACACTCCCATTTACCATTGCAACAAAAAGAATAAAATACCTAGGAATAAACCTAAGGAGACAAAAGACCTGTATGCAGAAAACTATAAGACACTGATGAAAGAAATTAAAGATGATATAAACAGATGGAGAGATATACCATGTTCTTGGATTGGAAGAATCAACATTGTTGATTCAGAAACTGCTTAGTAGGTAAAGGGTTTTACTTTAGACTAATGGAAATTCTTTGGAACTAGATAGAAGTGATGGTTGTACATTTTGAATGAACTAAATGTCGCCGAATTGTTCACTTTGAAATGGTTAATTGTATGTTATGTTAACTTCACCTCAATAAATAATTTTTTTACGTGGTGACGGACTTCCACTTCCATTTCCGGACTAGATGGAGTAGACACACTTTCCCCATTCCTCCTACTAAATAAATTCCTCCCCTGGATGTTATATATAAAACAAATTAGGAGGCAGGGGGCAGTTTGCTAAATATGATAGGGTGGCTCAGGGAAGACATCTCTGAGTAAGTGACATTTTAGAGACTTGTGTAAAGGGAGGGAGTGGGCCATATAGACATCTGAAAAAGGATTTTGGGGTGGGGATTTATCTTGTTTGAGGTTTTTTGGGGGTGGGAATTTATCTTGTTAAGGTGCTTGGTGGTTACATATACTACCCAAAGCAATCAACAGATTCAGTGCAATCCCTATCAAACTACCAATGGCATTTTTCACAGAACTAGAACAAAAAATTTCACAATTTGTATGGAAACACAAAAGACCCCAAATAACCAAAGTAATCTTGAGAAAGAAAAACGGAGCTGGAGGAATCAGGCTCCCGGACTTCAGGCTATACTACAAAGCTACAGTCATCAAGACAGTATGGTACTGGCACAAAAACAGAAATATAGATCAATGGAACAGGATAGAAAGCGCAGAGGTAAACCAACGCACATATGGTCACCTTATTTTTGATAAAGGAGGCAAGAATATACAATGGAGAAAAGACAGCCTCTTCAATAAGTGGTGCTGGGAAAACTGGACAGCTACATGTAAAAGAATGAAATTAGAACACCTCCTAGCACCATACACAAAAATAAACTCAAAATGGATTAAAGACTTAAATGTAAGGCCAGACACTATAAAAACTCTTAGAGGAAAACATAGGCAGAACACTCTATGATATAAATCACAGCAAGATCCTTTTTGACCCACCTCCTAGAGAAATGGAAATAAAAACAAAAATAAACAAATGGGACCTAATGAAACTTAAAAGCTTTTGCACAGCAAAGGAAAACATAAACAAGACGAAAAGACAACCCTCAGAATGGGAGAAAATATTTGCAAATGAAGCAAGTGACAAAGGATTAATCTCCAAAATTTAAGAGCAGCTCATGCAGCTCAGTATCAAAAAAAAAAAAAACAAACAACCTGATCCAAAAATGGGCAGAAGACCTAAACAGACGTTTCTCCAAAGAAGATATACAGATTGCCAACAAACACATGAAAGGATGTTCAACATCACTAATCATTAGAGAAATGCAAATCAAAACTACAATGAGGTATCACCTCACACCAGTCAGAATGGCCATCATCAAAAAATCTACAAACAATAAATGCTGGAGAGGGTGTGGAGAAACGGGAACCCTCCTGCACTGTTGGTGGGAATGTAAATTGATACAGCCACTATGGAGAACAGTATGGAGGTTCCTTAAAAAACTAAAAATAGAACTACCATATGACCCAGAGATCCCACTACTGGACATATACCCTGAAAAAACCATAATTCAAAAAGAGTCATGTGCCACAATGTTCACTGCAGATCTATTTACAATAGCCAGGACATGGAAGCAACCTAAGTGTCCATCGACAGATGAATGGATACAGAAGATGTGGCACATATATACAATGGAATATTACTCAGCCATAAGAAGAAACAGAATTGAGTTATTTGTAGTGAGGTGGATGGACCTAGAGTCTGTCATACAGAGTGAAGTAAGTCAGAAAGAGAAAAACAAATACCGTATGCTAACACATATATATGGAATCTGAAAAAAAAAGGTCATGGAAAACCTAGGGGCAAGACGGGAATAAAGACGCAGACCTACTAGAGAATGGACTTGAGGACACAGGGAGGGGGAAGGGTAAGCTGGGACAAAGTGAGAGTGGCATGGACATATATACACTACCAAATGTAAAATAGGTAGCTAGTGGGAAGCAGCTGCATAGCACAGGGAGATCAGCTCGGTGCTTTGTGACCACCTAGAGGGGTGGGATAGGGAGGGTGGAAGGGAGATGCAAGAGGGAGGAGATATGGGAATATATGTATATGTAGAGCTGATTCACTTTGTTATAAAGCAGAAACTAACACACCATTGTAAAGCAATTATACTCCAATAAAGGTGTTAAAAATAAATAAATAAAAATCGCAGCTTTGGTTTTTTGTTTTGGTTTCATGGGTGCTTATTATACTATTATTTTAAAAAATAACTAAATAAAAGTGAGCCATGAACTACTAGCCAGGGTGTGTCCTGCTGTGAGGATTAGGATTATGCCACTTCCCTGAGGTGCAATTGAAAAATAGTAATGATGATCATGAAGAAATAACTGTGTTTCGGCTAAGATTTGTCAGGAGTAATGGAATTTCATTTTTGCAGGTGAAGTGTTTGGGAATTAAGACCTTGCCTTCTTATACTTTCACAGCTTAGCTGTTCATTGTTTGGAAGCTTCTTTTTTTAAGTCACTTAAAATGGGAGCCGTGTATCTTTCAGTTCTAGAGCTCATTTTGTCCATCTTTCCTTCGTTTGATTACTTGTCATTAAGATTCAATAGTATCATCACCCTAGTCTCAGGAAACTGACAAGTCACAGAGAGAAGAGGCTCTGACGGCAGGGTTAACTCACAAGAGCTTTGCCGGGACCAGCTGGGAGCCACAAGAATGCTCCAGGGTATAAATGGAGGATAATCTATAAAAATATTGAGTCACTATGTTGTACACCCGAAACTAATATAATATTGCAAATCAACTATACCTCAATAAAAAAGAAATGTTCCAGGGAAGCGTTGTGTTTTCCAAGGTGGACTTTTAGTAATTAGAGAGAAATAGGAATAGCCGAAATTGTTAAGCTGTAGTAGTTAAATCCCAACCTACAGGCTTTTATAAAAGATTTTTAGATCTAATTAATCTTAGCATCAAGTATTCATACTTTATAAACTAAATGAGAAGCAATCCAATTATCCCTTCCTAAATCTTGAAGAAAGACAGTAAAGCCAGCCCAGCATGCTTCTCCGTCTCCTCCCCTCACTCACAATCATCAACTTGTCCATCAGAAGGGGTTTAAGAATCAAGTTGTTACCTAGGGACTGTTTCTCATAGTGCGGTGTGTACCCTGGAAGGTAAGAACTATTATTAATGCCACTGTGTTGATAGTTTCCACGTGAGAGGAGGACATCCCTATTTACCTAGGCGGGAGTCAGTCGGTAGGGGGTAATTGACTTCATCAGAGTGAAAGTTCTATCTCTGTCCCTATGGAAGAGATTTAGGGCTTCTCTCTGAAAGGAACGCATGAAGAATAGCAGAGTAAGCCCCACGCTTACTGTCTGGTTACACCATCTCTAAGACAACACACAGGTAACGAGGATCTCCATGGTGGGTGTTTGCTCCACCTGGCAGGGTCTGCTGCACCTCTAGGGATAACGGAGTTTATCTGAAAGAGCTCAGTTAGTGCATCGGGGTTTGAGAATACAAAAGTCACCCTTCCATTCAAGGTCCTTTCCCTCCTGTCCGTGAATCCTCTCTGCTCTCCTTACCTTCTTAGTTTTGTCCTCACTAACCACGTCCGTCTCATTAAGTATGCCGTTAAATAGCAAAGAACAGGTAAACACACAGGGCGAGGGCTACTCAGACATGCCTCCTCACTTACTCTCACGTTCCAGTGGATTTCAGTTCCAAAGAGGTGCATTTGCTGTCACCAGTACAGGAGATATTCAGGTCAAGTTCTCGGCTCGTTTGCTGCCAGCCCACACCTATACAGTCAGCTGAATACCATGCTGATGTTGACAGCCTGTGTGAAATACACATTTTAATGTAATAACTAGGATATATTTTCTTGTTACGGTTACACACAGGGTTGAAATATGCCATGTACTGCTTGCCTGTGCTTTTTGTTTTAATCACAAGGCAAAAACTGGGCACACACCTGCCAGTAACACCACTATAAATAACGTGTACGTTGAAAGGAAATTGCGTTCCTTAAATCATAGGAACTGGTAGACTATTATGAAACACGTTTGCAGGATTACTGTAATGACATTTATCCTTAGTGTGACTTCAGAGTACTTCAGTGGAAAAGTCTGCAAGAAATAAATGACTGCCCCAAAGTTTAGGGACTCAGCATTTTTCATCTGAGGGAGCTAGGTTTAAGAAAACACTGAAATATGCACTTAACTACTCTTTGTTTTTCAGCATGCACATCTCTGAAAGCCAACAAGAATTCTTCAGAATGCTGGATGAAAAAATTGAAAAGGTAAGAAGTAAAATAACGTGTTTCAAGGGAAATGTTGCCTCATGAGTTAGAGTAACGATATTCTGGTTTATTCTGTTACAAAGCTTTTCTTGCAAAGGGATGGTTAGAGTTAAAACAAAACATCCCCACACCACAATGTGGCTAGGAGAATATTTAATGTATAACAGAGCTTCCCAGGATCCTGGGCTACCGTTGATCATTCATTAAAGTATGGCAGGTCAGGTAGAGACTGGTAAGAGCCTTTGCCTAGAAACAGAGCATTGCTATCTATCACTGTGTATTGTCTGCACTTGATGCCCTGCTCGGACCTCAGACTGCAAGCAAGGAGGTCCTTAGCACCTGTCTACTACATACCCAACGCTGCTCTGAGTTGTTTACAAATGTCGCAAACATGTTGCAATCAATACCTTACCTCAGGGAAGTGGCCGTGAGACAGGTAATATTTGCATTTTACAGATAAGGAAATTGAGGCTCATGCTTGAGTAACTTACCCAGGTTTGCAAGGCTAATAGCAGTAGTGTTAGAATTCCAGCTCACGTCTGTCCGACTCCAAAGCAGAGTCTCCGGGTTGCTTCTCTAAAAGTGTGTGGATTTTACAGTGACAGTAAGACACAAAGTTGATTCATGTGGAAATTTAATCCATACTTATGATCTCAGAGTGCCATATGCGAATTAACTGAATGAAGGGTTCAATATGGTAATCATTAAAGGCTTACATGCTTAGAGAATTTAAATTTATCACTGCAGGAAGTGAATTTTAAATACTAAAGTTATACATCTGAGAATTATAATTTGAAAACCTTATTCTGAAGAAGAGTTAAATTCTAAATTCAGAACATATCACGACTATGGTTAAGGCATCACGGGCCAATTTTGCCTTTGAAATGTTTTCCATTTTAATTTTTACTTCTTTTTTACTTTTTGCGGCCCTTGAGCATTTCTTCCTGAATTCCTAGGTTATATACCTATCAGTCAGTGGAAGATAGTGAAAGAGGTCTTAAATTCATCCATATTTCAGTTGCAGACTCTTCTCTGAGGTGGACCTCTCCTGAAAGAATCATTATATAATCTTCTAATGCACCATTAAAAGACCAGCATATATTACCAATGTGAAAAATAGAAATGGGTAATGAACTAAAATAATAGTTTAATCTATAGTGTTCCTTGGCTATGCTTACATTCTTATTTGAGTATTTTTTCTTTTTTACTTTTAGTGAAATTTTAGCTTATGCCTGACTTTTTAGATTGAAAACATCATCTAGGAATAATTACCAGGTTTCACATATTGGTTCAAAAGCTGTTCAACTTGCCAGTAACATTTTGTTTTCAGTAAAGAGAAGCATAAAAAGCAATATTTTGTTCCTACTGTAATGGTGAAGATCCTTCTCTGGATTATTTTTCCTCCACTAGCTTTTTGGCAATAAAAATATTTGCTTCGTAGTCAGAGGTAGTCTGTAAAAATTGAGACCTGAATTGTAAGTTATCTTTTTAAACAACATTCACAGACCCTGACAAGGTGTTTTAAATGATCTAATCTCTTTCTGGTGTGATTCCATAATTGAAATTCTACCTCTTGTTACTCAAAACTGAAATTCATTGTTCCCATCTGAAATTCTACTTTCCTTCTTACTTTGCATCCAGGATGTAGACTATGATGTGTTTAGCACAACAAAAGCAAAGTTTATAACTTGATCATTTATTGGATGGAACTTTCCTTGGACGAAGGAACATTTATAGATTCAGCATAAACAGTGTTCCCACTATATATTGAATACGTTTATATTCAAAAACGAGCTGTTATATAATCTGTGATACGTGCCCAGTTACACATTTCTAAGGGAATTTTGTATCTTCTCTGAATCAAACTTTCCTATTTCTGCTCTCTTATCTAAAGTTCATCCTTCTGAATTTTGTGAATATGCTATCCTATGTATCATCTAAACATTAAGCCTCCCCAAATTAAAATGTTCCTTTTTAATATATGTGTTCAGCTTAATATAATCTTCACCATAGTTTACATAACCAAAATTGGAAGTTGGATTCTTATGAATCATTTTCCTGACTTTTTACCACTGCTAAATATTTCTTTGGTCCAACTAATATTTGGACAACCATAAATACAATTCATATCTATTCTTTAGGTTATATAGGATTGATTTTAAAAAACTAAACTCAGAGCTTCATGCTGAAAATTGGAGTCATTCTGAGAGGCCTTGAGTTTTGAGATATAATCTTTCTCAGAAATGTCCAGGAATTCCTTTTTTCTTCCTTAAATTGGTAAGAAGCAAAGTTGAGTGAATCTGTAGAGATTTAAACCTGCCGTTCCTTGATTCATCCTTTGTATTTATTGAATGTCTACAGGGCATAGTTTGATTTACCTTTCAACTCTCCTCTCCATACTAAGAGAAATCTCTGTTCTGTCTCTCTCAAGATATATGCAAAAGTACCATTAGTATAAGGAAACAAGGACTGCTAGATGGTTTAATACTTACAGGGAAACTTAGTGTGGACTACTGTAAATCAAAAATGATCATGGTGCCGAGCTGCAGTTTACTTTTGCACCACAACTGGGCAAGCAGTTTTCTAAGAAGTTATTGGTGTCAAAGAAAAGCAAGTAGCAAAAATGCATTAAAAAATTATTTAGCACTTTTGATGCTAAATTATTTAGCATCATTTAATTATTTAGCATACCAGACATTATGCTATGACTCAGGATAGAAAAAGAGATAGGAAATAAGGGATACAAAATAAGTAGGAAAGAGTCCCTTGACTTGAGGAGCTCAGTTTTAAATGCACATTTCTTTGAAAAGGTAATTATTTTACCAATGGAGGAGTCCTTCCTCCATCACCCCTTACGCCATTATCACCGTGAGTCAGGTCCTCCTGTATTGAACGTAGGTGTTTCAGGGGTCAAGTGCTGAAACTTGAGGTCCATGAACCAGGCAGTTGGGACATCCTTGGACACTTGGCACCATTTCACTATGCTGGCGTGAAGAAGGCCAGGACACTGAGCTGCATCTGGAGATGACCCCGGGAGAGATTTTTGTCAGGAGAGCAGTGAGAGTTCAAAAGAGCATTGTAAGCTCTGATCTACTTTTGCTTTTCCTTTTGGAGAGTAAAAAAATGCTGTGAAACAATGGGAGCACCTCATTTATCTTCACCTCTTCACTTACTTCACCTTTATTTTTCACTCTGATACCTAACCATTATTCCATTACGTTCTATAGTTGTCCCTGACAGTTCACAGGCTCCTGAACTTTATGTGAAGTGGCGACATTTGCCTAATTTTACAGCTTAAAGAAAATGACAGTTTACTGCAGAACAAGATAATGATTTTAAACTCTCATCTTTCACTATACTTAGAGGAGAAAGAAGAGATCTAGATTATTAAAACTTGGCCCTGTGGAGGAGTTTCTGAATATTGTACCAAAGACAGATCACATCAGATTTTAAGATATGCTTTCTACTGTATATTTGAGTTTACTTGTAAGAAGCAGAAAAAGTAAATACATTTTTTAAGTATCTGAATTAATACTGTCTTTCCCAGGCAAACGCAGGGGTTTATATTTTGCTTTAGGAAGATGTAAGAACAGCTGACAACTGAGAAGTCTTTTGCTCTCTCAGAGAGAACCCTGAATGTTAAATAAAGAACGTCTCAGTACAATGCCAATTGCATCTGGTTAGTTTTCCTCGTGAAAAGCATCTTAAGCTCTGTTGGGTCATGGGCATTTTTTTGGAATGTTGTAAAAGTTATAAAGACTCTCCCTATAAAAATGCACATGATACCATATACACAAAATTCTTAAGTAAAATTTTAGAGTTTTATAACCGTCTGGAGCCTGTCCTTGGGCCCCAGGCAAAGAACCTGTGCATTTCACTGATGGGCTTTGCTCAGATCCAGGGCCCGACTACACCCATGAGCACCCACGAGTCTCGTCAGGGTCTGATCTTATCCATATATATCTCTGACTGTAAAGAAAATTAGGAAACTGAGCACAGATAACTCCGAGAAAACCCACTCTCCTTCCTCTCATAGCTCCCTTCTCCTCTTTGAGAATAGCTCATAGTACTTCACCCCCCGAGGGTGGCAGCAGACTGCCACCATGCCTTGCATATTCCTGTACGATTTTGAGACGCCGCCTCTGTTGACTGGAATTATTCAATGTGACCTTTTGAGGAGATGTCTTAGAAAGAGCAGCGTATGGATTTAAAACCAGCTGATTTTAAAAGATGTTTATCTGTAGACCTTTACATCTGTTGAAAAATCATTTACACTTCGAAAATGTTTGGGTTCCTGAAGTGGCCTGATTTCCTTGGCCCCAGAACTAACCTAGTGGGTGAGAGACATGGTAAGTCTGCACTTATAAATTTATTTCAAGGGCTCCTTTTCTTAATATTATGTCAGATCAGTCTGAACTACGTTATGAATCAGTGTGTCAGAGATCCGAAGGTGTTTGCTTTTCATCTGGTAAAGAGAGTGACTTGTGTGTAATTATGAGCCATGATTTTTGGTTCTATATATAAACTCTTCCTGAAGTAGACTGTTTAACTGCAGAGCTGCTATAGAATCGAATATAATATTTGGCACCTGCAGGTGATGATAGGTTTTACTTTCTGGTGGTGCGTTTAAAGGCCTCCTCAGTGCCGCCAGTGATGAGAAACATGGGACTGTTGTATCAGATCCTGAAGAATGTCACCCGGCCTGCCCCGTGTGTACAGAGGAAGTCATAGCATGTCCCTCCTACCAGCTTGTCAATTTCCATAACAACCAGGGCCTTCAGCACTGGCAGAGAGATGCTCTTGCTGGCACGTGTGTTTTGGAACTGGGCTGGGCTGCCGATATTCCATTAAACAGCTCCTTGCTCCATGGGAAACACAGCTGGGCCTTAATTTTGCCAATAACCAAACCCTGCCTTGTGTCTCCTTTCCCTTCATCCCCCTGCCTTGCCTCGTCTCTCTCCTGTATGTACCTTTCCTCATTCGCTGGCCAAAGTAAAGCTGTAATTACAGGGTAAGGCTGTGACTCAGCCCTGTTTTGTTTCTCTCCCCACTGCATAGCTTTATGCAAGTGACTTCTCAATAGTTACTATGATAACATTGGCGCAGGAGCCACTGGCGAAGAGAGTGCACACCGTGGGCTTTGAGGATCCTAGCGTTCCCCAGCATTCCATGTAGCTACTAGTCATGGGTCACGCAGCCAAGGAAAATAAAGCAGGCAGCAAGCCTGGAAGGATGCAACACACCCAGGCTCTGCTCACTTTCTTTTTTCTGGAGGGCTTGATTTTCAGAGAATTCTTGAGGTTCTATCAGCCTGGCGCCTTAGGGAGTAGCAAAGGAGAAGAGTCCAGGTTCCAGAACAGTGGAGTACATGAATACAAATAAAAACCATGCCATTTTTATGAATGCAGTGAGGCCGACAGTGCTCTGAACTCAACAGCAACCTGGGGCACAGTCGGTGAATGGTGTCATTTTGCCATGGGTGTGGTACTTGGGCAAAGGAAGGCGGCCCAAGGTGCCACTCAGAGCAGAGAGACAGTGATGCTGGCTTGTGTCGTTTTTTGGTCTTGCTCCCATTTGGTTTCTCCTTCCCGTCCTCTTCCTGGGCTGTCTGTTTCCCCTCCTCCCCATGGCCTTTCCACTCTTTGCGCCTAGCATCCAAGGGCATTGTTTTAGCCCTACAGAGGGCCCTTGGGGACAGAGAGGGTGCCAACCTCTGTCACTGCTGATTTATTATTGAAGCATCTCTAAAAGAACTCGAAGCATTACATAGACGGTTCCCTAAGGATAAAAATTGGGTCTCTGCCTAGAACCTAGCACAGGGCCTGAGACAGAACAGAGTCTTAATAAATTTGTTGAATGAGTGAACGGGGCAAATAAGACCACTGGGCTTAGCAGAAGTAGAAGCACATGAAGGAAGGAGGTGTGATGGGGCAGACTCCTGTAGCAGAGGGCTCAGCGTGATGGGAGGGGCTCTTAACAGTTAGGAGCCCCATGGCAGGTATGTAGTAGGTACAGTGCCAAGAAACAGAACTGACAAAGGTCAAGAAAAGAGGCAGCAGGGAGCAAGTGAAAGAGCCTGTGCTTCAAACCCCAGGCAAATCCGAAGACCCACTCCAGTAGTAGCTGTGTGACCCCAGGCTAATTGTTTAACCTTTCTGATCCTCAGTTTCCTCACCAAAAAATTTGGATAGTAATACTAACTTGTCCGGGAAATTAAAGAAAATTCATGTAGAGTCTATAGCGGAGCGTTTGATGTGTTGTATGTGCTCTGTGATTGGTAGCTTTTATTTTGGTTGAAGTTGCCTGTATCCACATCATAAAGGCCATTTGTAGAGGATGGATTTGGGGGAGGTGGTGACTGAAACTGAACATGCAGAACTTATCAGCTTGAACCTTGCTTGAGCAAGTGCCTTCCTGTGGTATAGATTAGAACAGGATATTTTCCAGTGTACTGGCCCACCTCCCTCCTGTGTGGTATAAACATGTTAAGGAATTAGATTCGTGTGAACATTTATAGAGCCATTAAATAACCTGTGCCAGCTTTTGAGCTGATTGCAGAATGAGTCCATGAGTCAGTGGCCTCGGTACCTCTGAATCCCTATCTGTATTTTTGCTGTTTGGAGAGTTCATTCTTTTTTAATTCTTGTGGGTTGCTTAAAACCTGCTTTTGCAAATATTCATTAATACTAGTCTTAAAATGCTTATAACAACAACAGAAAGTTAGGAAAGGGGATCCCTAACAAGATCATTAAAGCGATAAGACTAACTTCTTTGATTCATTTAACAAGCTTATCTGGAATGTGTTCTCTGGATGCAGAAATGAGCCAGGGTCATGGAGCTGCACCATGAGGAATTAGGAAATTGGGTCCTTGCCTTTAGGGAGCTTCTAATCTAGCAGCATAAAGTTTTGAGTTGGGAGGGACTTCAGAGAGTACCTTATCTGATTTACCCCCAACTTTCCAAACTCCCACTAAACAGAACCCTCTGTAGCAAAGAATGAGGCATGCCCCTTTATACCAATTGGGAAAGAATTATAAAACATACTATGTTTTGTACATTTCTTGAAATGTTTATCTGAGATATCTTGTTATTTGTGGGATACTTATTCCTCTCTTTGAAATTCTGTGGAGAGCTAGAGGAAGCATTCTTGGGGCAGACACTTCTAGATTGCCCTCATTTTAATCCCATTTTTCTAAATATACTCAAAAGAGGAGTACCAAATACTTTAAACTCATATTCTCGAAAATGGTTGTTGGAGGTTTGGAGATGTTTAATCATATTCTGCCTTCCTTCTGGGTTCTAAACAAATTTAAAATAGACACAGAGAGTCAGGTGAGTATCATGGGTCAGTATCTATCTTATTAATAAGTCTCATAATTCCCAAATGCAGAGCTTCTAGTAAACTAGTTTGGAATATATTTGCAATACTTAAAACATGAAAAGGATCTGTAGCCAGCATATATAAGGAAATACTATTAATGCAAACCAATAAAAACCATCAATTAAAGTTATGAGTCTATATCCTTGAAATTCTCTTACATGTGTACAATAAAGTTCACTGAAGCATACATACTATGCTCAGTAGCAAAAAAAAAGTTTTTAAACCTGGAAGCAGTTTAAGTGCCTAGCACTAGAGGAATGAATAAATAAAATCCTTTATAGTCCCACAGTACAATATCATGCGGCAGTTAAAAGAAATGACCCAGGCGTATATATATATATATATATATATATATATATATATATATATATATATCTCCACAATTATAGATCTCAAATCATATTATTAAATGAATAGAGGAATAAGCAGAATGATAAAAATTGTATGACACCATACAAATTTAAAAAACCATACATTGTTTTTAGATGGACATTCAACAAATATTTATTAAACACCAGTTATACACACACATATACATGTGCACGCACACATTACTATAGTACATTTTTTTGTTGGTTTTTTTTTTGTTTTTTTTTAATAAATTTATTTATTTATTTATTTTTGGGTGTGTTGGGTCTTCGTTTCTGTGCGAGGGCTTTCTCTAGTTGCAGCGAGCGCGGGCCACTCTTCATCGCGGTGCGCGGGCCTCTCACTGTCGCAGCCTCTCTTGTTGCGGAGCACAGGCTCCAGACGCGCAGGCTCAGTAATTGTGGCTCACGGGCCCAGTCGCTCCACGGCATGTGGGATCTTCCCAGCCCAGGGCTCGAACCCGTGTCCCCTGCATTGGCAGGCAGATTCTCAACCACTGCGCCAGCAGGGAAGCCCTATAGTACGTTTTTATATGATATATTTATAAATGGCATGTATTTATATTTGTTATGTATGTAAACATTCATATACAAGATGTATAGTTTATTTGGTATATTATGAATATGATATAAATATTAAAGTATCAAAAATGATACCAAACCCATGACCATTGTTGCACCTGGGGATGGGGGAAGGGGAATGGGACTGGGATGGTAGTTTCATTTCTTCAGGGAGAGAGTGGCAGCTAGAAGCAATGTTACAAAATATTACTAGTTCTTATGCCTGTGGTTGAAATGCAGTGTTTGTTACATTCATTATACTTTTCTGTATCTTTTAAATTTCTCAAAATTCAGAGAAGTCTATGAAAAGAGGAATATGTGTATGACAAAATGTCAGGTGGAAAACAAGCAGATTACACAGTGGTCAATGGCGTTGCTCACACCTTCCACTGCATCCGCCTATGTACAGTTTGGTGGAAGAAAACCTTCAGGAGGAACTAATACACGGGCACCAAGGCATGCTCTAAGTCACCTGAAGTACTCCTGGGGTTTTGTTTTGTTTTGTTTTTTTATTTAATAAATTTATTTATTTATTTATTTATTTATTTTTGACTGCATTGGGTCTTCGTTGCTGCGCGCGGGCTTTCTCTAGTTGCGGCGAGCGGGGGCTACTCTTCCTTGCAGTGCACGGGCTTCTCATTGCGGTGGCTTCTCTTGTTGTGAAGTACAGGCTCTAGGTGCACGGGCTTCAGTAGTTGTGGCATGTGAGCTCAGTAGTTGTGGCTCGTGGGCTCTAGAGCACAGGCTCAGTAGTTGTGGCGCACGGGCTTAGTTGATCCGCAGCATGTGGGATCTTCCCGGACCAGGGCTCGAACCCGTGTCCCCTGCATTGACAGGCGGATTCTTAACCACTGCGCCACCAGGGAAGCCCAGTGCTCCTGTTTTAATTTCATTTGAAACCGCTCCCATTTCCAAGGGCTCTGATAGTCGTGGCCGCAGATGGAGTTGACCTCTGTTCATTGCTGTTCTTATTGGCCAGTTGATCAAATGTGTGACAAGCCTTAATATAATCAGAGCTTCATAACTTATTAGGCTAAACAGTCCCCACAAATTCAGTTAGTTCTGTTTGCCCAGCTTCTGATGTGTCCTCTGGGCCTCCCCCAGTTGTCATCCTCCCAAAGTGTTAATTCCCAGGAAATGTCTTAGATTCATCAGGCCAATGGAAACCTCAGGATCCATCATGAAATCCCATGGACGCTGCTTTTCTTCCTCTTTCTAAGGTGCAGTTTGCCCACCTTAGCCATGTCCTGGAAGAGGAAGGAAGCCAAACGGACATGTTCTCCCCAACCGTGGGCCCAGGACACCCACTCCTCACTGCTCGCTGGGCCTTTTCTCCCTCATATCTGGCTAGTTCACTCTTCTGTGCTTTCTGCGGGCAGGGACGTCTCATCAGTAGCTGCAGTCCTCTCCCTGGCCAAATGCATGTGCTTCCTATTCTGAAAGCAAAGAGGAAGGAAAGGGAAGGTGAGCACTGTGGTCCAGCAAACAATGTTGCTCCTCTGTGTAGGCAGGAGGGAAAGGAACCAACTTGTCACTTTCTCCCCTGTCTGGTAGGGTAGCCCATGGAGCATTAAGAGGGGCAAACCCAGCATTCTCTACTCTCTCCACCTGTCACTGGGTGAGTCAGTCACCATCCATAAGGCCTCAGGGGGGTGGGAAGAGAGGGGATAAGGAGAGCCTGCTGGGTTCTCTAATCCAGCAAGAGCGCTGATTCTCACCTGACTGTTCTCAGTTAAAAACTGTAAGGAGAGGAGGTGTGTGCTTAGTCTCCCCAAACCTCCAGCCATGTTCAAAATGAATTCTAGGGTGTAAGCAATTAGTTCAGAGCAAAGAGCTCTAAAGAGTTTGTCTGGAAGGCACATCTTTGTCAGGAGGCATATGGAGTGAAATCCCAGGCCTGCTAAAGCCATTGTCCTGAAGGAAGTGAGTCTTAGAGGAGACCCATGAAGCTTCATGTCCTAGAGGAAGTGAATCCTCGAGGAGACCCATGAGGCTCCAATCCACCAATTGGGTTCTCCTGGCTTAGGGGTGAGGGGGTGGTATTTAAATCTGAACTCTTATACCTGAGAATAGACTAATTTAAGACATCTCTTTGAATTAAGTCCATCAAATGACCTGGAAATCTTCTGCAAAGAATTATGCAAAATTTTGTGGTGTACCTCTTTATCGTTATAAGGAATCAGGTATAACAGGGAAATTTTTTATAAGATAATAGCAAGTGAAAAAAATAAAATTAAAAAATTTGTTGTATATCATAGGATTGAAACTATATAAAAATGACACATGGACAGAGATTTAAATGAAACTTGAAAACTTTCTAATTTATGAGCAAGACGGGGTTGTAAGAAAATTTTTAAATTTAATTTTGATTTTGATCGATGGTTTTCTTGTTTATAAGATAAGAACAATTTTATAAAACGACGTTTTGGAGAAGAACCCTGGCCCCATCTTGAGAGAAATGTCTCTCAAGGTGGAATTTATCTCTGCTGTGTGAGCTCTTAGGAAGAGGGCCTGAACCCGTGACAGAGTTAACCTCTGAACCTACAGATGGTAATTGTATTTTCTGTGACAAAAGTGGGCAGAATACAGCCCATGGGCCAAATCTAGCCTGCCAGACAAGAATGGTTTTTACGTGTTTAAATGGTTGGGGGAAACAAAAGGCCGAATAATATTTTCTGACATGTGAAAAATCATGTGAAATTCCAGCTTAAGGGTCCACAAATAAAGTTTTGTTGGAACACAGCCATACTCGTTCTTTTACTTTTCTCTATGGCTGCCTTCATGTGTATAGCTGGAGCTGAGTTGCAACAGAGACCCTTTAGAAGGCAAAGCCCAAATTATTTACTCTTTGGTCCTTCACAGAGAAAGTCACCAACCCTGCTCTAGGACATCAGTTCAATATGGCCCAGAGACATGGGCATCCTGCATTCTGTATCCCTGCTTTTCCCTTTCCTCACTCCTGCTCACCTCCTCGTGGGGAAAGAAGCATCATCAAAGTCATCTGAGTGCCAACATCAGGCAAAGCAGGACCTTGAGAAATAGGTCCCTTAAAGCTTCTAAAATATCCTTTTTAGAAGGATAGAATCAGTAGAATGAGGATTTGGGTGTAATCAACACTTCATGGGAGTTTTAAAGCTGTTTGGTCAATACATTCTCTCTTGGAAATGAAAAGGCCAATATACTAGGGTTCTTTTCACTGTGGCTGTTATCGTGGTGATCATTCCTATACATGGTCAACACAACAGTCAGAGGCTGTCATATTCCTACTGCTAATTACAAACGATTCCTTTTTCCAACTGAAATGATAATGCACGAGTCTAATTAGAATAAAGCTCATTAGAAACAGACTTGGCCATTAATGCCTTGATTGATTTTTCTAATGAAATAAGCCAGGGGAGGAGACTTGAACAGCACAGCTAATTATTTTTGCTTTTCTTCGGCATTGCCTCAAAACTTGTTATAAATTGTTGTTGTGCCGTAACGAAAATGCTGCTGAAACACTCCCTGACTGAAGAGGCTCTGACACTTGCAGCCCCGAGGAGGCAGTGGAGGGCGCCTGACTCCTGGCCCACAGCCCTACAGGAGGAGGATTAAACAGCAGCCCCTGGGTGGTGTCCTTCATTTCACTTTTCCACCCTCGTCCCGCCTCCTCCTCGTCATCTTTGTTCTGGATTCTGGCTGGTGGTTCACAGATGCTCAAGCTGTGGAATGCAGCTCTCGTGCCCCTGTATTCCTGTTTGGACAGAGTTTAAATGTTCAGGTTCCCATAGAAACTTAGATCCGAGGTTGCCACTGGATGGTGATACATGGAGGAAAAGTTTTGGGGAAAAAGATATTAGGTGGGCAGAGAAGCAAGACGGCCCATTAAGTGTCTGTACCAAATACTGTTGGGACAATTGTGTTTCATTAATCAAGATGTTCTTTGGTGCCCAGAAAGCCAGACCGCCCCACACTGCAGGGTAGAAGGCTACCAAAGAGGCACAACTAAGTCAAGAAACAGACTCACTAAGCCCACAGTTAGGAAGAGAGAGGAGGAAGATGAATCATGTAAAGGAAGCAGACAGGAGGTAGGAGAATCCAAATAATGCACAGGTCAGAAACCTATGGAGCTTCCCAGTGATCCAGAGAGGTTCAGGAGAGGAGGAGGAATTCTTCATTTGTCAGTTAGCCTGCTGTATGATCAGTATAACAGTGCACACTTCCAGGCAGAAATAAGCCTCATTAAAGCAAACTTCTATGGGCCACACAAGGATTCCATTGAGTGTCAAAAAGACAAAGAGGGCTTCCCTGGTGGCGCAGTGGTTGAGAATCTGCCTGCTAATGCATGGGACACGGGTTCGAGCCCTGGTCTGGGAAGATCCCACATGCCGCGGAGCAACTAGGCCCGTGAGCCACAATTACTGAGCCTGCGCGTCTGGAGCCTGTGCTCCGCAACCAGAGAGGCCGCGATAGTGAGAGGCCCGCGAACCGTGATGGGGAGTGGCCCCCGCTTGCCGCAACTAGAGAAAGCCCTCGCACAGAAATGAAGACTCAACACAGCAAAAATAAATTTAAAAAATTAAAAAAAAAAAAAAAAAAGACAAAGAGGAGAGAGCAGTTCTCATGGGTTCCTTTACCCTGCTCCTCTCCACCCGGGTGCCCCTTCCCAATAAAGTCTTTTGCTTTATCAGCAAAAAAAAAAAGACAAAGGGGAATAAGAGACATGTTCTGTTCTGCCCCCTATAGTAAGGGAAGCAAACATTTTGGCTAAAATTACTTTTAAGACATGGTGGGATGGAAGGACCACTGAGAGGGGAAGAGACCAATTCTCCCTAGAGCTTTCACTTGAAATTATGATGTTGGAACAAGATCGTAAACTAAGTAGCCATTAAGAGAAGTCTGGGGAGGAGGGAGTATGAGAGAAGAAAGCAATATATGTGGAAATGCAGGATGTACAAGAAGGATCTGCCAGTTTGGGACATAGTGGATGACCGATCCTGTTGTTTTGTCTTTTATGTTTTAACCATTTTTTCTTTGGGATATTAGATGGTTTTTTCCATGCCTATAAAAAATGCTGCAATGAAAATATTTGTACACTTGTGTAAGAATTTTATAAAGTTATAGTTTACATGCCATAAAATGTACTTATTTTATATGTACAATTCAGTGATTTTTAGTAAACTTAGCAAACTGCATGACCATCACCACATTCCAGTTTTAAAACATTTTCATCACATCAGTAAGATCCCTCCTGCCAGCTTACAGCCAATCCCCTTTCCCACCTCCAGCCCCAGGGAATAAATGCATATATTTTAAAAAACATATATTTGGGAGTTTATCATTAATATTGATGTCTATGATTGCTATAATAAGGGTATGATACTTTTATTGAGTCTTATGACTCATAATACATATTTACCAAATTACTTTCCAAAGCAGCCATACCACTTTACAAGGCTGCCAGCAGTGTATGGGAGTTGCATTTCATTGTACACTCCCAAGAATTGGGTATCGCTATTTTTAAATAATATCTAATTGTCTTCATTTGTATTTTTGTATTTCTGAAGCAGACCATTTTTCTATTTGTGTGTTTACTGACTTTATTTGTTCTGAATGAATTTCCACTCTGTGCCCTTCCCTCTTGTTGAAATCCTCTTAAATTAACTTTTTTTATTGATATGAGCTTCTCACGTGACTTGTCACTTACACATTGTATGCTGCAGGTATTTTTCCCATTGAGGTTTGCCTTTTTATTTTGTTTTATTCTTTTTCTTTTGGTATGCAAAGTTTCATTTTTACATGATCAAATATGTTCATCTTTTTATTTTCTATGTGATCTTTTTTTATGCCTTTGAGGCTAAGAGTTATTTCCTTCTCCAGAGCTTTGACAGAAGCTCAGTTTTATGTTCTGTTTTGTATTATTATTAAGATTTAGCACATCATTTCTCTTGGAATCTGTCACTTCTGGTGACCCTTTTTGTCAAATACTTAACTCTTACATATCTTGGGCCATATTACCAGGATATCTTATTCTGTACTGGTGATGTTTTTTGGTTTTTTGGGTTTTTTTAAAATTTTTATTTATTTATTTATGGCTGCGTTGGGTCTTTGTTTCTGTGCGAGGGCTTTCTCTAGTTGCGGCAAGTGGGGGCCATTCTTCATCGCGGTGTGCGGGCCTCTCACTATTGCGGCCTCTCTTGTTGCTGAGCACAGGCTCCAGACGCGCAGGCTCAGTAGTTGTGGCTCACGGGCCTAGTTGCTCCGCGGCATGTGGGATCTTCCCAGACCAGGGCTCGAACCCGTGTCCCCTGCATTGGCAGGCAGATTCTCAACCACTGTGCCACCAGGGAAGCCCCTGGTGATGTTTTTGATGGCTCCACTTTAAAAAGAACATGAGAGAACTGACACACATGCAAGGGAGCGAGACCTAGGTGGAAACCTCATTATTCACAGGTAATGGACCGAAGGATGCTATCAGTCTGGGAAGACCTAGCCTCTGGTTACAAAGGCCCTGACTATGCCATTCTGTGGGAGTTACAGAGAGGCAGGGTTTGGGCTCAGCTGTGAACAATTTCATGAGCAGCTTGGAAAAGTATCTGACGTGTTCCAGTCGTAAAGAGAAGGCTCCCTGCCTGTAATATGGTCAGTTGGTCAGTGGAGGTCGTTTCTACATTAGATGCAAGGTAAGGGAGGAAGACCTCTGGGTCCCCTTCCAACTCCCAAATCTCAGAACTCTCTAGATACTCTTCCTCCTTTCGTTTATTCAACAAATATTTATTGAGCATCTAATATGTCGCCAGCACTAGTCTAAGTCCTAGGGATGCAGCAGTGCAGAAAACACTTTCTGCCCACTGGATGCGTCTATTCAAGGGGGAAGACAGCCAATAAAGGAACAAAGCAATACATTAATGATGTCAGGTAATGATAAGTAATATAAATAAAAATGAAACAGAGTAAGTGCTATTGTATATAAGGAGCTCAGGGGAGACAAGGAGGTGACATTTGAGCAGAGATCTAGAAAATGTGACGTGATGGATGGGGTGAGGGCTGCGGGCAGGAGGAGCCAGCCAGGAAGTTGGAGGAAGAACAAGCATCCAGGCCCTGAGGTGCCGGCTTGTTTGAGGGCCTGAATGTAGATGAGTAATCCAGCGGTGGCCCAATTTCTCACATAGTCAGTTTATTAACAGTTGGATCTGTTGACCTCATTTTTCAATATTATCATAAGAGCTATAATTTATTAAGTACCATGTGCCAAGCTTTGCTAAACACCTATGTGTATTACTCCTAAGTCTCACAACAGCACTGCAAGTTAGGTCTTACTGTCCCCATTTTACAGATGGGGAGACTGGAGCTCACTGCTTCCTCTCTGGAACTTTCGTCTTGTTCTAGTCTACTCCATTGGGGAAATACTCAGTTCACAGCTGACTATTACATGCTTGAGGTGTAGGTATTAGGCAAAATGCACACACATCTACAAAGAAGTACTAGAGACTTCTGTGATAAACTCACCCCTGAAACTGGACAGCCAGCCCTAGACTATTTGCCTGCTTAAACTTGAGGAGAACAAGTACTGTAGGCACTTTGGAGGAATAATTCCTTTATTTAAAGTCACTCTTTGAGTGTTCCTCTTTAAACTAGCAGAATTAGGACAATGTCCTTTCCTTTGCTACACCTTAATATCGCTAATTCTAAGCCTAGACATTTCAACAAACAAACAAAAAATCTTGACCCTAGAACCTTAGAAATGTATGAGTTGGGGCTTCCCTGGTGGCGCAGTGGTTGAGAGTCTGCCTGCCAATGCAGAGGACACGGGTTCGAGCCCTGGTCTGGGAAGATCCCACATGCCACGGAGCAACTAGGCCCGTGAGCCACAAGTACTGAGCCTGCGTGTCTGGAGCTTGTGCTCCGCAACAAGAGAGGCCGCGATAGTGAGAGGCCCGCGCACCGCGATGAAGAGTGGCCCCCACTTGCCATAACTAGAGAAAGCCCTCGCACAGAAACGAAGACCCAACACAGCCATAAATAAATAAATAATAAATAAATAAATAAATAAATAAATAAATAAATGGATCATCACTTAAAAAAAAAAAAAAAAGAAATGTGTGAGTTGACATAAACTTCCAGTTTCCAAGAAAATAATGCAGACAATTGAAGAGGGCATGGAAACTCTACAGAGTAGGGGTGAGGTCGGGGAAACCGGTAGGCAAAAAGCTCCTTGAGATTTTTGAGTCTACACCAAAACGCCTCTGTGGTTCTTCATACGACCCTTCCTTGTCAGCGTCATCGTGCGTTTCCATTCTTCCCACACGTGGGGTCTCGTGGGGACCTGGCTGTCTGTAGCTTTCAGTGTGTCCTTTGCACAAGGGTGGAATTGTGTCTAACAGTCCCTAATGCTGGCTGCATACCGTGTCTTTACAAAGACTTCCATTTTGTAGTCCCTTTAAGGGGAAAGGGCATGCTTTGGGCTAAGAGAATTGCTGTGTAGCTCCCAAACCCAGCTCACTCCCACTTCCTGCCTTCTGACAGCTGCAGGTTTTAAGGTTCTCTTTCTAGCACAGTTCTTTAAAAATTTCAATGAGACGTGAAGTCATATTATAGAAACAAGCTCCCTATCTGGCCCAGTAGAGCCTGTGTGCAGGTGGGGCCCTTGTGATGCTGAGACGGGGCTGCTTCAGTACGTTTTCTTAGGTTCCCCTTAAAATGACACTGGCCATATGGGAGCTCTTGCTCTCCTTGTTTTTTTTGTTTGTTTGTTTGTTTTCAAATTTATTTATTTATTTATTTTTTTATTTATGGCTGTGTTGAGTCTTCGTTTCTATGCGAGGGCTTTCTCTAGTTGTGGCAAGTGGGGGCCAGTCTTCATCACGGTGCGCGGGCCTCTCACTATCGCGGCCTCTCTTGTTGCGGAGCATAAGCTCCAGACGCGCAGGCTCAGTAGTTGTGGCTCACGGGCCTAGTTGCTCCACGGCATGTGGGATCTTCCCAGACCAGGGCTCAAACCCGTGTCCCCTGCATTGGCAGGCAGATTCTCAACCACTGCGCCACCAGGGAAGCCCGCTCTCCTTGTTTTTGATTTCCAGGTTTTCTGTTCGTAAAATAATTGTTTCTCAGAGCTGCTGACAGGTGATAATAACAAAAATAAAACTGATTTGAATTTAGTTATCAACTCACTACAGTCATAACAAAAGAGGCAAGGATTAGCCCTGTGTTCTGGCCTTCTCTGAGGTTTGCCCACAAGTAACAGGGCGCAGGACTCCTACCTACTTTGTAGGGTTGGTGTGAATAACCAATGAAATAGTGTCTGCAAAGCAGCTGATGCAATTTTCCTTCTCCTTCTCATAGTAATTATAATAATTTCAGAGGAGCAAATGCTTGAGAAATGAAAGTTGCAGTTTGGGTTGACGCAGAGGGTTTACAAGAGATTTGTCCCTCAAAAGAGGGCACTTTCTTTTTTTTATTGAATGATAGATTCTTTAAATTCTATAGTGCTTTACAATTTTCAAAAGTTTCACACACATGATTTCATATAATCCCATAATAACCCTTTTTTCCCCTACCCCTCAAAAGAGGGCACTTTCTTATGGTAACAGTAAACTTGGAGGGTCTGAAATGCTCCTGCTGTTTAACCCTATAACTCATTTACAGAGTTGGAGACACCGCTTTATCAGTGAGTACACCAGTTCATGTGTGTCTGTCTGTCTGTCACTGCATCCAAGTTCTTCCTTGTGGATAAGATGCCCTCTGAACCCCACATTGGCCACCTAGGCCTTTGCTTTGATTGAGGCTTCTTAAGAAGAGAAGGGATTGAGGTGTCTGCCATAGAAGCTTTATTTGAGCACATGGGGTTCTGGCCCATCTGGGGTGCAAGGCTGAGGTGGAAGGAAGGGCTCCCTGACACCTGGCAGAGTACAATTTGTGACGACAGTTCTCACCCACCCAACCGCCATAAGGAAGGCGGTCCCTATTCTCCTGCCAGGGCCTGGACAAACAGGGGGTTTAATAGCAGTAGTAGTAATAATAGCAGCAGCTAATATTTATTGACCACCTGCTAGAAACGGTATTTTTCCCACGTAATCCAGATCACAACCCTATGAAACAGAGACCATGATTATCCCCAGGAAACCAAAGCCCGAAGATTTGCCCAGTGTCTCACAACAATGTGTGTGTCCACATATACACTGGAAAAGTCCTCTTTCCTTTCCTAATGTAAACTCCATGAGCCCACCTTTCCCCTCCAGCCAGCCACTCAGAGGCCACTCGCAGGTCTACTGTCTGAGCCCCATGAGTTGAGGATACGTGGAGAGCATCATCTGATATATTTCTGATAGGTTTGGATGTGTCCTGTTGCCCACAATGGAGAATAAACTCCCAACGGTCAGGGTCCACGAGGGTCTCCTTTCTAGCTCTCCATCATGTGGCTCAGGGAGTGTCTCCTGGGTGGTCTGGGCCAAGGCAACAGCCGGCATCTGCTTGGACACTGTCACCAGGGTGGTGTCATTGGGGACACACTTCTCTTGTCAGGAAGATTGGTCACCCAGCTTCCCTGCCCAGGAGACTTTTTTTTTGCAGCAAGTAAAACAAGCCTGGAGATGACACCAGACTCAAAAACTCTGCAAGGAGCAGGGGTGAGAGTTGGCAATGTGATGGTAGAAGAAACCAAAATCTGCTAATTGGTGAACCATTCAAAGAGAACAAGCAATCTGGGGCCGGTTAGCATGGGAACGGGCCACCCTCGTGCTTTTGCAGGCCCCGAAGACTTCTTGGTGTGGCAGCACTTTCTTATTTGTCAAGCACACGTGTACACATGTGTACACACATACATGTATAAAATTATGTGCCAGGCCCGATTTCATCACTTTACTACTATTAACTCACTTAATCTTCAGCAGCCACATGAAGTTAGTACTGTTGTTACCTTCGTTTTACAGGTGGGGAAAGTGAGACACAGAGAGGTAACTTGATCAAGATCCCAGAGCTAGTGAGTCACAGAGCCAGGATGACTGACCAGCCAGGTGGTACCGTCATGCATTAAAATGAAATGCTGAAGTATTAGGAGAATGTGAGCTACTTCCAATATACAGATATTGTGACAAAGAAACATGTCATACATTTGAGAAATAGTTGTATGCAAAATTATTATTTCCTTTATGTTTTAGATACTTTTAGTAATAAGTCCCAGTTACAAAGAACATTTTATTTTTAAAGGAACGTTCCCCCCAGAATTGAAACATGTAGTGTGTATTTAAAACGAAAGAAGTCAGCCCCCTCCCCTTCCACTGCTGCTGAGCGAGCTGTCTTTGCTCCTGCCCATAGCCATGGTCAAGCCTACTCTCCCCGTGTTTCTCCCGCCCTTGTCTAGGTCATGGGGAGGCTTGGATGCCAAGCACTTTAGACAGTCAGGACATGGCTCTGACTTCTGTTGGAAAGAAGACGTAGACTGTGATCACTCATGCAAAACCCTAAGGTATTAACACGGGATGTTTGCAGAGACCAAACTCCCAACTACCACCTATGCTGTCTAGTCAGAAAGTTAAAGATATGTGCGTGGCATGCCAAAGATTGGATGTCGGGTAAAAGCTTTATGACTTCGGAAAACCTCTGGGCCTCTCTGGGCTTTGTTTTTCTCATCTGAGGAATGGGAGACACAGCAGTACATAAGACATAGGGCTGTGGTGGCAGAATCAGCAAAACTTGAAAAGTGCTAAGCACAGTACCCAACGTGGAGAGAGCATTCGGCAAACTTGAGCATCACGGGATGTTACCTGTTCACACTTGTGTGATCCAGGGGTAGAGAGGGCTCAGTCCAGTTGAGCCAGTATGATTGTCACTCCAGGAAATTTGAAACAACAAACAGACACAGAGACTGGAAGTTACTGCAACTAGGTCACATTAATAGCCACTCTCAGGAGGTAGGGTCCATGTTGTTCCCACATCTATCCTTCCCAGCCTTGGTTACTGAGCCTTCACTTCTTTGGGATACCTTTGTATCTTTCCAGTACATTCCTCTTTTTTTTTTGTTTAAAAAAAAAAAAAAAGAAAGTGGTCAAAGGATATAAATAGTATGAATACGTGACTTTACACAAAGCCTTTATCTGTGACACTGTGACACAGGCAGGACAGGGACTTGTTTCCGTGCTCTCTGTGAGAGACTACAGACCAAGGAGCCATGTGCTTTGACCAAGACAGCCCAGTGATGTCAGACGTGGAGCTTAAATCCCAGGCCTAACTGTGCCTTCACAGAGTATATAACCTGCTGGAGAGAGGATGAAATATGTTCAAAAGTAATGGCTGGATATAGTTCTTAAGCCCTCAAGTAACCTGTTTTGTTAGGGAATGCATTAAAAGCATTTTTGCCTTCCTTGTGCATCCCACACATACCAAACATAGTCCTAGATATGTTATACATATTCAGTGAATCTTTTGTTTTTTAATCCCTGTTTTAACTTAGAATGGATTAAGGGACTTCCCTGGTGGTCCAGTGGTTAAAACTCTGCACTTCCACTGCAGGGGGTGTGGGTTTGATCCCTGGTCGGAGAACTAAGATCCCACATGACGCACAGTGTGGCCAAAAAAAAAAAACCAAACAAACAAACCAACACATTAGGGTGGATTAAAACTAAGACATCCCTAGATTATGCCATCCTCCTCTGTGAAAGTGTAAGTTCTGGGCTTGGAGATACAGCTGTGGAGTGTGAGCCGCCCTGGCCTGAGCAAAAAGGGACTCGTTCACTGTTCATTTTGGTTTCTCCTGTTCATGACAAATTGGTCTCCTGAATGGATCGTCCATTTGGTAATTAACTTGGTGAAAGGCTGAGTCTTTCCTGTGCCTAGTATAATATAAGTTCTTACCAATACAAAATAAGGGCTTATTGGGGGCTTGGTAAAACTTCCATGCTATGAGGTATATACAGTTTATAAATCAGCCAACACGTATTTATGACTTACCTACCTGGTGCTCAGTAGTCAGTGACAGAGCCTGGCTCCTGTTGCAGGGAGACATATACTGAGAGAAAACCGATTGCAAGTAACTATCTCCAGCCTTGCTTTGGATTCTCGGTCACATCTTATTCTTTTCTTTTCCTCTCAAGGGTCGAGATTACTGTTCGGAAGAAGAAGATATCACATAGCACCAATTCTACCACTCAAACCGGGAGCTACTACTGTGTAAATAGGTTACACCCCACGTTGAAATCTTTGCAAAGGTCGGTTCTCTTCAGCGAACAGCACTATAGCAAAAGAAGATCGTTCCATATCGTATCCCCATTAAGTTACAATGTTTCTTAATGAACTTGCAAAGGAATATTGCTAAAAACAAACAAAAAAAAAACTGTTATCGAACTTTCTTTGTTGCTGCTAGTTAAAACTTGTTGCAACTTTTCACTTCTCTCAGTGTCCAGGTCTGCAGCAAAATTCTGCAATTTCACCTTAAAGATACTGTTGGTTTTACAGATGCTCTCCAACCTATTTTCTATAAGATGAGGTAGTGGTGAACTCAGATATCCAACTTCTGCTCTAGACCGGTTCCGCTTCTAAGACAAGCGCCTCCTTCCCTCTCTCCTCCCTCCCTGCCCTCCCCCCCGCCCCAGCAGTCCAAAGCCTTGCTTCTCACTGGCAGTGTTGCGCTTTGGAGATGGGACGGTTGCTATGGCAAAAGCCTTGTTTCTCTGCGAAGAAGAAGTAGAGGCGCTGTTATCGATTAAAAGCATGTTGTGACATGACTCCTGGAGGTGACATAGGAGCGAACGGCAGTTAGTTTCATTTCCTGGGTCTCTTTAATCAAAGATCAAGCTTGCAGCGTCAGTTTTGCTCAGATGCAGACGGAAGTGTGATCACAATCATTTTGGATCCCTCTTGCCTACTTTTTTTTCTAAGAAAATAAACATTTTACTGTTTTTATGTTTCCTTGTCTTCTCCCATTCATCCAGCTCAAGTGTTTTACGATGCTCCTGGGTGCGGAAGACGAGCCCTCCTTAGCAGTGACTCCTCAGCGGCTCCTTGCTATCCCACTTATAACCCACCAGGCACTCGCGGTACTGACAGTGGTCAGAGGAGGTGAGGGGACATCCCACGGCTTTTTAGGAGGGCCCGAAACCACCCTGTTACCTTTCATCTTGTTAGCAAAGAAACCACCCTACTTCCGAATCCTCTCCCTTCAAAATGTCACGCGGGCCTTGCCACTTCCTTTCTCTTACTTGCAGTACTGGATGGTGTGGTGAAAAGCGTGTGCCGACTGGAAAACATAGTACATTGACCCTGGTGATGATATTCGGAGATGCGAAAGCCAAAGCCCCGGGCAGTAGTGGGGAACATGAACTGTGGGTTTGGTAGAGTTTATTTTTCCATAATTCTATGAAGAGAATGGTCTCTTCTCAAAGACAGAAATAATATTTTTAACAAACGTTGTCACAAGTAAACAGCCATCAAAAGGAGAAAATAACTTTTGTATTTTTTTAACACGTTCGATAGCTTGGACGGGGGTTGTCTTTGTTACTTTCAGGGGAGGGCACCCTATTCAGCGCCACGCCAGCAGTGTCCAGGTTTGGGTTTGGCCCACAAAAAAAAAAAAAAAAAAAAAAAAAAAACAACACAGCAAAAGCGCTGTGTGTTTCTCTGTTTGCAGGGTTGCGAACGCGAAAGGCCTCAGTATCAGCCACACCGCCCCCCTCCGAAGGTGGGGGTAGTTAATACGCTGTGGGTAGTCGAGAGATCACCTGCCACAGAATAGAATAAGAAGCTAAGTGTGTTCTTGCTGTGAAGGTGAGCCTTGACTTGAAAATCCATCCACAGACCTGATGGTACCACTGATGTGTTCAGGGGGAGGTTGCTTATCTCCTTTTAGACCCAGCACACACCAAAAGCGAGGGGAAGGAAACTCAGTCAGGCGCTAGAGAAAATGGACTCAAGTGTTAGCAACAAAAGCCCTTCCTTCTTTCAGCCGGCAGCAGCAGCTATTTGGGGGGGGGGGGGCAGCTGTGGTTGTTACATAAATAGAGACGCAGCCAAAATTTCAGGCTTTTTACCCAGCTTCGAGCAGAAAAAACGCAGGGAGAGTTCGCGTCGCCTAGGGTTTTACGTCCCCTCCCTTTCTATGGTTTTTGGCCAAGTGACTAAAATAGTTTTCCCCAGCTGTAAACGAACTGCTAAGCCCCACCTTAAACTTGTGCGCCAGTGACTCGTTCACTGTTCCGAGGGTGACCTTTTCCCGAGATTCCTTGTTCTTATCCAGCAAGAATGAAGCAAACACTGAATGTCTTCCATTTGGCTCCTCTATTTGGTGTCTCAGATAGTGTCTTCCCAGAAAATCACCACCTTCCACGTGGAGATGAAACAGGCTCACGTCATTTTTCTTACGGTCACGTTTAACATTTTGACATGATACACATGTACACAGAACCACGTGTCTCTGGAGAATCTGATTGTTGAGGGTTACGTGAAACCCGAAGTGTTGTGCCCGTGAGCCAGTGGCTTTTCACCTGGAGTTCTGTCCCCCGGGTTTAACACGGGGTACCTCTTTGATGTGCAGAAGCGATGTCATCTGCAGACACATTCGGTACATCTAGAAACAGAGCTGAGAAATGGGGTGGCAGAGCCAGTTGGCATGAAATGCTTGATTATGTTAGCAACACTCAAAACTGTCTGTTTTCCATTTGTTGGTTTTAATCATAAAATTGTCAAGGGATCTGTGTTTGTACTTTATTTTTTTATGCCTTCTGAAAAGGTCTAATGCAAAAACATTTTGCCTTTTTTTTTCCCCTGTGTATCTGAACATTAAGCCCATTGTCTCAGATACAGTGAAAGAATAATCCAGAAGCTAGTGCTTCTGCTGGCTGTCATCTCTGAGGACTCAGGGAGACGGAAGGAAGGAGGGAGGGAAATGGTCTGGCGGATGGAGGTATAGAAAAAGGATGAGAAATGGACTGAGAAGTATTTAGGACAGAGAGGGGCGATGGGATGGCTGTGTGCCCGGTGCGATTCAAAATCCAGCTGCTTAGTGGCCAGTGGGTGGGGCAGACTGTCGACAAGATTTACAGCTGGATTACACACGCCTTATGGGCTCTGAGTTGTAGAATTGTAAAAGTTTAGCAGTATGTGCGTAGCTTTCTTTTGGTTGGCAGAGATTCAGGATCATGGAGTACTGCTGTCATAATTGAATGCGTGTTTGTTACTGGCAGAGAACCCTAAAAGAGGCTTTTACCTCATGATGCCTCCTAGCCCCAGGCTGGAGCGTAGGGTGGTGTTATGGTCTATTTAGGGACAAAGAAGGTACAAAGTCTGGAGACAGAAAACTAGGTCAGCCCTCAGACACAGCAGCGGCGACCCACCAGCCTGCTGTGAGACAGGTCTCTCCCCGTCCGCAGTGCCCAGGGTCTGAGACGGAGCTTTGATGCCCTGATTGAGGAGGAGCCTTGGTTCTTTAGTCCTCCGTGCTGGTGCCAACCTCCTGCACCTCCGTGTCAGGGGCTCACCCAGGGTCAGAAGCAGCTATAGCTGCAACCTGACAGCCCCCGGGAGCAGGTCCAGGGACGATGGCGCGCCCCCCCCCCCCTTCGGTCCCAATTTGAGTTATAACTTTGTCTTCCTCACAGTCTCGTTGAGACTTATTTTCTCTTAGGGCCACACTCTCCCATAAGCCTGCTAAGAGCAGAGATTATACCTCTTCTGCAGTTTACCTCAGCAGCCTAGGAGGCCCGTTGGCATATTGATTACAAGTCCTGCTTAGACACTGGGCAAGAATTTAAAAGAGCGTTTCCATGTCTGCTGGTCTTAGAAAAGAAACTCAATTAAATATGTCAGTATCATAGGAAGAAAAATTATCAAGTTCTCAATCTAGGAAAATACTGACTCTGAATCTTGGACTCCGGGACTCTGATATATTTTTTATGAAAGGCAAAACAATTGGTATCTAAGGCTCTCTCCTTCCTCCTCCCAGCTCCCTCATAAAAAAAAAAGGTATCAGATTGCACTCTATAATTTTACATAAAATCTGCCTTGCATGCTTTTCCCCCGGAAGACATGCTCAGAGCTTTATTTCTTTGTACCTCTCAGAAATTAAACTTTTTGCTAAGTTTTGCTTAAAACCCTAGTAGAAGAGTAAGGCCTGGTTGGGGAGAGGGAATATATATTGAAGGGCATAATGAAAGGGTAGCTCGAAGCAGGAACATGGCTTCTCAATGTCATGGGTGGATTACTGGACCTCCCCACCTCCACTCCCGGCGCTTGTATAATGCTGGGTGAGGCAATCGACTTCCACCCTGCAAATATGACCCTGCCGTAGACCTTTGGAATTTCATGGATAAGGTCTATGAATTGCCTTTTACCAATGAATGGACATGTTTTTCCAAGGGGGAAAAAAATGCCCTTGACTTCAGTCACCTTTTTGTATGTCTCTGGAAGAGGGTCGAAAGCTATGGAAGAAAATGAGGATTGTGGGTAAACAGATTTACTTTTGTGACAGACCTTAGGACTCGCTCACTAGCTATGCCATGCTTTTCAGAAGACTCTTGTACCTTATCTGGGATCTAATCTAATCTTGGGGAAAGAGGAAAAGGAACTAACATTTATTTTTTAAACTCACTCTGTGTCAGATAACTGTGCTAGGCATTTTTATAATTGTCTTGTCACAGTAATCCTGGGAAGTGAACCTATTACCCCCATGTTCTAAGTGGTGTATCTTAAGTGTAGAATTCCTATATCCAACATAAATGGCCATGTTGAAAGAAGGAAAGATGTCATTCAAGTGTTTTCCTATTCTTTTTTATTATTACTATGCCCTTTGCAATGCGACACTGTGAAAACAGCCCTTTGGGGGCATCTCCCTTTTCCAGAATCTCTCCTTGGCTCACCACCAGCTTGGTTTCCTCATGGGGAGTGTTTTACTTGGCCTTCCTATATCTGCTAAAGCTACAAACAAACCAGGAGAGGCCAGCAGGGTGTTAGTGCCCAGAAGGGAACGGCTTTGGGATTTCAGGCGCATATCTCTTTCCTTGGAATCCTTTCAGCATGTGGAGAAGGAGGCTGGTATCTGCAGTTAGGTATCAGATGTGACCAGAACAGGCTTTTGAGTATTCTGATTTCTTTCCTGGGTCCCAAGGCTTGTTTCATCCCAGGATGCATCTTTTTAAGGTGAAAAGCCTTAACCTCCGGAGAAGTTTAGGAGAGTCTGATCTCCAAAGGTGGAGGAAAGGCAATACCTGGACCATTAACTTGAAATCCTTTCTTGTGAGCTAGGGTTTGACATCTCTTTTTGATCTTTGGACTGGGGCCTCTATATTTTCCAGGCTAGTTTAAGCATTGAAACTAGATGTGAATCTCTTTCAAGACCTTAAATGTTTTAGATAGTCATGTAGTGACTTGGATAGGCATTTAACTAATTTGTTCCAAGGTCAGAAGAGCCCAAGAATTCCCCAGAGTTCCTCTCTTTGCTTCTAAAGGCACAACCTCTAAAGAAGATGACTCATGTCTCCATGGCAACTGTTAAAGGTGCTGCCTAGAGGGGACCTGCCTCCACCCTCACTTACTTAGCTTGAAAGAATCAAAAGAATTTCCTTGTGTCAAGGGGGTGCTATGTCCAGTTTTCTTATGAAAACTGTTGTCAAGATTCCTGCCTCTTTCTGACATGGTAGCTGTCAAATTCCTTCAAGATGATGTAGGAAATGGCTCTTATCTCTTGGAAGCCAGAGAAATTGCTTTAATTCACCAAGACTCACCCCTAAACCAAAGGCCTTATTCTAATGCTGTCTTCCCTCTCTACTCTGAATTCTCCCTTCTTTCCTTTCCAGGGGTTGTTTTTAGCCCAAGGCTTTGCATCTGATTGAGTAAGACTTAGAGGCAGTAAAAAGAACACCGTGAACTCAGCCAGAACCGCCTTAGGGTCCCTAGGGTTGAGAATAGCTCTAGGACCTCGGGGACCCCTGGGCTTAGACCCAGAAGTGATAGAACAGCCCCTGATTTCTGGCATTTCAGTCCAGATCTTCAAGGACTGTTCTCCCTTGACAGTCAAGTGAGCAAGGAAAGTTTCGCAGTAGATTGCAAGCCAGCTTTTCCGTATCTATTTTCCTGGAGCAGAACAAGGCAGCTGCCTTATAGGACTCTAAATTTGGATCAATTTCCTAACACACACACACACCCCCCACAGAAAGATACATGGAGAAAAAATATATAACTACTTTATCAGTGAAGTACTTCAAGGAAGAGCTGCATTTTGCCGTACTGTAATCTCTAAGATAATGTCTAGGAAAGCATTCGTGTAATTATAATAATACCAAACTAGGAAAAGCTAGTGATCACTCTCACGAAAGTCTGAGTTAGACTCGAATAGGAGGATGAAGGTCTGCTGGTCGTCAGGTCTTGTGCCCTCTCCGTGCCAGGATGCCTGCCACTAGCATCTTTCACTCACCTGGGCTTTAACCTGGACTCTGGCAGCCTTTCCCAGCTCCAGGCACATACAGGACCCATCCCTCAGGACACGTGCCAGGTCTAGCCGTATACCCCAGCGTTTCTCACACGCTCTCCCACTCAGCCAGTATGTCCCTGACTGTGGCACTTCAGCAGCTCCACTGGGCACTGGGACGCCAGCGACTGGGGTTGGGGCCCCTTCGTCTAGGTTGGCCCAGATGTAACATCTTTAGCATTGCCTCTTCCAGTGTCGGGCTCTCATTTATTCGACAGATTATTTGGAGCCCCTAGTATACTCCAGGCACTGAGCTAATCCCCAGCAATACACGGTTGACCCAAGCCCAGCTCCCGCCCTCGAGGAGCCCACCATTAGTGGGGAAGACAGTGTGGGAAGTGCCGCTGCAGGGAATTACTGGGTGCCGTGGGAGGCGCTCAGAGGCACAGCCGCCCAGCTTTGGAACTCGGGGGCTTCCTAAAAGAGGGGACATCAAAGCTCCAGTTTGTCAGAGGCCTGAGGGAGAGCATTGCAAAGGGCCTTCCTGGCCGAGGGGACAGCATGGCGCTCGGCCAAAGGAGGGACAGCGTGGGTTGTCAGGGCCTGTGTGCAGAGAAGCAGCTGGAGCTAGGAGTTGAGGAGGGAGAAGAGAGGGACGTGGCCAGGGCAATCAGTGACCCAGCCCAGGGGGCATAAAGAGAGCTGTAGGTGACGCTCTGCCCCCTCTGAAGCCCACTGCCGAGGCCACCCAGTGAGGTAAGTGTGATCCCCATCAGGACCAGATTTTCCCTCCTCGCCGTGGAGGTACACGGTTGGTCGCTGAGATGATTTATTCCTGTGTATCCTCCACCCCTCCCCCAGCTCCTTGTCCTCTCCCCCAGAGGTGTTTGATTTCAAGAGCTTTAACCTGGGCTGGATTTAGAGACATACAGGGGACAGCTCTGGGTCATCCTGACCTGGCTGTAGAACCACCAAGGCTAAAAATACCTCTTGGGAACAAGGCGGCCAAGACCCCGGGATGAGGGTGTACCCTAAGATAAATACACGGGAAGCCACCTAGGGCTTCCCAACTCGGGGGTGTGAGGTCTCCATTCATTCTACCGAAGGGCAGCCTCCCTTGGACAGCCTTTCCCCGGGTTGGGTCATACCTGGCGGCCGAGCCTCTGCCGTGTCTGCAGTGTGCACCTGTGTCCTGCCAAAGAAAGGGGAGTTAACAAACAGAAACAGAAAAGCACAGATGGATCGCGTGCACATGGAAAATACCCGCAAGCCTAGGCAGCTGCCGTGAGCCTCGTGGGGACGGGGAGGCCCCTGGAGCCCTGCGCTCTTTGCGAGTGACGCAGGGAAGGCTCAGAGACAGCAGACAGAGTCTCTCTGTGCAGACAGCTCGCGGTGCCTTTTAGGTTTTCCAAAGAACCTATTCAGAGCTCAGAGCGTTGGGTTTCTCTTCCCTTTGCCCCCAGACAAATAATTAGAGACTTTATAAGAAGAAAAAGAATTAGATGAATCAAAATACCAGCTGTGAGGCAGCATGGTTGCAAGAAACTCAAGAAAAGGCCACAATAGGTAACAATTTCCGTGAGGAGTTGGAGGCACTGGGGGCTGAAGGCAGTTTTCCTAGCTGAGGGGCTCAGGTCTCCTGACCCCAGAGGGCCCTGAGGACGGCTTGGGGCTCACCTCTTTTGCAAGACCTCCACACCTGCCCTCCTGGGTGCAGCCTGGCATATTCACCAGCCTTCTGGACCCTTGGAAAGATTGTCGCTCAAACACCTACTCTTTTCCCAGATACTCCTCTGGCTCCTTACTGAGGAATTTCTAATTCTGTGTCTTGTGGTTCCCACGCGACTATCCCACCAGCCTAGACGTTTTAATTAGAACTCGGCCTGTAGTAATCACGATGCTGGAAACTGACAGAATATTTGGCCTCAAATACACCTACTTTAAAATGAAGGTCCTGGAAGGTCCCCTTGGTCGGGGCGTGGTCATGGAATACGGCCAGGTTTGCCTTAGGACACCCTCTCCCCATTGTCTGCCCTGGTCCAATTCCCTCTCCATCACCAGGAAGAGATCAAAATGCTTCCCTGCCAGGTGTCAGTGGCTGTGTATTTGCTCTTCCCAAGGGCATTTGTGTTTTATTTAGGATGAGGCGTTACATTCAAGGAAAATCTAGTGGCAGGATCAGGAGACATCAGCTCTCATTCAGGTCTGGGAGATCATCTTGAGGCATTGCTCTCCTGAGCACCTGCAGAGGCTTCCTCAGGTGGGCGTGGGAGCCCCGCAGGGAAGCCTGCCCAGCCCTCCACGTGCACGTGAATTCTGTAAAGCGGTGGGTGCCCATCTGTTTGGACCACACGTGGCTGTCAGCAAAAACCTTGTGAGATGCATCCCCCCCCGTATGTTTATTAATTTAAAGTATATATTCATATACTTCTGTACTAAAACATTAGGCACATTTTTAAAAGTGCACAACATAGAAATTTTTAAAGAATAAGATACAAAATATTATAGACAGAGGTTCTGGTATTTTCACTCTGAAGCCCTGAGGGTTTGGGTGCCCCCTAGTATTAATATGTGCACAGCCACTTTGGACACCAACCACCATTTCAAGAGCAAATCCTCACACCTTGATGGCATCCATCCCAAACTACTGTGCTGGCACTTGGCCTGAAGCATAGGAAGGTCTTAAAGCAAAATCCCCAGGAGATCCTAATCTGGGAGACAGGGCAAGCAAACTCTCAAATGGCATAAACTTAAACAATTCAAAACCCCATCCGACAGGAGAGTGGACTCCCTAGGCAGTAGTGGCTATAGGTGCTAAGAAAAGATCAGGTACACTATACAGAGCCATGGGGTTGCTCATATTCCCTCTCTGGGTCTCCAGAAAAGGACATTTGGCAATATCCCCAGCTCTCTCATGATTGGAGTTCTTTGAACCCTCAAAGTTCTTCAGTAGTACTATTATTCCCCACAGCGCAAGTGGGTCCACGTCGCTTGAATATTATTTCTGATTTGACCACCAAGATATGATGATGATTCTGTTTCATTTGAAAAGGGTCTGAGAAGGTATACAGGTCTAATTATATATACATATTTATACATGTGTATTTTTGTTTATTGTTACATTTTGACATTGGACTTTCTATTAAATAATTTTTAACAGTTGACCTGGCTTTGTGCTTTTTTGTGCCTTTCTTTCTCCCTGGATCTCAGGGAAGGGGCTGTTATAAACGTCTGCAAAAGATCTTGGGGCCTTCCTGTCCGTTCTCTCTTCTGTCTTCTTCCCTACTGTGTGTACATAAGTTCAAGTTCTGTTTTTACAGGAGATGTACTACATCAAGCACCCACTTGGAAAGCCCCCAACCTTGTTTTCATTGCCTCCAACTTTCAGGGACAGCCCCACTCAGTCCCTTCAGCTTCTGCAAATTCATAAATTCAGATTTGATGAAGTTGCAAAAAAGAGCAATGACAAAAAATGATGCCATGAGACTCTCAAATCTCTTGTACACCCCTTTCCCTCCACCACACACACACACACACACACACACACACACACACAGTCCTAGATGTGAGACCTTGGACAAGTTACTTAACCTTCCTGAACCTACTTGAAAACAATACTTTTCTCATTGGTTTGATTTGAGGAGATCCCATAGTAAATGCTCAGTAAACAACCACCCACTTCCCAAAGGCACTCATTCAGCCAGCTGACATTTGTTAATTACACAGTGTATGCCGGGCACTGGGGTCTCCCAGGTAGGGGGTCAGGGATGTGAGGAATTAAGGAATTCCCCTCTCCAAAGTTAGATGCAGGGGGAGCAGTATGAAAAATGAGGTATGTGCCTTAGAGTTTCTCTCGTCCCCCACCCTCAAACGCCATGACTATCTGACACATTCTGGACGCTGAAAACAATTGATTCTCCCACTACGCTCGCCTTCCAGGATCTACCAGAGAGAAATACACACACACATAGTCTCAAAGCATGAAGCCAAAAGCAGTTTCTCTTGGTTCTGTCTTCCCTGTAGCACCAGCCTTTTCGCCTCTGACAGGCATTGATCTGATCAGCCAGCCCAGCCAGCCTCTGTGCTTCACCGTGGCTCTTGGGAACAGATTTTCTTTGTGATTTCCTAATGGTTTGGTAGTGAGAATAAGGGTGGGAATGATGAAGGGAGTGGAAGGGAGGGTCTGCCAGCCAAGGGGAAAGAGTTGATAACTATTCCCAGGGTTTTTCCTGCCAGCAGTGGAGCTGGAAGTTCAGATTTACTGCTGAGTTTTACAGGTTGTCAAACAAGGCAAAAGCCCAAGCTTCTGCCCAGAGGAAACCTGGGACCCAAGCTTGTTCTTTCCGAAATAGTAAGCCTGTTTCTCCCTGCAGAAGCTCGCTTGAAATCACAAGGCCAGCCAAGCTTGAAGGGTTTCCTAACCCCACCTCACTCCCGACTGCACCTCACACACATACACACATGCTGGTCCCCTGTAGCCCTGACTGGGAACTTTGGGAGCTTCCTTTAACCTCAAGCCACAGAGAAGTCAAGCTGCAGAGGAGACCGCAGGACTGCCCCTCGTGTCCACTCCCCAAGCTCTTGCAAGCAATGTCAGTGTCCAGTCCACTGGTCGTAGCTGGACTGAAGCCTGCACGTGGTGGCCTGGAGTTCTCTTACTTGGAAGCGGGAGTGGCGGGAAGGGACACGTGAGTGATGGAGGGAAGAGGAAGACCGATTGGATAAAGCCTCATCAACAAATCGGAGGGAAATGAGTGAAACGAGACCACAAGTGCTCACACTCGGCCTGGCCCAGCGGATGGCTGTAGAGGACGGGCGCTTCTCCTCAGGGGTCTCCCGGCCACCAGCACCCCTGCCACTGGCACTGCCCACCCACCATTTCCATCCCGAAAGCTCAAAGTCATCTGGTGGGGAGCATGAAGTTTTAACTTACTAGATTCACATCATGTTACCCACTCTCTGACAGAACCCAGCTTCCATTGGCCACTGCTCTTAGCCGGGTCCTTACCCTGTACTACCCTGCCATGTTTATTTTCCTACTCTGGTTCCTGCTCTCCCCTCAGGAAGACTCTCCCATTTCTCCTTATTACAGAAAATTGAACTTCCTTTGAGATCCAGTTAAAACTGACCACTTGTATGAGACCTCGTCTTATGACCCAAGACGTGCCAATCTTTCCTGCCACAGAACTTCCCTTTCAGCAGAGGCCAGGTGTTGTGGGGGGGGGGGGGGGGTAGAAGCCCTGAGAGGCTTGAGCCACAGAGAGTTGTGGTGTAAGACTAGGTCTCCAAGTGTAAGGTGAAGCCTAGAAACCAGGTCAAGTTCAAATACTTACTAAGAGCCGAGTTGCCGGTACTGAGGAAGGGTGAGCCCATGGCAGAGCCCGGAGGAGGCAGGTAGCAGGTCTGAAAGCTGTGATGGTCATGGAGGGAGTATTCAGGGAGAGAGTGGAGCTTCTGTGTGCAAGGAGATGCGTAAAATAAATAAGCAACAAGGAGATAATGTACAGCACAGGGAATTATACCCATTATCTTGTAATAACTTATAATGGAGTACAATCTGCAAAAACACTGAATCACTATGCTGTACACCTGACACCAATACAATATTGTAAATCAACTATACTTCAAAAGGAAGAGAAAGAAAGGAAGGAGAGAAAGGTAGAGAAAGGAAGGGAGGGAGGAAGGAAGGAAGGAGGAAAGAAAGGGAAGGAAGGAAGAAGGAAGGAAAGAAGGAGGGATGGAGGGAGGAAGGAAGGAAGGAGGAAAGAAAGGGAAGGAAGGAAGAAGGAAGGAAAGAAGGAAGGAAGGGAGGAAGGAAGGGAGGGAAGTAGGGAGGGAGGAAGGAAGGAAGATGTGCGCCAAACTATACATTACAAACAATGTAGCATTATTTCTAACGGAAAAACAGAATGCACTCTTAATGCCCATCAAAAAGAGAATGGGTAAACAGTAGTTTAGTTAATTTTGTACCAACATGAATAAACCTCAAAAACAGAACAGTGAGTGGAAAACATGCAGAGGATACAGTATGATGCCACTCATATAAAGTTTGAAAGCTTTCAAAATCATATCATATATTGTGCATGAATGCCCTACATGTATAATAACGTGCATAGGAAAACATACATGGGAAAGACAAATACCAATTTCAAGAAAGGGAGGGGGGAGGGAGGGCAGGAAGTGGCACAGGGGAGGGTTAACAATGTTTCAGTCTTTTAAAAAATTAACTGAAGCAGATATGGGGAAATAGGGTGTGTGTTTGGAAAATATTCCCTATACTCTTTTGTGTGTTCAAAAAAAGACCTCATGCCAGTGACCAGCTGCAGCTGGTTTAGACTCAGAGGCTGCCGCCAGCCACGGATGAGACACCAGAGCTTTACCGGGAATGGACATCACTCCTCTCAGAGCTCTGGTAGCTTTGGAAATCTGTGCTTCATCTCATATATTTAGGTCCTCTTCTGCGGTTTTCTCACACAGAGGGCAGATCCCCTGAAGTCCCACAGCCCCTAGCAGTGAGCTGCGCATAGAACTGGACTGGACAAACTTTTTTTTTTTTAATTGAAGTATAGTTGATTTACAATGTTGTCTTAATTTCTGCTGTACAGCAACATGATTCAGTTATACATATATACATTCTTTATCATATTCTTTTCCATTATGGTTTATCACAGGATATTGAATATGGTTCCCTGTACCATGTAGTAGGACCTTGTTGTGTATCCATTCTGTATAAAATAGTTTGCATCTGCTAATCCCAAACTCCCAATCCATCCCTCCCCCATCTCCCTCCCCTTTGGTAACCACAAGTCTGTTCTCTAGAGCTGTGACTCTGTTTCTGTTTCGTAGATAGGTTCGTGTCGTATTTTAGATTCCACATGTAAGTGATATCGTATGGTATTTCGAAAAACGTTTTGTGGGCTGATTTCTCTCATCATTTTCTCCCTGAATGAAACTCTATCAATCACTTCATGTAATTCCCATTTGCATAACACACGCTGTCCACGTGCATCTCCGTCCAGGCTGCTCGGCCCACCTGGGGCCTCACACACGGCCCCTCAGACTTGCCCACGACCACTTCCCACAAGGCTCAGAAACCATGGTCTGCAGTCTAGAAAACGTTGAGGAAGAGGTTTAGCAGGTATGGAGTGACGCTGAAGGACGAGAGAGAATCCCATGTGCTGGAGGCGGGAACTTCCTAAGACGCAATGAGTTGTTCAGCACAGTTCCAAACATCAGAGGAGAAAGGCCTGCCAGTAGCTCTCCTTCCAGAACTTGGTTCCTCCAAGAGTTTTATGGCTCAAACAAATGGCGTTAACAGGGGATAAATGCTAGGAGTGAGTAGGACTTGAGGATCACACACACACACACACACACACACACACGCACAAATAAAAGAGAAGGCATCACTTGGACAAACGTCATCGGTTCATTCTAAGACAAGCTTTCATTAACGGTCGACTCTGGGGGGGGTCTCAACAGGGGCTGCACATTAGGTCACATGGGGAGCTTTTCAGACCACCAGTGTCCAGACCTCAGGTCACTTAAGTCAGGATTTCTGGGAGGAGGGCTGGGCATTTTTAAGCATCTCCCCAGGCCACTGTGAGACACAGGGAGGGTCCCCGGGCTATTTGTCTACCTAGCATGCCACTGAGATGGGCACCAGCAAACAAAGCTGGACAGAATAAACCCTGCTCCCAGGGAGCTACAGAATAGTAGGGCGTGGGTCTGTACACACACTCCAAGGGGCTGTGAGAGCCCAGCAAAGGAAGCACTCAACTCTGCTACCAAGCTCGATGGTGAGAATGAGCCAGGAAAGGCGGGGAGTGAGGAGGACCCCCGGTGACACATGAAGGTGAGTCTCTCGTGTTGATGGGACAAGAGAATGAATCAAGCCCTAGAAGACGAAGAGCTCAGGCTAGGGAAAGGCCTCAAGGGTTCATCTGGTGTCCAGACACGATTTTGCTCAAGCCATTCCAAGGAAAGAGAATTTCGTGAACCCACCCATCCTGGGCAGGAGGTTTAGCCCTCATCGCTGACCTCAGGCAGAAGCCTAAACCTGCTCCTACCTTGTGGTGTTCCTCACCCAGCTGCCCTCAGCCCTCAGTACACCCCTGGCTCTGGGAGATGCCTTCAGGATAAAACACAGCATCTAGGGAATGAGTTCCTTTGCCCCAAATTGACAAACCTCAGGGAAGGCAGATTCCACCCCCAGAAAAGCAGGGTCCCTGGTTGCAAGGGACTGAGGGCAGTGGCTTCTCATCCTCTCTGCAGCATCTCTCAGCTGAATAAAAAGAACAGGATTTACACACCCAGGACGTTCCATGGGGCGGAGCTAGAGTGGGGTGATGGGTGGTGGTATAATGATTAAAATTGAGGCTGCAGTGGTTGAATGCCTGGTGAGTTTGGGAATTGCCAGCTGGGATGTTACCCAAGATATATGCATCCCCCCATGTGGGTCAGACGGGCTCACGGCTGGAATTTCAAGCACTTGCTCCAATTGTTCCCGGAGTTCTGGTCATTGATATGCTCGGCGCTTGGTCACTGACCTGACGCAGGGTTCTTGTGGTTTGCTCTCATATCTGGGACTGAGAGCCTTGAATACAAGCAACGCAGACAGGATCCAATAAAAAGCAGTTGTAAAGACTGACCTGCCACCACCCTGCTTCCCAGGGCCCCAGCTGTGGGGTGAGGCTGCCGGGAGGGAGGGATGCTGGCTGGTTTCCCCACAGTCCTTTTGTGTCAGCTGAAGGCTCCCCTGAACACTTCCCGTCTGCTACAAACCAAGGCTGGGGCCCACAGGGATACGAGTCTCCCATGATCAGACTGGAATACAAATGGAGTCGCCAATTTAAAGATCAGGTTAGATGGCGTGGAACGGGAGGGGCACACAAGGAGAAACTCCTTTCCAAAGCTCCGTCATTCTACATGTGAAAATTCAAGTCACTAACAAGGCTCTGTCTGTTTTCGCTTCCCACCCCCTCTTCCCAGGCCCTTGCCCAAAAAAGGAGAAAAGGAAGCTTTAAATCGTCACCCTAAATCCTCTTTTATCCTTGACATAATCTGCCAGGATTTGTGCCCCTGCCAATGCAGTGGGATTCTGGTGCCCCAGGGGCCCCTTTGACTCCTGCCAGGGCCCACAAACATCTCCCCATTCCCACCCCTCCTCCCCCCAGCACACAATTGGAAGGAAAAAGCTTGAAGATTTTCCAAAATATAAGTAAATAGTGTCATCGGGGTAAGTAGGAGGACCTGGGTAAGCAAATCTCTTCACATACTGAAACCTGGTCATAGTCAGAGCTGAGTTCCCTCCCTCAAGTCCCAGATGAGATGAGCTTCTTAGCAGAAGCTGAGTCTACCAAACACTGGCAGAGTCCACGTCATTGGGGGGAAGTGTGACATCAAAGCCATCAACTGGTCCCCAACTGATCCATCGTCCTAATGGTCACTGCCACATGTGGAACAGAGACTAAATGTTCTCTCACATATTCCTCCAGATAACCCCTCTAAAGTAAGCCCTGTTCTCTCATTTTACAGTTGGGGAAACTGAGCCTCAGAGAGATTGAGTAACTTGCCCAAGGTCACACAGCAGTATGTGGTAGAACCAGGATCAGGTCATCTGACCCAGAGGCCTGGCTTATAACCATTCGGCCATAGTGCCACCGACATGTGTGCCTTGGGTCAGCATGCCATGTCATCTCAGTCTGGTCATATTCTTTGCCTGGGCCACCATTGAGCCAACTTCTCGAACTTCTTTCCAGTATGCTCTCACCTGGATTTCCTTCAGCTGAAACAGGCACCCTAAATGTGTCTCTCCTGGACCGAATCCACAAAGTACTCCTCACTAGTGGACATATGCTGCTGTGAGCACATGAACGGGACCCCAGGCAGCCCTTCCCTCGCAGCACCTACCGCAGGGGGTTCCTTGCTTTTCTTCCCTCCTTCCTCCCTTCCTCTCTCTCTCTCCCTCTCTGCCTTCCCAAGCTTTCGGCTAGCATTTCCAGCTTTTCTACATGCCAGCTAGATGAGCCACCGGAGTCGGCACTGGTCATTCAAAGGAGGTCTTATAAATTCCATCCTCTTCCCCCAAGACCATTCCTGACAGACCTGTCCCCATGACAGGGTCACTGTAGCATTCTCAGGGCCCTACCAGCTGAGAGGGTCCCACAGCTCTCAGCAGACGACCGCCTTTTGTCAAAGGCACTTTGTGAAGGACTTAATGCGTTGTCACTGAATTTGTTTACCATTGCTACATGACTTATTGGGCTAAGGGGCAATGAAGGCAGGCATCCCGTATAGCCACCTCTGCACAGCACCTCCAGAGTACTCAATTCTTGCTGCTGACTGGCTGAGCCAGGTGGCCACTGAGTGCACGTGACAACTAGCAGCCAATCAGCGCTCCCCACACCTTTTTAAAAAGATTCACATGTGTTTAATGTGTATAAAGCCAAGAAAAAGACAGTCCCAAATTCGATAGCAGTATTCTGTACAATTCATACGGTGGGGTTGAGAGGGAAGGTGAAGAGGCTGTAGAACAGACACCCCAACATGTACAAAAATAACTTAATAGCAACTCCCACCTACAAGGAAGACATAGCTCTTTTTCCAGCCACCCGGTCCGAGTGAGGGGACATATCACAGAAAACCCAGCACGGCGGGAGCTAACCCATAGGGGCCCAAGGGGCCGGTGGGGGTGAGGAGGGGCAGTAGTCCTAGGGGAGGGACTATGAGGAGATCCTGAGGCGGTTGTTGGCTGAGCGAAAGCTCAGCAGCTTGTCCACCATGGGCGGGCATAGAAGAGCTGACTTGCCAGACTCTTGGGGCGGCTGTGCTTCTCCAGGAGATTCAGGCAGTACTTGTGGAAATCCGGCTTCTAGTCGATGTAGGTCACAGCTGCCATGCTGGGCACAGGATGAGTTTGCTGTGGTCCTGGAAGACGTCGCAGGATGCAGGATGATGGTGCTGTGCTTGCAGAATCAGGTAGGCAGGTAGGGTTGTTGGACTAGTTCATCACCTTCCCGTGGGTACCCACCTTCAGCAAGTGTTCACTCATGTAGTTTTGGAAGTACTTGGAGAGTGATCTTCACGGAGGAGTTGGGATGGGAACTCACGGCGAGGGAGAACTCTGCACCACCGTGCTCTATGAACCACAGACTGTCACCAAGGCACCAGAGGATGAGGTGAGTCCAACCATTGGAGAACACCCCCGACACTTTGCTACACGGCTGATGCCCGAGGCTGCACTTGTCCCAATCGTCCCCCGCTTGCTGACTCAGAAGATGGGGGTGCCAGAGGGACCCTCAGCCTCCTCTTGCCTCACCAGCCCGTCTCAGAGGGCCTGGAGGCATTCACGCTATGCAGCCGCTATAGCATGTCACCAAGGTGGCACTCTCTGGTCTCCTGGACCACTGGTCCCTCTTTTCCCCAGAGAGTCTTGGGCATAGAGTTCTCTAGGCCTTTATTTAGGACTATGAGAGTCTTCCTGTTGCTGGGATCCAGGCTTCTGGGAGCGATTGAATACCTTGATGGAATGGTGGGGCAGGTAATGGGAGATGGGCTGGGATGTAGCCAGAAGTAAAGGACTCGTCTTGAGCTGCTCATGAATGATCAGGTGAGCAGTGGGACCTGTCTGCGGCATCTTCTGGAAGAGGGAGGTGGCCACGGGGTTGATGTGCTTGGGGATCCTGCATTCCTTCTTCTTGATCCAGAAGTCGGTCAGTTTTAGGCAAGAGATCTCAAAAGGTGATCTACCCACCGACAAGGTATATATCAACATGATGCACCCAATAGGCCCCCCGTCCACCAGGAAACGGTGCCCTTTCTTGCTCAGAGCCTCAAGAGCTACGTATTTAGACAGGGTTTTCTTCTTCTGTTCCCCATCATATTCACCTTTGGTTGCCGGGCCAGATCCCCTATTTTCACCTCCAGATCGTCATTCAGGAAGAGTTTGCCCAGCTTGAGGTCCCGGTGAATAACCTGGTTTGGGTGCAGGTACCGGCAGCCGAGGACCACGTGCTGCAGGTAGCGGCGGACCTCGGGCTGGGTCGTCGCCTTCCTCCGCCGGTGCGGCTCCAGGGGAGATCTTCGGCGGCAGCAGCGCTCCAGCACCACCAACATGAAGTTCGTGTCCACGTGCACCTACAACTCCGTGCTGGTGGGCGAGAGGGCAATGAACAGACATCTCCAAGGACATCTTCTCCTTCCGGTGCGGCCTGAGCAGCCGCGACTCAGGCAGGATCTTGCGGCCAAGCGCCTCCTCTTGGCGTCCTCATCCTGTCAGAGATCTCAAGGCACTTGGCGAAGCCGCCCCTCCCGCAGGAAGCGGCCCGGCAGGCAGCACCGCCGACCGCGCGGCTCCACTAGGACCTCCGGGATCTCTTTTGCCTGCTGGATGGCGGTCGGGGGCCCTGGGAGCCACAACTCCAGAGATCCCGGCTTTCCCCGGTGGGCTGGTGCCCGCGCCAGCGTCTCTGCAGCGCCGCCGCGCTCGTGTTCCTGGAGTTGCTGGGCAGACGCCGCAGGATCCTGGCAGAGGTTTGACACCGCTCCGCTGCTCCCCGAATCAAATGCTGCACCGGGCCTGTTGCAAAAGCCTCTCTTTTCTCTCTCTCTCTCTCTCTCTCTTTTTTTTAATCACAACCGGGGAGGAAGAAGCGGGGCAGGAGTGGCTCAGGTCCTCCAGGTACCCTGGGCGGCCCCGCCCCCCGCGAAGCCTCCAGCCCCAGGACTGGGTTTATTTCCTCAGGCAGAGGGGAAGTGTAGGGAAGGTGGCTTTTTCAGATTAAGTCTCACTAGTGAAAATGCTCAGTCTCCCAGCCTCTGTGAGCAAGGCGAGCAGCCGCCTGTGTACACAGTGGTTTCCAGGCTGGTAGGTGGTTGTTTTTCCTCCAAACCCTTGGCTAGCTCGGCCTCTCACCCGAGGGCTGTGGTTTGGGGAATGTTTTGACTTGAAACATTCAGGCCCCTGGTGGTATTTGGAGTTGTGAGACCCTTCTGTGCTAAAAGGAAAAATGAATGGTCTATTTAGAAACTGCTAACAATTCACAGTATAAAGAACAGGCAACAATTCTGCTGCTGACAGGCTGGTTTTCTAAGGGTAGTCCCTGGGGAGCTGGCTGGGTGGCAATCATGGCCCCTACTCTGGATATTTCATCTGGAAGACCCCCTGCTAGTGGTGACAATGCTTCCAGAAAGCCTCTGCCCTGGCTTTTTCTGGGCCTCTCCTCAGTCCCTTCCCAGAACACGCTCTCCTGGGGCCTGTGGTGTGCTTGGGCTGTGAATGAGACCACTTTTCCTAAATCCGATGAACTTTGCTCTTGACAAAGGAGGGAAGGGTGGTTATTTGGGAATGCCTGAAACAGCTTCTCTTGGGTTTGAGTTGTGAGATTTTACCTATCACAGACGTAGACAGAGTTCCCCTGAAGGAGGAAACTGTCTTTCCTCTCAAGGACAAAACACATTCCCGGGTGTTTCTGTCACCAGAGTGATGCTTCTTTCCATTGCATCCTAGACTCAGAAGAGAAGGTGAGAATCACAGGCTTCGAAATAAACACTCAACCTAATTAAAAACTGAACAGTTTTCTAAAATACCAAAGCTTGTTTCAAAGCTTGACCAAATTAGGAATGGTGTTCATCTAATTTATCAAAATGAATTCCTTTATAGATACAAGTAATCCCAATCAAACTCCTGATAGGCTTTTGTGTAAAAATTCACAAACTGATTCTGAAGTTTATATAGAAATGCAGAGGATCTAGAATAGCAGAAACAATTTTGAAAAAGAAGAATGAAATTGGAAAACTAACACTACCTGATTTGAAGACTATTTTTAAGCTACAAAAATAAAGACAATATGGATTTGGACACACACACGTAGCATAGGCACACAGTATAGAAAGATAGATTAATGGAACAATATAAGAGTCCAGATGTGGGCCCACATGTGTAGTGTCAACTGATTTTAGACAAAGGTGTCAAGGTAGTTTGATGGGGGTAATTTGATGCCTTTTTAATGCATTGTGTTGGTATATGATTGGGCATTCATATGCCTAAAACTAACCTTGACCCTTACTTCAAACCACATACAAAAATTGACTTGAAACGGATCATAGTAGTAATGCAAGAACTAAAATTATAAAGCTTCTGGAAGAAAAATAGAAGATAAAACCTTGTGACCTTGGATTAAATAAAGATTTTTAGCTACACACACACACAAATCATACATCATAAAAATAAAAATTGATAAATTAGATTTCATCAAAATTTTAAACTCCTGCTTTTCAAAAGATAGTGTTAAGAAAAATGAAAAGACAAGGCACAGACTGTGATAAAATATGTGTAAAACACTCAGCCAATGGGGGTGCAAAATGGTACCCAGTTTGCAGTTTTTTAAAAAGTTAAGCATCCCCGTATCCTAGCGCCCAGCAATCCCATTCTAAGGTACTTATCCAAGAGAAAGGAAAGCATACGTCCACAAAAAGACGTGTACTCTTAATGTTCATAGAAGCTCTATTCATAATCACCGAAAAGTAGAAACCATTCAAATGCCCATCAATTGGCGAATGGTTTAACAAATTGTGGTATCTTTGGTATAAATTGGTAAAAAAAAAAAGGTGATAAACGGACAACTACTGAAACTGATACATGTAGCTGTATGGATGAATCTCAAAAGTATTATGCTAAGTGAAAGAAGTCAATCACAAATGACTACATATCAAATGTCCATTTATATGACATAATGGAAAAGTCAAAATTGTAGAGACAGAAAGATCAGTGGTTACAAAGGGCTCGGAGAGGGGGGAAATGGCAAAGGGACATGAGCGTACTTTTTGGAGCAATAGCAAAATGTTATAGCATATATGCTATTGTAATAGCAATAGCAAAATAGCAAAATATTCTGTATATTGATTGTAATGGTGGTTACACGACTATATACCTTTGTAAGAACTCCTTGAACATATATTGAACACTTTGAAAGGGTGAATTTTATGATATAGAATTATACCTCAATAAATCTAATTTTTAAAAAATGAAATTCCCAAACCAGTTTTGATTAATAGAAGCTCATTAATTTGGATCCCCCTTATCCCTATTTAGTAACAATTTATACCCACAGGAGCCAGAGTTGATACTTGCTCCATCTAAAATGGATGTTTTAAACGTTTAGTATCCTACTAGCAGGAAAGAGGGGGGAACTCAAATTTGTAGGATGTTACCGTGTGCCAGGCAGACATCATGCTAGGCATTTTGCGTGTGATTTTATTTGGTTCTTGTTATGGGCTGAATTGTGTTCCCCAAAATTGATATGTGGAATGAGTGCCTTTTAAATTCGGCCTCACAAAAAATTCAGGTGAGCTGAGCTGGCCTGAGAGAAACCATCAGCTTGGCCAAGGAAGGGAACCACTGAGTGGAACCAGAAAATGAAGCAGAGGAGACAATTCTGTGAAGAATCAAGTAGTGCTTTTGGGTTTGAGAGGCCAGTGCTTATCCGCACAGAGATATCCAGTGAGCAGCCAGGAGCCTGGTGGAAGCGACGTCAGACCACGACGACAAGGTGACCCTGGGGGCTCAGCCTGCTCCTCCATTGCCTCCTTGTCGCCTCCCCACCAATCGACAGGCGTGCTGATGTTACCTTCTAAATAGTTCTTGACTCTTTTCCTGCCTGCCTGCCTGCCGTGCACAACTCCAGGCCCTCGGCCCCTCCTCCTTAGATCACTGCCTTCCGTCAGCTCGCCCCTATCTCTGCCCCTTTAAATCCCTGTCACCAGCGTCTTATCCGAAATGAAATTCCTAGGATCTCCCTTTCCTGTTTAAAGCCTGTCGCACGCCTGTCTCCCTCTCATTCTTCACCCCTGGGCACAAGTGTCCCCTCCTCCAGGATGTGGTCCCTGATGCCCCCGGATCAGCCGGGGGACCCCTGTGCGCTTAGATCTCACGTGCATCCTGCCTGACCACACGGAGGCTTCGTTACCTAGGGGTAAGTGTTCCTCCCCCAGAGCCCGGGAGCCCCTCGGCCTGCAACCAGACCTGGCATCTCCACCCTCAGCACCTCTCCCAGTGCCTGGGGCACACGGGTGTGGCACTCGCCTTGGGAGGGAAGGAAGGAGGCGGAGAAAAAGCAAAGAGGGCCGGATACCAATCTTGAAAACTGTCTGCGTGTGGTGGAGGAATTGTCACAGTTCCCACGTCCTACCTGAGGGGGCTCAGCTTGCTGCAGAGGCAGGAGAACTTGGGGCTAACTCCTGGCTTGGCCTCCTCCTAGCTCTTTGGCCTTTGTCAGGCTGCCTAACCTCTGTGGGTCTCAGTGTTCTCTTCTAAATAAAGGGGTAGGACCAGATGAACGCCACAGTCCCTTTAGCTCTGGAGCAAAGGACACCACGGGTCACCAGCCACAGGAGCCTTGGCCCCATCTCAGCACTCAGCAACTGACCACCCAGAACCTCCTGCATCTGCCCTGCACCCTCCTGCCTGGTCTTCTGAACTCCCTCTCCCCAAACTGCAGGGAGCCCACGGCGGAGTCATTAGAAAGCAGTGACAGTCACAGCCTTGCCCACGGACCCCACCAATAGCTTCCACGGGGGATTAAAGTCGTGTGGCTTCTCTTCCGAGTTTAACCAGCTGTTGTCTGGGGCTGGGCTTCCCTTCTCATAAACTGCTGAAGCCCAGATGGCCATGTCTTTGGATCTTCTTTATTGTCTCCTTTTAAACCTCATTAAATTCCTCTTTCCACCTACTGCTGGAGAGGATTCTGCCAGGCCTTGGGGAAGCACTGCCCTCCTCCCACAGGTAGCCCCTCCTCCCCGCCTCGCTGGGCAACAGCCTCTGTGAATAAGGAAGCGCTGGTGGGCTCAGGCTGGGCATCGTGTGGCGCTTGTGGTGTCCTTGGGCCCTGCGCCACTGTGGAGAGATGGGGTGAAGGACACAGCCTCTCTCCTCACAGTCTAGTAGGAAACACAGGTAAGAAATAGCTACTGAGAAGGATGGAGATAAATGACAGGAGAACACATCCCACTCCTTCATGAATTCTATTTTTTTATCTCCCGATAGAATCTAAGCTCCACAAGGGCAGGGACCTTGTCTTACTCACCACTGGATTTCCTGCACCTAACACTGCAACTGCCACATAGCAGACCTTCAAGAAATACCTGTTGGTTGAATGAATGAACGGCATGTTCCTTGCCATATCCCCAGCTCCCAGCACAGCACTTAGTTCAGTAAATTCTTGATAAAAGAACAAATCAATGAGGGAGTGTCAGAGCAGGGCTTTAAAGGATGAATAAGAGTTAACCAAAACAAGGACATCAAAAGAAAGGGGCAGGAGATTCCAAGGGCAGAAAGGATAACATTTACAAAGGCAAGTGCAAATGTGCAGTTTTCACGGAACAGCAGCTTGTTGGAAGTAATCCAACATTTGACCTGAAAATAAATTTAACTAAAATTCTGCAAAAGAGTAGCAGAAGACCACCTAGGTGTTCTTTTTTTAAAATGTTGAACATTTGGGGAACAGTTTAATAAACTGCCATATGACACAGGGGAGTGTTGTACAGCCGTTACCACGATTCAGATGGCCATTTTTTGTGTGTTTCTGAATAATACATAAAGTGAGCAGCAGAATTCAATAAAGCCTGTACATCACGATTGCCTTGTAGCCAAATCAACAGTTGCATTTGGCTGCTGGACATTGTAACTTTTCAAAATGTTTGTATATTTCAACATATTGTCAATGTTTTGAAATAGACAAAAGGGGGGTGCAATAAACAGTAAAGGCCCACAGTCTCCTCCTAGTGCCAAGTCCCAGGGAACACATTCCAGGTGAGGAGAGGGATTCTATTTACATTTCTTTCCCTTCTACCACCAACTTATCAGCTTTAGATCATTAAAAAGTCACAGGGCCATTGTGTTTCTATTATATTGATCACAACTTTTTTTGTTTGCAAGTGACAGAAACTGAATTCAAACTAGCTCAAGCAAAAGAAGTAGCAAGTGCAGAAGCGGGTTCTTTCTATGTTTCTGTGTGTATGTGTATCTATCTATCTATCTATCTATCTATATCTATCATCATTTATCTACAGTCTGTCTATCTAGGGTTTTCTTCCTTCAAGAATAGCCTCATTTTCTCCTACTATAAATAGCTTCCTCTTTGCAGTCAAGGAAGCATGCTTCTTTGGATCCATCCACATAAAAATCCCAGGAAAAGCCTTTGATGAGTTCTGCTTGGATCACATGCCCACTCCAGACCAGTCCCTGTGACTAGTGACCAACCTGGGTCAAGTGTCCTCCCATGATGAACAGCACCTTGACTGACAGATCCAGGAAAATAAGAGAAGCGTTCTCCCAAAGGAAGAGATGCTGAGGAAAATCAAACCACACGTCACCCCACGGCAGCCTTGCAGGTGTCCCCGGCAGCCAGGTGTCATGTGTGGGTGGACACGCTGACATCATATCCTCATTCAGCGTAGGAGAAGGTAAACTTTGCATATGCGTTTTTCATTTCTTACTGTAACCTCTTTTCTGGGTCTCAGTTTCTTCACCCGTAAAGTGTGTACGTTGGGCTAAATTCACCTTTAAAAGTCCGTTGCAAATATGACCTTCTAGTACTTCTGAGATATTTACACTTAGAGTCTTGCTAACATCTGAATAATGGAAATGTCTGTTTCCTTGGTTGATTGATTCATGAGGTAGTTTTGGATATTTTAACTTTGTTGTTGTCAGTCATTTAAAACAAAAAACTTAATCTGTTATTCTGCAAAGAAATCTAATCTTCCCAAAGAGCATTTTTCAGTCTCTTTCAGAATCTCAATTATTCGGATCATCATCTTTGAAAGAATGAGATATTTGGGGGTGAAGTACTTTAGATCCATCCTGATTTTTAATTCTTAGGCCCAAACATTTTATTATTTCTAATCTATCCTGGAAGCTGCAGGAAGGGAAATCATTGCTCCCTTAGATTATCTGGAGCCCCCTTGACCTTGGTAGAGAATAGTATTCCAGGAGGGGAGGTCTCTGAGCCTGAAACAGTGGCTGTGTTATATTTACTGAGTATCCATCATGTGCTTACGAAGTGCAAGGAAATCGAAATCGCTGATGCATCAGCCCTTCACAGTGGTGTGGGACTCTGTGCCTCTTCCAAGCCTATCCATCTGCCCTACTCCCACCCCCACCAAACCTGGGCCAGAGCAGGACAGGTGTAGAAAAGAGGGCACAAAGAAGGAAAATGACTTCCAGTCAAGCGCTAGATGGTAAAACTTGAAATTAAAACCCAAGCCTTCTGACTTCCTCTCTAGTTCTCCTTCAACATGATCCTCCTCTGTCTCACCTTCACCTCCAGCCACATTCAGAGCCTCCTTCTCCAAGGCTTAAAACCAAGCCCGACCCTTCCTCACCCTCGGCTCCCAAGACCTGCTTAGTAGCGCCGCGACCCTGACCACCTGCCATGCTGGGCCTTTCAGCCTTGCCTCCCACGAACATCTTGAGTGGGCAGCGTCACTTCCAGGCATCTGCTGTGTTTGCAGAGAAAGCCCTTTCCTTAACCCAAGCCTAATAATCCAAAGTCTCACTCCCCGAGGGATCTTCCAACAGCCAAGCCTTTGTTTAATTGTGGAGACTGCCCCCACCCCGAGGTGTGTCTCAGTTCTGTCTGAGGCTCCCCACATACAGTCCCACTGCCCTGCACACAATGGAAGACCTGTGGCTTTCTTTCACAACCCTGAGGATGTGACAGCGGATGCTGGGGCCGCCTGCCAGCCCCTGGGGCTGTGGAAGCTTCCGCTGGCTGGCTGGGGTGACTGGCAAGGTCAGCATCCGGGCCGATCCTGGACCACAGGGGCTGCCACCTGTTTGGTGTTTCCTAGATCACTGGCTCAGGGAAGGGGTGACCTGACTTCTCCCAGAACCTCCCCCTCACATCCAGCAGAACCTTATTCCTCAAAGATCACAGCTTTCTTCAATGGGCTTGAGTGGCCACAACCTGATAGAGCAACAGAAACTTTCCAACTTGAGAAGAACCCCCAATTGTCCTCCCATTCATTCTTCGGAAGAGACTAGTACAAACCATAGCTAACTGTCCATTTCATAATTTTTTTTTTCTTTCATAAAAATATTTATTGGACTCACTAGATTCTTGGCAAATTAATGAAGCTGACATGCTTTTTCAGAACCTTCATTTTCCTCACGTCTCAAAGCCCATCATAAATGGTCCCTCATCCAGGAAGCCTCTCCTAGAGTTTCTATTTTAATTCAATTGCATAGGACATAGAACCCTCAAGGGTTTGCTGCTCACCTCTGTCTTCTCCAGTCAGGCCTTGCCTTGGTGACTGGTACTGCAGCTAACTCTGTTATCACTAGACTAGACTTGGACGGAAACATCCAGAAGCAGAGTTTCGAATTCTCCACTCCTCATGCAGACGCCCCCAACCCACCAGCCTTTTGAAGCCCATTCCTTCCCACAGGACATCTCTACCCTCAGTCACAGAGTACTTTGCCAAGAAACCCAGTCTGTCTTTTTTCTGCTGACTCTGGCCTTCTGAACGTGATAACCAGATTAGTCTTAACGAAACACCGTGATGGTGCCTTGCACTGACTCAGAAGCATGCATTAGTTTTCTACTGTTCATAGAATTTTGTCAGTCGTTCATCAAGGATTTGTTGAGCACCTACTATACTAATTACTCTGCAAGACCCTGGGGATATAAAAGTGAGCAAAATATAATTGCAGTCTAGATGGGAAGACAAAAATAGGTAAGGAAAACAATAAGTACATTTGGTGCTCTGCCAGGCACACAGAATAGGAGCATCTAGGCTGGCCTAGGAGGGCTTTGTCAGGCAAGGTGGAGGTAAGACAGATAACCTGAATAAAACCTCCCTTACCTGCGTTCTGTGTCCTTCCATCCTCCAAGCTGTCCCCACTAAGAGTGTCTGCTCTGAGCATGCCACCCCGCCACCAACTTAAACACGTTGGCCCCCCTGCCTTCCTCCTTCTTCCTCTAGTCTAAATGGTTTCTCCTGGTGTGGAACTTAAATCTACAACTAAATGGTGAATTCCAGCAGAGCAGGACAGGCAGTCTTTGAGCCAAGTTCAGCTCCATGGTCTGCAGAGGACTGGTTTCAGTGCTTGGAGTAAGTACTCTGGCAGAGACAGTCAGTGCTACAGCCAGGCGATGGTTGCCCAGCTAAAGATGGCATTTCCTCACCCATCAGAGGGCATGTAAAAGTGGAACGGAGGTGCACCGCTTCCGGGTCTGGACCTTAATGATGCTCATGCTCTCCTCCACGCCCTCATCCCTCTTCTCCTGGCTGACATCCACATGTGGCTGTGGCCCTGCCTTGATCAAGACCTTCAAAAGAAATCAATATCCTGGTCCTTAAGCCGTTGTATTGTTGGCTCTCTTCGTTGGAGGCTTACCACACCTAATACAATTGCCAGCACACCGACTTTCAGGTTCCACTGCAAGCATGGAAAATCTAGCAATGCTATGCCTGCAATCTTGCAGGGCTACAGTCAGCAGGCCATGAGCCCCAGCCAGGCGCAGACCCCACAGTGCCCAGTGAGGCTGAGAGCTCGTGCCCCTACCATGGCCCTTGAACTCTTGCTTTTCTGCCCCTTTACTCTTCCCCGTGAACTGCCTGATTCTCGCAGGCACATTTGCAGAAGCATTTGAGCCTCAGAGCAGAACATGATTCAGAGAGTCCTGTGGCTGATGATCCATTTGCCTGGCTCTTCTCTCAGGAGTTTGTCCTGTTTTAAAATCTAAACCAGTTATCTCACCCCTGTTTTAGGACCTGGATCAGACCCAATGCCTCCCCCACAACAAATATTCTATAATATCCCCTTTATGTTCCTTAAATTAAATTAATATTATCCACCTACATACGATTCTAAAAATCAGTATAATGCCCTAATGGAATGTAAAGGCAAAATAAAACCAAAGTCGCTTAGGATAACATCAGATGTGTTTCAATATGTAAAGGTTTGGTGCGACTGCGTCAGGAGCCAGCAGGAAGTAGTCAGATCCTCCCGTGCGGAAATCTGACAGCTGCAGACGCAGACCGGCACAGGCATGTGGTTTTGGTAACAAATACCACAAGTGTCATTGCCATCAGGGATCTGATTCTTCCGAAAGATGAACAACTCTTGGTAAAGCCCCAAACAAAACAAAAGTCTGTCTTTCCTTGATTTTCCACAGCCGTTAAAACATGAAACAAGTACTCTTTATGTGGATGAGTAAAATGGAGTTCAGGTTTACTCTCAGACCATTCCAAACACATCCTCCGCTGAGAATACACAGAGGGGCCCCAAGTCGTCATGCAGGGCAGGGGCAGTTCTTGGTTGGGGACACCAGCCAGAGTGTTTCAGCCTGTCCAGCATCTCTGCCCTTTCCCACTAAATGGTAAGATCATCCCAGGACACTATTAAGACAGCCAAATACACTCGGGCATTTCCAGAAGTCCCCTTCCAGCAATTCTTTCCCCATGAGAACCGCTGCTTCAAGCCCAGAAGATGCACAGAGAGGCGACGGCGATGTCGAAGCAAATAGGAATAGGAATAGAGGCATCGCCTCATCTTGATTTTCTGTGACTCTCTGGACTTGGTAGGCTTGTGTTCAGCAAAGCCACGGGCGATGGTCAGAAAGGACTGTGCTGGGACCCGCGGTGAGTGCGCTGCTTTTGCCTCTTTGACTCGGGAGAAGAGGGGGAGGTGGCCGCTTTCTCCCTGATCCCCTGGAAACGCGGCAAGACAAGCTCTCCCTCCTCCTTTCTGTGTTGAAAAAGGAGGTATAAATAAAGCGAGAGTCCGAAACTGAATGAAATCCAGTTCTCCCATCCCTCTCATCTCCTGCCTATTAATAGCCTCTTGGAACGAGTCACATTTGAGACGTTTATTCACCGCCTCTGAGAGCGCGTTCACCTAAAATAGTTCCCGGGCCATTTTTCTCGGCTGCTGTGATGGTGTACATCCCAGAGGGACACCGTTTCTCAAAGAAATGTGCGTTCAAGCCGGTTCCACCCGGCCTGAGGTGGAGTCCAGAGTCAAAACACCAATCTCTCCTCACAAACTTAGAAAACATGGCATATGAACACTTCATCCTCTGGACCCTTCCCCAGGCACCAGCCTCTTGGCTTCTCATTGAAGAAACCCCCTACTTTCTCCTCAGGCCTTGGTGTTGTCTAAGCTCTTATATGGCTCCCAATGGCCTTGTGGACAAGTGCTGCGGTGGTTACAGATGTGTGCAATGGAGGAACAGTGGCAGAGAGAAAGTGAGCAAGGTGTACTTCTTCTCAGGACCCTCCTTGGTCCTCAGATCCGATCCCCTCTGAGCAAATGCCTCACTTTCCTCATTTCATGCCATTCCACCCCCTCATTTCCTCGTCTGTCCAAAACCATCTTTAACTGTCTGATGGGGAAGGATCTGACCTGACAGGACAATTAAATATTAATACCGTGATTGAAGAGCCTGTGTGCAAATCAATTAAAAATAGGACATGTGGAGCTGAGACGTTTTCAATCTATTTTTTTCTTTCTGTCAGGAAAGCTGTGGAGCTCAGACGCCGGTGCCCTGGGGCTGCGATGGATCCCAGAGAGCACCTACACCTTCTGCCGGTTGGGTACCCAGCCACCACCCTCCTCGCCTGGGGCAGGTGAAGGGGCTGATGTGGCCTTTCTCCTGCCAGGAAGACGAGCAGGGACTTGAGCGCAGATCACCCCCTCCGTCCGTCTCCTCCAGGACCAGATGCCGCTCTCTCTGGCTCCCATCCCGTGCCAGCTTTCATCAGATGTTTGGCATTATTTGCTAGTTTTGTTTACACCTTGTTCTAGAAGGTGAGGGAATACATTAAGGGCAGGAACTGTCCTCTTCATCTTTCCACGCAGATCCCCCCACCCCCCAGTCCCTGGAATCTGGTGCACAACTAATAATTGTTTGTGAAAAGAATCAGCAGGGCAGAAATCTGCCACTTTGTTACTACTTCCTGTTTCCAGCGGTAAATCTGTTGCATAACAATTAAAAGCTCAATTCTTCTACTTTCTTCCAAGTCGACTTGAGGTGGCATATGAGTGACAATATAGCGTACTCTGAGAAAGTCCAGAACAAATGAGGATTTATTTCTGTAAAAAAGAAGAGAGGACAGCTCCTTCCAGACCCCTGACACAATGTGGTTCTTAGGTAGATGGACCCCAAAATAAATTCATCGCCAAATAAGATCAGAAAAGGCATCAAGATCCATTGCAAAATAAAGGCTCTGGGACATTCTGTGGTCAAGAAATCCACTTAACATCCTTTAATTTGGCATTTCCCAAATTTTGTTTTGTGGACATGTGTTAACATCCTGTAGAACCAGGCAAAGGCTGGCCCAGCAGATCTCTAAGTTCCCTTTCAGCTCAAGTATCCCATAGTTTTAGGTCTTTAAAAGGCAACAGTAGGAACAAGGAATTTGAAGTCAGAACACTTAAGCTTGATTTCAAGCACTGCCTCTCATTAACTGAAAAACCTGGATAAAGTCAGTCTCTCAGAACCTCAGTCTTCTTATCTGTGAAATGGGGATAATGATGGTATCTGTACCATTATGCTGCTTTGGGGATCACATTAGGTAACTAATGTATGCTAAAGCAATTTATAAACTGGACATGGCAGATATATATCAGCTATTACTATTATAAATTAAGAACGAAACAGAACTAGAAGTTGAACCTGAACAATTTCTTATCACCTAGTCACCTGCTGGAAACTGGTTTCCGACAGCCCTGACTGCTCTTAATACTTCGGAGTAAAGACACATATTTTTTTAAATGGAGCAAATCCCTTGAATTCTTTCTTTTTCTTTTTCAGATCAATACTTTCAACATCATTTCAATTTAGTATCTGTGCCAGGAAAGGAAAGAAATTAAAAACAAGCAATGATTTGTTCTTCTATGCAGTGACCCTCCAGTTGAGTGAGTTTGGGGCTTTTCATTCAATGCCAAATGCTGGTGGTCAAATTAAAAACAGGGTACAAGACAAAGAAGACACTGATAGAGAAGAAATTCATTGCAGAGAACCAAATTCCACTACAGCAAATTCAATACAGACAGTCCTAAGACACAGTTCTTCAGCGGGAAAAAAGTGTCCTGCTGCTTTCAGAACAGCTCTCTTCCCGGGTAGAAGGAATGTTGCTTTTTCACACCTCGTGCTGGTACCTGGTGAGAGTCATCCTGGCCCAGACAACACTTTCCTGTCTTCTGCACATAATAAATCGTATAAATTTATGCCATGAAAAAAAAAATCACATCCCAAATTCTTCCACCTTGTTTGTTTATTTTCCTTCTTGGTCTTTACTCAAAACATGACTCTTGGCCAATTCAAACCTATTTGTGCAATGTGTTTAGTTTTTTAAAGAATTGTTTCTTTAATGATACAATGAAGTTGAAGGTCCAGTATTGAGTCTGCATGATGCAACTTTCTAACTGATTTTTTTCTGTGAGACTATTTCAGATTCTGATTGAATCACTGACTTAACATTGAAGGATATTCTCAGACGGGCTGGTTCTCAGCAGCAACTGGAATTCCTCAGAGAAAACGTTACAATTGTTAAGAAATGAAATAGCTCTCCTCCCAGGGCAAGATGTGGCCCTGCAGGTACAAAATGATGGCATCAGGATTGGGAAAAAATGGTTTCCTGCATTTTATTTGATTTATGGTGTAAAATCAAAAGCCCAGGTTCTGCATTTCTAAAATGTTCTGGTTGATGAAATTCTGCTCATAACTTTTTTTCCTTTCAATTTTATGAAAAATGTGATGCATTAGCACAGGGGAGAAAATGTAACCTCTCAATATTGCTGAAACCCAGGAAGGTTTCATTCAGCAGTGCCTGTTTTTGTGAACTTGGACAAATCTCTCCAAAATAGATAAGTTCCACTGGTAAACTGTTTAGAGATGAATTCTCTGAAAAAAAATGCAAGGATATTCTGCTGTTTCATCACTTGCTGATTTTCCCCCACTGAATTTCATATCCTATTTTTAAACTGTTTCACCTTAAGATGACAAAGCAGAGCTTTGAAAATAATATGGAGTCCATTATTTTAATTTGCTTATTAAAGTAACTTGTCTCTTAATTCGCATTAGATTCAAAAAAGAATGCTGGTATGTATGCTTAGTCCTTTATGTTTATTTTCCAGTCAATTCTTATGATTTTATAATATAATTTTTATTTTCCCATTTTTCAAACGAGGAACCTCAGTTTTTGAGAGTTTAACTCTTTAGCCCAAAGATGTGCGGTAACAACAGCCTTGGTATTGAACCCAGTGCTGTCTGATTCTACAGCCTATGTCCCCCCTCTGTACCTCATACTGACTTTCTCACAGCTAACAATACATCGAATTCTGGAACAGAAAGGAACCTCAGAGATCATTTGCGGAAAACTCCATTTTATGTGAGGAATTGGAGCCCAGAGACATGAAATGATTTGCTCAAATTCACGTAGTTATTTACGGGATAAGAGCCATTACTTCTCAGCACCTTCTGACTTTTCTTTCAGAATTTTTCTTGCACAGTAAGCACTCAGTGTGAGCTTTTGTTGGGATTTCCCTTCCCAAATGAAACTAGCTTTATTGTATTATATTATATACATATATATAATACATATATATACATACACACAAATGATAAAAACAGCATTCATGCTTGAGGATCTGTTTCTACACATAACATTTCTGATGCCAAATGTGTGGGTTTTCCACACCAAGCAATGCTCCAGTTCTCTGTGGAGACCAACAAGGTATCCTCCAATTTAATTCAATTCTGACAATAACTTCCTGGAGTGAGTGCAGACCCCAGAGGTCAAGGGCTCAGTCCCACCAGACTCCCCCCCATACCCCTGCTTCAAATGCTAGTCACAACTAGTAGGTCCCCAGGTTACCCGCACTTCTATCTGACTTGGCTACAAATCACGGGTTCCCATGACCCCTTCCTCCTCAGGTTTGAAAAATTTGCCGGTAATAAATGGCTCTCAGAACTCAGCGGAACAGTTTACTTACTATTACCAGTTTATTACAAGGCTATTACAAAGGATACAAATGAACATCCAGATGAAGAGATACATAGGGCAAGGTCTGGAAGGGTCCAGAACACAGGAGCTTCTTCTGACCCTACAGAGTTTGGGGTGTATCACCCTCCTGGCATATGGATGCTTCTGCAACCCAGAAGCTCTCTGAACCCCATTTTCTTTGGCCGTGTCGCACGGCTTGTGGGATCTTAGTTCCCCGACCACGGATTGAACCCGGGCCCCAGCAGTGAAAGCCAAGGCTTAACCACTGGACCGCCAGGGAATTCCCCTGGATCCCATTGTTTAGGATTTTTATGGAGGTTGTATTACTTATGCACAATTGATTAAATCATTGGCAATTGGTGATTAACTCAATTCCCAGCCCCTGTCTCCTCCTAGGAGGTTAGAGGTGAGCCAGTGATCTGTGAATCCTTCCAGCACACAGACCCTACACCTCTGATCCTTGTGACATGTTGGAAGAGAGCTTGCTGTGTGCATCCATTCTTCATCTCCTTCCCACAGCCTTCTCCTTGGGCAAGGATTTCTCTCCAGCTGTGAGCTTCTTATTCACTTACACTAATAGGTCCTTGTCACTCTGGTTGACAACTGTCCCCATCTCCTGCACTTTAATCCTCTAATCCAGTTATTTCTGTTTTAGGAGCATAAACAAAACTCTTCTGCTTTGCCCTTTTGGTTCCCCATTGCTTATGCTTCCCTATTCCTCCTTCCAGTTAAAGCAAGAGAAATCAGACCAGGATCTCAGCTCATGTTAATCCCTTTCCATTTTTGCAAAATCGACTAATGCTACACGAGCCCTCAGAAGCATTTTCTTCAGGGCTCCACCACTTTGAGAAGCAGCAAAGCTTGTCTTTGTGTTGTCCCTACCAGTGGTGTGCTGCTAAAATACATACATAGGGAAAGAAACAAACAAATAACCCTGATTTGTAGCTTTTGCTGATTTCCAGTTTCTGTGGTGTAAATACTCCCCTCGTGACAGATTTCGAGCAACCAGTGGTTTTATAACCTTTACCACCAGCCTGAAAATTTCCTGAGTATTTAACAATTAGCTTTTGAGAGCATATAAGGGCTGGCTCTAGCACATCACTGGCAGGGCTGCCCTCCAATTCTCCAGGGCACCCCAGTGAATGCTCACCTTGTTCTCCTTGCATTGTCATTGACTGACACAATTCTATCATTACTGAGCACTCACCATGGCCCACACTCTCCTGGGGACATTGTGTACCTGATCTCATTTAATCCTCACAAAATCAACTATCCCTAGCTCCACTTCGTATGTCATGGTTACTGCTGGGAGAATATCACCCTCCACTTGGCCTGAGTGAGAAGTGAACATAGGACACTACACCTGTTAGGTAAAGCAGCACACCCCTCACAGAAATATATTTTTTAACAAATGAGTTCTTTTAAACATAATGTTTTTCCATTACAAAAGTAATGAGCCACTTTGTAAAGAAAATTGGAAAGCAACTATTCATTCTCATATATTTTAAGAATTATTTGGTGTCATGATAGTGTTCATGATACATTGCATTTTAAATGTGGGATATAGTACAGTAGCATGCAATATGATACCAATTCTGTAAAAAAAAAAAATATATATATATATATATATATATATATATATATATATATATATATAAACGAAATACCAGAAATAAAGAAAAAAGAAAAAATGTCTTAACAGTAGTCATCTCTGAACAGTGGGAAGTAAAGATTTTTCTTATTTTCTTTTTTACAGTTTCTGTATTTTCCATAATTAATGCATCAACATGTATCACAATTTTAATGAGAAAAATATAATACGTATGATTTTAATTTGGACAATATAAAAATGAAATGAATTGAGACAATTGTTCTCTTCTGACTTGAAAATCTTTCCATTCTGATTTAAGGTAATGTTTTTGCAAGAGACTTAATTTAAAAGAAATAGCACCAATGAGCATGGGCTCTGTAGTTCTCTGCCCAGGGAGGTATCGGGGACTCTCTCTAGGCCTTAACCTCAAGGAACTCTCCCATGTGCCTTTTTATATTATCTCTAATTTTCACAAAAACCCTGAAAGATGAATATGGTTAATCCCATGTTAGAAATGATGAAACTAAGAAACTCATTCTCCATGAGGACAGGTGTTGTCTCAAATATCATGTCGCCACAGAAAGCATCTTGGTATGGGCGGCCTAATGGTCAAGAGCATGGCCTTCCACCAGGCAGCGTCAAGTTCTAGGCCCGGCACTGGTACTCTCGGGTATGTCTCCATGGGCAAGATGTTGAACTAAGCTTCCGTTTCTTATAAAATAAAGATTAAAAGATAATTTCCCTTAAAGGGTTGTTGTGAGAATTAAATGACATATTGTTCAAAGCCCTTAGCACGATGGTTAGCTAGGTTAGCTACAGGCTGTCGCAGCACTGAGGTTGGAACATGGATATATCTGGCTACAAAGTCCACAGTCTCCACTCTGCAAAACTTCTTTTCTCCAGCAGGACTCCTCTTCTCTGTGAGGGTTTTGTTTTTTTTCATCCAGGTCAGGGAACTTTGCCTTGCTTCCAGCATAGCAACCCCAACCATCACCAGGCCCTATTTTTGTCTATGTGAGGTAAGGTGTTTGCCGGGGACCTGGGGCGGGGGGGCTGGGGGCTGGGAAGCTGGGGAGCTGGGGAGCTGGGGAGCTGGGGAGCTGGGGAGCTGGGGAGCTGGGGAGCTGGGGACTGGGGAGCTGGGGAGCTGGGGACTGGGGAGCTGGGGAGCTGGGGACTGGGGAGTTGGGGACTGGGGGCTGGGGAGCTGGGGAGCTGGGGATTGGGGGCTGGGGAGCTGGGGAGCTGGGGACTGGGGAGCTGGGGAGCTGGGGACTGGGGAGCTGGGGAGCTGGGGACTGGGGAGCTGGGGAGCTGGGGGCTGGGGAGCTGGGGACTGGGGAGCTGGGGAGCTGGGGAGCTGGGGACTGGGGAGCTGGGGAGCTGGGGGCTGGGGAGCTGGGGAGCTGGGGAGCTGGGGGCTGGGGAGCTGGGGAGCTGGGGGGCTGGGGAGCTGGGGGGCTGGGGAGCTGGGGAGCTGGGGAGCTGGGGGCTGGGGAGCTGGGGAGCTGGGGGGCTGGGGAGCTGGGGAGCTGGGGGGCTGGGGAGCTGGGGAGCTGGGGGCTGGGGAGCTTGGGGCTGGGGAGCTGGGGAGCTGGGGGGCTGGGGAGCTGGGGAGCTGGGGAGCTGGGGGCTGTGGAGCTGGAGAGCTGGGGGGCTGGGGAGCTGGGGAGCTGGGGAGCTGGGGGCTGGGGAGCTTGGGGCTGGGGAGCTGGGGAGCTGGGGAGCTTGGGGCTGGGGAGCTGGAGAACTGGGGGGCTGGGGAGCTGGGGAGCTTGGGGCTGGGGAGCTGGAGAACTGGGGGGCTGGGGAGCTGGGGAGCTTGGGGCTGGGGAGCTGGAGAACTGGGGGGCTGGGGAGCTGGGGAGCTTGGGGCTGGGGAGCTGGAGAGCTGGGGGGCTGGGGAGCTGGGGGCTGGGAGCTGAGGAGCTGGGGGCTGGGGGGCTGGGGAGCTGGGGAGCTGGGGGCTGGGGAGCTGGGGGCTGGGAGCTGAGGAGCTGGGGGCTGGGGGGCTGGGGAGCTGGGGGCTGGGGATCTGGGAGCTGGGGGCCTGGGGAGCTGGAGAGCTGGGGAGCTGGGGAGCTGGGGACTGGGGAGCTGGGGAGCTGGGGAGCTGGGGAGCTGGGGACTGGGGGCTGGGGAGCTGGGGAGCTGGGGAACTGGGGGCTGGGGACTGGGGAGCTGGGGAGCTGGGGAGCTGGGGAGCTGGGGGGCTGGGGGGCTGGGGAGCTGGGGGGCTGGGGAGCTGGGGAGCTAGGAGCTGGGGACCGGGGAGCTGGGGGGCTGGGGAGCTGGGGAGCTGGGGAGCTGGGGAGCTGGGGAGATGGGGGGCTGGGGAGCTGGGGAGCTGGGAGCTGGGGAGAAGGGGAACTGGGGAGCTGGGGAGCTGGGAGCTGGGGACTGGGGAGCTGGGGACTGGGGAGCTGGGGAGCTGGGAGCTGGGGACTGGGGAGCTGGGGACTGGGGAGCTGGGGAGCTGGGAGCTGGGGACTGGGGAGCTGGGGAGCTGGGGAGCTGGGGAGCTGGGGAGCTGGGGGTCTGGGGAGCTGGGGGGCTGGGGAGCTGGGGAGCTGGGAGCTGGGGACTGGGGAGCTGGGGGGCTGGGGAGCTGGGAGGTGGGGAGCTGGGGAGCTGGGGAGCTGGGAGCTGGGGAGCTGGGGAGCTGGGGAGCTGGGAGCTGGGGACCGGGGAGCTGGGGACTGGGGAGCTGGGGACTGGGGAGCTGGGGAGCTGGGAGCTGGGGACTGGGGAGCTGGGGAGCTGGGGGGCTGGGGAGCAGGGGAGCTGGGAGCTGGGGACTGGGGAGCTGGGGAGCTGGGGAGCTGGGGAGCTGGGGAGCTGGGAGCTGGGGACCGGGGAGCTGGGGGGCTGGGGAGCTGGGGAGCTGGGGAGCTGGGGAGCTGGGGGGCTGGGAGCTGGGGACCGGGGAGCTGGGGGGCTGGGGAGCTGGGGAGCTGGGGGGCTGGGGAGCTGGGGAGCTGGGGAGCTGGGGAGCTGGGGAGCTGGGGGGCTGGGGAGCTGGGGAGCTGGGAGCTGGGAGCTGGGGACTGGGGAGCTGGGGAGCTGGGGGCTGGGGACTGGGGATCTGGGGAGCTGGGGAGCTGGGGAGCTGGGAGCTGGGGAGCTGGGGAGCTGGGGAGCTGGGAGCTGGGGACTGGGGAGCTGGGGACTGGGGAGCTGGGGACTGGGGAGCTGGGGATCTGGGGGCTGGGGATCTGGGGATCTGGGGACTGGGGAGCTGGGGATCTGGGGACTGGGGAGCTGGGGAGCTGGGGAGCTGGGGAGCTGGGGATTGGGGATCTGGGGATCTGGGAGCTGGGGAGCTGGGGAGCTGGGGGCTGGGGATCTGGGGATCTGGGGAGCTGGGGATCTGGGGAGCTGGGGATTGGGGATCTGGGGATCTGGGAGCTGGGGAGCTGGGGAGCTGGGGGCTGGGGGCTGGGGTCAGCCTTCTCTTCAGCCTTGTGGTCTCCCAGGAAACTGGGGGCTCAAGATCCTTCTGCCTGCCAGGTGGATGGAGGACAGGACCAGCTCTCTCTGTCCCTATAGGAACTCCTTTCTGTCTCCAGGTCGAGTCTCCTCCTTGCTGACCAAGCATCTTGAGCAGCTGGATTTCAGCTGAGTCCTTTCCTCTGGGGGAATCTCTGCCAAGCTGTCAGGACCTGAACTTCCGTGTTTACCCTTTCCCTGTTACACCTTCCTCAGGCAGGTGGCCTCGCACCAGAGAATGTCAGAGCGCTGGCTGGGAACACGCCCTCCCGCTAGCGAGCAGGCAGCTCCCATGCTCTTTAGTCTTCGGAGCAGCCCTGCCAATTAGCTTGTACTCTGCCCACTTGCCCAGGGCTAGAAGGGAAGCAGGCCACGCTAAGCAAAACCAGACAATGGGCTCCCAGGACACCGAGGGCGCGGGAGCACCTGCTGTCCTCTTCTCTGGGCTGAGGTCGGGGTGGGGTTGGAGGGGGGCTTGCAGGGAGGGGGTCCAGCTGTGCACTCGCCCCAGGAAGTTCTTCCTCCACATTCCAGATGGGGCTCCAAGGGGGCCGCCCAGAGGAACGGGGTGGGAAGGGGATCTCTCCGGGCCGGGGGTGTTGGCACTCACACCTGGGGGCAGTCACATTTCTGTTCAGCCGGGAAGAATGCCTTTAGAGCAGGGCTATGGCTTCTCCATCTCTGTGTCCTGTGGGGTCCCCAAGACTGCGCTGGCCACTGAGACGGTGCAGGTGGAGGGCAGTGTGTGCGATGGTTGAGGTCGAGGACTGTGTGAGGGAAGCAGGTGTGGGCTCTCGTCCCACCTCCCTTGCTCGCCCACCCTGTAACCTCAGCTACTTGGCTTCTCAGCCAAGGTTCCTTTCTCGAAAAAGCAGGGAGGATAAAAATGTCTACCTCACAGTGTTACTGTGAGGATGAAAAGCAATCCAATGTGGGAACACTTGGCACATAGAAAGCACTCAATAAATTGTGGCCATTTCATTTACAGAATCCATGTAGTCTCTGTTTATAGATTTACTGGACTCGCTCCCGGGATGAAGAAAAACGTCAGCCTTACCAAGGTAATATTTTATCTCCGAGGGTAACTAAAGCACCAGAAGTCAGAAGACAAAGATAAACAGGAAGATGTAGTGAACATTCTCAGAGAACCCTCAGGTGTCACACACTGGGCTAGGTGTCTTACATGTGATATCTCATTTTACATGGCAGGTAATATTTCTGAAAGATCAGGCAGCTAAAAGTCAGACAGCTTGCTGCCACATTAAAGAAACAAAAGAAATGTTCGTACTGGAATGCCTGCTGTGTCAAGACACCTAATTAGAAAACAACGTCATAGTGAATAGTAGAGTGGGACGTCCCTGGTGGCGCAGTGGATAAGAGTCCACCTGCCAATGCAGGGGAAATGGGTTCGAGCCCTGGTCCGGGAAGATTCCACATGCCACTGACCAACTAAGCCCATGCGCCACAACTACTGAGCCTGCGCTCTAGAGCCCGAGAGCCACAACTACTGAGCCCGTGTGCCACAACTACTGAAGCCCACGCGCCTAGAGCCCGTGCTCCACAACAAGAGAAGCCACTACAGTGAGAAGCCCGTGCACCACAATGAAGAGTAGCCCCCACTCGCCTCAACTAGAGAAAGCTCACACGCAGCAACAAAGACCCAATGCAGCCAAAAATAAATGAATAAATTTTTTAAAAAATTTGTTTAAAAAAAAAATAGTAGAGCAAGTCTCCAGCTCTGCCAGAAGAGCTAAAATAAATGTGCCAACAGGGGAGTCACAGAGTAAAGTCAATTATCATCCTGGTGATTCCGCTGATTCCACATGCATGACTCGGAGGTTTGACAGAACTGGGCATGTGTTGGGTCTTGGTGTCATGCTAAACGGTAGTGCTTCCAAACACACTTATATCGCCGAGAGAATCCTATTCCAGTCGGAGATCTTCACGTCCGTTGAACTTGTCTAGTTATAAAGAAACATCATGGTAACTCAGACCACCAAAATAAAACGCTTTGACAATGACGAAGCAACAACGGGATGTTGGATTTATAGAGAGATTTTTATTTCCAGCTCATCGAGACATTTTACAAAAGCAAGGTAATCATTTCACAAAGATTATCTTCACCTTCCATATTGGGACTCAGAGACATATTCTTACAAAGAGAGTGCTGGTATCATTCATTCATTCATTCATTCCATCTCTCACTTATTTTTCCATTCATTCAACCACGTGAGTTGAGTGCCGTTTCATAATGGGTAGAGGTAGGGTGACATAAAATGCCAAATAAGAAATGGTACAGTCCTTTAGGAACAAAGCCTGTGAGGGAATAACCCAGTGGCAAAGACTGGCAGTTATGCAAACAACTGTAAGCCGGGTTCATGCCAGGATGGGATGTCTGTGCTAAGAATTCTGACATTTAGCGTGCAGGTGATAATGGCACTGTTGAAGGATTGTGGGCCTGAGTGTGAGCGCTCTAGGAGCAAATGGTGTGCAGGATGGAGGAGAGACAAGGAAGCCAGTTAGGAGGTGAGTGCCGTCATGCTTCATGGCTCTACTCCCACTGCTGACTGCCTCATTGTCAGTTCCCTCCTCCACCCATGGCATCCAGGCCTTTCCTCCACCTCTTGGCTGGAACTATGTTTCCTGTGTCATGAATGAACCTCTCCTGGCCAAAGCCCAAAAAATACTTTCCCAGTTTTAGCTTATCAGATCTCTCTACCCTACTTGCATGGTTAGCCACTAACTCTAGCTGGAAACGTTTCTCCGAGCACAGCCTCTTGCTGCTTTATCTCCTGCTTCTCCCGGGGGCTGCTGCTCTGGTTCAGGTTTTTCATGACTTGCCCGTCCACAAGGCCTGGTGTTTGTGAGTCGCATCTAACACTCTCCCTGGGGAATGTCTTGCTCATATTTGCAACTTCTGCAGCTAAAATCCCTCCTCTGTGGATAATCTGTTAATAAAGAGAATCTGAAAATGAGGACTCTCTGAGGGAAATTTTTATCACACAGGTGCTCTCAGCATTATATTATCATGAATCCATCTCTACTTATCTATCTTAAGATGAAGATTTGGGGTCAGATAGACAACGTCCTCCTCCACTTTGCCCTTGTCAAGCTGTACTGGGGCCTATTGGTGCCTACCATTGAACTAGTAGATTGAGTAGTTAAGAAGGGCAGGATGCAGAAGGAGACTTTCTTTCTGAAAGTCTTTAGAGAAAGATCTAATCTTCTGGGTGACTTTTTGCTGAATGAAGGTCATTTAAACATCATCTCTGGTGTTTTAAATCTATTTCTGGTCCCTCAAGAGACGTTCTGCTTCTCTCTGGTCTCCATAGTGAATTGTTGACTGAAATACGAAGGGAAGCTCCATGGGGGTTGGAACCTCACTTTGTTCATTGCTGTTTGCCTGGGACCTAGAAAAGCACCTGGTACAGACTAGGGACTCATAATTAGGTGCAGAGTGTTTCGTGTTTGGGGAGATGCAAGTGGTCCCCACGTGTTCATGGTTTGTCAACACAAAGGAAATAACAATAACACAAACTTTGGGTAAACTGTTGAGATCATGGATTAAGAGAATTTACAAGAGGTCACTTTAGGATTTATCAGCTTCAAATCTTATGTAAACTTATTATGGCCTCCAAGAAACTTGAATCTTTGTGGGAGGCCCAGGATTTGGCAGTTACAACCACGAATGGGGTAAGACCTTGGGACCTAATCAACCAGGCATGAACTGGCCAAGTGTAAACACGGAAGCTCAAATCGAGACAGACACCTTTCTTCTTTCAGCCCTTTGACCTCAGTGCAAATGTGTTAAAATTCGTAGATCACAGGCTTCTCTCTGGTTGGATTTTGGTCATGTCTTCTCATAGAGTTTAGTTTATTTTAAAGCCTCAAAAAAAAAAAAAGTAATCTTCGAATAAAGGCTTTCCACCTGAGACTGTTTGTGGTCTGCTCTGACAGGTAGGGTCCCAGGCAACCTGCTTACCAATCTGAACCTACTGGACAGTACAATGAATGGAGTTTATTCCCTTTGAATTAGTGCCCTATCAGTTTGCTAAACATGTTACCCAAATGCTGTGCTTGTTTCCTTCCTGGTGAGGGTCAGCTTGAAATTCCCAGGGCTGCTTGGCCTGATTCCAGGCCCATGGAGAACTGATATCTTCTTGATCCACTTGTTCAGGAATCTCTCATGAACAGTAGGTAAGATGGTCTGTTGTCCCCAGGTTGAACTTTTCTCAACCTTTCATTCTGTAGCTTGAAATCAGTTTTTGGATTTAGCTGCTTATATTCAAAATAGAAACCTGATAACTGATTCTTATAATGAACCAGCATTTTACACCACCTTCAGAGTTGGAGTCAGTTAAGTAGTGTTTCTGGAAAACACACACAGTTTTCTTTTTTCAGTCAAGGAGTGGTGCCGGATCGAGCGATGATATGTTTCATGCCCTTTGCTAAAAATATGTGCTGATTTATGGCCCCTTTTTGATCCTGGCAGAGAATGCCTGCATTCCCACCTGCTGTTGAGAACAGAAAAGAGAGTTCTCTCTATTGCACTGGTGATCAGGAACCAATTGTGCAGCTTCTACCTCTCTACCTTCTGGTAGAATGGCTTAGCAACAATTGCTGCTAAGCCCAAATCATTTTTGGCATATGTTCTTTAAAAACATAATGTATCTATTTACAACTCCAGATAGCAGGTGAGCTCATTCAATTTCCTAGAGTTTCATTTTGTAGTAGGAAAGAATCTTAGTATTCTATTACAACTTAATCACTAAAGGGGTGTTGCCTGTAAGCTTAAATTATACATAATGGCCTATCTCTGGGAACCCTGCCTCCCAGGTAATGAGCATTAAGCTAAAATACCATCATTTAGCTCACCTGAAACATCCTGACCAGGCCCACCTGTGAATGACTGCAGGCAGGAAGAAATGAACACATCCCCTCTGGAGGCTGACCGGAACCAGGAAATGTTTGGCTTTACTCCCTCCCCTTTTAGTATAAAAGAAGCCTGAATTCTAACTCAGGTAAGGTGGTTCTATGGGGTACAAGCCCACCATCTTCTCGGTCTGCCGGCTTTCCAAATAAAGTCGCAATTCCTTGCCCTAACAACTTGTCTCTCGAGTTTTTGGCATGTTGTGTGGTGAGCAGTACAAGCTTGGGCTCAGTAACAATTTTTGGTGGGCAGCTGGCCCCAGTTGGGGAATTTTGGGGTAAGGTTCTAGCAGCTGCCAGGACCACTTGTCCTGAGGACCTGCCCTTCCAAGTTCCCCGAAGCAGCACCCGCTGCCCCAGAGCTTGGCAGTTGGATCAAGGAATCAACGTGTAAGAACCAACAGGCTCCATGCAGTAGGGTAAGTCGCTCCGGTGTGTGCAGCTGGAAACTTTATTTTCTCTCTGTTTGGGGCTTTTGCTCCAGAATAAGCAAGTTTGTTTTGTATTTGAGTGGGGTACCCTGTTGGAAAGAGGGAAGGGTTGTTGGACTTTTACCTGATTTGTGAACCAGTTCATTTCTTTGGATGCTAGCATTTGTGTGTGCTGTTTGCGTTTTGTCTTGTATTCCTGTCTCTTAAAAAATGGGGAATATTTCAACTATCCCTAAAAAGTCCTCTGAGGCACAGTTTGCATAAGTGATCTGATTACAGCCATGAATCCACGAGTGAGAAGGTACTATTTTATTGTAGGTGCTATTTTATTGTAACAATGTGTTGCCACAGTACCTGTCAGGACCTCCAAAGGGGTTTAGGCAGGATTATCTTGGGACCCTGTGCACCATGTACTGCTACCCTTGCTGTGTTAATTACATCGTTTGCAGTCTCCTGTGTCGGTGGTATACGTAAAACCCCAAGACCAAACTTGAGGGTTTATTTAGGATTTTCTGTTTTGTTCTTTGGGTTGTTCATTTCAGTTTGTTTGGTACTGTTTCTCCATTTACAGCCAAATCAGTTTTGTGATATTTAAAACTTTTACTGATGCCAAATGGGGGAAAGGAACAAAAAAGAAAAAAACCTGTCTATGGGACATTCCCTGGGAGAAGAGAAAAGTTCTACTTGGTTCCTAAAATCACCAAAAGCCCTAGCCCAGAATTCAGCCTGGTTGGTTGATGCCAAGGCAAAAGGGCATCCTTTTTAATGGTTAGAGATGATCAATTGCTATTTATGGTTTTACAGTGGTTTTTGAATGACTCTATAGCTGTTTTCTGAAGAAGTGGGGAAGAATGACGAAGTCCTTTATATGCAAGCATTTGTGCTACTACCTCAGGGAAAATAAGAAAAGGAAGGGAATGAAAGTGAGGATATGTTGCTTCAAACCTTAATTCCTCCACCTGGGCTAGCTGTCTTAGCCGCTCTGATATATCCACTCCTTCCCCCACCTTCCATTCATATCTAGCCCCAGTTCCTGACACTGGGGCTCAGGCCTGCCCCTCCTTATAGGGACCAATTAGAAAATCCTGTGTTCGTTCCTGGTTACAGGGATTTGGTCTGGTATCGCCATCTAAGTCCTGACAAGGCACCCAATTTGGGCCAGGAGCCACTCTGGGGCAGAGCAATTTCCTTTATGTCTTTATCTCATGGGAGGCTAAATGCAAATGACCAGCCGCCTGGGTTTCTCAGACTTGTTTAATTGGGAAGATCGCAACCCTCCTTACAGGAGGATCTTCTACACTTGAAGCTCATTTGGCAGTACCCATAGCTGAACCAAATTGGGACCCCAATGAGGGAGGAACACCATTATTAGGGCACTGCTTATTTGTGCATCTTGGCAGGGCTTTGAAAAGGGGAACCAAAGCAAAAGAGTTTGAACAAAATTCAAGAAATTCAGCAAAAAAACGAAGACCCTTCTGAATTTTTGGAAAAGATTTATCAGGCCTACAGACAGTATACTAATGCAGATCCTGAGACCCCTGAAAATATTAGAATCCTGAAAATATTAGAATGGTAAACTTGACCTTTTTGGGCAAAGTGCCTCAGATATCAGGAGAAAGTTGCAAAGATTAGATGACGCATTTGGAATGAATCCTTCTCAATGGGTAGATGTTGCTTTTAAAGTGTTCAACAGGGAACAGTGACAGAAGGAAGATGCAAAGCGAAATGCCACTTTTTGGGCAGCGGCATTGGATTCCCGGAAGGTGAGTAACCCCGAGAGAGAAGTCACAATTGGGGAAGGAACAATGTGCTGCCATAAGGAGGAAGAACATTGGAAAACAGATTGCCTAGACTAAAACATAAGAAGAAAAACAATAAAAGTTGAGAGCCTCTCATATGGTAGAAAGAGAGTATCACTCTGATGAATGAAGAGGCCCAGGGGCTCCCTTGGACTTGAGGCACCTAATTCCCCACAGGAGCCCCAGGTGAAAACTGACAGTGAGGAATGAGCTGATGAACAGTCTGATGGACCTCACCCTGAAGTTTTTCACCAGAACAGCTTGACATCAGAGTCCCACCAGAACATGCTTTAAGCCTACAGATGGCGCTCGTATTTAGGTTACTCTGTGGCTTCAATTTCTACTGGAAAGAGTGTCCACTTTCTTACTGGTGCTCCTCGGGTGAATTATGCTAGCCAGATAGTACTACACAGTGTTCATGAGAATGACAGTGTCAGTTACTCAGTCTCACAGAGGTGACCAGATGGGCTATATTGGTAGTGTGCTGTGTTCAGTCGATGTGGATAGAGACACCATTACAGATGTGCTCTTGATAGGTGTGCCTATGCACATGAATGACCTAAAGAAAGAGAAAGGAAGAATCTACCTGTTTACTATCACAATGGGTGTTTTGAATTGGCACCAATTTGTGGAAGGCCCCGAGGGTGTTGAAAATGCTCAGTTTGGTTCAGCCATTGCAGCTCTTTCAGACATCAACATGGATGGCTTTAATGATGTGATCGTTGATTCACCTTTGGAAAATCAGCACTCTGGAGCTGTGTACATCTACAGTGGTCATGAGGGCACCATTCACATGAGGTATTCCCAGAAAATCCTGGGATCCAATGGAGCCTTTAGAAGCCATATTCAGTACTTTTGGAGATCCCTGGATGGCTATGGAGATTTAAATGGGGATTCCATCACTGATGTGTCCATTGGTGCCCTTGGACAGGTTGTTCAGCTCTGGTCACAAGTATTGCTGATGTATCTGCAGATGTTTCATTCGCACCAGAAAAAAAATCACTTGGCTCAACAAGAATTCTGAGATGAACCTCAAACTCTGCTTCAGTGTGAGTTTAGACCTACTAAGCAAGACCTACTAAGCAAAACAATCAAGTGGCCATTGTACATAACATCACAATTGATGCAGACCAATAATCATCCAGAGTAACCTCCAGGGGTTTATTTAAAGAAAATAATGAAAGGTGCTTGCAGAAGACCATGACTTGTGCTAAAAATAACACAATGACTACTGTCAGACCTCCCCAGATGGGGATTCAACACAGGAGCACCTGTCCTACCAGGGACTGGAAAATAGACTTTACTCAAATGCCTCGAGCTGCAGGAAAGTTTAGATAATCTGCTAGTGTTTATCTTTTTCAAGATGAGTGGAAGCATATTCCACCTGGACAGAAAGTCTTGAAGTGGTTAAAGCCCTCCTTAAGGAAATTATCCCCTGATTTGGATTAAGGCATTGAAACTGCATTCAGCCTGGAGACCACAATCAACAGGAAAAACCAAGAAAAAGAATCGTACATTAAAAAGGAACATTGTTAAAAAGGAACACTATTAAAATTATCTCAAGAAACTAATTTTCTTGGGATAGGGCCTTGCCAGTTACCCTGCTATGGATCAGTGGCTCTCAGAAGCAGGCTTAAATTAAGCCTGAAATATCGTAAGGTAGGCCATTCCAGGTGTCTGCCCTGGTGAGAGAATCTATAAATGCTCTAAAAGGCATAGCAGTTGCCCATTACGTTAAAAGTTTGGGCAATATGCTAACCTCTGTTCATGAAGTTGCCTCCAACAGGTCTGCCTATCCAACTAAAGTAGATGGTAATTTCATTATAGCTGGAGAAGGGTCAACCTATTTGTTTAATTTTGTCCAAATAAATAGCACAGGAATTTAGTATATGTATTGGGAGCTGGAACCAAAACTCCAAGTTCAATTACAAAATAGAAAACAACATGCTAAGGGGTTTCATCAGGTTTAAATAGTTGTAGATAAAAAAGGAAAGAGGATTTTACTACTGACTTAAAGATTCTAAAGAATATTTATCAGCCCCATTCAGCAGGAAGTAGTCAGAGCAGTCTTGTGCCTTTCCCCACAAGATTGTAGAATGGACATTGACAGTAGGGAATTGTAATAGGGAAGAAGCTTCGTATTCTATTACAAGTTAATCACTAAAGGGATGTTGCCTATAAGCTTAAATTATACATAATGGCCCATCTCTGGGAACCCTGCCTCCCCAGTAATGAGCATTAAGCTAAAATACCATCATTTAGCTCCCATGAAGCATCCTGACAAGGCCCTCCTGTGAATGACTGCAGGAAGAGAGAAATTAAACTTCCCCTCCAGCGGCTGACTGGAACCAGGAAATGTTTGGCTTTCCTTCCCTTTTAGTACAAAAGAAGCCTGAATTCTAGCTCAGGCAAGATGGTTCTTTGGAACACAAGTCTACCATCTCCTCAGTCTGCTGGCTTTCTGAATAAAGTCACTATTCCTTGCCCCAACAATTTATCTTGCAATTTATTGGCCTGTCATGTGGCGGGCAGTATGAGCTTGGACTCAGTAACAATTTCATAACGAATTTCTACTGGAAGGAACCATTACTGTTTAAAATGAGATGTGTGACGGGTATGTTAGAATTTTTCTGTAGATGAGGTAAATGTTTGCTAATTAGTATTCTGAATTTTTCTTCATTGTACTCTCTGGTGAAAAACTTGAGATTCTCGTGTGTGTGTGTGTGTGTGTGTGTGTGTGTGTGTGTGTGTGTATTTTTTGGAAAAATCTTAATTATTTTATAAAAAGACTCTAGGTCCTGCCCACGTGATATGACTCCCTCCATCCTTTTTCTTTCTTCCTTTCTCAAGTCTTTCAACACCCATTATGTACCAGGCACTGTGCTAGGCACACAAGACAATGGTGACCAAAAGTGGCACAGATTCCTTCCCCCTAATAATTTTACTCATGTTGAATTAAGAGTCTTATGTTCAGCTCCTTAATTTTTATCAGAAGAGTCAAGCCTTATTTCCCACTTGGCTGGTTTTGAAATCACATGGCCCTGCCTTCTGCAACATAGAATCCACATCTAACTTCATCTCATATAACTCTGCTGTTCCAAAGTGTGTTTCAGATCTATACCTCTGTTACTCTTAGACCTTAAGATCTAAACATTGTCAATGATCTCTAAACTTTCTTTAAAATAGAGGACTATTGGGAATTTCCTGGCAATCCAGTGGTTAGGACTCTGTGCTTCCACTGCAGGGGGTACAGGTTTGATCTCAGTCAGGGAACTAAGATCCTGTAAGCTGCATGGCCAAAAAAAAATTTTTTTTTTCATAAGAAAATTGATTTTGACCAAATATGTTAAAGACTTTTTGAAGCTACTCTATTTCTATCTCAAAGTGGGTTTCTAACCGCCTCCCTGACTCTCCTCCTTTCTCCAGAGCTCTGAGAGGACCCTGCTAAACCTAGTTGGAAAACCACTGTCCTGAGGCAGGCCGATTTACCTTGTGAAATTGCTGGGGAGCTCTGCCTCTGCGGTCTGCCCTCTAGGCTGAATGATAATTCCAGGTTGAGAATCAGTTTGGCTCTCAAGCTTATCCTGGTTGTTCTTCTGTATATTTAAAAGTGGGCTGCCTACCTTTCTCAGAATCAATGGGCAAAATCACAGATTCTCGTGTCCATCTGCTGTTCTGTATCATGTCACAGGCTACTGCAAAGTGATAGAAACTAGGACTCAATTTTGAAAGGAGAGGCAAGCAGAGTGCTGCTGTTGGAATAGGTTTTCCAATTCTTATGGTTCTGAATTTCTCATTCTCTGCAATGCTTGTTCAGGGAACCCCTCACCCCACTTAGTGTAACTGGCAGGTTCTTACTCTGTAGCCAAGAAAAAAGAAAACACTAGATAGCAGGTCAGTTCTCTGATATTTGCAGAGGATTGCAAGGTGAGTATTTTAGGAACACACTGCAGAGAATAAAAATGATATGTCTGGTCCAGGGTTTGTATTTCAGGAGAGAAAGAGGAAAAGGTGGAAAGACAGAGACAAAAAGAAAGAGACAGAGAGAGAATAAGAGGTTTCTAATTTTAATTAGAATTCTAATTCTAATTATTCAGAATAATTTCACCATCCGCTGGAAAGAGTCCTCATGACACAAAATTCTGCAGTTTTCCTACTTCTCACACCCCCACACTGTTTCCAACTCACTGCTAGAAGAGGGTTTCTAGAGCTAGAAAAAGGTGAAAAGCTGTTGGTGGAGGAATAGTTTTATATACCACCTCCTGTGCCCCGAATCTTTCCTGGAGTTTGGGGGAAGGGAGGGCAAGGCAGTTTTGTTTTTGTTCTTAGTTTGTTTTAGAAACCTTCTTTTCCTGAATATAAAAGCAATACATCTGGCAATACCAAATGCTGGTAATGATACAGATTCATAGGATCTCATACACTGCTGGTGGGAATATGTATTGACTGATGCAACCACTTGGGAAAAACAGTTTGAAGTTTCACATACCCTATGACGAGCATTTCCACTCCCAGGTTTATATCCAAATTGGTATACCGGGACACTGGGAAGACATGTACAAGAATATCCATAGTACTGTTCATAACAGGAAAAGTCTGGAAATAACCTAAAATACAGAAAAAAAACAGTAATATAGTTGCACAATAGAATATTACATAGTAATCAAAATAAATGATCTCCAGTGATATACGCATCAATACAGATGAATTTCAGCAATATTAAGTGAATAAAGTCCTAGAAGATAATATATAACATACTATGCTCTTAAAAAAGTTGAAACAACCAAGATAAAAAAATATATAGTTTATATAGCTTTACAAAAGCATGTATCCATATACAACTTTATTAAAAGGAAAAGAAGGGAATTATGAGATTTGGGAAAGTGGTTATTTTGAGTAAAGAAAAGTAGTGAGTGGGATAGGAGAAGATTCATGCCTAGATGCAAATTTTTATTTTAGTCCTAGCTTTTATATTTAGCATTGGGTGTATGAGTACTTACTACACTGTAATAAACAAATGAATAAACAATGGCTATGCATGGACCAATGAGGAGACTGTTTACTGAATTGATTAAGATTAACCCAATTCAGAGTGTCTCTGCATCCAAAAGAGAAACTGAAAGCTAAAATCATATATTCCTGTGAATAATTTAGAACCTCAGCAAAGAATGTGAAGAAAGACTCATCCCTAATTGTATCACTCCAGAGATAATCATTATTAATATTTTGGTATATTTCCTTTTGTTTGTTTGTTTGTTTTATACTGCAGGTTCTTATTAGTCAATTTCATACACATCAGTGTATACATGTCAATCCCAATCACCCAATTCAGCACACCACCATCCCCACCCCAACGTGGTATTCCCCCCTTGGTGTCCATATGTTCTCTACATCTGTGTCTCAACTTCTGGCCTGCAAATCGGCTCATCTGTACCATTTTTCTAGGTTCCACATAAATGCGTTAATATACGATATTTGTTTTTCTCTTTCTGACTTACTTCACTCTGTATGACAGTCTCTAGATCCATCCACGTCTCAACAAATGACTCAATTTCGTTCCTTTTTATGGCTGAGTAATATTCCATTGTATATATGTACCACAACTTCTTTATCCATTCGTCTGTCAGTGGGCATTTAGGTTGCTTCCATGACCTGGCAGTTGTAAATAGTGCTGCAATGAACATTGGGGTGCATATGTCTTTTTGAATTATGGTTTTCTCTGGGTATATGCCCAGTAGTGGGATTGCTGGATCATATGGTAATTCTATTTCTAGTTTTTTTAAGGAACCTCCATACTGTTCTCCATAGTGGCTGTATCAATTTACGTTCCCACCAACAGTACAAGAGGGTTCCCTTTTCTCCACACCCTCTCCAGCATTTGTTGTTTGTAGATTTTCTGATGATGCCCATTCTAACCGGTGTGAGGTGATACCTCATTGTAGTTTTACTTTGCATTTCTCTAATAATTACTGATGTTGAGCATCTTTTCATGTGCTTCTTGGCCATCTGTATGTCTTCTTTGGAGAAATGTCTATTTAGGTCTTCTGCCCATTTTTGGATTGGGTTGTTTGTTTCTTTAATGTTGAGCTGCATAAGCTGTTTATATATTTTGGAGATTAATCCTTTGTCCGTTGATTCGTTTGCAAATATTTTCTCCCATTCTGAGGGTTGTCTTTTCGTCTTGTTTATGGTTTCCTTTGCTGTGCAAAAGCTTTTAAGTTTCATTAGGTCCCATTTGTTTATTTGTGTTTTTATTTCCATTACTCTAAGAGGTGGATCAAAAAAGATCTTGCTGTGATTTATGTCAAAGAGTGTTCTTCCTATGTTTTCCTCTAAGAGTTTTATAGTGTCAGGTCTTACATTTAGGTCTTGAATCCATTTTGAGTTTATTTTTTTGTATGGTGTTAGGGAGTGTTCTAATTTCATTCTTTTGCATGTAGCTGTCCAGTTTTCCCAGCACCACTTATTGAAGAGACTGTCTTTTCCCCATTGTCTATCTTTGCCTCTGTTGTCATAAATTAGTTGACCATAGGTGCGTGGGTTTAGCTCTGAGCTTTCTATCTTCTTGCATTGGATCTATGTTTCTGTTTTTATGCCAGTAGCATATTGGCTTGATTACTGTAGCTTTGTAGCATACTCTGAAGTCAGGGAGTCTGATTCCTCCATCTCCGTTTTTTTCCCTCAAGACTGCTTTGGCTATTCGGGGTCTTTTGTGTCTCCATATAAATTTTAAGATGATTTGTTCTAGTTCCGTATAAAATGCCATTGGTAATTTGATAGGGATTGCATTGAATCTGTAGATTGCTTTGGGTAGTATACTCATTTTCACAATGTTGATTCTTCCAATCCAAGAACATGGTATATCTCTCCATCTGTTGGTATCATCTTTAATTTCTTTCATCAGTGTCTTATAGTTTTCTGCATACAGGTCTTTTGTCTCCCTAGGTAGGTTTATTCCTAGGTATTTTATTCATTTTGTTGCAGTGGTAAATGGGAGTGTTTCCATAATTTCTCTTTCAGATTTTTCATCATTAGTGTATAGGAATGCAAGAGATTTCTGTGCATTAATTTTGTATCCTGCAACTTTACCAAATTCATTGATTAGCTCTAGTAGTTTTCTGGTGGCATTTTTAGGATTCTCTATGTGTAGTATCATGTCATCTGCAAACAGTGACAGTTTTACTTCTTCTTTTCCAATTTGTATTCCTTTTATTTCTTTTTCTTCTCTGATTGCCATGGCTAGGACTTCCAAAACTATGTTGAATAATAGTGGTGAGAGTGGACATCCTTGTCTCATTGCTGATCTTAGAGGAAATGCTTTCAGTTTTTCACCATTGAGAATGATGTTTGCTGTGGGTTTGTCATATATGGCCTTTATTATGTTGAGGTAGGTTCCCTCTATGCCCACTTTCTGGAGAGTTTTTATCATAAATGGGTGTTGAATTTTGTCAAAAGCTTTTTCTGCATCTATTGAGATGATCATATGGTTTTTATTCTTCAATTTGTTAATATGGTATATCACATTGATTTGCGTATATTGAAGAATACTTGCATCCCTGGGATAAATCCCACTTGATTGTGGTGTATGATCCTTTTAATGTGTTGTTGGATTCTGTTTGCTAGTATTTTGTTGAGGATTTTTGCATCGATATTCATCAGTGATATCGGTCTGTAATTTTCCTTTTTTGTACTATCTTTGTCTGGTTTTGGTATCAGGGTGATGGTGGCCTCATAGAATGAGTTTGGGAGTGTTCCTTCCTCTGCAATTTTTTGGAAGAGTTTGAGAAGGATGTGTGTTAGCTCTTCTCTAAATGTTTGATGGAATTCACCTGTGAAACCATCTGGTCCTGGACTTTTGTTTGTTGGAAGATTTTAAATCACTGTTTCAATTTCATTACTTGTGATTGGTCTATTCATATTTTCCATTTCTTCCAGGTTGTCCATTTTATTGGCATAGAGTTGCTTGTAGTAGTCTCTTAGGATGCTTTGTATTTCTGCAGTGTCTGTTGTAACTTCTCCGTTTTCATTTTTAATTTTATTGATTTGAGTCCTCTCCCTCTTTTTCTTGATGAGTCTGGCAATGGTTTATGAATTTTGTTTATCTTCTCAAAGAAGCACCTTTTAGTTTTACTGATCTTTGCTATTGTTTTCTTTGTTTCTATTTCATTTTTTTCTGCTCTGATCTTTATGATTTCTTTCCTTCTCCTAACTTTGGATTTTGTTTGTTCTTCTTTCTCTAGTTCCTTTAGGTGTAAGGTTAGATTGTTGAGGTTTTTTTTTCTTGAGGTAGGCTTGTATTGCTATAAACTTCCCTCTTAGAACCGCTTTTGCTGCATCCCATAGGATTTGGATCGTCGTGTTTTCATTGTCATTTGTGTCTAGGTAATTTTTGATTTCCTCTTTGATATCTTCAGTGATATCTTCGTTATTTAGTAACGTATTCTTTAGCCTCCATGTGTTTGTGGTTTTTATGGTTTTTTTCCCTGTAATTGATTTCTAATCTCATAGCATTGTGGTCAGAAAAGATGCTTGATATGATTTCAATTTTCTTAATTTGCTGAGGGTTGATTTGTGACCCAAGATGTGATCTATCCTGGAAAATATTCTGTGAGAACTTGAGAAGAAAGTGTAATCTGCTGTTTTTGGATGGAATGTCCTATAAATATCAATTAAATCTATCTAGTCTATTGTGTCATTTAAAGCTTGTGTTTCCTTATTTATTTTCATTTTGGACGATCTGTCCATTGGTGTAAGTGAGGTGTTAAATACCCCCACTATTATTGTGTTACTGTCGATTTCCTATCTTATAGCTGTTAGCAGTTGCCTTACATATTGAGGTGCTCCTATGTTGGGTGCATATATATTTATAATTGTTATATCTTCTTCTCGGATTGATCCCTTGATCATTATGTAGTGTCCTTCCTTGTCTCTTGTAACATTCTTTATTTTAAAGTCTATTTTATCTGATATGAGTATAGCTACTCCAGCTTTCTTTTGATTTCCATTTGCATGGAATATCTTTTTCCATCCCCTCACTTTCAGTCTGTATGTGTCCCTAGGTCTGAAGTGGGTCTCTTGTACACAGCATATATATGGGTCTTGTTTTTGTATCCATTCAGCAATCCTGTGTCTTTTGGTTGGAGCATTTAATCCAATCAGGTTTAAGGTTATTATTGATATGTATGCTCCTATGACCATTTTCTTAATTGTTATGGGTTTGTGTTTGTTGGCCCTTTTCTTCTCTTGTGTCTCCCCCTTAGAGAATTTCCTTTGGCATTTGTTGTAGAGCTGGTTTGGTGGTGCTGAATTCTCTTAGCTTTTGCTTGTCTGTAAAGCATTTGATTTCTCCATCAAATCTAAATGAGATCCTGGCCGGGTAGAGTAATCTTGGTTGTAGGTTCTTCCCTTTCATCACTTTAAGTATATCATGCCACTCCTTTCTGGCTTGTAGAGGTTCTGTTGAGAAATCAGCTGTTAACCTTATGGGAGTTCCCTTGTATGTTATTTGTCGTTTTTCCCTTGCTGCTTTCAATAAATTTTCTTTGTCTTTAATTTTTGCCAATTTGATTACTATGTGTCTCAGCATGTTTCTCCTTGGGTTTATCCTGTATGGGACTCGCTGTGCTTCCTGGACTTGGGTGGCTATTTCCTTTCCCATGTTAGGGAAGTTTCTGACTATAGTCTCTTCGAATATTTTCTCTGGTCCTTACTCTCTCTCTTCTCCTTCTGGGACCCCTATAATGCGAATGTTGTTGCATTTAATGTTGTCCCAGAGGTACCTTAGGCTGTCTTTATTTCTTTTCATTCTTTTTTCTTTATTCTGTTCTGCAGCAGTGAATTCCACAATTCTGTCTTCCAGGTCACTTATCAGTTCTTCTGCCTCAGTCATTCTGCTATTGCTTCCTTCTAGTGTAGTTTTCATTTCAGTTATTGTACTGTTCATCTCTGTTTGTTCTTTAATTCTTCTAGATCTTTGTTAAACATTTCTTTCATCTTCTCGATTTTTGCCTCCATTATTTTTCCGAGTTCCTGGATCATCTTCACTATCATTATTCTGAATTCTTTTTCTGGAAGGTTTCCTATCTCCACTTCATTTAGTTGTTTTTCTGGGGTTTAATCTTGTTCCTTCATCTGGTATATAGCCCTCTGCCTTTTCAACTTGACTATCTTTCTGTGAATGTGGTTTTTGTACCACAGGCTTCAGGATTGTAGTTCTTCTTGCTTCTGCTGGTATATTTCCTTTTGGCTACTTTTTTCTAATTCCTATTTTTAAACAAAATTGTAATCATGTTTAAACAGTAATCTTATACTTTACACTTAATATTATATACTTTCCCCATATGATAAAATAATCTGAATGTTTTTAACAGCTGAATAATATTACATTACATGTATGCATCATAATTTAACAAATCCTTTATACACATTTATTTTGGTTTCCCTTTTTTTGTTATGTGTAAAGCTGCAATGAGCAATTTGCACATAAATCTAGGTGACTTCTCTGATTTCATTAAGATTCTTAAGAGGAGAATCAAGGTGTGAAAATTTTTTAGTTATTGTCACATAATGATAAATTGGAGGGCACTATTTTTGTGAGAAATTGAATAAGATAGTGCACATAAATGTGCCTAATATATACATGATAGACCTTCAATATCGGTTGGATATGTAGTTGCATATAATTACAAGGTTAGTTAGAATATATTGGAAAAAGATAAAGGAATATCTTCCTCATCTACCAGGCTATGAAAATAAGATGACTTAGTATTGTGTCTTAACTTTTAGTGGAAATACAAGTGCATGCCATGGGAGTTTATTTTTATTAATTTTATGTTGCATTAATGATAATATAATTTATATATCATGTGTATTCTTTTTTTTAATTTTTTAAAAAATTTGATAAGGTTTTTTAAAAAATTTATTTATTTTATTTATTTATTTTTGGCTGTGTTGGGTCTTCGTTTCTGTGCAAGGGCTTTCTCTAGTTGCAGCGAGTGGGGGCCACTCTTCATCATGGTGCGCGGGCCTCTCACTGTCACGGCCTCTCTTGTTGTGGAGCACAAGCTCCAGACGCGCAGGCTCAGTAGTTGTGGCTCACGGGCCTAGTTGCTCCGCGGCATGTGGGCTCTTCCCAGACCAGGGCTCGAACCCGTGTCCCCTGCATTGGCAGGCAGATTCTCAACCACTGTGCCACCAGGGAAGCCCTCATGTTTATTGTTTCAAAAATGTTTTCATATGCATCATCTCATTTGCTTTCCATGACAATCTTCTAAGGTATGTTAAATCACCCCCACTTTACAGGTGAGGAAGTTGACAGATGGGTTAGAATACTTACCCAAGATTTTGAAGCTTAAAACTGAGTTCCAGGGACTTCCCTGGTGGCGCAGTGGTTGAGAATCCGCCTGCCAATGCAGGGGACACAGGTTCGATCTCTGGTCTGGAAAGATCCCACATGCCATGGAGCAACTGAGCCCATGCACCACAACTACTGAGCCTGCCCTCTAGAGCCCACGAGCCATGACTAGTGAAGCCCATGCACCTAGAGCCCATGCTCTGCAACAAGAGATGCCACCGCAATGAGAAGCCCGTGCACCGCAACGAAGAGCAGCCCCTCCTCGCCGCAACTAGAAGAAGCCCGCGTGCAGCCAAAAATTAAAAAACAAAACAAAACTGAGTTCCAGTTTCAGCAATGGCAGAAGGGCTTATACTGAATGACTATTCTGCAGATAACACTTAAACACTATGGACAAAATATTTTACCTAGTTGTTTTAAAGGCACTAGAGAAAAACCAAAAGCAGGCAGAAACTGAAAGGGAAATGTTTAAAACCAATAACCTAAGTTTCCACCTTAAGAAACTAAAAAAATAACTAAACTAAACTCAAAAGATGTGGAAGAGATGAGACCAAGATAAGAACAGAAATCAAACAGAAAAAAAGCTGTGAAAATTTAACGAAACCCAAAATTTGTTTATTGAAAAAATTATTAAAATTGCTAAGCCCCTAGCTAGACTGATACAAAAAAAAAGGAAACAATTTATCAATACTGAAAATGAAAGAGGGAGTATCGTTACAGATCTTACAGACAATAACAGAATAATAAGGGATTATGGTGCACTGTCAATAAACTCAACAACTTAAATAAAATGCACAAATTCCTTGAAAAACAACTCACCAAAACTGACAAAAGAAGAAATGGAAACTCTGAATATCCACATATCTGTTATTTTAATTGAATTTGTTATTAAAACCTTTCCACGATAAGGATTCCAGGTCTAAACGGTTTCACTAGTAAATTCTATCAAACAGTTAAGGAAGACATAACACCAATCTTAAATTCTTTCCAAGATTAGAAGAGGGAATATTCCTAACTTGTTTTGAGGCCAAAATAATCCCAACACAAAAGCTTGTTAAAGACAATACAAGAAAAGAGAATAAAGCATATCTCTCATGAATAGTGACACAAAAAGTCTTACCAAAATATTAATAAGTCAAATTCAAAAAGAAAAATACATCATTATCACATGAGGTTTATCCCTGGAATACAAGGTTGGTTTAATATTCAAAAATCAATCAATGTGGGCTTCCCTGGTGGCGCAGTGGTTGAGAGTCTGCCTGCTAATGCAGGGGACACGGGTTCGAGCCCTGGCCTGGGAAGATCCCACATGCCGCGGAGCGGCTGGGCCCGTGAGCCACAAGTGCTGAGCCTGCGCGTCTGGAGCCTGTGCTCCGCAACGAGAGAGGCCGCGACGGTGAGAGGCCCGCGCATCGCGATGAAGAGTGGCCCCCGCTTGCCACAACTGGAGAAAGCCCTTGCACAGAGACGAAGACCCAACACAGCCAAAATCAATCAATCAATCAATCAAACATACGCATCTGATTCAAGATCCTCATTAAAAAAAAAAAAAAAAAAATCAATCAATGTAATTCACCATTAATAATATAAGAGAAAAACCACAAGATCATTTAAATAGCATTAAAAGCATTTGACAAAATTCAGCAGCTATTCACAATACAATTCTCAGCAAATTAGAAATAGAGAGAAGTTACTCAACCTGAAAAAGGGCCTCTCTTAAAAATACTAACATCACATATAATAATGAAATATTGAGTACTTTCTCCCTAATTTCATGAACAAGACAATAATGTCAACTCTCATGGCCTCTATTCAACATTGTACTGGAGATACTAGCCAGTTTTATATGGCCAAACAGTGAAATACAGTCATCAAGATTGAAAAGGGAAAAGTTGTCATTTTTTCACAGACAGCATGAATGTTTACATAAAAAATCCTATGGAATGTACAAAAAGTTACTAAAACTAATAGGTGAATCTAACAAGGCTCTAGGATATAATAACAATATACAAAAATCAATCATATGTCTACATATTAGCACCAGTATATAACATTAATTTTTAAAATGTAAATAAAACTTTAAGACAATTTTATATCATAAACACAAAACAGGAATAAATTTAATCAAAGAAATGCAAAAACTTTACACTAAAAACTACAAAATATTGCTGAGAGAAATTAAAGACCTAATTAAATGGGCAGATATGCCATGTTCATAGAAAAGATGACCCAATGTTATTTAAAGTGTCCATTTTCCCAAAATTTCATCTCTAAATTCAGTACAGTCCCAATCAAAACCTCATCAGACTTGTTTTTTGAAGTAAGTGACCAGTTATTCGAAAATTTATGTGGAAATGCAAAGGACCTAGTATAACCAAAACAATCTTGAAAATAAGCTGGAAGATTCACACTACCTAATTCCAACACTAACTAGAAAGCTACATTATTAAAGAGAAAGTGAAATTTGCATAATTGCCATGAGAACCTATTAATTTGGTGTGACTGTATAAATATTGTTTGTCTCATTTCTGTGCAGTCTATCATTTCTTACCTCAGGACAAAAGTGGCCTATCTCTATTTAAAAAACAAAACAAAAAAAAAAGAGGCAGTATAGCATAATGGAGAGTTTTCCAAAATAAAACTCAAATACCACTGATCTGAAGATGATTTTAAGTGGTAGACAAGTATATTTATTTTTAACAGTCATGTATTTAAAGTTTATGCATGCCTAATGTTAAGAAGAATCTTTTTCCATTAGTGATCATATAAAGTTTCCTTCCGAAATAAATTGAAGTTTTTAAAAAAGCAGATGGATTTTAGAACTAATACGGGAATGCTAACACCTCATTTCAGAATTAGGCAGAATTACCTGCCCCAGGACTGGCACAGCAGGAAAACCCAGACTTCCCTCCATCCACACACCTCTCCCCTCACAGGCTTAGACTCCTTTTACTACATAGTAGAAAGTAGACTGGGAATCACGTTTTCCATAGATAAGCTGGCTCGCAATTCAGTGATCTGGTGACAGATGGAGAGACAAGACCCGTGTTACCTTAGGGAGGCTCCTCCCCATGGAAACACATGGAGCAGAAAATGTGTGTTCCGCCCCCCCACACACACATACTGGGCATAGACCTCCCAGTATCACCACTTTCCCCAGCATCCCTGGGCCCAGCTGTTATCACTGTGTCTCCAGAGACTGAATTTAATGGCTGACACCACTCTCATGTTGAACAGATTCCAGGTAGATCCTGCCTTGAATTCAAAGCTCCAACTCACAGAATTTAAACTATAAGTTCACCCATGGCTGCAAGAGAGGCTGCAGAAGCAAGACTGTATCAGAGAGCTTTTATTTCTACAGCGGCAACGCCATGGTTTGTGAGATAGAGCCCACCTAACAGAGAAAATGGAGGAAGGCATGTTGGGCAGACAAAGCCAGGACTCTAGAGAGGAGAAACCAAGTCTCAGCGAAGTTCGGTGACTTGCCAGGGTCATGAAGCAAGCAAGTGGTACTGCACTTATAACATCAAATTCTTCCTAAGCAAGTTCTGGGAACCAGAGGCTTCAGGAAGGAATTTTGGTTCTTTTATGTAAGAGGAAATTTAGGAACAAAAACAAAGAGATGCAGCTCTCATGAACCAAGGAAAAATGATGTCCCAATCTGGATCTATAAGGCCCAAGGCTATGCCAGGGAGATGCTTTCCCCTACCTTTTCCGGGGAGATGAGTTGTGCAAAGTCCTTTTTTGATGGTGAGATTAGAATTCCTAGGAAAGTAACTTTGTCTTTTTTTCCTTGTAAATTTAGTGTTTTATTAGAATAATTATCTTTTTTTTTAAGTCTCTTCTTCCTCTGTTCCCATATAGCTCTTTGGCAAATTTGGGCTCTTTCTCTGGTTTTAGAGCTTGTGCAAAGAGGCCAGCACGCTGCAGCTCAGACACTCTGGCAGTGGTCACACCACCCTCTCTACATGGTGGAGGTTCTCCCCTATAACGCAGTTGCCTGGGCAGTCACCCTGTTTATCTCTGCCAGACTTATTAGGAGGCAGCCTTGGGGACTGCATTGGAGAGCTAGTGAGTGTCCCTGCTTGGCAGGCCTGCTCCTGGGGATTCGTGGTGTAGCAACTACACTGGAGAACAAAAGCTGATGTCCCCAGTTCAAGCCTTCCCTCGTGTGTACTTTGTTTCATGCCAAGATTCAACTTATTGACTCCAGTCTCCAGTCACAGGAGATCTGTATAAACAATCCAGGCCATTCCTTACTGTTTATCCTCCAAATACTTGTCTTTTGAAGGCTCCTTATGATTTCAAGGAATCTTTTCTGCTGTTTTTTGAGAGATTGAGATGATTAGGTCTGTTTCCATTGGTGGGATGCTCTCCTTACATCTCTGCCTGGACCAATCAGAGGTTGAAGGACATATCACTAGGCCACAGCTGCCACTAGTGATGACCAGAACTGATTAATACAGTTAGAGTTTATAGGTGGAATTCAAGGGCAGCAATCTGCTGGGAGAGAGGCTGACCCAAAGAGGGGACTTGAAAGCACATTTATTGGGGTGGCCAAAAACTTTGTTCGGGTTTTTCTGTAAGATGTTATGAAAAACCCAAACAAACTTTTTGGCCAACCCAATACATAGCACTTTATACATTAGCTGATGATAACTATCATGCTGAGATCCCGCAGTGAGTGTGGCACTGAGCTAACTGCTTTTAAACACAGCTGTTCTTTGAGATAGGTTCTATTATTATACCCACTTTACAGATGGGGAAACTGAGAGACCCAGTTCAAGGTCACATAGAGTAAGGGGTGGAGCCAGGATTCTAATCTCAACAGTCTGGCTCCAGAGTCTCTGCTCAATTTCCACATCCTACATAATAAAGATTGAGAAAATCTTCCCTCTCCCAGCTCCCCTTGGTGTCACCACTAAAACCCTTCAAGATATCTCTCCTCTCCAGTATCTCTCCACCCCAACTCTGCTTTGTTTAGCCAGAGTGTGTTTCTTTGAGTTAAGAACTCCAACTGCTAAGCCTCAGTTTTGTCATTGGTAAAATGAGAATTATAATGGTACATGTTGTGTAAGCATGGGGTAAACATCCAATAAATGATTCTTGTTATTACAAGCCATTAGGAAGTTTTACAGAAAATACTGGCTTAAAATGAGATGTCTCTGGCTTCATTAGTCTAGAATTCTCCATCACTGCTTTACCAATGTAGAGATAATCAGGTTGTTTATCATTCTTTCCTGCAGCTCTCTATCTTACTCAGAATTTCAAACTTAGAAATTTCAGACTCAGCGATTCAGGTCTAAAGAGCACCGTTTCTGCCATCATCGCAAAGCAAGCTTGGGCGCCGTTGGGTTTGAGACCCACAAGAGGGTCCGCCCAGCAGAGGATCTTGGTCTCACCACTTGGGCTCTGCCCACACACATGTTAATTCAGATGGATAACAGCACAAAAGAAAGTACACAGCGCATTCTTTCATTAATGGGTTTATTCATCAGGAAAGGAAGAGAAGAATAAATGCTGCCAATGAGAATAGCCAGTTTTCAGGGAATTAAAAGACATTTTTGCTTGAATGCGCTAAAAGTTTAAATAACCAGCGATAAATTATCTAAGTTGGTAGTTTTCAAACTGTTCAGTGGGGCCCTGGAGTTTTACAAAGGCACCTCAGGGGCAGAGCTGAAGTTAGTAATTATCTTACCGGCTGAATGTTAACTCGCAAAGGAATGAATATACTGAGGCTATAAAGCATGTGGAATGTCATTGAAACAGAAGAACCAGAACCTTCCTGCATCCTAAAGGCAACATCAGTCCTAGATATGTGTGACCTTGGTCAAGTCACTTCCCACCTCTGGCTTCTCTTTCTTTTCTGTCCAAGGAGGAGAATCAGCGCAAAGATCTTTTGGCTCCAAAGCTCTGAGACCACTACCTGTTCTCTTCAACGTCTACTTCCAACAAAAAATATTTTTAGGATTATCTTTATACAACTCTCTTCAAAGCTGGTACATCATTTCTTTGACATTTCTCAGTGATTGCAAATCCTAGCTCTTTCAGGATAAATGTGATTTTTGGAACTGCCCAAAACCAAACAAACAACACCACCAAAAAAACCCAAAACAAAAAAACCCACATTCACTAGTTCAGAACCAGACTGTGAAATAAAATTCATATTTTATGACAAGACAGGAAAAATTTAAACATAAAAAAATTTCTCTGCCCTTTGGCCTCCTCTTTCCCCTCTACTGTGCATCGTGTATCTGCATTATGCATCGACCAAACCTCCCCATTGGCAGAAATACTTGCTCAACCATAAAGAGCAACATTCTCCTAGCGTCGACAAGACAACTCCTTAGAAGATAGCATTCCATTCTAATCTTGTAAGGGGCCACAATGACCCAGAACCCACTACCCGCTAGATGGTGTAACCTGTCAATAATATATCATTTAATGGATAACCCTCTGTCTCAAAAAACTTATATAACAGTGTTTTGACTTCTAATGGGCAGAACGGTTCTCTGAGTTTTCTGAGCTGTTCCTGGGTTATAATCTTCAATTTGGTTCGAACAAAATTTTACATTTCTTTCTCTTAGATTGACTAATTTTTTCATCGACAAAGTATTTCATTTAGTTCTCCACAAGTGTTTAGTGAGTACCTTTCAAGAGCCAGGTACTGGTGTTAAGTGAGACAAAGGTGAATAGGCCAAGCTTTTCTGTTTTCTCAAGGGGGTCCCAATCCAGTGATAAGCTGGTGAAACACACTTGTGTTAATTTCTTTTGTGGTTTATAGATGTCTCCTAGTTCTGGCCATTCTGACTAGAGAAGGCAAAATGTTTAAGCCAATGATTAGAGAAACTAGTAGTTGCCTTGGAAAGAGGGAGAACTATCTCTCCTGTCTACCATTTTGAAGGGTTTCTTATAAATATCCTCTAGCTCAGAGACCATAAGGCCTGAATCTGTAAGCAGTGCCTTCTCCTATTCCCACCCCTTCAGTAAGTGCAAAATACCTTCAGTTCCCAGATCCTTTTGGTGGCTGGCCGGTTGGCAGTAAAACATTGTTTACAAGGATCTCTAAATCAGCCTCGTTTGGCAGCCATATGACACTTGGTTCAAATGGATCATTGTACAGAGATAGGAAAGGCAACCTGTGTAATAGAAATCTGATTAATCTAGGCTCAAGTCCCAGATCCATCTAACTGGCTTTGGGGCTTTGGGCAAACCAGTTAACTTTGCTGAATTTTATTTTTCCTTATCTATGAAATGAAATTACAGACATTTCACAATGTTGCCAAATGGATAAGGAATCACCTCTATTGAGTGCCCAGTATATGTTAATACCTAGTGAGGATTCAAAAAGCGGAGGTGGCATGGACATACATACAACTACCGAATGTAAAATAGGTAGCTAGTGGGAAGCAGCTGCACAGCACAGGGAGATCAGCTCGGTGCTTTGTGACCACCTAGAGGGGTGGGATAGGGAGGGTGGGAGGGAGATACAAGAGGGAGGGGATATGGGGATATATGTGTATGTATAGCTGATTCACTTTGTTATACAGCAGAAACTAACACACCATTGTAAAGCAATTATACTCCAATAAAGATGTTTAAAAAAAAAGTGGCGGTTCTTTTTATTATCAGGTCTGCAAGGAGGGCATTAGTCATCACACTGCCTGTGAGAGGAAAGCTGACCTGGATCAGTCCTCTTAGTGTTGCTGGAACTTCAGGGAATCACCATTGAGCTGAGCAGAGGCGTATAAAGGTATCCTGGGTGGGTATGTGGCTCTGATGGGGCTCTTGGAGATGGGGGACTCCCAGGAACCACAGAAGGAAGAAGTTGAGGTGAAGCTGAGTCAGCATTCTGGCCAGAGCAGTTGATGGAGGCAAAGTCTGAACTGGTGCTTCCGTGGTTGACATTAGAACTGTGTAGGAAGGTGAATGGATGAGGCACATTTTTCCATTGACTTACTTGATTAAGCCAATCATCTATAGTATTTGGAAAGCCACATAATCACCCTCGGAGACGTTAAGCCATCAGAAAAATCTCAACAGTTGGAGGAGGCCTTCAGTGCCCCTAATAGATCTAGAACTGGATATTGGCAAATGGTCCCTTGAAAATGAAGTCTTCTCTCCACCTAGACAGGTGGCGGTAAGGGCCTGCCAGCTCAGAGGTTGCAAACTGGAGGCTTTTGTTGTCGCATCTATTTTGACTTGAACAGTGTTTAAAGTAAGATTTCACTGGGATTTCTGGCTTTTCTCAGCTGTTAGAAGACAGAACCACACCGAACCTACATTCTGGCACACCGAAGGTTCACTGGCACCAGCTCTTTTGGGGTTTCAGGTTATGCACAGCTTCTTCCTTGAAATGATTATTTCTTGTGGTTTTTATAACACTGCTCTGTCCTCATCTTCCTCCGCCCTCTCCAACTGCTTTCCCATTCTGTTTTATACAAGCCCTTCCTCCTCCACTAATCCTTAAATGCCAGCGATCTCAGGGCTCTGTTTCAGGTCCTCGTTTCTTTTCCGCAGTCCACACGCTTTTCTTGATAAACCTCATCTCCTCCCAGTGTTTTGAATCCCAGCTATATGATGCTACAGGCAAGGAAAACTTTTCCCTTCTTCCCTTCTAGGTTCTTTGGCTGGTCTAATAATTAAATTGACATAAGACAGATTAACAGTAGAGAAAACAAATTTAATTCCTATGTACGGGAACTCATAAAAATATGAGACTCAAAGAAGTGACCAAAGTAGGCAGCTTTTATGCCTTTTAGACACGGAAACAAATTTGCGAAGAGTTGACAAGACAAAGTGGTTTGGGCTTGGGGTTAGCAAATTAGTGACGAAATAAAAGGTTTGCTTATATAGCCTTTCTTGTCCCTAAATTGCCTGTCTTTGGTGATAAGGATGTCTTGTACCCTCCTGGTAGAGGGAGGGTAGCTTTGACATGGGAGATTTATTTCCTGCTTTCAGGAGAACAGAGGAGGGTCAGAGTGTCCTTGCACTGACTGTTTCTTAAGTGACTTTAATTCAAAATAATCAATATGCCAAAGCAGCATATTATGGGGTGGCATATTCTGCTCCCCTTCACTGCTGATGTCCATGGTAGCATGTGGTACAGAGGGGACTTGAATTGTGCAGAAGCACGAGATAGGAGGGTTCTGGTGTGATGTTTTTCTTTTTCCCTTTCATCCTTTAACTGACCTAGCCTGTTTTTAAAAAAATGTATTTTATTGAAGTATAGTTGATTTACAATGTTGTGTTTAGTTTCTGCTGTACAGCAAGGTGATTCAGTTACAGATATATGTATTTTCTTTTTCATATTCCTTTCCATTATGGTTTATCACAGGATACTGAATATAGTTCCCTGTGCCGTACAATAGGAGGACCTTGTTGTTTATCCATTCTATATATCAGTTGTTTGCATCTGATAATCACAAACTCCCAATCCATCCCTTCCCCAACCCCCGCCTTTCTTGGCAACCACAAGTCTGTTCTCTATGTCTATGAGTCTGTTTCTAAGATAAGTTCATTTGTGTCATATTTTAGATTCTACATATAAGTGATATCCTGTGGTATTTGTCTTTCTCTTTCTGACTTACTTCACTTAGTATGATAATCTCTAGATCCATCCATGTTGCTGCAAATAGCATAATTTCATTCTTTTCTATGGCTGAGTAGTAGTCCATTGTGTGTGTGTATATCATTTAGGTTGTGTCCATGTCTTGGCTATTGTGAATAGTGCTGCTATGAACATAGAGGTGCATGTGTATTTTTGAATTATAGTTTTGTCTGGATATATGCCCAGAAGTGGGATTGCTGGATCATATAGCACTTTTTTTTTTCTTAACAGTTGTCCACATAGATTAATTTATTATCATTAATGGACTTCATTCATTTATCATTTCCATGCTGGGGTCTGTGCTGTGCACACAAAGATAAATCAGGCATCATCACTACCTTCGGGAATTCACACTCTCTTGCCAGGAGTTGAGGTAGGTTGGTAGGACGTAGGGAACCCAACACATACATAGTTATAGCCCAAGGTAATGGGACAGCAGCCAAAGCAGGTACGAGGCTCTCTGTTGGCCCTGGCTGGAGTGATCACAGAATCCTTCCATAAGGACAGGTGTTACACATCTGTGCATCCATTTGATTATACAGATATTCACTGAGCACGTCTCTGTGTCAGACACTGCCAAGTGCTGGGAGGGGATCTAAAGATGAATAAGAGTTGGTCCCTGCCTTCAGGATCTCACACCTGAGCAGATGTGAGTGGGAGCTGGGGAAGGGTGGGTGCACATAACTCATCAATGTCTTTACATGAGGCGGAGTGTGAGGGGTGGTGAGAGCAGTATGGCCGGGTGCTGTAGGGGTGACCGCAAGGAATAGGGATTCTGCTCGGGCAATGGATATGATGGCCTCTAAGTCGATGTTTGGAGGCTTGAGTAGAATTTTCATGTGGGAGATGGGGAAGGGCTTTCTGGGTTGAGGGAACAGCCTGGGCAAAGACATGGAGGCCAGAAACTTCACAGCACATTGAGGACTACTGGTGAGGACCAGCCTTGGTCATGAGCCCATTGGTCACCTGCCCATTTATGACAGCCAGTGCATGCCTGCAGCATGGACATGGGGTGGGGTCGGGACAGCCATAGAGTGAGAGAAGAGGCTAAGGAACTTGGCAGGAACTAAACCGTGGGGGCCTTGAATGCCATGCCAATCTCTTGGGCTCTGTTCTGTAAACACTGTTTTTTTTTGTTTTTTTTGTTTTTCACACACACACACTGTATTTTATTTTTACAAGAGATAAATAAACTGTCACCAAGCATTGTACATGGATGACCACAGCAAAAGCAACAATGATTGCAGTTACCAAACATGAAACACACTCATATTATGTCATAATATTGACATTCAGTCCAGTAATCCTCCACTGTAACAGCTCCTTTACTTTGCAGTGAAAATTGATTTGTATATGTTTTGCCTGTGAGTCCTTGTGGGTTTTTTTTTTTTTATTCAAACAGAAAGTCACAAAAATTATAATCATCCTCATCAGTTCACTCAGTCCCATGTAATTAACTTTTTTTTTCATTTTGATCCTTTGTTAGCACTTTTATGAATTCATCAGTTTTCCATTAGAGTTCTGAAAATGCTTATTCATTCAGTTCAGCAGTACAGTCAGTTACCAGAAACCTGTACTTCTCAGAGTCGTTTCCATGAATTACTTGAAGATGAAACCCTTTTATAGGAACATTTTTGCAAAAGCATCAGAGTACACCCAGAACTATCTGTAAATGACAAAAGACTTAAAAATGACCATGGTTAAAGATTTGATGAAAGTTCATAATAATGCAATTGACAAGGAAATTTAGTTATTTCTGAGATATACATTTTAAAGTAATAACTAGAATTATGACTTATAACATTATACCAGAACAGATAAGATTTTTAGAAATTTCATGTAATGTCTGAAACATTTATATTAACATATTTCCATACAAATAACCCAAAGAAAGTTTAGTATTAGTTGTTTTTTTTGTTTGTTTTTTTATACTGCAGGTTCTTATTAGTCATCAATTTTATACACATCAGTGTATACATGTCAATCCCAATCACCCAATTCAGCACACCACCATCCCCACCCCACCACGGTTTTCCCCCCTTGGTGTCCATATGTTTGTTCTCTACATCTGTGTCTCAACTTCTGCCCTGCAAACAGGTTCATCTGTACCATTTTTCTAGGTTCCACATACATGCGTTAATATACGATATTTGTTTTTCTCTTTCTGACTTACTTCACTCTGTATGACAGTCTCTAGATACCTCCACGTCTCCACAAATGACTCAATTTCGTTCCTTTTTATGGCTGAGTAATATTCCATTGTATATATGTACCACTTCTTCTTTATCCATTAGTCTGTCGATGGGCATTTAGGTTTCTTTCATGACCTGGCTCTTGTAAATAGTGCTGCAATGAACATTGTGGTGCATGTGTCTTTTTGAATTATGGTTTTCTCTGGGTATATGCCCAGGAGTGGGATTGCTGGATCATATGGTAGTTCTATTTTTAGATTTTAAAGGAACCTCCATACTGTTCTCCATAGTGGCTATATGAATTTACATTCCCACCGACAGTGCAAGAGGGTTCCCTTTTCTCCACACCCTCTCCAGCATTTCTTGTTTGTAGATTTTCTGATGATGCCCATTCTAACTGCTGTGAGGTGATACCTCATTGTAGTTTTGATTTGCATTTCTCTAATAATTAGCAATGTTGAGCAGCTTTTCATGTGCTTCTTGGCCATCTGTATGTCTTCTTTGGAGAAATGTCTATTTAGGTCTTCTGCTCATTTTTGGATTGGGTTTTTTGTTTCTTTAATATTGAGCTGCATAAGCTGTTTATATATTTTGGAGAGTAATCCTTTGTCCATTGATTTGTTTGCGAACATTTTCTCCCATTCTGAGGGTTGTCTTTTCGTCTTGTTTATGGTTTCCTTTGTTGTGAAATAGCTTTGAAGTGTCATTAGGTCCCATTTGTTTATTTGTGTTTTTATTTCCATTACTCTAGGAGGTGGATCAAAAAATATCTTGCTGTGATTTATGTCAAAGAGTGTTCTTCCTATGTTTTCCTCTAAGAGTTTTACAGTGTCTGGTCTTACATTTAGGTCTCAAACCCATTTTGAGTTTATTTTTGTGTATGGTGTTAGGGAGTGTTCTAATTTCATTCTTTTACATGTAGCTGTCCAGTTTTCCTAGCACCACTTATTGAAGAGACTGTCTTTTCTCCATTGTATATCTTTGCCTCCTTTGTCATAGATTAGTTGACCATAGGTGCATGGGTTTATCTCTGGGCTTTCTATCTTCTTCCATTGGATCTATGTTTCTGTTTTTATGCCAGTAGTATATTGTCTTCATTACTGTAGCTTTGTCGTATAGTCTGAAGTCAGGGAGTCTGATTCCTCCAGCTCCGTTTTTTTCCCTCAAGACTGCTTTGGCTATTCGGGGTCTTTTGTGTCTCCATACAAATGTTAAGATGATTTGTTCTAGTTCCGTAAAAATTGCCATTGGTAATTTGATAGGGATTGCATTAAATCTGTCTATTGCCTTGGGTAGTATAGTCATTTTCACAATATTGATTCTTCCAATCCAAGAACATGGTATATCTCTCCATCTGTTGGTATCATCTTTAATTTCTTTCATCAGTGTCTTATAGTTTTCTGCATACAGGTCTTTTGTCTCCCTAGGTAGGTTTATTCCTAGGTATTTTATTCTTTTTGTTGCAGTGGTAAAGGGGAGTGTTTCCATAATTTCTCTTTCAGATTTTTCATCATTAGTGTATAGGAATGCAAGAGATTTCTGTGCATTAATTTTGTATCCTGCAACTTTATCAAATTCATTGATTAGCACTAGTAGTTTTCTGGTGGCATCTTTAGGATTCTCGATGTATAGTATCATGTCATCTTCAAACAGTGACAGTTTTACTTCTTCTTTTCCAATTTGTATTCCTTTTATTTCTTTTTCTTCTCTGGTTGCTGTGGCTAGGACTTCCAAAACTATGTTGAATAATAGTGGTGACAGTGATCATCCTTGTCTCATTCCTGATCTTAGAGGAAATGCTTTCAGGTTTTCACTGTTGAAAATGATGTTTGCTGTGGGTTTGTCGTATATGGCCTTTATTATGTTGAGGTAGGTTCCCTCTATGACCAGTTTCTGGAGAGTTTTTATCATAAATGGGTTTTGAATTTTGTCAAAAGCTTTTTCTGCATCTATTGAGATGATCATATGGTTTTTATTCTTCAATTTGTTAATATGGTGTATCACATTGATTGATTTGTGTGTATTGAAGAATCCTTGCATCCCTGGGATAAATCCCACTTGATCGTGGTGTATGATCCTTTTAATGTGTTGTTGGATTCTGTTTGCTAATATTTTGTTGAGGATTTTTGCATCAATATTCATCATGATATTGGTCTGTAATTTTCTTTTTTTTTTTTTTTTTTTATCTTCCTGACATGTTCATTCTTTTTTTTTTTTTTTTTTTTTTTTTTGCTCTCTCTTTTTTTTTTTTTCCACACACACACACTGTATTTTATTTTTACAAGAGATAGATAGACTGACACCAAGCATTGTACATGGATGACCACAACAAAAGCAACAATGATTGCAATTACCAAACATGAAACACACTTATACTATGTCATAATATTGACATTCAGTCCAGTAATCCTCCACTGTAACAGCTCCTTTACTTTGCAGTGAAAATTGATTTGTATATTCTTTTCCTCTGAGTCCTTGTGGGATTTTTTTTTTTAATTCAGACAGAAAGTCACAAAAATTATACTCATCCTCATCAGTTCACTCAGTCCCATGTAATTAATTTCTTTTTTTTCATCTTGATCTTTTGTTAGCACTTTTATGAGTTCATCAGTTTTTCATTAGAGTTCTGAAAATGCTTATTCATTCAGTTCAGCAGTACAGTCAGTTACCAGAAACCTGTACTTATCAGAGTCTTTTCCATGAATTTCTTGAAGATGAAACTCTTTTATAGGAACATATTTGCAAAATCATCAGAGTACACCCAGAACTGTCTGTAAATGACAAAAGACTTAAAAATGACCATGGTTAAAGATTTGATGAAAGTTCATAATAATGCAGTTGACAAGAAAATTAGTTATTTCTGAGATATACATTTTAAAGTAATAACTAGGATTATTACTTATAACATTATACCAGAACATATAAGATTTTTAGACGTTTCCTGTAATGTCTGAAACATTTATATTAACATATTTCCATACATATTTCCATACAAATACAAATATAAGATTTTTAGAAATTTCATGTAATGTCTGAAACATTTATATTAACATATTTCCATACATATTTCCATACAAATACAAATGTAAGATTTTTAGAAATTTCATGTAATGTCTGAGACATTTATATTAACATATTTCCATACATATTTCCATACAAATACAAATATAAGATTTTTAGAAATTTCATGTAATGTCTGAAACATTTATATTAACATATTTCCATACATATTTCCATACAAATACAAATATAAGATTTTTAGAAATTTCATGTAATGTCTGAAACATTTATATTAACATATTTCCATACATATTTCCATACAAATACAAATATAAGATTTTTAGAAATTTCATGTAATGTCTGAAACATTTATATTAACATATTTCCATACATATTTCCATACAAATACAAATATAAGATTTTTAGAAATTTCATGTAATGTCTGAAACATTTATATTAACATATTTCCATACAAATAACCCAATGAAAGTTTAGTATTAGTTGTTTTGTTTGTTTTTTTATACTGCAGGTTCTTATTAGGCATCAGTTTTATACACATCAGTGTATACATGTCAATCCCAATCGCCCAATTCAGCACATCACCATCCCCACCTCATCGCAGTTTTCCCCCCTTGGTGTCCATATGTCCATTCTCTACATCTGTGTCTCAACTTCTGCCCTGCAAACTGGCTCATCTGTACCATTTTTCTACGTTCCACATACATGCATTAACATACGATATTTGTTTTTCTCTTTCTGACTTACTTCACTCTGTATGACAGTCTCTAGATCCATCCACTTCTCAACAAATGACTCAATTTCGTTCCTTTTTATGGCTGAATAATATTCCATCGTATATATGTACCACAACTTCTTTATCCATTCGTCTGTTGATGGGCATTTAGGTTGCTTCCATGACCTGGCTATTGTAAATAGTGCTGCAATGAACATTCGGGTGCACGTGTCTTTTTGAATTACGGTTTTCTCTGGGTATATGCCCAGTAGTGGGATTGCTGGGTCATATGGTAATTCTATTTTTAGTTTTTTAAGGAACCTCCATATTGTTCTCCATAGTGGCTGTATCAATTTACATTCCCACCAACAGTGCAAGAGGGTTCCCTTTTCTCCACACCCTCTCCAGCATTTGTTGTTTGTAGATTTTCTGATGATGCCCATTCTAACAGGAGTGAGGTGATACCTCATTGTAGTTTTGATTTGCATTTCTCTAATAATTAGTGATGTTGAGCATCTTTTCATGTGCTTCGTGGCCGTCTGTATGTCTTCTTTGGAGAAATGTCTATTTAGGTCTTCTGCCCATTTTTGGATTGGGGTGTTTGTTTCTTTGATATTGAGCTGAATGAGCTGTTTATATATTTTGGAGATTAATCCTTTGTCCGTTGATTCATTTGCAAATATTTTCTCCCATTCTGAGGGTTGTCTTTTCGTCTTGTTTATGGTTTCCTTTGCTGTGCAAAAGCTTTGAAGTTTCATTAGGTCCCACTTGTTTATTTTTGTTTTTATTTCCATTACTCTAGGAGGTGGATCGAAAAAGATCTTGCTGTGATTTATGTCAAAGAGTGTTCTTCCTATGTTTTCCTCTAAGAGTTTTATAGTGTCCAGTCTTATATTTAGGTCTCTAATCCATTTTGAGTTTATTTTTGTGTATGGTGTTAGGGAGTATTCTAATTTCATTCTTTTACATGTGGCTGTCCAGTTTTCCCAGCACCACTTATTGAAGAGACTGTCTTTTCTCCATTGTATATCTTTGCCTCCTTTGTCATAGATTAGTTGACCATAGGTGCATGGGTTAATCTCTGGGCTTTCTATCTTGTTCCATTGATCTATGTTTCTGTTTTTGTGCCAGTACCATATTGTCTTGATTACTGTAGCTTTGTAGTATAGTCTGAAGTCAGGGAGTCTGATTCCTCCAGCTCCATTTTTTTGCCTCAAGACTGCTTTGGCTATTCGGGGTCTTTTGTGTCTCCATACAAATTTTAAGATGATTTGTTCTAGCTCCGTAAAAAATGCCATTGGTAATTTGATAGGGATTGCATTGAATCTGTAGATTGCTTTGGGTAGTATACTCATTTTCAAAATGTTGATTCTTCCAATCCAAGAACATGGTATATCTCTCCATCTGTTGGTATCATCTTTAATTTCTTTCATCAGTGTCTTATAGTTTTCTGCATACAGGTCTTTTGTCTCCTTAGGTAGGTTTATTCCTAGGTATTTTATTCTTTTTGTTGCAATGGTAAATGGGAGTGTTTCCATAATTTCTCTTTCAGATTTTTCATCATTAGTGTATAGGAATGCAAGAGATTTCTGTGCATTAATTTTGTAACCTGCAACTTTACCATATTCATTAATTAGCTCTAGCAGTTTTCTGGTGGCAGTTTTAGGATTCTCTATGTATAGTATCATGTCATCCGCAAACAGTGACAGTTTTACTTCTTCTTTTCCAATTTGTATTCCTTTTATTTCTTTTTCTTCTCTGATTGCCGTGGCTAGGACTTCCAGAACTATGTTGAATAATAGTGGTGAGAGTGGACATCCTTGTCTCGTTCCTGATCTTAGAGGAAATGCTTTCAGTTTTTCACCATTGAGAATGATGTTTGCTGTGGGTTTGTCATATATGGCCTTTATTATGTTGAGGTAGGTTCCCTCTATGCCCACTTTCTGGAGAGTTTTTATCATAAATGGGTGTTGAATTTTGTCAAAAGCTTTTTCTGCATCTATTGAGATGATCATATGGTTTTTATTCTTCAATTTGTTAATATGGTGTATCACATTGATTGATTTGCGTATGTTGAAGAATCCTTGCATCCCTGGGATAAATCCCACTTGATCGTGGTGTATGATCCTTTTAATGTGTTGTTGGATTCTGTTTGCTAGTATTTTGTTGAGGATTTTTGCATCTATATTCATCAGTGATATTGGTCTGTAATTTTCTTTTTTTGTAGTGTCTTTGTCTGGTTTTGGTATCAGGGTGATGGTGGCCTCATAGAATGAGTTTGGGAGAGTTCCTTCCTCTGCAATTTTTTGGAAGAGTTTGAGAAGATGGGTGTTAGCTCTTCTCTAAATGTTTGATAGAATTCACCTGTGAAGCCATCTGGTCCTGGACTTTTATTTGTTGGAAGATTTTTAATCACAGTTTCAATTTCATTACTTGTGATTGGTCTGTTCATATTTTCTATTTCTTCCTGGTTCAGTCTTGGCAGGTTGTGCATTTCTAAGAATTTGTCCAGTTCTTCCAGGTTGTCTATTTTATTGGCATAGAGTTGCTTGTAGTAATCTCTCATGATCCTTTGTATTTCTGCAGTGTCAGTTGTTACTTCTCCTTTTCCATTTCTAATTCTATTGATTTGAGTCTTCTCCCTTTTTTTCTTGATGAGTCTGGCTAATGGTTTATCAATTTTGTTTATCTTCTCAAAGAACCAGCTTTTAGTTGTATTGATCTTTGCTCTCGTTTCCTTCATTTCTTTTTCATTTATTTCTGCTCTGATCTTTATGATTTCTTTCCTTCTGCTAACTTTGGGGTTTTTTTGTTCTTCTTTCTCTAATTGCTTTGGGTATAAGGTTAGGTTGTTTATTAGAGATGTTTCTTGTTTCTTAAGGTAGGATTGTATTGCTATAAACTTCCCTCTTAGAACTGCTTTTGCTGCATCCCATAGGTTTTGGGTCGTCGTGTTTTCATTGTCATTTGTTTCTAGGTATTTTTTGATTTCCTCTTTGATTTCTTCAGTGATCTCTTGGTTATTAAGTAGTGTATTGTTTAGCCTCCATTTGTTTGTATTGTTTACAGATCTTTTCCTGTAATTGATATCTAGTATCATAGCATTGTGGCCAGAAAAGATACTTGATATGATTTCAATTTTCTTAAGTTTATCAAGGCTTGATTTGTGAACCAAGATATGATCTATCCTGGAGAATGTTCCATGAGCACTTGAGAAAAATGTGTATTCTGCTGTTTTTGGATGGAATGTCCTATAAATATCAATTAAGTTCATCTTGTTTAATGTACCATTTAAAGCTTGTGTTTCCTTATTTATTTTCATTTTGGATGATCTGTCCATTGGTGAAAATAGGGTGTTAAAGTCCCCTACTATGATTGTGTTACTGTCGATTTCCCCTTTTATGGCTGTTAGTATTTGCCTTATGTATTGAGGTGCTCCTATGTTGGGTGCATAAATATTTACAATTGTTATATCTTCTTCTTGGATCAATCCCTTGATCATTATGTAGTGTCCTTCTTTGTCTCTTGTAATAGTCTTTATTTTAAAGTCTATTTTGTCTGATATGAGAATTGCTACTCCACCTTTCTTTTGATTTCCATTTGCATGGAATATCTTTTTCCATCCCCTCACTTTCAGTCTGTATGTGTCCCTAGGTCTGAAGTGGGTCTCTTGTAGACAGCGTATATACGGGTCTTGTTTTTGTATCCATTCAGCCAGTCGGTGTCTTTTGGTGGGAGCATTTAATCCATTTACATTTAAGGTAATTATCGATATGTATGTTCCTATTCCCATTTTCTTAATTGTTTTGGGTTTGTTATTGTAGGTGTTTTCCTTCTCTTGTGTTTCTTGCCTAGAGAAGTTCCTTTAGCATTTGTCGTAAAGCTGGTTTGGCGGTGCTGAACTCTCTCAGCTTTTGCTTGTCTGTAAAGGTTTTAATTTCTCCATCAAATCTAAATGAGATCCTTGCTGGATAGAGTAACCTTGGTTGTAGGTTTTTCTCTCTCATCACTTTAAATATGTTCTGCCACTCCCTTCTGGCTTGCAGAGTTTCTGCTGAAAGATCAGCTGTTAACCTTATGGGGATTCCCTTGTGTGTTTTTTGTTGTTTTTCCCTTGTCGTCTTAATATGTTTTCTTTGTATTTAATTTTTGATAGTTTGATTAATATGTGTCTGGCGTGTTTCTCCTCGGATTTATCCTGTATGGGACTCTCTGCACTTCCTGGACTTGATTCACTATTTTCTTTCCCATATTAAGGAAGTTTTCAACTATAATCTCTTCAAATATTTTCTCAGTCCCTTTCTTTTTCTCTTCTTCTTCTGGGACCCCTATAATTCGAATGTTGGTGCATTTAATGTTGTCCCAGAGGTCTCTGAGACTGTCCTCAGTTCTTTTCATTCTTTTTTCTTTATTCTGCTCTGCAGTAGTTATTTCCACTATTTTATCTTCCAGATCACTTATCCATTCTTCTGCCTCAGTTATTCTGCTATTGATCCCTTCTAGGGTATTTTTAATTTCATTTATTATGTGTTCATCATTGCTTGTTTCCTCTTTAGTTCTTCTAGGTCCTTGTTAAATGTTTCTTGCATTTTCTCTATTCTATTTCCAAGATTTTGGATCATCTTTACTATCATTATTCTGAATTCTTTTTCAGGTAGATTGCCTATTTCCTCTTCATTTTTTAGGTCTGGTGGGTTTTTACCTTGCTCCTTCATCTGCTGTGTGGTTTTCTGTCTTCTCATTTTGCTTATCTTACTGTGTTTGGGGTCTCCTTTTCGCAGGGTGCAGTTTCGTAGTTCCCATTGTTTTTGGTGTCTTTCCCCAGTGGCTAAAGTTGGTTCAGTGGGTTGTGTAGGCTTCCTGGTGGAGAGGACTAGTGCTTGTGTTCTGGTGGATGAGGCTGGATCTTGTCTTTCTGGTGGGCAGGTCCACGTCTGGTGGTGTGTTTTGGGGTGTCTGTGGCCTTATGATTTTAGGCTGCCCCTCTGCTAATGAATGGGGCTGTGTTCCTGTCTTGCTAGTTGTTTGGCATAGGGTGTCCAGCACTGTAGCTTGCTGGTCGTTGAGTGAAGCTGGGTCTTCGTGTTGAGATGGAGATCTCTGGGAGCCTTTCGCTGCTTGATATTACATGGAGCTGGGAGGTCCCTTATGGACCAGTGTCCTCAAGTTGGCTCTCCCACCTCAGAGGCACAGCACTGACTCCTGGCTGGAGCACCAAGAGCCTTTCATCCACACGGCTCAGAATAAAAGTGAGGGGAAAAAAAGGACAGACAGAACCCTAGGACAAATGGTGAAAGCAAAGCTATACAGACAAAATCTCACACAGAAGCATACACATACACACTCACAAAAACAGGAAAAGGGGAAAACATAATATATCTTGCTCCCAAAGTCCACCTCCTCAATTTGGGATGATTTGTTGTCTATTCAGGTATTCCACAGATTCAGGGTACATCAAGTTGATTGTGGAGATTTAATCCTCTGCTCCTGAGGCTGCTGGGAGTAATTTCTATTTCTCTTCTTTGTTCCCACACCTCCTGGGGTTCAGCTTTGGATTGGCCACCTCTACGTGTAGGTCGCCTGAGGGCGTCTGTTCTTTGCTCAGACAGGACGGGGTTAAAGGAACAGCTGATTCAGGGTCTCGGGCTCACTCAGGCCGGGGGGAGGGAGGGGTACGGAAGAGGGGCGAGCCTGCAGTGGCAGAGGCCGGCATGACGTTGCACCAGGCTGACGCGCGCCGTGCATTCTCCCGGGGAAGTTGTCCCTCGGTCACAGGACCCTGGCAGTGGTGAGCTGCACAGGCTCCTGGCAGGGGAGCTGTGGATAGTGACCTGTGTTTGCTCACAGGGTTCTTGGTGGCTGCAGCAGCAGCCTTAGCATCTCATGCCCATTTCTGGGGTCCGCGCTGATAGCCGCGGCTCGCACCCGTCTCTGGAGTTCGTTTAGGTGGCGCTCTGAATCCCCTCTCCTCGCGCACCAGGAAACAAAGAGGGAAGAAAAAGTCTCTTGCCTCTTCAGCAGGTCCAGACTTTTTCCTGGACTCCCTCCCAGCTAGCTGTGGCACACTAGCCCCCTTCAGGTTGTGTTCATGCCACCAACCCCAGTCCTCTCCCTGCAATCCGAGCGAAGCCCAAGGCTCAGCTCCCAGCCCCCGCCCGCCCCGGTGGGTGAGCAGACAAGCCTCTTGGGCTGGTGAGTGCTGTTCGGCACCGATCCTACGTACAGGAACCTCTGCTTTGCCCTCCGCACCCCTGTTGCTGCACTCTCCTCCGAGGTCCGAAGCTTCCCCCTCCACAACCCACAGTCTTCGCCCGCGAAGGGGCTTCCTAGTGTGTGGAAACCTTTCCTCCTTCACAGCTCCCTCCCGCTGGTGCAGGTCCCGTACCTATTCTTTTGTCTCTTTTTTCTTTTTTCTTTTGCCCTACCCAGGTACATGGGGAGTTTCTTGCCTTTTGGGAGGTCTGAGGTCTTCTGCCAGCGTTCAGTAGGTGTTCTATAGGAGCAGTTCCACGTGTAGATGTATTTCTGATGTATCTGTGGGGAGGAAGGTGATCTCCACGTCTTACTCTTCCGCCATCTTCTCCTCCACCTCTTGTTGTTGTTATTGAGCTGTATGAGCTGTTTGTACATTTTGGAAATTAATCCCTTTTTGGTTGCATCATTTGAAAAATTTTTCCCATTCTGTAGGTTGTCTTTTCATTTTGTTTGTGGTTTCCTTTGCTGTACAAAAGCTTGTAATTTTGATTAGATCCCATTTGTTTACTTTTGCTTTTATTGCCTTGGGAGGCTGACTTAAGAATTAATTGGTACAATTTATGTCAGTTTATGTTTTGCCTATGTTCTCTTCTAGTTTTATGGTGTCATGTCTTTAAGTCTTTAAGCCATTTTGAGTTTATTTTGTGTATGGTGTGAGGGTGTATTCTAACTTCATTGATTTACAATGCAGCTGTCCAACTTTTCTAACACCACTTGCTAGTGATGGACTGTCTTTTCTCAACTGTATACTCTTGCCTTCTTTGTTGAATATTAATTGACCATAGGTGAGTGGTTTATTTCTGGGCTGTCTATTCTATTCCATTGATCCTTGTCTGTTTTTGTGCCAATACCATGCTGTTTTGATTACTGTAGCTTTGTAGTATTGTCTGAAGTCTGGGAAGGTTATGCCTCCAGCTTTGTTCTTTTTCCTCAGGATTTCTTTGCCAATTCTGGGTCTTTTATGATTTCATATAAATTTTAGGACTATTTGTTCTAGTTCTGTGAAAAATGTCAAGGGTAATTTTATAGGGATTGCATTAAATGTGTAGATTGCTTTGGGTAGTATAGCCATTTTAACAATATTAATACTTCCAATCCAAGAGCATGAGATATCTTTCCATATCTTTGAATCATATTCAGTTTCCTTTATTAATATTCTATAGTTCTCAGCATATGTCTTTCATCTCCTTTGACCTAGACCATTTTTATTTTTAAGATCATAATGTTCATTTTGGAAATTTATCCAAACACAGATAGTTATAAATAAAGAAACAGGAATTGCCTATAATCCAGAGATAACCATTATTAATATTTTGGTTATTTAAAGTAGAATTCTTTGCTATGCTGATATCCATCACTATCCTCTCACCGTAAGTTCTTTTTCTTCATGAGCGCATTATCATATTTATTTACTACTTTATTTTCTATCTTCTTTACTATGTTTAGCCCACTGCTGCAAACCCCAGGCCCTATAATAATGACTGGCACATGGGAGGTGCTCAGTAAGTTTCTGTTGAATAAATGAGTCTCTTTTTATATATAGAAGAGAGCTGAGGTCATACTTTACATACAGTTCTAAATTTTTATTCATTTAGCATTATATTTCATCATGCCACCGACTAGTTTAAAACCCTTCAGTGAAGGGTTTAAAACCCTTTCTCATTACCCTTAGAACAAAGCCTAAAATCCTTACTATATCCTGCAAGATGTTGGTCTTTGGAAAGACACACAATCCTTATCTTTGGAGCTACAGCATCTCAAATCCTCAGAATCCACATGGCCCAGCTCCAGGCTTTCCTCCCCATTTTCTCCCTTCCAGCCATGCTGGGCTCCTTATAATTTCCATCAACACACCATACCCTCTCTTGTCTTGGGGCATATTCGTTTTCTAGTGCTGCTGTAACAAAATTACACTGGGTGGCTTAACAACAGACATTATTTTCTCACAATTCTGGAGGCTAGAAGTCCGAGACCAAGGTGTCGGTAGGGTTCATTTCTTCCAAGGCCTTTCTTCTTGGCTTATAGATGGCTGTTTTCTTCATGTCTTCACATGGTCTTTCCTCATGCATATCTGTGTCCCAATCTCCCCATCTTATGAGGACACCAGACACTCTAATTACCTCATTTAACCTTAATTACCTACTTAAAGATCCTGTGTACAAATACAGTCACAGACTGACGTGTTTGGGATTAGAACTTCAACATAAGATTTTGGGGTACACGATTCAACCCATAACACAAGGCTTTGAACTAGTTGTTCCTTCTGTCTCTCCTCTTATTTGAGATCTCAGCTTAAATTTCACTTTTCAGACAACTTTTCCATGACAGCAACCAGGCTAGGTCCCCACTTTATATGCTCGCATAGTATCAGTATCATCCCCTTTTAAAACCCTCATCACGTTTGTAATTACTTGTTCCATGTCTGCCTTTTGGATTTGACTGTAAAATACATGAGAACAAGACTTGGAACTGTGTTGAACATCACACCTTCTTCCCAGAGCTTAGTTCAGTGCATGGTGAATAGGAAGGGCAATAAATCTTTGCTCAATTAATCCAAACTGAAGAGCATGCTCTTAGATATTAAAAACTTTTTATAAACATTGTTTTAATGAATGCACATTATTTTTATTGATGGGCCCTACTGTTCTTAATATTTACCCCATAGACATCTATATTATATCCAAATTTTTTCTCTTATTCACAATATTAGGATGGCAATCTGTATCTGTCCCTCTATTTCCTTAGATTCCTAGTAATAGATAAACTGAGTTAAAAGGAAATAAACCATTTTAAGGCTTTAATGTATACTGCTGAATTGATTTCTAAAAAGATTGAAAAAACTTAATACTTCTGTTAGCAGTAAAAATAAAAATAAGCACAAACTGATGAAAAGTATATGGAAAAGAGCTTGTTATATAAAATTTGGGTGAATATTTTATTGCCCAGTTTCTTGGAAAGGAATGTAAATCTGTGTTTTGTAGGTTTGGGGGAGAATTAGATTTCTGGATCTTGAATGAGGCACTCCTGTGTATGTATGGTGTCCGATATTTATTTTCACTACTCCCAGGGATGGAGATAATTTAACAACGCTCCCTTCAGGGTTAGAATACACATATGGGAGGGAGTAGTAAGGCGAGGGTGGGTGGGAATTCCTTCACCTTTGTGTTCAAGTCTAGCAGTCTGATTCTTCTATTTTTCAGTACCTCTAGTTTGAGTCTGGGGGTTCCCACTCTCCAATTATCAAAGTAGAAAAAGTGGATGATTGTCCTAGAATATGTGTAGGGAAATTTCCCTCAAAATAAATGCAAATAAAGTCATGTGGATTCAGTAGGTAGAGAAGTTGGTGGAAGTTGAGGTCATGCTCATCTGCATCTATTTTCTCAATGATATATATGTGGTGAGGTCATCACGTGAGTGACGGTAGGAGCATAGGATATTTGAAAGAAAGGTGGTGTGAAACTGTAGTCTCAGAGTGGGAAAATAAATTAGCTAGAGAAATGTGGTTGGAATTGCGGGAAGTACTGAATCTCATTTGAGATTTGTGTTCATGATTTAAAGTCAGGCCAGTCAGCACTGGTGGTGTGATTTCATCCAGTTCCAACAGTTACTTAAGTTTAGGTGAAAATCAGTGAGTAGTTAGGTTTAATAAGATTTAAAGTTTTGCCAAGTTTGTTCAAAAGAGGAAGAGACATTAATGGTGGGTAAATTGGTAAGTGAGGTCATGGGGAGGGGTGATGGATTCTGAGAAACGGGAAGAATCAGTGGATTGGAGGTCCTGAAGAACTATCCAAGTGAGTGGCCAAGACTGAGTTGAAAGTAATGATTAGAGACTGAGATCACAGGGCTTTAAAAATATTTACATATTTTATTAAATATTAATATTAATGTAATAAGACAATTGGGGCTGGAATTCTCGTAGCTTAAGACCTCAGGTAAGAAAGGACTAATGAACGGATTAGTCCTTCTGAAGGTAGCAGCTGTCTGGGACTGCCTTGAGAACTTCATCTACTCTACAGATGGAGGAAGCTGGACGGGAGAGTGGGGAAAGGGAGTTTAGGACAAGCTAGCTGGCAGTGTTTGTCAGATTGCCTCTCGACCCAAGGTCAGTGGCTTTTCCCAGAAACTGGGAAAAGATAAAGTAGGGGGTTCCTGTGTAGGATGTGCCTCCAGTTGCTGCAGAACTCCAGCACCAGCGTGGCGGTGGTGATGGTGGTGGGAGGGTAGCAGCCAGTCCCTTGGTGTTAAGTTCTTCTTCCTCTATTTAATGACTTTGGTTCTCTCCCTTAACCTGTGAGGAAGGTTTTCAATCTTTTCATTTTAAGAAACCCCATCCTACTATTACATCCAAAGTATTTTTTCAATATTACCTGCTGCTGCTATTTCTTAAGACAGTACCACTTCTTAGACAGCTGAGACTGAAACAAGGATAGAAATGCGCTCTAACACCATAGGACTTCTAAAGTTAGTTCTTTCTCCCACTATCATCTGGGATGATGAGTGCATTCTTATGGATTAAGAGAATCCCCAGGGTTCTATCAATCAATCAGTGGCCTCCCATTGACTACTTCACTGTAAAGGATGGATAGAAACTATAGACCTCCAGGCTTATTAGGGTAAGTTAAGAGCAAGGCTTTGAGAAGTATAAGCCTTCCTAGCAGGTAGATGCTGACACTAGTTTCAACCCTTAAATTACTTAGCTTCTCTTAGTAGATAGACCTCTTAAAGCTTGCTTTACCCAGAAAAGAGAAGCAACCTCCCCTTTGAAATCTTCCAAGAGATACTCCTGGATCCTTTAACTCTTCCTGAAATAGCGGTGCTTTGTCCTAGAGGAATGGAGGCATGCTGAGACTGGAATTAATGCCCAGAGAACCTGAGAATGGATGCTAACATTTCTAAACTTCAATCCCAGGTGGGGAGAAAGTGGTCAGGTGGGAAGGTAGGTAGTGGCTGAGCAAAAGGTGAGCAGAAACTGAAATGGGGGTGGAAGGAGGGGTGAGAAGGACTGAGAAAGGAAGGGAGAAGATGGCATACCGGAAGGAGCATAGGCTCTGGAAATAAACCAGGGCTCCCTTTCCATTGCCCAGGCACAAAATGTTGGACTTCGCGTAAGATGCTTAGAACTTGTTCAACTCTCAGTTTGCTGATCTTTAAAGAAAACAATTAATTATCAATAAATAATAGTGATTGATTATTATCAGATCTTTCAAGACATCTGTGTTCAGAAACCCTGGAACAGTACAGATGAAAAGCATAGTATCACAGTACCTGAAAGTGGCTGCTAAATGAAATGATCTCACTGGAATTAACAGGAAAGGTCAGTATTACTCTTGATGACAATATTAAAAGGACAAATGATTGATTGATTTTATTAAATATTAGTAAACTCAAAACAGAAACACGTTACCAATATTGACACTGTGAATTACTAACTCCACTCTGAGGGTCCTAGTTGAGTTGTGGAACTGTTCAACATATGTCTGTGTGTCTATACTCTAAGCTGTTCCCCAAATTTACTCTCCTAGGGTAAAATGAAAATCAAAGGGAAGACAGTGGTGAAAAAAATTTAAAGATATCAAAGTATAAAGATATGCAAAGTGATGCTAAAAATTAAAACTAGACCAGCATATTTACATATTTTATTAATCTTTACAATCAGTCATTATAATCAAATACACAATTATATACAAGGATTATATACATTTTGCCCAGACTTTTACATCACAGTACATAGTTTCCCTTAGAAATATTTATACATTTATCACCAAACAATAAAATCCAACAACAGTAGTGTTACAGCACCTGTTAGTACAGACATCTTTTTCATAAATTACATCATAAGAAAATATACGGCTGTAAATTGGGCTTTTAAAAATGTCTTTTATAAAATCTGAACATACAATATTTCATTCACAGAATGTTTTTTTTTTTTTTTCTATGTTCTGACTGAAGCCTTGTGCATAAAACGACCGGTTGGAATATTTATTAAATGCCCCCACCCCCGCCTCTACAATTATAAGCACTATTTGAATTACTGACGCTGAGCTTTCTTCATGATGAATTTGGCATGGAGTTTGGTGAGAGAACAAATGCTGGTTTTACTGTTATAAGGGCTGTGAGATGATGGTAATTTAAATTAATAAAATCTCAAGAGAGCATATTAGAGAAGTTAAAATCACAGAGTGCACAATTTTTTATTTTACCCTCTAACACTGTGAAGAAAAAGGGAAAAGTATAATGTTAAAAAAAAATTGTTCTGAAACAATTGTATTCTTGTTGGAAGCCTATTAAAAGTTAAAAAGAAAAAAGAAAACCTACCCAACAAAATATCCCATCCCAAACATATCTGGTAAATTACAATTCTTTCACATCTAAAACTTTATGGGAAAAGCACTGCAAATTAGGGTATATCATTTTAATGGACCTTCCTAAGCAGAAAAAACTATAACTATTTTTAGTAGGTAAACAAGTGAAGTTTTAAAACTTGAAAATACCTGAATTAAATACTTTCTCTAATATCTAACTTTTAACTTTCAGATAAAATCCTTACTTGATTCCGGGTTTGTAAACATTGTATAAATCCTTCTTAGTCAATCAATTTTATGGCTGTGGTGATCACTTCAGCTCTATCTCTATGCAGTCAACATCTAACTGAGGTAGACCAGATGTTTCTAAAATTCAGGGTTACATAGAATCCCCTGAATCTTTAGGAAGTAAATAAAATGCTATAAAGATTTTAAAACAAAACATTTTAAAAAAATGCCTAATGATGTTGAAATTTTTTAATGAAATAAAAAACAACTTTGTGGCAGTATGTCAATTAAGAATGGAGAGTCAATGACAATGCTGGAGTTTTGAAGCTGAACACTATACCTTCTTTTCCTAGCTAGGGAAAAATCACGTATAATTCCTTCTGGGTATTAAGTATAATTTGTTAAATTTTTTTCCTTTTGTTTCTTTTTTTTTTTTAAGGATTCATTTTTCTAAACAAGCCAGCAATTTGCTTCTAAACCACAATGAATGGCAACAACTCCCCCTAATGGCCAAAGAAAGGGTAAGTGGCAGTAAGCTGGCTTTTCCTTGTATGCCACAAGATCTCTGCTGGAAATAAAATGATGTTGCTTTGATAACTTAGACAATTTAGATTTAGACAACAATGGCTCTGAGATACAAAAAGAAAATCAAATCAATGTATATAAGGCTTCTGTAATCCAAGTCTTAAAGGAACATCTGCTCCTTTTCTCCAAGCCCCAGTCCTATAAATCAAGGCAAGTCAAGTAATTAAGCTTCAGCTATTTTGGCAGCTTTGCAACTAAGATGAACAAAGCACTATGTCTATCCTTCTGTATACTATATGTATTATAGTTCTATCTTCTTACACCAAATTTCACATGCAGAGAGACTAAAAAATATCCATTTTGGTGTCAGGTTTAATTAAGGGCCAATAAAGGTCTTGTATACTACTCTTTTTTCCCCCCTCAAAGTGAATTCTCTATTAGATTTATTACTCACTGACCCAATTAAGTTTAGCTGGAATTTTTGAAAGCAGCTATTTATCCCCTTCTAAAATAACAGTTTACCTGGGATCTAAGACATACTGTACATGAATATACATAACTACAATACAGCACTGCTGTTCTTTAACAGCTCCATATACACTTTAAGTTCATCAGTACCTCAAACACTGTGTTTTAAGAAAAAGGGTTGTTATATAATGTCATGGTACAGAAAAAAGAAATTAAGTCTCAAATATTCCTTTAGAACTGAGTCAGGTAAGTTTAAAAAAATAAATAAAATGAGTAAAGCCATGATTTCAATTACAGGGCTGTCTACAGATATCAACAACAAAGTTTTTAAAACTTAAATGTGGCCAGCAGCAGACTGCCCCCCCCCACACACACACACACTCACTCACTCACACAAAGGAAAAAAATTCTCAGTAAGCTATATGGCTATATGTTAGTTGCTACTGTGTTTTTTACACAGGTTACCATAGACTAATTTTCAAGTCCATATCAGAAGGAATATTTGTTTAAAAAAAAAGCAAACTTAAAAACCATGATTCAACAGAAAATGTGACAGACTCCTTAGGTGCAACTTTAGAAACTAGTTTCAAAGGAGGAAAAATAGTAGTTACTCCAGAATTTTTAGATCACTACCACAGTTTTATCATGGCTCCCTAAGATAGAAAAATGGAACAAAATGTATTCAGCTATTGGCAACATAGGCCTTGTGGCTCAAAATGCATTCTAAACATGGGATGGAGTAAGGCTGATGGCTAGAGGTAATCACCTCCAACGAAATGAACTGGAAAAGATTTATAATTTACCCTACAAAGATATAACTTTAAGTTCCATTTCAGAGTAGTCACAGCTTTCCTTACGGAAGGCCCAATGGCAAGTTCATATTGCAACATTATAGTTTCTCCCTTGCTCCATTTTTCAAAAGTATTAAGTAACCAATTTCCACGATATATGACCTTTTTACCTGGTCCCAATGATTAGTCTTTATGCAGAGAACTCACTGAGAAAGTACACTGGCTTCACCTTTGGTTTAAATGAAAAGGATGGATACTGTTAAAGAGGGGGGAAAAAAAATCAAGTCATCTTGATCATGTTACACAATGAAGCAAGTGAAAATGATGAGCAAAGACTGTTTTCACCATGAATGTATTTGCTTCATAACCACTTAGGTCACTTTTGAGTGTTTCTGTGAAGGCAGCATAACCAGAATGCCCAAAATACTCCTATGTGTTTTCCCCAAAGGGCCTCTAACCCCAAAACCAAGAAAACCGAGAGCTTCCTTCAATTAGAAAGCTGTACAAATTCGTATTGCCCACCTCACAGTTAACTGAATTTGTTTCTTATCTACCATCTAGAGAGTGCAGAAATCTGGTTCCTAGAAATGCCCAATAATCTTTTCCTGGCCTGAGATGCAGCAGGGTGGTGCAATGCTATCACCTGAGGGGGAAACTGTGAGTTTGCATTTTTGATGGGACAGTTATAAACAAGGTCAGTTCTAACACAGCATGTTCCAGATTCCTATGATAACTAACTCTCCCAGTCAGAACGTGGTTGTTCATCACCATACTTAGAGCCTCCCATGAGAGAGCCTGCTTAGTATCAGGGTATCTATTATCCACAGTTTACCTTTTCTTTTGAAATACCTACCACCAGGTAGACTTTAGTGAGTCAGAGCTCATCCTTCTCCATCATTTCAAATGCTTCTATATCTTCATTCCAGTCTGCTAATATGGAGTCTATAGGTTGGACCTTTTTACCCCAGCTAACATTAGGATTGGAATCCTCCTCAGTTTCTGATTGTTCTTGAAGTTGGTTATCTAAATCTGTACATTCACCATCAAGACTTGTAGTCTCATGGTTTTCCGTGGGATTAGAATTCTGTTCAGAAGGAGAAATGCTTGCTGCAGCATTGTCCGTATCTGCTGGAGACAAAGATTCTGGGTGAGAGTTTAGAGAACTTTCCTCAGGAGACTCCTGATCAACCAAATCAACCTCCTGAGAACTTGATGCAATCTGTTCAGCACTCTGATTCTGAGAATCATTTTCAGAGGATGGTTGTTCTTCATTTTCCATCTCAGGATCTGTATATGAAAGAAACAAACTTCATGCTACTTTCCCCACAAAACATGTACTATCACATTCTCAAAACCATACTGGTTTTGGTAATAAAACAAAAAAATAAAAGTTAAAGAAAATCATGTCAATGCAGAATGACTCTAATAACTAAAAAGACTGCCTTCAATGGGTATTAGTAAATGCCAAGAAATATACTAAACAATACTACTATTAAAATGCATATAAATTTGTATTATGTCTCAGATTTATTAAATATCTAAATTCAGGAAAGCCTGCACATGAGAACATATTAAATAGAATACATTTTATTTATTTAAATTAATTATTTATTTTAAAAATCTTTATTGGAGTATAATTGCTTTACGACGTTGTATTAGTTTCTGCTGTATAACAAAGTGAATCAGCTACACGTATACATATATCCCCATATCCCCTCCCTCTTGCATCTCCCTCCCACCCTCCTTATCCCACCCCTCCAGGTGGTCACAAAGCACCGAGCTGATCTCCCTGTGCTATGCAGCTGCTTCCCACTAGCTATCTGTTTTACATTTGGTAGTGTATATATGTCAATGCTACTCTCTCACTTTGTCTCAGCTTACACTTCCCCCTCCCTGTGTCCTCAAGTCCATTCTCTACAACTGCGTCTTTATAAATAGAATACATTTTAAACAGCACATGCCATTGCTGTACTTTAAGATAATATTCTTTGAAAAGTGAAATTCCCACTCAGTAAACCATGAAAATGCAGATAATACAAAACTTTGAATGATTCATGGATATCAATGTGATTGATCAAATACAATATTTTCATAAACACAAAACCAGATTATTTATAAAACTTCTATTTCATTATTGGAGATCTATGAATTCTAAGATATAATCATAAAATCCACTGGAAGGATGAAAAGCAGTTTAAACTTCTTGTAATGAATATATAATAAAACCACTAGAGGCATTTTATTTAGGGTTCCTACAAGAAAGTGCTTAAATATTAGCATCGACACCCACATGCTGCATTCTCCTCAGACTCTGCAGTCAGTTGGTAAAGATCTCCCGAGCGTCCACTGTGTGGCAGGCACTGTGTAAGGTGCTAGGGATAAAACGAGGTGAAAACAAACACCTGACCTGCCCTTCTGAATCTTATAGTCCAGCTGGGGAAAACAACGTTTAGGAATAATCACACAATAGAAAACCCCATGACACAAGTCATGGTGTTAGGAAAGAGTAAGGAGATTTGAGGGCTTCCTTCAGAAAGTGATACTTAACTGTGATATAAAAGATAATCAGAGTTAATTAGTCAAAGAAGAAAGGGAAGATGGACTTATTATAAAACCAGAAAATCTGAAGGAAAATACAGGCATACAGGGAGGTAGAGGAGGGTGTGTAGACATATACCCTGATTAGGTAGGATTACCTGACTAGGGAAGTTTAAGATAGTTCTTAGGTGGGGTTTGTCAGGGGGAAGGAGGGCAAGGAGGAGGAGTCCCCACACATTCTCTCAGCTGTGGAAAGGGTACATTTTAATTTGACATCAAGGCAAACTATGGTGGGGCCCAAAGAAGAGAAAGCAGTGTCTGGTTGCTTAGAGCTCATTTATGTTAGGCTACGCTAAGTTTGAGGGTGAAGGGAAAGAAGAACGTTCAACTTCGTTTCTAGATTGCATTAATCTAGTTTAGAAGAATAGGAAAAAGTGTAAAGCTATTTCTTCTAGTAATAAAGATTGTGATTTTGGCAAAAAATCACTCTAGGGTTAGATGTTATATAATATTATTTTGGAAATCTAGCTAATAAAATAGAATAAGAAAACAGAATAGTATAGGCTCCAATCAAGATGGCAGCGGCGAAGAACGTGGAACTCACCTCCTCCCACAAATACATCAAAAATACATCTACAAATGGAACAATTCTCACAGAACACCTACTGAACACTGGCAGAAGACCTCAAACACCTGAAAGGACAAGAAAGAGCTCTACGTAACCAGGTAGGACGAAGGGGGGAAAAAAAGAGGAAGTGGGACGGGACCTATGCCCCTGGGAGCGAGCTGAAAAGAGGAAAGGTTCCTGCACCCTGGGAAGCCCCCTCAGATCGGCTGGGACAGAAAGGCAGCTTCAGAGGCGCAGAGGAGAGTGCAACAACCAGTTTGTGGCAGGCAGGAGAGAGACCCGCACAGACCGTCGTACCGCTACCCTGCGCGCCCCAGCCCGAGCCGTGAGTCCGCTGGTACAGGCAGGGGCCGAGTACTGACACTCAGAGTTTAGAGGACAGACCTAGGGAGAGGGCTGCTGTTGGCTGTGCAGAGAGAGCCTGAAGGGGCTGGAGTGTGGTATGGCTACAGCCGGGGGTGTCTGCGGAAGCCCAGGCCTGCCACAGAACTGACGAGCCATTGTTAAGTGGGGCACAAAGGGCAGGGTACCATGGCCGCCAGCCCCCACCTGCACGGACCCCGGGACACCGCACACCAGCCACCGCCTCAGGGGCTCCAGACTCAGCAGATTCCGGCAACCCAGCTGCCGCCTCGGGCTCCCACCTGGGCAGGCTCAGGGGTCCCAGCCACCGCCTAGGCTGGCACCTGCACCAACCACCATCTCGGCAGGCCCCAGGAGCAGACGCCAGTGAGCTGCCCATGCACAGAAGCAGGCCTGAAACCACAGCTGAGCCCCAGGGGCCGCGTGACTTAGGAAGCAGGGCTGCAATCTCTCCCTGCAGCTGTGTGAGCTGTGTATTTACACCTCCACTGCCGGCTTTGTAAACTCAGCATCTGCAGGACATCCGAGTAGACAACAGGTGCTCCCATGCTGGGATGGGTCTGGCCTTAGCAGCTGTGGGCTTTGCAGGCACGTGCACATGGGGGCTGGGCTGGGCCTGGCTTTGAGCTGCCTCCATAGCTCCCACAGCAGGTCCAGGTGTGCAACTACTACGGTCCTGGGACCCGGCTTTAGCAGATCTGTGCTGGTGGCCTTGTGAAAACAACACCTGAGGGACACCAGGGCTGATTGCCAGCATTCCCAAGGTTGAGACGGGGCTCAGGGCAGTATACTTTGTGAGCCCATACAATGGGTGACAGGTGACACAACAGAGCACACTCACTGGTGAACAGCTCTGGTAGAGGAATACTCAGTGGCTCCTCTCCCTGTAGGAACGCTCCAATCCCACCTACCTCAGACTGCAGCTCAGAAACGGATCTGGGGGCTTCTACTCCAACAGCTAGGGAACAGACCCAGCCCCTGACAGGGCAGTAACAACCACAGAGCAAAAGAGGAGGCCCCAGTCAATATCCAGTGCAGGCTCTGGTCACCACAACACCAGTCACACCTCCTATCAAGGGGATAATGGCCAGGATACACTGAGGAAAGAGGCAACAGGCATCCACACTAAAAACAGCCCTCACACCAAAAAATATTAAACCCACAGAGGCTATACAGGGATAGCCTCTCCCTACATAAAAACAGCCCTCCAAGACCACATAGATAATTGTTTCTCCTAAACTCATAGAGCAAGAGAAGTATAAGTAAAATGAAGAAGCAGAGGAACCACTCCCAATTAAAAGATCAAGAGAATTCCCCTGAAAGAACAAACAATGAAACAGGCCTCTTCAGTCTAATAGACATTGAGTTCAAAAAGGAGATAATGAAAATACTGAAGGAGTTAAGAAGGACTATTCATAGAAATGCAGATTACTATTACTAGAAACTATAAAAAGGAACCAAGAAAAATTAGAGAACTCATTCACTGAGACAAAAGCTGAGCTAAAGGCAATGAATAGCAGAAAAAATAATGCAGAAGAATGAATAAGTGATCTGGAAGATAGAATAATGGAAATCAGCCAGTCAGAACAACAGAAAGCCACATGAAAAAAAAAAAATGGAAACAATATAAGAATAAATAAAGCATGCCAATGTACACTTAGTAGGGATCCCAGAAGAGAGAGAAAACAGGATTGAAGATGTCTTTGAAGAAACTGTGGCTGAAAACTTCCCAAACCTAAAGAAGGGAACAGATATCCAGGTACAGGAAGCACAGAGGGTCCCAAACAAGATAAACCCAAACAGACCTACACCAAGACATATTATAATAAAAATGGCAAAAGTTAAAGAGAGGATTCTAAAGGCAGCAAGAGAAAAACAGAGTTAATTACAAGGGAACCCCCCATAAGGCTATATCAGTTGATTTCTCTACAGAAACGTTGCAGGTCAGAAGGGAGTGGCAAGATACATTCAAAGTCCTAAAAGGGAAAAATGTGAAATGTAGGATACTCTGTCCAGCAAGATTATCAAATTTAAAATCAGAGAGAGAAAGAATTTCCCGGACAAGCAAAAACTAAAGGAATACAGCAATATTAAACCTATCCTAAAGGAAACATTGAAAGGTCTTCTCTAAATAGAAAAAAGGTTAGAATCTTTAGGAAAAAAATCATAAATGGAAAGTAAATCATTTAAATAAGCCAGTACACAGATTTTTTTAAAATCATAATTAAAAAAAAAATTTCTGTGAAAGCAAATATAACCACAATGAACAGCAAAAGGATGAACGTGAAGATGTAAAAGAGGACGTCAAAATCATAAAATGTGGGGGAGGAGAGTAAGAAAATGTAGATTTTTTTTTTTCTAGAATGTGTTTGAGCCTACATGACTACCAGTCTAAAGCAAGCAGATATAGGAAGGGGAAATATACTTGAAAAACAGGGTAACCACAAATCAAAAACATACAACAGATTCACAAAAACCAAAACCAGATTTTATGAATCTATCACATACAATAGATTCATAAAACAAAAGAAAATCATCAGACCACAAAAGGAAAAACCGAAAGAAAAAGAAAGGGACAAAGAAGAAATATAAAATCAACAGGAAAACAAGGTTTAAAATGGTAATAAATACATATCTATCAATAATTACCTTAAATGTCAATGGACCAAATGCTCCAATCAAAAGAGACAGAGTGGCAGGTTAGATTAAAAAAAACAACGGCCTAAAATATGCTGCCTACAAGAGACCCACTTTAGAGCAAAGGACACACATAGATTGAAAATGAGGAGATGGAAAAAGATATTTCATGCAAACGGAAATGACAAGAAAGCAGGGGTCGCAATACTCTTTATCAGACAAAATAGACTTTAAAACAAAGGTTATAAAGAAAGATGAAGAAGGACACTATATAATGATAAAATGATCAATACAAGGAGAGGATATTACACTCATCAACACATATGCACCCAAAATAGCACCCAAATACATAAAATAAACACTAACAGACATAAAGGGAGAAACTGATGGGAATACAATAATAGTAGGAAACTTTAGCACCCCACTCACATCAATGAAAAGATCTTTGAGACAGAAAATCAATAAGGCAACAGAGATCCTAAATAATACAATAGAACAGTTAGACTTAATTGATATTTTCAGGACATTACACCCCAAAAAAGCAGAATACACATTCTTTTCAAGTGCACATGGAACATTCTCTAAGACTGACCACATACTAGGCCACAAAACAAGCCTCAGAAAATTTAAGAGTATAAAAATTATTTCAAGTATCTTTACTGACCACAACAGCATGAAACTAGAAAACAATCACAAGAAAAGAAATGAGAAAAAACAATTACATGGAGACTAAACCACATGCTACTACAAAACCAATGCGACAATGATGAAATAAAAAAAAAAAATTAAAAAATAAATTGATGCATTTCCCCAGTGGTCCAGTGGTAAAGAATCTGCCTTCCAATGCAGGGGATGTGGGTTCAACTCCTGGTCAGGGAACTAAGATCCCAAATGCCGTGGGGCAAACTAAGCTGGGTGCCACAACTACTGAGCCCACGGGCCTCAACTAGAGAGGCCGCACACTCTGGAGCCTGAGTGTCATAACTACAGAGAGAAAACCCACATGCCACAACTAGAGAGAAGACCGCGTGCCACAACTAGAGAAAAGCCCGTTTGCTGAAATGAAGATCCCACGTGCCTCAACTAAGACCTGACACAGCCAAAAATAAAAAATAAAATAAATACTTTGAGGTAAATGACAATGAAAACACAACCATACAAATAACATAGGATGTAGCAAAAGAAGCTCTTAGAGGGAAGTTCATAGTGATACAGGCCTTCTTTAAGAAACAAGAAAAGTCTCAAATAAACAACCTAACCCACCACCTAAAAGAATTAGAAAAAGAACAAACAAAACCTAAAGTCAACAGAAGGAAGGAGATAAGAAAGATCAGAGAGGAAATAAATAGAGATTAGAAAAAACAATAAAAAAATAATCAGGGAGGAATCAAGATGGCAGAGGAGTAGGACGTGGAGCTTACCTTCTGCCACAAATACATCAAAAACACATCTACAAGTGGAACGATTCACACAGAACATCTACTGAATGCTGGCAGAACTCAGACTTCCGAAAGGGCAAGTAAACCTCCACAAGTAAACAGGTGGGATGAAAGAAAAAAGAAAAACAAAAAGAGAGAAAGGAATCACGATGGGACTTGTGCCCCAGGGAGGGAGCTGTGAAGAAGGAAACCTTTCCCCACCCTGGGAAGGCCCCTCACCAGAGGGGAGATCAGCCTGGACAGAGGGGGTGCTTCGGAGACTCAGAGGAGAGTGCAGCAACCAGTTTGCAGAAGGCAAAACGGACAGAGACGTGCACAGATGGTTGGTACCACCACCCTACGTTCCCCAGCCTGAGATGCTCATCTGCTGGTACGGACAGGGGCTGGATGCTGAAGCTCTGGCTTTGGAGGTCAGACCCAGGGAGAGGACCAAGGGTTGGCTGCAGGAAGACAGCCTGAAGAGGATGGAGTGTGGCAGCTGAGGATGCATTTGGAAGAGGTCTGGGCCTGACAGAGAGGCAAGGCACCATTGTTGGGGGGCACACGAGAGGTATGGGACTGCCATAGGAGCTTCTTTCCGTGCGTGTGGGCTCTCAGGCAACAGGACGCCACCTACACGAGCTCCAGGTGCAAGCACGAGCCACTGCCGCCATTGTGGGCTCCAGAGATGGGCATGGGCCATCGCCACAGCTAAAGAACCGGTGAGCAGGCACCAAGTGCTGCCCCAGCTGTCCCGGGAGTGTGCCAGCCACCTCCACCATTGGGAAACCTGCAAGCAGGCGCCATTCACTTTCCCTCCTGCCCCGGGACGTCGCCACTACTGGGAGACACAGCAGTGGGTGCGAAGCACTGACCCTGCTGTCCCAGGAGTGCACGGGCAGCTGCTGACACTAGGCGACCCAGGAGCAGGCGCCAGTTGCTGCCCCTGCTGTTCCAGGGGTGCGTGGGCCGCTGCCGCAGTTAGGGGACCCACGAGCAGACTGCAAGCACTTGCCCCCGCTGTTCTGGGCACTCACAGCCCACTGCCACTGCTGGGAGTCCCGCAGGTGGGCATGAATTGCTGCCCCCACCGTACAGGGAATGCACACAGGCCACCGCACCTAAACATCCCATATTCAGGGGATAACGGCCAGCACATGCTTAGGAAAGAAGCAGCAAGCATCCAAACTAAAAGCACCCCTTGATTCCGGACATGATGGTGGAGTAGAAGGACTTGAGCTCACCTCTTCTCATGAAAACACTAAAACCAAAACTAACTGCTGAACAACCATCAGCAAAAGACTGGAACCTACCAAAAAAGGTACATCCAAAGACAAAGAAGAAGCTACAATGAGATGGTAGGAGGAGCTTTTGCAATATAATCAAATCTCATAGTCACCAGGTGGGCAACCCACAAAACTGGAAAATCATTATATGGCAGAGGTACTCCCGCAGCAGTAAGTTCTGAGCCCCTCATCAGGCTCCCCAGCCTGGGGGGCTGGCATTGGGAGGTGGAGCCCCCAGAGCATTTGGCTTCAAAGCCCGGCAGGACTTGAGTGCAGGAGCTCCACAGGACTGGAGGAAACAGAGATTCCACTCTTGAGGGTGTACACAAGATTTCACGTGCACTAGGACCCAGCATAAACTGGTGACTCCATAGGAGCCAGGGCTAGACCTACGTGAGGATCTTGGAGGGTCTACTGGGGAGGTGGGGGTTGGATGTGGCTCACTGTGGGGGCAAGGACACTGGTGGTGGAGGCTCCAGGGAATATTGATCGGCTGAGCTCTCCTGGAGGTCGCCATTTTGGTACTGAGACATGGCCCCACCCAACAACCTGCAGGCTCCAGTGGTGGAACGCCTAGGCCAAACAACCAGCAGGGGTGGAACACAGCTCCACCTATCAGCAGACAGGCTGCCTGAAATTGTACTGAGCTCACAGCCACCTCTACACACACCCCTTGACACGGCCCTGCCCACCAGAGGGACAAGACCCAGCTCCACCAACCAGTGGAGAGCCCAGTCCCTCCCACCAGGAAGCCTGCACAAGCCACTGGACCAACCTCACCCACCAGGGGACAGACACCAGAAGCAAGAGGAACTACAGTCCTGCAGCCTGTGGAAAGGAGACCACAAACACAGTAAGCTAGACAAAATGAGACCGCAGAGAAATATGTTTTAGACAGAGAAACAAGATAAAAACCCAGAAGAACAACTAAGTGAATTAGAGATAGTCAATCTACCTGAAAAAGAATACAGAGTAATGACAGTAAAGGTGGTCCAAGATCTCAGAAAAAGAATGGAGGCACAGACCAAGAAGATACAAGAAATGTTTAACAAAGACATAGAAGACTTAAAGAATAGAGATGAATAATACAATAACTGAAATGAAAAAATACACTAGAAGGAAACAATAGCAGAATAAATGAGGCAGAAGAACGAGTAAGTGTGCTGGAAGACACAGCAGTGGAAATCACTGCCGTGGAACAGAATAAAGAAAAAAGAATGAAAAGAAGTGACAACAGTCTAAGGGACCTCTGGGACAACATTAAACACACCAGCATTTGCATTATAGGGGTCCCAGAAGGAGAAGAGAGAGAGAAAGGACCTGACAAAATATTTGAAGAGATAATAGCTGAAAACTTCCTTAACATGAGAAAGGAAACATTCACTCAACTCCAGGAAGTGCAGAGAGTCATATAAAGTGATGAAAGCAAAGAACCTACAACCAAGAATACTCTACCCATCAAGGCTCTCGTTCAGATTTGATGGAGAAATCAAAAGCTTTACAGACAAGCAAAAGCTAAGAGAATTCATCACCAACAAACCAGCTCTACAACAAATCCTAAAGGAAGTTCTCTAGGTGGAAAAGAAAAGGCCTACAACTAGAAACAAGAAAATTACGAATGGGAAAGCTCACCAGTAAAGGCAAACATAAAGTAAAGGTAGGAAATCATCCACACAAAAATATGATATCAAAACCAGCAATCATGAGAAGAGAGTACAAATGCAGGACACTGGAAATGCATTTGAAATTAAGAGACCAGCAACTTTAAAAAGTCTTCTGTGTATACATAGATAGATAGATAGATAGATAGATATAGATATAGACTCCTATATCAAAACCTCATGAGAACCGCAAACCAAAAATCTACAATATATACACACACAAAAAAGAAAAAGCAACCCAAACGTAACACTAAAGATAGTCATTAAATCACAAGAGATACACACACAAAAAAGAAAAAGCAATCCAAACATAACACTAAAGATAGTCATCAAATCACAAGAGAAGAGAGCAAAAGAGGAAGGGAAGAAAACAGACCTACAAAAACAATTCCTAAACAATTAACAAAATGGCAATAAGAACATACATATCAATAATTACCTTAAATGTAAATGGATTAAATGCTCCAACCAAAAGACATAGACTGGCTGAAGGGATACAAAAACAAGACCCCTATATATGTTGTCTACAAGAGACCCACTTCAGATCTAGAGACACATACAGACTGAAAGGGAGGGAATGGAAACAGATATTCACAAGTGGAAATCAAAAGAAAACTGGAGTAGCAATACTCATATCAGACAAAATAGACTTTAAAACAAAGACTATTACAAAAGACAAAGAAAGACATTACATAACAATCAAGGGATCAATCAAAGGAGAAGATATAACAATTGTAAATATATATGCACCCAACATAGGAGCACCTCAATACATAAGGCAAACGCTAACGGCCATAAAAGAAGAAATCAATAGTAACACAGTAATAGTGGGGGCATTTAACACCCCACTTTCATCAACAGACAGATCATCCAGACAGAAAATCTATACGGAAACACAGGCCTTATATGACACATTAGACCAAACAGACTTGACATTTACAGAACATTCCATCCAAAAGCAGCAGAATACACTTTCTTCTCAAGTGCACATGGAAAATTTTCCAGACTAGATCACATCATGGGCCACAAATCAAGCCTCAGTAAATTTAAGAAAACTGAGATCATATCAAGCATCTTTTCAAACCACAACACTATGAGATTAGAAATCAATTTCAAGAAAAAAACTGTAAAAAACACAAACACGTGGAGGCTAAACAATATGTTACTAAACAACCAATGGATCACTGAAGAAATCAAAGAGGAAATCAAAGAATACCAAGAGAAATGACAATCCAAAACCTATGGGATGCAGCAAAAGCAGTTCTAAGAGGAAAGTTTATAGTAGTCTTACCTCAGGAAACAAGAAAAATCTCCAAAAAGCAACCTAACCTTACACCTAAAGCAACTAGACAAAGAACAAACAAAACTAAAAGTTAGAAGGAAAGAAATCATAAATATCAGAGCAGAAATAAATGAAATGGAGATGAAGAAAACAATAGAGAAGATCAATGATACTAAAAGCTGGTTCCTTGAGAAGATAAACAAAATTGATAAACCATTAGCAAGACTCATCAAGAAAAGAAGGGAGAGGGCTCAAGTCAATAAAATTAGAAATGAAAAAGAAGTTACAATGGATACCACAGAAATAAATACAAAGGATCGTAAGAGACTACTACAAGCAACTATATTCCAATAAAATGGACAACCTAGAAGAAACGGACTTCGTAGAAAGGTACAACCTTCCAAGACTGAACCAGGAAGAAACAGAAAATATGAACAGACCAATCACAAGTACTGAAATTGAAACTGTGATTAAAAAACTTTCAACAAACAGAAGTCCAGGACCAGATGGCTTCACAGGTGAATTCTATCAAACATTTAGAAACTGAAACTCTTCCAAAAAATTGCAGACGAAGGAACACTCCCAAACTCATTCTATGAGGCCACCATCACCCTGATACCAAAACCAGATAAAGATACCACAAAAAAAGATTACAGGCCAATATCACTGATAAATATAAACGCAAAAATCCTCCGCAAAATACTAGCAAATTGAATCCAACAATACATTAAAAGGATCAGACACCATGTTCAAGTGGGATTTATCCCATGGATGCAAGGATTCTTCAACATATGCAAATCAATTATTGTGATATACCATATTAACAAACTAAAGAATAAAAACCATATGATCATCTCAATAGATGCAAGAAAAGCTTCTGACAAAATACGACACGCATTTATGATAAAAACTCTTCAGAAAGTGGGAATACAGGGAACCTACCTCAACGTAATAAAGGCCATATATGACAAACACACACCTAACATCACTCTCAACAGTAAAAAGCTGAAAACATTTCCTCTAAGATCAGGAACAAGACAAGGATGTCCACTCTCACCACTTTTATTCAACATAGTTTTGGAAGTCCATAGTTTTGGCAATCAGAGTAGAAAAGAAATAAAAGGAATCCAAATTGGAAAAGAAGAAGTAAAACTGTCACTGTGTGCAGGCGACATGATACTATACATAGAAAATCCTAAAGAGGCTACCAGAAAACTACTAGAGCTCATCAATAAATTCAGTAAAGTTGCAGGATACAAAATTAAAACATAGAAATCTCTTGCATTCCTATACACTAACAACAAAAGATCAGAAAGAGAAATCAAGGAAACGATCCCATTTATCATCACACCAAAAAGAATAAAATACCTAGGAATAAACCTACCTAAGGAGGCAAAAGACCTGTCCTCTGAAAACTATAAGATGTTGACGAAAGAAATCAAAGATGACTCAAACAAATGGAAAAATATACCATGTTCTCGGATTGGAAAAATCAATATTGTCAAAATGACTATACTTCCCAAAGCAATCTACAGATTCAAGGCAATCCCTATCAAATTATCAGTGTCATTTTTCACAAAACTAGAACCAAAAAATTTTAAATCTGTATAGAAATACAAAAGACCCCAAATAGCCAAAGCAATCCTGAGAAGGAAAAACTGAGTTGGAGGATTCAGATTCCCTGACTTCAAACTATACTACAAAGATATAGTAATCAAAACTGTATGGTACTGGCACAAAAACAGAAATACAGATCAATGGAACAGGATAGAAAGCCCAGAAATATATCCACACACCTATGGTCAATTAATCTATGACAAAGGAGGCAAGAATATACAACAGAGAAAAGACAGTCTCTTAAATAAGTGGTGTTAGGAAAACTGGACAACTACACGTAATAGAATGAAATAAGAACATTCTCTAACACTACACACAAAAATAAATTCAAAATGGATTAAAGACCTAAATGTAAAGCAGGATACTGTAAAACTCTTAGAGGAAAACACAGGCAGAACACTCTTTGACATAAATCGTAGCAATATCTTTTTGGATCCACCTCCTAGAGTAATGAAAATAAAAACAAAAATAAACAAATGGGACCTAATTTAACTTAAACACTTTTGCACAACAAAGGAAACCATAAACAAAATGAAAAGACAACCCACAGAATGGGAGAAAATATTTGCAAATGATGCTACTGATAAGGGATTCATCTCCAAAATACACAAGCAGCTCATGCAGCCCTATACCAAAAAACAAACAACCCAATCAAAAAATGGGCAGAAGATCTAAACAGACATTTCTCCAAAGAAGACATACAGATGGCCAATTGGCACATGAAAAGATGCTCAACATTGCTAATTATTAGTGAAATGCAAATCAAAACTACAGTGAGGTGTCACCTTACACAGGTCAGAATGGCCATCATCAAAAAGTCTACAAACAATAAATGCTGGAGAGGGTGTGGAGAAAAGGGAACCCTCCTACACTACTGGTGGGAATGTAAATTGGTGCAGCCACTATGGAGAACGGTATGGAGGTTCCTTAAAAAACCAAAAATAGAACTACCATATGATCCAGCAATCCCACTCCTGGGCATATATCTGGAGAAAACCATAATTTGAAAAGATATATGCACCCCGGGGAGACCTTCAAGATGGCGGAAGAGTAAGACGTGGAGATCACCTTCCTCCCCACAAATACATCAGAAATACATCTACATGTGGAACAACCCCTACAGAACACCTACTGAATGCTGGCAGGAGACCTCAGACCTCCCAAAAGGCAAGAAACTCCCCACGTACCTGGGTAGGGCAAAAGAAAAAACAGAGACAAAAGAATAGGGATGGGACCTGCACCAGTGGGAGGGAGCTGTGAAGGAGGAAAAGTTTCTACACACTAGGAAGCCCCTTCACTGGTGGAGACAGCGGGTGGCAGGGAGGGGTGGAAGCTTCGGAGCCACGGAGGAAAGTGCAGCAACAGGGGTGCAGAGGGCAAAGCAGAGAGAGAGAGATTCCCGAGGTGCTGACCAGCACTCACCAGCCCAAGAGGCTTGTCTGCTCAACCACTGGGGCAGGTGGGGGCTGGGAGCTGAGGCTCCGGCTTCTGAGGTCAGAGCCCAGGGAGAGGACTGGGGTTGGCAGCGTGAACACAGCCTGAAGGGGGCTAGTGTGCCACAGCTAGCTGGGAGGGAGTATGGGAAAAAGTCTGCAACTGCCGAAGAGGCAAGAGACTTTTTCTTGCCTCTTTGTTTTGCGGTGCATGAGGAGAGGGGATTAAGAGCACCACCTAAACGAGCTCCAGAGACAGGCGCAAGCCGTGGCTATCAGCAAGGACCCCAGAGACGGGCATGAGATGCTAAGGCTGCTGCTGCAGCCACGAAGAAGCCTGTGTGCAAGCACAGGTCACTATCCGCACCACCCCTCCCAGGAGCCTGTGCAGCCCATCACTGCCAGGGTCCCATGATCCAGGGACAACTTCCCCGGGAGAAAATATGGCATGCCACAGGCTGGTGCAACATCATGCTGGCCTCTGCCGCCGCAGGCTCGCCCCGCATCCGTACCCCTCCCTACCCCCCGCCTGAGTGAGCCAGAGCCCCCTAATCAGCTGCTATTTTAACCCCATCCTGTCTGAGTGGGAACAGATGCCCTCAGGTGACCTACACGCAGAGGCGGGGCCAATCCAAAGTTGAACTGCAGGAGGTGTGGGAACAAAGAAGAGAAATGGAAATTTCTCCCAGCAGCCTCAGGAGCAGCGGATTAAAGCTCCACAATCAACTTGATGTACCCTGAATCTGTGGGATACCTGAATAGACAACAAATCATCCCAAATTGAGGAGGTGGACTTCGGGAGCAAGATATATTATTTTTTCCCCTTTTCCTGTTTTTGTGAGTGTGTATGTGTATGCTTCTGTGTGAGATTTTGTCTGTATAGCTTTGTTTTCACCATTTGTCCTAGGGTTCTGTCCATCCCTTTTTTTTTTTTTTAACTTAAAAAAATTTTTTTCTAATAATTATTCTTTATTTTTTATTTTAATAACTTTATTTTATTTTATCCTACTTTATTTTATTTTATTTTATCCTCTTTCTTTCTTTCTTTCTTTCTTTCTTTCTTTCTTTCTTTCTTTCTATTTTTTCTCCCTTTTATTCTGAGCCGTGTGGATGAAAGGCTCTTGGTGCTCCAGCCAGGCATCAGGGCTGTGCCTCTGAGGTGGGAGAGCCAACTTCAGGACACTGGTCCACAAGAGACCTCCCAGCTCCACATAATATCAAACGGTGAAAATCTCCCAGAGATCTCCATCTCAACGACAGACCCAGCTCCACTCAAGGACCAGCAAGCTACAGTGCTGGACACCCTATGCCAAACAACTAGCAAGACAGGAACACAACCCCATCCATTAGCAGAGAGGCTGCCTAAAATCATAATAAGGCCACAGACACCCCAAAATACACCACCAGACGTGGACGTGCCCACCAGAAAGACAAGATGCAGCCTCATCCACCAGAACACAGGCACTAGTCCCCTCCACCAGGAAGCCTACACAACCCACTGAACCAACCTTAGCCACTGGGGAAAGACACCAAAAACAATGGGAACTACGAAACTGCACCCTGCGAAAAGGAGACCCCAAAACACAGTAAGATAAGCAAAATGACAAGACAGAGAAACACAAAGCAGACAAAGGAGCAAGGTAAAAACCCACCAGACCAAACAAATGAAGAGGAAATAGGCAGTCTACCTGAAGAAGAATTCAGAGTAATGACAGTAAAGATGATCCAAAATCTTGGAAACAGAATGGAGAAAATACAAGAAACATTTAACATGGACCTAGAAGAACTAAAGAGCAAACAATGATGAGCAACACAACAAATGAAATTCAAAATTCTCTAGAAGGGATCAATAGCAGAATAACTGAGGCAGAAGAACAGATAAGTGACCTGGAAGATAAAATAGTGGAAATAACTATTGCAGAGCAGAATAAGGAAAAAAGAACGAAAAGAATTGAGGACAGTTTCAGAGCCCTCAGGGACAACATTATACACACCAACATTCAAATTATGGGGGTCCCAGAAGAAGAAGAGAAAAAGAAAGGGACTGAGAAAATATTTGAAGAGATTATAGCTGAAAACTTCCCTAATATGGGAAAGGAAATAGTTAATCAAGTCCAGGAAGCGCAGAGAGTCCCACACAGGATAAATCTAAGGAGAAACACAGCAAGACACATATTAATCAAGCTATCAAAAATTAAATACAGAGAAAAACTATTAAAAGCAGCAAGGGAAAAATAACAAATAACACCCAAGGGAATCCCCATAAGGTTAACAGCTGATCTTTCAGCAGAAACTCTGCAAGCCAGAAGGGAGTGGCAGAACATATTTAAAGTGATGAAAGGGAAGAACCTACAACCAAGATTACTCTACCCAGCAAGGATCTCGTTCAGATTCGAGGGAGAAATTAAAAGCTTTACAGACAAGCAAAAGCTAAGAGAATTCAGCACCACCAAACCAACTTTACAACAAATGCTAGAGGAACTTCTCTAGGCAGGAAACACAAGAGAAGGAAAAGACCTACAATAAGAAACCCAAAACAATTAAGAAAATGGTAATAGGAACATATATATCGATAATTACCTTAAATGTAAATGGATTAAATGGTCCAACCAAAAGATATAGATTGGCTGAATGGATACAAAACCAAGACCCATATATATGCTGTCTACAAGAGACCCACTTCAGATGTAGGGACACATGCAGACTGAGAATGAGGGGATGGAAAAAGATATTCCATGCAAATGGAAATCAAAAGAAAGCTGGAGTAGCAACTCTCATATCAGACAAAATAGACTTGAAAATAAAGACTATTACAAGAGACAAAGAAGGACACTACATAACGATCAAGGGATCAATCCAAGAAGAAGATATAACAATTGTAAATATTTATGCACCCAACATAGGAGCACCTCAGTACATAAGGCAAATGCTAACAGCCATAAAAGGGGAAATCGACAGTAACAAAATCATAATAGGGGACTTTAACACCCCACTTTCACTATGGACATCATCCAAAATGAAAGTAAATAAGGAAACACAAGCTTTAAATGATACATTAAACAAGATGGACTTAATTGATATTTATAGGACATTCCATCCAAAAACAACAAAACACACTTTCTTCTCAAGTGCTCATGGAACACTCTCCAAGATAGATCATATCTTGGGTCACAAATCAAGCCTTGGTAAACTCAAGAAAACTGAAATTGTATCAAGTATCTTTTCCAACCACAACGCTATGAGATCAGAAATGAATTACAGGGAAAACAAACGTAAAAAATACAAACACATGGAGGCTAAACAATACACTACTTAATAACCAAGAGATCACTGAAGAAATCAAAGAGGAAATCAGAAAATACCTAGAAATAAATGACAATGAAAACACGACGATCCAAAACCTATGGGATGCAGCAAAAGCAGTTCTAAGAGGGAAGAATATAGCAATACAATCCTACCTTAAGAAACAAAAAACATCTCAAATAAACAACCTAACCTTATACCCAAAGCAATTAGAGAAAGAAGAACAAAAAAACCCCAAAGTTAGCAGAAGGAAAGAAATCATAAAGATCAGATCAGAAATAAATGAAAAAGAAATGAAGGAAACAATAGCAAAGATCAGTAAAACTATAAGCTGGTTCTTTGAGAAGATAAACAAAATTGATAAACCATTAGCCAGACTCATCAAGAAAAAAAGGGAGAAAACTCAAATCAATAGAATTAGAAATGAAAAAGGAGAAGTAACAACTGACGCTGCAGAAATACAAAGGATCACGACAGATTACTACAAGCAACTATATGCCAATAAAATGGATAACCTGGAAGAACTGGACAAATTCTTAGAAAAGCACAACCTTCTAAGACTGAACCAGGAAGAAACAGAAAATATAAATAGACCAATGTGATTGGTCTGAACTGAACTATGATTCAATTTCAACTGAAATTGAAACTGTGATTAAAAACCTTCCAACAAACAAAAGCCCAGGACCAGATGGCTTCACAGGCGAATTCTATCAAACATTTAGAGAAGAGCTAACACCTCTCCTTCTCAAACTCTTCCAAAATATAGCAGAGGGAGGAACACTCCCAAAATCATTCTACGAGACCACCATCACCGTGATACCAAAACCAGACAAAGATGTCACAAAGAAAGAAAAGTACAGGCCAATATCACTGATGAACGAACACAGATGCAAAAATCCTCAACAAAATACTAGCAAACAGAATCCATCAGCACATTAAAAGGATCATACACCATGATCAAGTGGGGTTATCCCAAGAATGCAACAATTCTTCAATATATGCAAATCAATCAATGTGATACACCATATTAACAAACTGAAGAATAAAACCCATATGATCATCTCAAAAGATGCAGAAAAAGCTTTCAACAAAATTCAACACCCATTTATGATAAAAACCCTCCAGAAACTAGGCATAGGGGGGACTTACCTCAACATAATAAAGGCCATATATGACAAACCCACAGCCAACATCATCCTCAATGGTGAAAAACTGAAACCATTCCCACTAAGATCAGGAACAAGACAAGGATGTCCACTCTCACCACTAGTGTTCAACATAGTTTTGGAAGTCCTAGCCATGGCAACCAGAGAAGAAAAAGAAATAAAAGGAATCCAAATTGGAAAAGAAGAAGTAAAACTGTCACTGTTTGCAGATGACATGGTACTATACACAGAGAATCCTAAAGATGCTAACAAAAAACTACTAGAGCTAATCAATGAATTTGGTAAAGTAGCAGGAGACAAAATTAATGCACAGAAATCTCTTGCATTCCTATACACTAATGATGAATAATCTAAAAGTGAAATTAAGGAAACACTCCCATTTACCACTGCAACAAAAAGAATAAAATACCTAGGAATAAACCTACCTAAGATGACAAAAGACCTGTATGCAGAAAACTATAAGACACTGATGAAAGAAATGAAAGATGATACAAACAGATGGAGAGATATACCATGTTCTTGGATTGGAAGAATCAACACTGTGAAAATGACTACACTACCCAAAGCAATCTACAGAGTCAATGCAATCCTTATCAAACTACCACTGGCATTTTTCACAGAACTAGAATAAAAAATTTCACAATTTGTATGGAAACACAAAAGACCCCGAATAGCCAAAGCAATCTTGAGAAAGAAAAACGGAGCTGGAGGAATCAGTCTCCCCGACTTCAGAGTATACTACAAAACTACAGTAATCAAGACAGTATGGTACTGGCACAAAAACAGAAATATAGATCAATGGAACAGGATAGAAAGCCCAGAGATAAACCCACACACATATGCTCACCTTATTTTTGATACAGGAGGCAAGAATATAAAATGGAGAAAAGACAGCCTCTTCAATAAGGGATGCTGGGAAAACTGGTCAGCTACATGTAAAGGAATGAAATTAGAACACTCTCTAACAGCATACACAAAAATAAACTCAAAATGGATTAAAGACCTAAATGTAAGGCCAGAGACGATCATACTCTTAGAGGAAAACATACACAGAACACTCTATGACATAAATCACAGCAATATCCTTTTTGACCCAGCTCCTAGAGAAATAGAAATAAAAACAAAAATAAACAAATGGGACCTAATGAAACAAAATCTTTTGCACAACAAAGGAAACCATAAACAAGACGGAAAGATGACCCTCAGAATGGGAGAAAATATTTGCGAACAAAGCAACTGACAAAGGATTAATCTCCAAAATATACAAGCAGCTCATGCAGCTCAATATCAAAAAAACAAACAACCCAATCCAGAAATGGGCAGAAGACCTAAATAGACATTTCTCCAAAGTAGACATACAGATTGCCAACAAACAGATGAAAAGATGCTCAACATCACTAATCATTAGAGAAATGCAAAGCAAGACTACAATGAGGTATCACCTCACACCGGTCAGAATGGCCATCATCAAAAAATCTACAAACGGTAAATGCTGGAGAGGGTGTGGAGAAAAGGGAACCCTCCTGCACTGTTGGTGGGAATGTAAATGGATGCAGCCACTATGGAGAACAGTATGGAGGTTCCTTAAAAAACTAAAAATAGAACTACCATATGACCCAGCAATCCCACTACTGGGCATATACCCTGAGAAAACCATAATTCAAAAAGATACATGGGGCTTCCCTGGTGGCACAGTGGTTAAGAATCCGCCTGCCAATGCAGGGGACATAGGTTCGAGCCCTGGTCCGGGAAGATCCCACATGCCGTGGAGCAACCAAGCCCATGCACCATAACTACTTAGCCTGTGCTCTAGAGACCGCGAGCCACAACTACTGAGCCCGCGTGCCACAACAACTGAAGCCTGCATGCCTAGAACCCGTGCTCCGCAACAAGAGAAGCCACCACGATGAGAAGTCCATACACCGCAACAAAGAGTAGCTCCTGCTCGGTGCAACTAGGGAAAGCCTGTGCACAGCAACGAAGACCCAATGCAGCCAAAAGTAAAATAAATTTATATAAAACAAACAAACAAGTAAAAAAAAAAAAAGATACATGTACCACAATCTTCATTGCAACACTATTTACAATAGCCAGGACATGGAAGCAACCTAAGTGCCCATCGACAGATGAATGGATAAAGAAGATGTGGCACATACATACAATGGAATATTACTCAGCCATAAAAATGAACGAGATTGAGTTATTTGTAGTGAGGTGGATGGACCTAGAGTCTGTCATACAGAGTGAAGTAAGTCAGAAAGAGAAAAACAAATACCGTATGCTAACACACATATATGGAATCTAAAAAAAACTGTACTAATGAACTTAGGGGCAGGACAGGAATAAAGATGCAGACATAGAGAATGGACTTGAGGACACGGGGAGTGGGAAGGTTAAGCTGGGACGAAGTGAGAGAGTGGCATGGACATATATACACTACCAAATGTAAAATAGATAGCTAGTGGGAAGCAGCCGCATAGCATAGGGAGATCAACTCGGTGCTTTGTGACCACCTGGAGAGGTGGGATAGGGAGGGTGGGAGGGAGGCTCAAGATGAAGGGGATATGGGGATATGTGTATATATATATAGCTGATTCATTTTGTCATACAGCAGAAACTAACACAACATTGTAAAGCAATTATATTCCAATAAAGATTAAAAAAAAAAAAAAGTCCAGCCATGTGTTGTGCAGGGCACAGGCTTTCTGACCTTGCTTTTCAGGCAGGGGTCAGATGAGAATGACCCGTGCTGCATTTCCTTCTTCAGCGCCTGGTCGCACCCCAGTCCAGTGGGGTCGGGCGGGAATCACCACGGAGACTGAGACACTGGCTTCGTGTCCCACATTCTGATCTAGCGCTCTCTTCTTGCAGGTGCGCACATTTTGACCGACTCAGCAAGAAGGTGGATTTTCCTTGTGTCTAAAGAGAAAAAAATGTCCCCGTGTCTGTAGAGATGCTTTGCAGTTCAGCCCGGCTGAAGCTGACCGAATGAGACTATGGGCTGTGCCTCTGCGAAGCATGTTGCCACTGTTCAAAATGAAGAGGAAGCCCAGAAAGGGAAGAACTACCAGAATGGAGACGTGTTTGGTGGTAAGTGCCGTTGAATTTCATCCTTGGCCCCTCCATCCAGGCCTTTCACGTGAACAATTGCAGTGTTCCTGTGTTCTGTTTGCTGAGGGGCGGGGCGGGGTGCAGGGGTGACGGGGGTGTGTGGGTAGAGGGCTGATGAGAGATGATAAAAATCAAGGCAGATCTTTTACATTGGACAGTTTTCATCATAATTTATACCTAGAAGACTTTGAGGAGGATCATGGAGGTTTTATGCAGAGCTCACATTTAAATCAAGCTTTGAAGAACTAGTAGGACATAAACAGGTGCATGGGACAGTGGCCGCAGGGTGTCCCGGTCCAGAACTGTAGGACTGAACACATGGAGGTCCAAAAACGGGCAAGGATTTATAATGGAGGGAATGACGTGTTTTTTGGAGTTTATTATAAGTTTATAAGGAATTACTCTTTCTGTGAATTAGAAATTCTCGGTTTCAAAAACACAATTACAGTGAACTTAGAAATCGTCTTTTAACCATCCTGTGATGATTCATAGTGACTTGAGAATATCTAGTGCAGAGGTCACAAACTGCCAACCCATGGCCACATCTGGTTTACAAATATATTTTCTTTGGCCCCCAGAGAATTTTAAAATAAAAAAGCAAGGCGACCTTTAAAAATCAGGATGTTTCACACAAAACCCCAAATTTCTTGAGAAGGTCTGACAACACTGATTTTCCATTTCCTGAGGCAACCGTTGCTGGAATGGGGTAGCAGTTGCCGGTTCAGTCAGAGTATGGCCTCCGGTAAACGGGTGAGCCCTCCCCGTGAACGCACATCAGGCCCAGTTCACTCACTGACGTTCCATGCCTGGCCACTTACAGCCTTTTGAGTTTGCCTAATCTTGAGTTTGTCCTTTGGAAGATCAATGATTACCCTGATGCAGGGTGGCTATGGGTTTGTACAAAATTCCAGTTAGTCCAGGCAGATGAAGCAGTTTTTGCTAATTATTTTAACAATAATACCCAAGACTTGACATTTTCATGGTACTTTTATTCATAAAAGCACCTCTACATCTCTTTTTCGATAAAGAACCTCATTGTAATGATGTTTACATGTAAACAACTCAAGTTGCACTATTCAGTCTCTGTCAAGGAATTCCACTGCATTTCAACCTCTAGCTTTTGATCCGTTGCAATGGTTGTTTCAGTCCCCTGGGGAAGAATTGGGAACAATGTGGAAGGGGTAATGCTCTGTTACAAGTGGGCTCATGTATATGGAGGGAGGAAGATTTCATTTTGGTTTGTTTTAAGGAGATGTATTTGTTGCCTGGAACAAATTTGCTTCTAGTGGTCACTACCGATAGAAACAAGAACTGTGGAGAAGAGTGACATATGAGCGTCTTAATAAAGTAGAATCCAGCTCTTTGAAACCACACCTTCTGGGAAGACAGCTAATGGGAACTAGAGTCATTACTGTTACTCTCAAACACTTAACTTTTAAGAGGAAATAATCTAGTATCAGGAATTTGTTTAAATTAAACTTCTATGTGAGGTTCTGTGTCATTGTCATTTTTGTAATTAGAGCTACCACTTACGGAGCCTTCACCATATGTCAGGCACCGAGAAGCATTTACATTCATTTTCATGTTGAATTTTCACAACAATCCTGTGAAATCTCTGCCATCTTAATTTTACAGATTTGGAAGCTGGGGCACAGTGTGACTAACTGGTCCAAAGTTACTCAGCTACTAAGTGATAGAATCAGATGTCTCAGACTCCAAAGTCCACATTTCTTTCTCAATGTCATTTCCTGCTGCCTCCCATCCGTCACTCATTCTTTAATGCGAGAAAGTATTGACTGGCCGGTACACGATGTGTCAGACCATTTGCTAAATGCCATGGAGGATACAGAGATAAACCTTGCTTTCTAGGACTTCGTAAGAGGATGAAGAAGTGTTATGAGGCAGAATAAGCCAAATACCAGAAAAGGAAAAGACATACACATCATGATAAGAGTCAGAGGGTTGAGAGACTGCCTTAAAAGGTGGGATCAGAGCAGATTTCTTATAGAGGTGACAGCTGACCCTGGCCCTAAAGCACTGGAGAATCTAAACCTGTCGGATGAAGGGTGTAGGAAGGAACTAGATGAGGAAAGGCTAGACGTGATGTGACCCATATTCAAGAATTACAAGTAATCCAGTTCGAATGGAATATAAAATATACGTGAGAGGGAATTGGGTACGAAACTAAGTTAGGGTTAAATTATGGAGAATGTGGAATACCAAATTACAATCTGTAGAAAGGTAACCTTAGATTTGTAAGAGCAAAAATTCAGTGATATTCAGTATATTGTATTAATATTTTGCTTGGCAATGAGGCCACCTAACCATTCATTTGCTAATATGGTTACAACTTTTATAGCTAGGAAGACTTTCTGTTGTTCTAAAGTACCATGTGTAGTTTGCAAATGTTAGCATCTAATAAAGGAGGCTTGTATTAGTTAACTATTGCTGGGTAGTAGACAGCCTCAAGATCTTAGTGGCATTCAGCAATAATCATGTCTTTCTTGATCACGAGTTGCTTGGTCAGCTGGAGTGGCTCTGCTCCATGTCCCTCTCAGCTTCCTCCTGGGACCAGTGAGCCAAGGGGGAGGGTATGCTCTTCTTTTGCAAAAGGGTAAAAGTACAAGTGATACACATGATGCCTCTTAAGCTTAGGCTTAGACCTGGCACCCACACTGTCACTTGCACCCACGCTTTACTAGCCGAATCAAGTCACGTGAACAGGCTCAAAGACAAGGGGCAGAGAAGTCCATCTGACCACAGCACATTCATGGCAAGGGTATGGATGTAGAGAAGGGTCAAGAATCGGGGCTAATAATTCAGTCTGCCCCATGCCTGGGCAGTCATTGCTGTCTGTGTGGCTCTGTGTCATAAAGTGCGCTCAAGGCCTCTGCCAGCTTCTCTTCACCCTCCTGGTACTCACACTGAAGTTTCATTCACTCCAGCATTCGTCATCTTGTTACTCTTTCTTACATCAGCATTTGCAGGTTTGTGGCACTGTGTTACGTAAAGCGGGAATACAGGGAGGGAGAGAGCTTCATGTACCAGTCAAGGGAGAGAGTTCTCCTAGCCCTACAGGGTTCTGGGAGTAGAATTGTCAGAATCCATTGTGAACATCAGTACCAGTATGCTAGATGTTACTGAATGCTAGAGTTTGAATATGACAAGAGAAGGTCCTGTCTGTTTCTCCACTTGAATTAGTTTGCAAGCAGAAGTCTACAGAATCCCAATAGAATCACAGATGGTCACAGATGAATGGTAGATCTGGCTCACTTTTAGCCATTTGATATCTTTTGTCACCCATTGTTTCAGTGATCTATTATCACATAGCAAAGGACTCCAAACTTAGCAGCACTGATTTATTATTTTTCCCAATTCTGTGGGGTGACTAGGGTTCATCTGCTGGTTTTTTTTTTTTTTTTTTTTTTTTTTTTGCCTGGGCTCAGCCATGCAGCTGCATTCAGCTGGGAGCTCAGCTGGGCTCGACTGACCATGATGGCTTCAGACCTCTCTTTCCATCTGGGTAGTCAAATTTTCATGTGACAGCTAGCTTCCAAGAGAGGAAGTAGAAGCTTCCAGGCCTCTTAAGACCTGGGTTTGAAAGTACAAGAATGTTGTTTGTGCCGTGTTCTGTTGAGCAAAGCAAGTCACAAGACCAACCCAGAGTCAGGGGAGCACAAAGGCTCTCCGTCTGTTGAGTGTGTGCCTATAGGGAGGGGAAGACCTGTTGGGAGCTGTCCTTGGAGATGGGTTACCACACCCATTGACAGAGGCAATGAGAACTCATGACTGGATTGTATTCCAACCTGGACAGTTGTATGCTGCTTTCTAAATCACGCCTCTCTTTTCCACCGAATAAAATGGCCTCATTCACTTTTTAAAAGCTTAATGCTTGAAAGATGTTATTACCCCATGTTGCTGAAGAGTTGACCAAGTCTGTGAAAGGTGGCATATTCGGGGACAGCTCTGAAGTATATGTCTCTGAGTGTGTGTACACACACACATTCGATCCTTTTCCTAAAAGTGTTAATTTAATTTCATAGCTTCTAAGGACGTGCTGGGGAGCGTTGATAAGCAGTGTGTTTTTACAAATAGTAGTTTCCATTTATATGAAGCATTTTGGTCTCTGTGATATTTTGGTTATTTAGGAGATGGTACCGAAAGCTCAGCTTCCCTGTACACCGGTGCTGAATTGAATCTCAGAGACATATTTTTGGGTGAAGTAGAAAAGGATAGCTTTATTACTTTGCCAGGCAAAGGGGGACACAGTGGGCTCCTGCCTCGAAAAACTATGTGTCCCCACTTGGAGAGGATAGTGAGAAGTTTTATTGGAATGGTTCATGATGGGCATGATGAGCTTGTGGACATTCTTCTGACGGGTTGGTGGTGAGGTAAGTAGGAGTCAACATCATCAACCTTCAGGTTCCAACTGGTCTGGGGTCTACATGCTTGTGGGTAGCGTACCGTCATTAACTTCTCCCACCTTCAAGGGGTTTCAGTGTCTGCAAAACAGCTCAAAGATATTGTTGTCTGTATCCCTTGATGGGGAACCAGGACCTTGCCCCAAGGCTGCACTGTTGTTTCTCTTGACTGTTTGTTTCTCCCTGGTCTCGCATCCCCTCCCTTCCCTAATTAACAACTGCTTGAGTCTGCCCACTGGGACTCAGGGAAGGTCATGGAGGCTGAATGAAGGCTCCTTCCTGTAATCAAAGAAATGGGGGACACAGAAGGGCTTTGTGCCCAGGAGCCCCAGCCCAGGGCCCTGCTCGGTATCAGAGACCTACCACTCCAAATGTGTGGGACAGAATTGCTATAGAATATTCCACCATTGAGGATTAACTGACAGATGGGCATCTTGACTCCTAGATTTCATAGACTTCAGGAGATCATTGACAAGGAACTTTATCACTGACGTTCACCTATAGACTTTCTTTCACTTTAAGTATAGAAGCATAAAAAGTTTCAGATCTAAAGTTGTGTCTCATTTCTGTGGCCCTTTCAGAAGTAAAAGCCGGGCCAGAAAGCTCCATCTCCAGATTGGAATTTTCTTTCCCTCAGTGGTTAGGGCAGATGTGAAAAGTGATCAGCAGATCTGCTGAGGTCATTCAGAGGACAACTGAGCAGATTGCCAAGACCAGCTTGCATAAAGTAAGTGACCAACAGGCTCAAGTTATCAGGAACTAGTAAGGCAAGTTCGAAGAAAAGCCGGGTGCTCACTGGATTTCTTTCAACCATCATTCACTTAGACTATTAAAGTAGGTGCACAGAACAGATTCAGGCCTTATTAGGGAAATTTTCATATCAAACCTGAGATCATTATCTCTTCTGCAGCCCATCCCCAAGGGGGGAAACTCTTCAGTTATATTGACTTTCCTATTTGCGTGAAGGTCACCATCATTCTTCCAGTAATGTAGGCTTTAATCTTGCAAAGGCTTTAAACTTGAGGCCTTTGTCTCTTCCAGTTCCCAGACCTGTGAATCTCACTCTCTCCTCGCATCACTTTTCCTACCACCAGCATAGTTTAGGTTGTTATAGTGCATAACCCAGAATCACGCAGTGTCCTCTGAACTGATGCTCCATTAGCCCTCTTTGTTGTTTGTTTGCTTCTTTGCTTTTGTTTTTAACTCCTTTTTTTTGCACCCTTGCAGAGGGTAGCAAGTTTTTCTAAAGTACTCCTCTGTCCGTGTTAATCCTCCTGCACTCAGTTCTTAGACAGTCAAATCCTAAATCCTTAGTGAACATTCAAGACCTCTGACGATGGCTCTTACCCTCTTACCCACCTTGGCAGCCTTGTTTCATACTCTGTCCCTCATGTTTCCCTGTTCTTCAGCCAGAGGGACAGCTCACCCTGTGACCACTTTGCACGCCTGTGTCCTCCAGGTCCAATACACCGTGACCTCTGCTTGGCATGGGCCCTTTCTCCTGCTTTCATCTCTTTAAATCCTGCTCTTTTCCCAAACTTGCATAAAGCTTTCCTAATACCTTCAGAAAGAATCTCTTTCCTGCCATCCCAGAGTACATTTTTACATACTTATGTATTTGGTTTATTTGCTTATATGTTTAATCTCATTATTTGTGTGTGTGTGTGTTCTCTGTCTTATGAGCTGCAAAAAGCCCCTGGAGGAAGGGACTGTTTGACCTTGAGAGGACGCAGGCTTCCAGGAGCCAGGGCCTGACCATGCCAGCTCCCCTATGATGAGGTGGCCTTGACTGACTAAGGACCAAGACGGTCCTCTTTTTTTTTTTTTTTTTTTTTTAAATTTCCCTCCATCTTTTTTTTTTTTAGAACATTTATTTTTTAATTTTATTTGTTTATTTATTTTTGTCTGTGTTGGGTCTTCATTTCTGTGTGAGGGCTTTCTCTAGTTGTGGCGAGCGGGGTCCACACTTCATCGCGGTGCGCAGGCCTCTCACTATCGTGGCCTCTCTTGTTGCGGAGCACAGGCTCCAGATGCGCAGGCTCAGTAGTTGTGGCTCACGGGCCTAGTTGCTCCACGGCATGTGGGATCTTCCCAGACCAGGGCTCGAACCCGTGTCCCCTGCATTGGCAGACAGGTTCTCAACCACTGCGCCACCAGGGAAGCCCCAAGACGGTCCTCTTGTTTGTACGTGTTCCCTTAAGTGGAAGTGCTTAGATTATTAGAGTAAATTCTTCTGGAATGATGGTGTATAAAAGAGGAGCGGTAAAGCAAGAATTTGGCTGCTTTCTTTCACTTGGGCTCTATATTGCTGTGTGGCTTCAGTTCTGATCTGGTCCTTGGCTACATAAATGGAGAACATGTAACGGGTGTGTGTGGGTGTGTGTGTGTGTGTGTGTGTGTGTGAGAGAGATGGTGTTATGCCAATCAGTTACCCATCTAAAAGTACTATAGGAAAAAACAAATACTATAGGGACCAACTTCACCGGTTATGGTGAAGATTAAATGAGAAAATAGATTTATACAGAAATTCAAAGCAGTTGGAAGCAAAGTAATAATTCACTGTTTCTTCCTGTAATAATTTCTGGTTGTGTAAAGTGAAGAATTAATTAAAGATGAATTAATCTGTGTTTGTGAGATAGTAGCAGAGAGTATAATGCTTAACTCTGTGCCATCCAGTACAGTAGCCACTGGCCACGTGTGACTATTAAGCACGTGAAATAAGGCTAATCCTAATTGAGATGTGCTGTAAGTGTGAATTACACACGCGATTTTGAGGACTTACTATGATAAAAAAGTATAAAATAGCTCACTAATTTTCTATTGATTACATGTTGAAAGGATAATATTTTGGATATATTGAGTTAAATAAAGTATATTATCAAAATTAATTTCCCTGGTTTCTTTTTACTTATTTAATGTCGCTGCTGGAAATGTTTCAAGTACTTACATAACTCACATTACATTTCTATTGGATAGTGCTAGTTTAAGTCACTAGAAGGTAGTGTGGTGTTAACAGTTTCCTTCCCTTTCAAGTTTCAGTTTTGGAGTTTACTTATTATTGAATCGAAGGGGAAGGGGGTTCGGCTGAGGCAGCAGCCCTCATTTTCTGCTTTGGCTCTCCAGGTGGGAGGTGCACGCAGGTGGAGAGCACAGGACAACGAGTGAGACAGAGATTGGGAGCCAGCCTGGCAGAGGAGGTAGAGCAGACTCTAACTTGCTCACCTCTCAATGCTAATTAGTGGAAGTCTTTAGCTGCCTCCCCTGTAGCTTTCCTGCTGGCCTCCAGAAGCTTCTTTTGACTTCTGAAGTTATTTCCCAAAGGTCAGAGAGGACATCTTCCCCTCCCCCCCCCTTTTTTTTTTTCAGTGAGTTGGTAAAGAACCTTAAAAGAGAAGTGTTTGATGGGTGTGTGATAGAGCTGGGTCACAGTCATAAAAGCTGAAAAATATTGAAGTCAAGATGAGTGAGGAACCTGGCCCTGGGTTCAGTCTTTGAAGATTCTACAAGGTCTTGAGCTGAGCCTCAGAAAGGTCTTAAAGGCTTTTAGTGCACGTGGGGCTAATGAAATGATAGAAGTCAGCCCACCTTGGCCCTGAGTTTCCATCTCACACTTCCGAAGGGAAAGTGCTTAGGCCAGTGTTTGACTCAGAAGGTCTCACAGTATCTTAGTTTCATTTTCTGCTTTTAGATCGTTCCTGGGCCATTCTGATAGGTGCTTATCACTTTGACAGGAAAGAGGAGACAGGCCCAAACCGTGAGCACATAAGGCAGTGATTGTGAGTTCCCTCCTACCAGCTGGGTTTCTTCCAGCTTCCCCCCTTCCTGTGTTGTCTTTGACAAAGAACCTCATCAGTGCCTGGGTTTCCTTGTCTACAGTATAGAGATAATAATGGTATCCACCACTCAGAGTTGTGTGGAGGATCAAACCACGGAAAGCACTTAGAAAGATGCCAGGTGTAATTAGCAGTTGAGCATGAGTTGTAAATAGGAGTAGACTGGCCCAGCCTCTTCACTTTGGCCCCTTGCCCACCTCAAAACAGACCGCACTGGAATGCCACGTGATGCAGAATTTAATCTAGCTGAGGTAGAGTCAGTCTGAATTTCTGTTTGGAAAAATTTTCTATGACAGAAAGTCTCAAAATGCGCTATACTTTCTATATTTAAAGAAAAAAAAATCCAAGTGCTGTTTTTCCTTCCCTTGCCAACGGTACCATGAGCCTGTTCTTTTAATATTATATAGAGAGGTAAGCCGAAAAGTAGGACCATCTGTCACTTATTGCTACAAGGCAGCCTGACTGCAAGATGAGGGACCCTCCGAGTTCTCAGATGCCATCGACGGGGATGTGCTGGCAGGGCCCTCGGTGGTGTCACTTCAGTTTTATGTCTTGAGGGTTTCCTTCAATTGCTCCCTTGCCCCTCTAGGTGCCTGGGCTTCTCTGTAGCTGCCTGGAACCCTTCCTCAGGCAGAAAATGAGACTGAATTTTGGCCCTGGAGAAGGCAGCAGAGATGCTGCTGGGTGCCTCCCGGTGTCCTGGTACCATCCAGCGGAAGGCACAGAGGACTGGAGCTGTGGGCAAGGCTTGTTCTCTGCTGGGGGAAGTTCTAAAAAAGTGACTCAGCCGCAAGAGAGAGAGTGGGAGGGTTTCTGTACCCATAGCACTTCTCCTCAGAGTTATTTTCTCATGAATGACGTCAAAGAATTCAGAAATTCAAAACAATGTCCTCTTCCTGGAATCCTGGCTGATGTGGCAGAGAGGACCTGTTTTGCCATCAGCACCTGCCAGGTAGCCCTTACCTAGCAGCACCTACCTGGTAGCAACCACCTGCAGTGCACACCTGGCCACACCTGTCTGGTGCTTAGACCTCATTTAGGCCCCAGCTCTCTACAGAGAAGCGCAGTACCTACCTTCTGCACCTGGAGCCTTAAATGTGGCTGTTTCCTTTGCCCCTGAATTGTTAGTTGGCGTCAGAAGCACAGACTCACACTTTACAGTTTATAAGGCCTTTTCACGAGCAGTTACAATCCCCACTTGATACAAAAGGAAACTGAAGAGCCCCACCAGTTCACTTAACTAAAAAAGTGGGACTGTGCCTAGAATTAAGGATGCAGACTCTTGACGAAGGGTGATTCCACTCTCCGGAATAAGATATCTGTCTTTGTCATTAAATCCGAACCCACTGCCAAGGCAGGGGACACGGGTTCGTGCCCTGGTCCGGGAAGATCCCCCATGCCGCAGAGCAGCTCAGCCCGTGCAGCACAACTACTGAGCTTGAGCTCTAGAGCCCATGAGCCACAACTACTGAAGCCCGCACGCCTAGACAACTAGAGAAAGCCCACGCACAGCAACAAAGACCCAACGCAGCCAAAAATAATTAAAAAACAAAACAAAACAAAACAAAAAATCCAAACCCACTTTTGCTAGGAGTGTTTACGAAGCAGTTGTTAACTGGCTGCCCGAGTTCAGCCTCAGCCTTTTTTTTTTTTTTTTTTACATGAGGATGTTGCAAGACTCTAATGTGGTAGTTAGGGCTATTTTCAGTGGACCTGAAGTTCACTCTCATGGTAAATGCACAGGCCTGGAATCTGCCTAATTGGTTTCAAAGCCTGCCTCGGCTACTCACTAACATGTAGTCTTGACAAATTACTGAGGCTCTCCTTGCCTCAGTTTCCCCATCTGTATAGTATGGAGAATGCAGTACTAGTACTTACTGCCTTCAGAGGACTTCAATGTATCAATGAATGGAAAGCCCTTAGATTAGGACCTGCCACATGATATGCACTGAGTGAAGCCCATTTATTTATTTATTTATTCATTCATTTATTCATTCATTTATTTTTAGCATTTTATAAATTAATTAATATCTGGATGCATTGGGTCTTCGTTGCTACGTGCAGGCTTTCTCTAGTTGCGGTGAGCGGGGGCTACTCTTCGTTGCAGTGCGCAGGCTTCTCATTGTGGTGGCTTCTCTTCTTGTGGAGCATGGGCTCTAGGCAGGCGGGCTTCAGTAGTTGTGGCATTGCAGGCTCAGTAGTTGTGGCTCACGGGCTCTAGAGCACAGGCTCAGTAGTCGTGGCACATGGGCTTAGTTGCTCCGCGGTATGTGGGATCTTCCCAGGCCAGGGCTCGAACCTTAGTCCCCTGAATTGGCAGGCGGATTCTTTTTTTTTTTTTAATGTATTTATTTTGTATTTATTTTATTTTTGTCTGTGTTGGGTCTTCGTTGCTGCAAGCGGGCTTTCTCTGGTTGCGGCGAGCGGGGGCTACTCTTCCTTGCCGTGCTTGGGCTTCTCATTGCGGTGGTTTCTCTTGTTGCAGAGCATAGGCTTTAGGCATGTGGGCTTGAGAAGTTGTGGCACACGGGCTTAGTTGCTCCGTGGCATGTGGGATCTTCCCGGACCAGGGCTCGAACCCGTGTCCCCTGCATTGGCAGGTAGATTCTTAACCACTGCGCCACCAGGGAAGCCCCAAGCCCATTTATTATTGTCATCATCATCTGGCCCTAGTTTCCCTTGACTCTGCTGGGGGAAAAGCATAACCAGTCTATTGCAGATGTGGCATCCTCCAAACTCTAAAAGTTTATTGATTGTCTACATAATACTTAGCTCTTTATTTTGTATTTTAGAATATTTGTGTCCCTATGATTTGTTCTTTGTTTTGACCTAGACCAGCTTACGTTCTGTGTAAAATGTGTGTATGTGTCTTTAAATCAAAAGACTAAAGTATATGATTTAAGAGTGGTGAATATAATATTATGCCTTATCACTATAAAAGTTTGGTTTGAAAAATAGTACCAACATAGAAGTTAGCAAACATATTTTCATTTATCAAACATTAATTTGTGTGTGTGTTGTGTTTTTGTATATGGTGTGATCCAGCATTTTCCTAGTCTTGGGTTTATCATGTACAGTGAGGATGTTTATGGAAGGAAGGACACTTCTTTGTGAAGCACTGTGGAGAGGCCAAGAGGCAACAGACACAGATTGTAATGGTATAAATGCATTCATAGCTAACTGAAGTAAAAAGATGCACAAATTAGATACTATTTCAATTCATGTTTTATTCTTTATTCATATTCAACTCTATTTTATTCTTTAAAATAGGAATCATTTTATAGAACTTATATGAACTTATAGTCATAAGTATAATATTAAAAATTGAATTTCTAATTCATCCCTTCATACTAGAGTTTTCCAGATGAATCTAAAGGTTGAATTGTAAAATATGAAACCATAAAAGTACTATAAAAAAATGGATGTTTTTGGCCGCACCGCGCCCCCTGCCCCAATGTCGCCGAGCTGGGAAGGGCGGACGGGGTCTCCGGGCGGGCCTGACCCACGCCGAGGCCTGGGCGAGATGGGAGGGCCCGGGCCCGGCGCTGCTCGCGACCCTCCCCGCCCCCCGCCCCCAGGGCGCGCGCCCCCTCCCGTACCTCGCCCGTAGCCCAGCCGCTGGCGCAGCGCGCGGCCCTGGCGCACCAGGCTCAGGTGCACGTACGTGAGCCACGCGGCGCAGGGAGACGCCAGAGACCTCGCGCGCTCTCCACGCTCACCCCAAGGAAAGCCCGTGTGCACGCGGAGGTGGCAGCCGCCTGCCGCCAGGAAGAGGGTCTCACCAGAAGCCGGCCACACTGGCTCCCTGATCTCGGACTTCCAGCCTCCAGGGCTGCGAGGAAACAAATGTTTGTTTACGAACGCGCTCTCGGAACGGGATTCTTTCGTGTGGAGCAGACTTACTGTGTGGGTGTGAAGGATGAAGACAATAGAGGTAAAAGGCCCTTTTCATCACACCATGTCCAGGGTACATACTATCAACGAAACTTATGACTGTTGACGCTGGCTGTGATCACCGGGCCGAGGCATGCTTGTCCGGCTTCTCTGCTGTAAAATTACTCCCCCTCCCCCTTCCATCCTGTGCCTTTGGGGAGGAGGTCCCCATGCACAGCCTGCATTTAAGGGGGGGGGGGGAGTCTGGCTCTCCTCACTGTGGGGTGGAGTGTTCACAGAATTTATTTGGAATTCTCAGCATGGGAGATTTGCCTCTTCTCCTCCATTTATTAATTTGTTCAATCACTTATGTCAGTGTGATCACATGGATACGTATTTTATGCTTTGGGTTATGGTACACTATTACTTTGTTGATTTTGTCCCTCAAATTGTTCCAGCTTTGGCTGCTGGGAACTCTGTCAGTTGGCTCCTGTGTCCCTTTGACACACCCTATCTTTGTGTTTTCTGTTTTGTTTTTTTGAGCACCTCCTTACCTTCCGGCTACAAGATGCTCCAGGCTCATCCAGTATATTTCTATTTCCAGTCCTAGGGTCAGCCTTTTCTTCAAGGGATTCTGGTTCCTTCCTTTTGTTAGAGAATGGTCTTAGAAACCCAGATCTGGGAGATAGATGTGTTCATTGCTGCTGGGGTCTTGTTTCTTTGTGCCCTCTCAGCAGACAAAGCAAAGAAATATATGTGCGTGCCAACCTTGCATACACACACATGTTACAAATATTCCTGTGTGTAACCACCTGTCTCTACATTAAACGAACGTGAGTTCTCACTGACGTCTCCAACCAGCATCTGTTATCCACGGATCATTCTCCCCTTGGTCGCCTGTAACCTCCCACTCCTCCGGGGTGAGACTCCCGGCCCCCAACATCCGTGTACTTTCCTGTTCAATCCCAGCGCACGTGTACAGCAGGGACACGGTTGTTAACCCATGCCCCATGGGAAACAACTTCACCACTAGAGCCCAGTGCTGTGTGCACGTCCCTTGCCTTCAGGCCTACAGACCCCACTCGTTTCCAGAGTGACTGAGGTCAGCACCTTTCGTCCGGCCCCTCCTTGAGGGAGTTTCACACACTGTAAGGCAGGTATGTTCTCCTGTCACAGTCTGCATTCCTTCCTGGGGTTATTTGTTTTCTTATCACTGAGTTTTAAGAGTTCCTTGTTTATTTTGGACACAATCCTATATTGAATATATATTTTGGAAATATTTTCTCCTAATCTATGGCTTGTCTTTTCATTGTCTTTACAGTATATTCAGCAGAGCAGAATTTTAAAATTTTAATAACGTCCAACTAATCAATTTTTTTCTTTCAGGGGCTGTGCTTATGTTGTTGTAGCTAAAAAATCATCACCAAATCCAAGCCCACCTAGATTTTCTCTTATGTTATCTTCTGGAAGATTTATAGTTTTGGTCTATGATAAATTTTTAGTTAGTTCTTGTGGAAAGTATAAGATCTGTGTCTAGAGTCATTTTTTTGCTTATAGATATCTGCTTGTTCCAGGAAGTTTGTTGAGAAGACTGTCTTTCTCCATTGTATTGCCTTTGCTCATTTACCAAAGATCTGTTGACTATATTTGTATGGATCTATTTCTGGACTCTCTGTTCTGTTCCGTTGATCTATTTATCTCATCTTTTGCCAAAACCAGGCTGTCTTAATTACTGTAGCTTTGTAATAAGTCACATAGTATCAGTCCTCCAACTTTGTCATTCCTTTCAGTATGATGTTGGCTATTCTGGATTTTTGCCTTTTCATATAATCTTTAGAATCAGTTTGTCAATATCAACAAAATAACTTGCTGGGATTTTGACTGGGATTGCATTGAATCTATAGGTCAAGTTGGGAAGAAATGACATCTTAACAATATTGAGTTCCTGTCAGTGAACATGCAATATCTCTCCCCTTATTTAGATCTTTGATTTCATTCATCAACGTTTTGTAGTTTTCCTTATGTGGATCCTGTACATATGGTTTTTTTTTTAGATTTATACCTAAGTATTTAATTTTCTAGGGTGCTAATGTAAATGGTACTGTGCTCTGAATGTCAAATTTCCATTGTTCAATGTAAAATAGATAGCTAGTGGGAAGCAGTCGCATAGCACAGGGAGATCAGCTCGGTGCTTTGTGACCAGCTAGAAGGGTGGGATAGGGAGGGTGGGAGGGAGGGAGACGCAAGAAGGAAGAGATATGGGGATATATGTATATGTATAACTGATTCACTTTGTTATAAAGCAGAAACTAACACACCATTGTAAAGCAATTATACTCCAATAAAAATGTTAAAAAAAAAAAAAAAAGGATGTTTTTATAATCTTAGGTTGCAAAATGTCTTCATAATGCCACAAAACCCAACACCCTAAAAGAAATAGTTGACTACATAAAATTTTTAAATCTCTGCATGGCAACAAACACACCACCCGCCATGAACTAAGTTAAAAGACAAATGTCAAAGTGAGTGAGAGTAATGTCTGTAACACAAATAGGGTTAAAATGACTAGTATAAAAAGACTAAAATCTATTAAAAACATTTCCTTAAAATCTATAAGGAAAGAACTAATAACTCCAATTGAAAAATGGATGAAATTTGTGACCGGCAATTGACAAAGAAAAAATTTAAAAGGTCAATAAACATACAGAAAGATATTCAACTTCTTAGCAATCAAACAAACCACACCAAAACCCAAAGCAAAACAAAACATGTGTCACCACTCAAATTGGCAGGAACAGGCATCTGTCTCATGCTGTAACTGGGAATGTCAAACCAGAACAATTTTTCTGGGGCACCAAATGGTAATATATAATATGTAAAATTTAAATGAGCGCAGCCTTTGCCCCAGCAGCCCCACTTCTAGGAATTTATCATAAGGAGATCATTGGGCAAGCATGCAAACGGGTATGCTCAAGGTTCTTTCTCACTGATGAGACATATATCGAATGCAGCCATTAAGGATTAAGGTACTCCATTTATTGAGATGGAAAGAGGTCTATAACATGTTGGTAAAGGGTTATACACAGCATATCTTGTTTGTAAATTTTATATGTTTAAAATACATGTAAAATTCTGTGCAAGTTCATAAAAGAAATGTTTGGAAGGCTGTTTACCAAAGCGTTAACAATGGCAACCTCTCTATTGTGGAGGTTCAGGTGATTCTTAATTTCTTTTCTTGTATTTTCCTGTATGATTTAACTCTTTTGTGGTTAACATTTATCATTAATACAGCCATTGATTTTGGTAAATATAATTTTATGTTCCCATCTTCTGAAGGCCTTCAGTTGTGCTTTCAGGGTAATGTGAACTCTGTCCCACAGGAGAGAGCTCTGTCTATCACTGGAAATAGCCCCAGGGCAACAGGGATTGAACTGATGGTCTTGTTTGTCCAGGTAAATAGATGGAGTCTGATCAGTGGTGCTTGTTGGTTTCATTTAAAACTTAGCAGTTCGTTCAGTCCACGAGACGCTTAGCATCTCACGTGGCTTAGACACGGTGCGAGGCACTGAGGCTATAAAGATGGATTAAATCTGGTCCCTGTCTTTTAGGAACTGACAATGATGCAACAGATGGGCATCTCAACAAAAAATGTCAGTGTCCTTTGATGATAATGCAAAAGGGTCTCTTATGTTAGGAGTAGGAAAAGACTCATAAAGAGGATGATTGCAATTCTACTCCAGTAAAGATGTTAAAAAAAAAAAAAAAGAGGATGATTAAGGCCTCAGCTGAGTCTTAAAAGATGAAAAACAGACAAAGGAACAGAGATGTGGCAGGAGTTTCAGGCTGAGAGACAGTGAAAAGGCTCAGAGGTACATTATGCATCAAGCATGTCAAGGGGAGACTGGGAAGCTTTACCAAACCAGTGGGGAAATAACTTTAGAAAATTTCATATTAGGGCAAGTATTTTAATATTTGGAAATTTTACACTGTAATTTTTTTTTCAGAACACCAAAAAGCTCACACAGACAGTATAGGAATCATAATTATGGCACCTGGAAATTGGCTGAGCATTTATTTATTTTTTAAAATTTATTTATTTAATTTATTTTTAGCTGCATTGGGTCTTCATTGCTGAACGCGGGCTTTCTCTAGTTGCGGCGAGCGGGGGCTACTCTTCGTTGCAGTGCGTGGGCTTCTCATTCTAGTGGCTTCTCTTGTTGCGGAGCACGGGCTGTAGGTGCACGGGCTTCAGTAGTTGTGGCACACGGGCTCTAGAGCACAGGCTCAGTAGTTGTGGTGCACAGGCTTAGTTACTGCGCTGCATGTGGGCTCTTCCCAGACCAGGGCTTGAACCCGTGTCCCCTGCATTGGCAGGCAGATTTTTAACCACCATGCCACCAGGGAAGCCCTGGCCGAGCATTTAGAAAACACTGGACAGATAGTGTAGGAGATTTCGATACTAATTCCTTAAGCTATTTAAATGATCAGCCTCATCTCAGGTTAGATAATTACAGACCTTGAAATACTAATGCCAGTGCATGGTTTTGCATACATGTTGAGACTGTATTATCATTAAAGCATCATCGAACCAGCCAAGGCAAAGTATGATGGTGTGGTATTTGTCCCATGCAGGCATCAGAACATGACAGTTATTTATTATTGCACACTGGTGATGTCTCCAAAGTTGATTTTATATGCATCATCTGTCACGTGTAAATTCTTCACATCTGGTGAAATAAGAAAGACAAGTTACTGCCTTGAGAGGCATGTAGGAAGTTGTGGCACGTGAGCCCTGAGTCTTTGCCCAGATTTTAGAGGGGAGGATTGGGACAGAGTAGGAGATAGCAATAGCAGGTCCATCTCCGTGGGACAGAGCAGAAGTAGTCTATCATTCATTCACCCACCAGGCCTTCCTGAGCTTTCATCTGTGAAATATTTCCAGTTGAGTAGTTTGTGATCATAAATCGGTGTCGCAGTTTAATTGTGTTTCTGATAACACATTCTAAACAGTGAGGAAAATTGCTTCATCCAATTAAGTACTCCTAAGGTAATAATCCTCATTCAGTGGTTGTTGATAGACCAGTTACAAGGTTAGAATGGCTCCAATTGAATCAGTGTTTATAAACAGGCCCTGTGTGCTCGTGGGTGGTGGATACACAGGAAATAAAATCAAGTGACCTGCTCTCAAAGAGTTTACCTTATTTTAGAAAAGACACCATTTATGCATGGGAAATATTCAGCAGGAAATATAGACTTGAAAATATGTAACAAAGTGCTACATTGAGTGTCTGTTGGCACAGAATATCCTTGGGTACCATGGGTAATGGGAAAAATTAATGTAGGCCTGCATTGGGGTAGAGAGAAGAGTGAAATGTGATGGGAAAATAAAGACATTTCCCTTCTAGAGAAAGATCTAGCCACTCTTCAGTAAACCGTTATTATTTCATGATCATTGACTCTGAACTCCTTGAAGATAATGCTTATAATTTAATCATACACCGCTCTTACCTAACATAACATAATGTCCGATATTTAAGTTATTCAATAATAATGAACTGATATTAATGATAGCTATTATTTACCGGGGGCTGTTAATGCCCACTTATAGGTGAGGGGATGGAGATGGTGAGAAGTTAAGCAACTTCCCTAAGTTTACACAGGTAATATGTTAACCTAGGGAACTTGGCTGTGTCTGGTTTCAGAACTTAAGTGAACAAATGTGTGCTTTAGGAAGGGGAAGCAAGGAAGGCATTCTGTTAGGCATAGGAAGAGATTTTAAAAAATATACAAGATACAGTTCCTCTGTTCCAGGAACTTTCAATCTAATGGAACAACAAAGCCATGGATCACCTACCTCTTCCTTTCTCAACCTGGCTGTCTGTCCATCAAGCACTGATTGCTGGAGCCCTGATACATGCAGGGCCCTTTGGTCCTGGCCCTCACCCTGTGATCTGATGGCAGCCCTCTGGCCCAGTCCCCTCAGTGGCATCTTCACTGCCATGGATCATCCCATGACAGTGAACTTCAGGGCTCTGAAGGACGAGCACACAGATGTGACGTACCATGCTTTACTACCTTGAATTGTCAGATGGAAAAAACAATTGGCTCAGCTGTGAACATGGAGTCTTTATTCAGATATATGCAAATGTATTACTTTCATAAGGATGATAATTTTGAGAAACATTGGAACAGCATAATTACTTGAAGAAATATTACTGTAACAAACATCTTTGCGGGTAGCGTGTTAAGGGATAGTATGAGGAAGCCTGAAACTATATAGGAAATGGTATTGTAAATAGTAAGGCAAGAAATTATATAAGCATATAGTCATTGTAGCAAATTAACCACAGGCAGTAAGAAAATATATTGCAACTTCCTAGTGATAGACATCTGTCTATTAGGTAGCCTTTTATAGACATTATTCCATGTCATATGCTAGGCAATCATCAGTTTGTTGGTTGATGAAATTTTCTAATTCCATAATGTCTGTGATTTTTCCTATACACTGGACTAAAGATGACTCAAAGTCACACCTGTTTTTGACCTTAGTGTGCCCAAGTCATTTCCTATTGACAGAAATCTGGTGAAAATGTCATCATTGTCATCACCAAACCTCTACCCTGGAGAGGAGCTTTAATTGCAAGTTTTCCCAAGTTTGTCCTATGATGTATTTTGATACTGGAATTTGTTGTACTCTCTCTCTGGCTGTTGCAAAGTCCAGGTCCCGTCCATGGCCCACTATACTCTCCTGCCTTGAGTGATAGATATACCTGCCAATTAGAGCCGTGTGATATTATGGCTCTTCATGTGTGTGACTTTACAGAGAGATTAAAGTCTGTATGTATCATATGAAATCGTTGCAGACTGTTCCACATTTAATATGGGGATCACCAACAGGAAAATTTCAATTTCCAATTGTTTATATCTATTTGTTGGTCAGTTAAGCTCTTTAGTCCTACTTTGTTTTTCCAAAAGAAAGAAATTCAGGTGTGAACGTACTGCATAACGTTGCTGCCACAGGCATTTTGAACTCGTATTCTCAAGGAGAAAAATCTCCTTAAACCATTATGTGATATGCCCTAATGCGTATAAATTCCAAATAGGCTTTAGATATGGAATAACCTCTGTTTCTGCTGCCACCACCTGCTGTCTGTGAAAGGACCAGGCAGTGCCACTTTCATTAGCTGCCTTCGTGATGCTGAGCTTTTCCCAGTAGACAGAGGAGAGCGCCTCATAAAAAGAGGCTGGTTAAGCTTCTTCCAGATTTTTTCAAATGAACCACATAGAAAGGCCGCAGGGAAAAGGCTCTAACAAATTATGCTGTTGGGCTTTCTTACTGACACTTTTCTCCCATTGTGAAAAAAGTTATAAAATGTCTTTTCTTTTTTGGCACTCAGATGAGTATAGGATCAAACCGGTGGAAGAGGTCAAATACATGAAAAATGGGGCAGAAGAGGAGCAAAAAATAGCAGCCAGGAACCAAGAAAACTTGGTAAGCATTGAATTTCTTGTATAACAATGAATTTTGGTGACAGCATTATAATAAAATCTGCACTGCATGTTTAAACTGCAGCTTACACACTGGCACGAGATTTCTTGAAAATGCCGTTGCTATTTATAGCTTGCCTGGAAGCTGTACCAGTACTCCTGTATCCTGTTTGTTTTTGAACAAGCTCTTCTTTAATCTTCATAGAGAATGTTTCAGGGGAAAGGTAGCAAAATTATTAGTATTTCAAAATGGTTAAATTTAAAGGAAAAAGCATAAAGTAGGAATGAGTTTTATGGGGGGGGGGACCATTACCTTTTTTTCTTTTTCTCTGCATCCTTTAACTCGTGTCCAGATCATAGTGAATGGCTAAGTTTCATTATTCTCGATATGTAGTGTTGTTAAGGAAGTTGCCTTTCAAAGGAAAATAAGGTACTTTGAAGGTAGGTCCGTATCAAATTTGTACTTCACATTCACACTGTTAAGGTATTGTGGGTTTTGAGTTAACGTGAGAATTCTAATGATCTGAAGCAGACAGTTAGGAACGTCTTTCTCTAATACAAATCAATATACATGTTCCACCTTAATATTCCATCTCTTAAACTTAGTAAATTATCATATTAGCTGATTTCTTAAGAGATTACAGATTGTTAAGAATATGCATTTATTCAGTTATGTTGGAGCAGAATTGTTTTTCTCTTTTATTTTGGGATTAATTGCTTGCTATTTTTTTCATGTTTGAGTGAATGTATTTTTTTTTTTTTAAAGGATTTTCTTATTTATTTATTTATTTATTTATTTATTTATTTTTTGGCTGTGTTGGGTCTTCGGTTCGTGCGAGGGCTTTCTCCAGTTGCGGCAAGCGGGGGCCACTCTTCATCGCGGTGCGGGGACCGCTCTTCATCGCGGTGCGCGGGCCTTTCTCTATCGCGGCCCCTCCCGTCGCGGGGCACAGGCTCCAGACGCGCAGGCTCAGCAATTGTGGCTCACGGGCCCAGCTGCTCCGTGGCATGTGGGATCTTCCCAGACCAGGGCTCGAACCCGTGTCCCCTGCATTAGCAGGCAGATTCTCAACCACTGCGCCACCAGGGAAGCCCGTGAATGTATTTTTTAAGAAGTTTGCAATGTCATAAAATATTTTCACTTGACTTAAACTCCTTTTTCCGTTATGTGCTTTGTTTTTGTTTTTCTGATTTCTGCGGCAGCAGAGGGAGTCGGCAGAATATTCACCAGTGCTCATGAGTATTTAAGGCTGTCATTTTTCCATGATACACTAATGAACATAACAGGCTCACTCTTTTTCCTCTATTCTTTTCTGAACATATGATCTACAACTTGAAAAACTCAAGTATCAACAACTGAGTATTTTAGATCATTTTAAAGGAGTGAAAAATACTCTGATAAAATTTTGCTTTATAAATGGGATTTGGATTTTAAGGTATCCCTCAAGTCACAGAGGTTCATCATACCTGTGGTATATTTTAACATCAATACTTAAATCCAGAAAAGGTAGCTATGACTAAATAGTGAAGTTAATATTATCAGACTTTTTACATGAATTTTTTTTTTTTTGCTTTGAATAGATAAATAGAAGATCTGAGTAGTCGAAACATCAGTAGTCAGTTTTCTACTGTATTTTATTGAATAAAGTTTGTCCTTGCTTGATATAATTTCATCTTAAGTTATGAATCTCATCTTTAGTAATAGTATTTCCATTGGAGGCTAAAGAGACATTGGTGACCCGTCCGCTGGTGGCTCTTTCTTAGATGTAACTACTAGCATCCATCTCTACTTCCCATGCTTGCATCTCTGAAATCCTAAGGAAAGCAATGACTTTTATCTTACAGCTTGTGAGTTTTTCCTCATTGTTGCTCTCATCATATTTAGGGCCAGTACGACTTTTTTCCTTCTCTCTCAGTTTCATAGTCTATCAGCTCCTTGGTGCTAGTATATTCTTTTTCAGCACTGTGGTCAGAATTGGCGCTAGTGCTTTTCCATGCAGACTGAATGGAGATTCAAAAAGAGAGCAATTCTGGCCTATTTACTCATAGATTATCTATGTCAACCCCACACCCCTTTACTCTGCCAGCAAATTAGAGTCCAGGCCACCGAGAGGAGTTTTCAAGTATATGAAGACTTCCAAGGAGAATGGGGACTAAATGGTTATTTTTGGTTCTGAGATTTCTAGACTGCGTTCCAAAATTAAATGATTTTCAGTTATTTGGAAGTATGTTACCTTTGTCACCTCCATTTGGGGGGATGCATAACCAAGTACTGACCATGCATACCGTTGGAGAAAACAGCCTCCTAAATTTGAAGCTTACATTGGAAGGTGGATGAGATAGACTTAACAATTCTTTATTTTTACGTCCATTAAAATAATCTGAGAGTCAAGATGTTCTCATGTTTCAAAGAATGATTTTAAGATGTAGCTTGAAGTAGTTTTTAAAAGATTTTTTTTTTTTACCCAAACTGTTGAAATTAAGAGGGTTGGCAAACATAACCAAGGCATATGGCATGATGGTGACAACCATGGGTTTTTGGAGGCAGAAACTGCCTGGATTCAGATCTCAGCTCTGCCACTTACTCATTGCAGGATAAAGTTACTTCACTTCTCTAAGCCTCCCGCCCATCCATTGGGGAAAAAGACAGTGCTTCATGGTGCTCTTGGGAGGATTACATGAGGCGATTGTTATAAAACTTTGAGTGCAGTGCCTGGTACGTGATAAGCACCTAATAAGAGTTAGGCATTATCACATAAAACGAAAGGAAAGAATAATGAACGTTAGAGTCAGTGTTCCTTTTCTTTTTCTTTTACGTTAATTGGTGAGAGAGATTTAAGTGACTCTTTTAGGTTAATGCCAGTGTTACATCTGTTTTGAAAAATCTTGCTCTGGAACCATGAAATTACTTAAACAAGTATGTTTTGAGTACCTGTTATGCACAAGGCCCTTACTTGTGTTGAGAGACACAGTGTACTTAAAGTCAAGGAGCTTACAGTAAAGTTGAGGGAACTGTTCAGGTCAACCAGTAGCTTACTGGGTGCCTCTGTGTACAAGGCTCTGTCCCAAACTCTGCAGATAAACACAAAAATAAGGAAACCACTGACTCTTACCACAAGGCGCTTGTATTGCAGTAAACAAGGTAAGTGCCAAATGACTATAAATAAAACAGGGTTAGACAAATCAAACAAGATTGATTCCAAGAAGACAACACAAAGAGCTGCCGATATCAAAGAAGGCAGATATCTTGTCTGTTGTGGCATCAGGACCTACTTGATGAAAGAGCTGGTGTTTACAATGAGCCTCAAAGGATAGAATGAGGGAGAGTGCCCCAGGCTGAAGTAACAGAGATGGAAAACACAAATCGTATTTAATAAAAAGCACATGGTCCTGTTTGATTGGGGAGCGGGAGGGGTCAGGAGAAGGCATCAGTAGGAGAACAGCGGGAAATTAGAGGCAAAACGTAGATGGGGTCATACACAGAGCTTTGATGTCTAGCTGAGAGGTCCAAAATCAATTCAGTGGATTAATGGGAGCCTTTGAAGTTTTTAAGCAAGGGATTGTCAGAATGAGATGATGATTCAGGAAAGTTTATGTGGAATCAGCAGGTGTAATACGGAGTAGTATGGGGAGCCTGGGTGGGAGATCATTCATAATAGTTTTTGCAAGAGATAGTGAACTTGAACCAAGGCAGTGGCAGGGAGAATAGAAAAGGTGTAGGCAAGGTTGCAATAGAAGCAACAAGATTTGACAGCTTATTATAGGTATTAAAGGAAGACAGAGGAGTCAGGAGATAATGGTAATAACAAGACTGTGACACCTGGAAAGATGACCGGTAGTGGTGAGAATAAATAGTGACCTCAATGAAAAGATAAAATCACTAAGAAGGCTGTGTTTGATGAAAATACAAAGTGTTCATTCATTCATTCATTATTCATTACTCATTCTTGCCCACCCTTAAAAGATCAAATGTGGTCCACAAGAGAGGACGTGAAGCATCCATCACATGACAATGTAATAACTGCAGTAACAGAACACCTGTACTGTCAGGGCCTTAGGCTCTGTGCTTTGGGGTATGCAGAGGCACATAATGTAAATCTCATCACCCTAGTGGGCTCACTTTCTGGTAGCACATAGAAGGCATGTGACCTAAATGACCACAACTCAAGGTACATTGCGAATGTAGCGGTTGCTTTTGAGCAAGCAAAGCTTTAGGAACTTGCAGACTATCCATGCGAAGGAGTCTAGCAAAGTCCACATCTATGAGTGTGTGGCGCTGGTTACCTGGGACATGCTAGGTGTTCGGTATATTTTTGTTTGCTTGAATGTGGATGGAGGAATGTATGAATAAGAGAAGTTGGACCTCGAGGTCCAACTATTACTTTGTACCTAGTAGTTGCTCAATAGTATTTAGATGTCCAGTCACTTGGGACATCTAAATACTATTCACCACAGTTTCTGTGGGTGGAAGAGATTGTGCTGGTTTTCTGTGGCTGATGATGAGTCATTTATATGTCAACCATTTATGTACTCAGTACAAACATGTGCATTCATCCAATTTTTACCACTGTTGGACATCCATGTATTTCACTTTACTTCTCTCAGACTTTAATTCCTTCTTCAGGAAGGTAGTATAAAGTAGTAGCATTGGCTTTGGAGATTATATATAATTATATATCAATATGGATCCCAGGTTATTTCTAGCTTTATAATTTTGGTCAAATATCTGAAACTTCTGAACTTCAAGTTCCTCATCTGGAATCTGGGAATTATAAAATTATTGAAGTAGTAGAAGAAAACATAGGAGAATATGTTTAGAATCTTAGCAAAGCAGGGGAGGCTTTCTTAAGACATAGAAAGCAAAAGCTATGAAGAAAGAAAAATAGTGGGACTTCCCTGGTGGCGCAGCGGTTAAGAATCCACCTGCCAATGCAGGGGACACGGGTTCAAGCCCTGGTCCAGGAAGATCCCACATGCCGCGGAGCAGCTAAGCCCATGCGCCAGAACTACTGAGCCTGCGCTCTAGAGCCCACGAGCCACAACTCCTGAGCCCATGTGCCACTACTACTGAAGCCCACACCCTAGAGCCCGTGCTCCGCAACAAGGGAAGCCACCACAATGAGAAGCCCGCGCACCGCAACAAAAAGTAGTCTCCACTCACCGCAACTAGAGAAAGCTCGCACTCAGCAACGAAGACCCAATGCAGCCAAAAATAAATAAATAAATTAAATTTATTTAAAAAAGAAAGAAAAATAGTTTATTTCATTAGATCAAAATTAAGTACTTCTGCAAGACAGAATAACTACAGAAAAGTAGTTGATAGGCAACATCCTGGGAGAAAATATTTATGACATAAAAGACAAAGGATTAGTACTGGGATTTCTAAAGAACACTTGTAAATAATTAAGAAAAGGCTAATCCACCAGAAAAATAGGTAAATGAAATGAACAGATGGTTCACAGTAGAGGATATTGGGTAATAAGCATATGAAAAGATGTTCCACATCACTAGTACAGTGGCTTCTCTCTTACCCAACCTGCTGTGTTAGAAGACTCTCACAAACCCCTCTGAAAGATGCTGACTTCAGTCCAGGGTGGGCTCACAGAATGGCTAATGGGCTACTCTCTAGAATACCCCTGTGCTTTTGCTGTCTCAGTTAAATGTGTGTTTTCCAAGCGCCAGTACGATGGTTTCCAAACCTGCTTATGCTGGTTGAATGTCATTGTAATTATGTAATTTAGTTAGGTAATATGTAAACCGATGAAACACAGGTGTGGAAAGAGAGCTGTTTTTGTGAAAATTAAATTAAATGCTTTGGAAAATCTTGATGAAGGCAGTTACTAAAAACTTGCGGTTAAATTCAATTAAATTCTGCACTCAGATTATTTCACAAGGCTTTTACGTTCTCACTTAGATGTACATTATAAGGGTGTGGTTACATTATCTTAGATGTACATTATAAGGGTGTGGTTAATGCAGAAAGTATATGTAGAGCCCCAGTCAGTGATCCCTTACTTGAGAAGCCTTGTTCCTGTGTCAAAAGATGGGAGGGGGGGGGCTTCCCTGGTGGCGCAGTGGTTGAGAATCTGCCTGCTAATGCAGGGGACACGGGTTCGAGCCCTGGTCTGGGAAGATCCCACATGCCGCGGAGCAGCTGGGCCCGTGAGCCACAGCTGCTGAGCCTGCGCGTCTGGAGCCTGTGCCCCGCAACGGGAGGGGCCGCGATAGTGAAAGGCCCGCGCACCGCGATGAAGAGCGGTCCCCGCACCGCGATGAAGAGCGGTCCCCGCACCGCGATGAAGAGTGGCCCCCACTTGCCGCAACTAGAGAAAGCCCTCGCATGAACCGAAGACCCAGCACAGCCAAAAATAAATAAATAAATAAATAAATAAAATTAAAAAAAAAAAAAAAAAAAAAGATGGGAGGGGGAATGCACATCTATGTATTTTAAAATAAATAATACGCTTAATGTACATATACATTTTTTATGTTGCCCTACTTTAACTCACTTTATCATTTAATTACCAGTCCAGATGGTGTTGCCTAACACAACTTTTATGGTAATCAGGGAAATGCATATTAAAACATGATTCCTTAGCTTGGCAAAAATTTGAAGATTGATAATATCAGAGTTTGGCATGGTCATAGGAAAATATGTCTTTACATACTAGTGGTACCTATCTTGGAGGACAATGTAGCAGTATCTATGAAAATTTAAACATGCGCTCAGCATCACCCAGCACTTCCATATCTTGATATCCACCCAAGCAGCTGCCCTTGTGAATGAGAAAGCTTGCACAAGACTTTCACTACAGCATCGTTTCTATAAGTGAAAAATCAAAAATAACCTGCATGCTTGTCGCTAGGAGAATGCTACAGCTGTAGTACACTAGACAGCAATTGAAAAGAATGAGTTAGAGTTTATGAACTGTCAGGGAGAAATGCAAATTGTAGATTGGATATGTATAGTATGATACCATTTAAGGTTTTTTAGTGAAACAAAACAGCAACACCCTACATGTGCTATGAGTACTCATAAATGTTCAGGGATCCATAGAAAAACCCGGATGGATGTGTCCCGAACTACTGAGAGTGGGCACCTGAGTTAATGGGGGACATAAGTGTGCCATGACTCAGTTTCCTCCTCTGCAAAATGGGGATAATAACTGAACCCACTTTAGCAGGAATTTGTGAAAATTAAAAAGATATTCCTGTAAACTCTTAGCACGGTTTCTGGCATAGAAAATGCAGATGTTGGCTATTGTCAACAGTGGAGTTGGATTGGGTGGGAAGGATGAGAAAGGATCGGGTGTGGTGGTTAGGGGATTTTTATCCTTATAAAAAATATTTTTAAAATTTAATATTTTTAATTTTTTAAGGAAAATATGAGTATATTATTTGTGTGATTTAAAATTTATTTTTAAAGGCGACAATAATAACAAAACTCCAGTAACTACTTGCATACCTGGGGATCTGTAATGTTAAGTAGGATTGTCATTTTCTCATTATCTTAAATACCCTCAGTTTTCCACCATTCTCTGATATCTGATTAACAGCAGGCAAGCTCAAGGAGCTCAAGGAAGCTCAAGGATCATCCAGCTTCATTTTATGTAGGTTAATACTTTTGCATATAAATAATTTAAGGGTAAATTACTCCAGTCTTGGCACTATTCAGTCCCCTTCCCTCTCCAAAGACAAATAAACGACCTAGTTTTGAAGTGCTCCTCTCACTACACGCTAAGACATTGTCATTTTTTCCTTGATTAACATTTGTCATTCTTAAGCTGTCCTCCCTTAGGAGTTAATGAATCATTTGACGCTGGTTTTTTGTTTTGGGGGGTTTTTGGGTTTGAGTTTGGGGTTTTGTATGTATTTCCTAGATTTACACGTATTATAATAGTTTTTGACTCACTATTTCCAGATATCTTTGTATAAATGAGAAGGCACTTTTCTATCAAATGAGACATATCATGGTTGGGTGAGCTTTTGATTTTAGTATTATCCATAGAGTTGAAGACTGAGTTGAAACATGCTTGTCTAACTCACCAATTCCTGAGTACAATCAAGTGACAAGACATAGAGCATTCTAATGGGCTTTAGTGGAAAAGGAGAATGAATCAAGCTCTAGGTACGCCCTCTTCCCACCTGTTGAGTTTGTGGGAGCTCCCAAACCTATCTCCGGTACATTACATTTCCAGTAAATGTCAGGACATCCAGTTGGAGAAATGAAGACTTAGAGATTAGGAGACATCTTTGATAAGAGGAAAATTTCCAGCAACCTACCAGAGCTCTCTTTGGAGCAGTGGCATTCAGCTGGTGAAAACTGGGAAGTGGCTCTGACCCACGGAATGCGCTGTGGTTGAAGCAGTCGCCTGGAGGGGGCTAATGTTCTCCAAAGCATTGGATTGATTGACAGCCTGAAACAAACCAGAGAACAGTCTGCAATTTCACTCTGTACCTGTAGGTCAGTAGGAAAGCTAAGTGCTCAAGACCACAGTCGCCATATCACTCTTTCTCGAGTATGCCGGTGAGGAACAAGTCATGTGAATGAACATTGTAAACTTTGACTCAATAATGTTTATTATGCTAAGATTTATAATTGCCATCTAGATGTTCTCTAATGAGGAACCCTCTAAGAGTCGATTTAAACTCTTCTTTTTAACAGATACGACCATGTTTACTTATCCTATGACTCTGCAGAGCAGCTAATATAATAGCAAACTGACTTTTCGGTTTAAAGGTTGTTCTTGGTGATCTTAGGAGTGACTGTTTATCTTTGAGTGCTCATCTCACATGGAAGGTCAAGTAATTATTTTTGGAAACCAGATAATGCAAAAGACCGTGACATTGAATTGTCCCAGTTTCCCAAGTCATTTATACATTCCTAGCACTCTTGAGAATAAGGTAAAATAAACTGACAAGGGTAAAGCTGATATTACAGACAAAGGGTCAAGCTCTACAAAGCACCTCCTTTCCCCTCCCCTCCCTCCTTCAAGGTGCAGGTTGGATGTGAGCTCAGGCTGGGGCTGGAATGAATTGTGGAGGTGGAAAGAAGTGGGATTTGGACTTGAAGGAGTTACTTCCTGGGTTGCGGACATTCTAGAAGGTTGAGGGTTCCCAAACCAAAGTGAAGGTAGGGGGTGAAGATGCTCCCGAGAGCATCTGTTTTAGACGAGAGAAACCTCTTCCTAGAGCAGCTTCATAAACATCACTTAAGCCCAAGACTCATCCCCAGGATTCCCTGCTTTTAACTCAGTGGTCTCATTCTCATTTCCTGTTCTCGCATGCATAGGACATGGGCACCAGCCTCGGGTTCTTCCAGATACTTAGAGAAACAGCATAAGGATCTCAGACACGATCTACCTGACCAGAACCTTTTAGTTTCTGAGGAGAAAAACAGCTCATGTGAGCTTTAGTTCTGGCAGCATCGTTCTCTTTTGTTTGTTGCGGCACAGACGGAACAGGAGGGAAGAATTCTGTCTCTTCACTGATCTTGGAAAACATTCTTTATCCAACTAGTATTTTTGTGTTACTTGAGCCAGGCACATTCAGGGTATTACAGATTCTCCTGGCACTGTGGTAGTTTATTTTAGAGAAGAACAGGAGTAGAGTTTAATTCACTAAGAAGGAGGGATTTGTTGAATCAACCGTCTAAATTTTAAGTGTTGAACAGAAGCAGAGTTCCTAATTCAGGAACAGAATGTTATGAGAATAAAAGAATACCCACAAAGTGCTTTGTAAACATAAAGTCCAACACAAATTATAGTGGTTATTGTTGTCACTAGTTAAAAGGACACTTAGATTCGTTTCTGAGGTTAGTTGTTATTTCATGGTGGAAACAAAGTTAAGGAACAGCATTCTTCTGGTTCTAAGTAAGAGTTAATACCTAGTCCCCTCGAAGAAAGACTTATATCATCATAGCACACTTCATTCTCTCACGGAGAAAGGGCAATAGTAAAGTGTACACAGGTTCCCCCCGCTATCCGAAAGTAGTGTTCCTAGGAAACTTCCTGTAACCTGGAATGGTGCAAAGTGAAGAAGCAATTACCTTCGGACACATCTTGCTAACGGATGCACAAAATAAATGGAGGTAAAGCACAGACACCCACAGCCACAGTTCACAGGTACAGCAGTGTCATGCTGAGATCCTGAGTGTAGTTTCTGGGGAAGGAGCATGGTAGTGCCACTCTCACTGCTGGGGGAATGCACTGCCTTTATAATGGCTCCTGCAAAACAAACGCTGCATGCTATTTTCGCTTTTTGTCTTTTTTCCTAAAAGCAAAAATCCTCTTCACATTTCTTTCAGTTAGCGAAAACAGGCACTCATTCTTTTGTAAAAGCAAAGTGGTGTAAAGCAAACTTTGAAAAAGCAGGGGATACCTGTACCCAACAGATACAGAAATCAATGAATCGAAGGTGGTTTTTGGAGCAACTACTATAATCATCCCAAAAGCTAGGCATAGCAGAACATGACTGAAACCCTATTTCAAATAGCTTTTTCTCTTTTCCATACTAATACACTGACACGACCTTATGCAGGTGAACACGGTGTTAGGGTCCTGGTACAGCATCTCTCTTTTTTTCATAACTATTTTTTAAGTTGACGTATAGTTAATTTGCAATGTTGTGTTAGTTTCAGGTATACAGCAAAGTGATTCAGTTATACATGCATGTATATATATTTTTTCAGATTCTTTTCCATTATAAGTTATTACAAGATATTGAATATAGTTCCCTGTGCTATACAGTAGGTCTTTGTTGTTTATTTTGTAAATAGTAGTTTTTATATGTTAATCCCAAATTCCTGATTTATCTCTCTCCTCCCCTTTCCCCTTTGGTAACCATAAGTTTGTCTTCCATGTCTGTAAATCTATTTCTGTTTTATAAATAAGTTCATTTGTGGAATTTAGATTCCACATATAAGTGCTATCATATGATATTTGTCTTTTTCTGTCTGACTACTTCACTTAATATGGTAATCTCTAGGTCCATCCATGTTGCAGCAAATGGCATTGTTTCCTTCTTTTTTATGGCTGAGTGATAGTCCATTGTGTGTGTTGGGGGGGGGTGGTATACACACCACATCTTCTTTTTATCCATTCATCTGTTGAGGGACATTTAGGTTGCTTCCATGTCTTGGCTATTGTAAACTGTGCTGCTGTGAGCATTGGGGTACATGTATCTTTTTGAATTATAGTTTTCTCCGGATGCATGCCCAGAAGTGGATTGCAGGATCATGTGATAAGTCTATTTTTAGTTTTTTACAGTATATCTCTTGAATAAATTCCTATTTCAATGTACTCAGTTCTCACTGTCAGCTAGGTATTGTCTGGGTGCTGACGGAAAAAAAGGATTAACGAGGCACCAATGTAACTCAGGAAACTCAAGGGGCCAGAGATACATACACAGGAAGTCTCCAGTAGAGGCCCTAATGAAGTCTTTTGGGAGAATGGGAATGGAATGGTGGACCCTGATTGGGAGATCTGAGGAGATTCACAGAGAGCTAGCACTGCAGCAGGGCCTTGAACGAAAGGAGTTTGCATTGGCAGATGAGGAGGGGAAAGGGATTTCGAGCAGGAGGAGTAGTGGGAGCCAAGCACAGAGACGTGACATGAATAGTGAGTGGATGGGGAGGCTGAGGGAGCACATTGTGAAGTGTTTATTGGGTAGTTAGTGTGTTTCAGCTGTTTTTTTTTTTTCCAAGCCAGCACATTAATTTCTGGTATACAGATAGCCACATTCTCTAGCCAGTTTGCAGCTACAGAATAAATAGAACAGATCTCTGCTCATCTAATTAAAAGATTGAGGGTGTTGATAATGACTTCCCTTTTCCCAGCATTGTTGCAAAATGTGATTGCTTTTAAATATGCCTTCCTTGGATGCAAAGTGTTTTCTAAAAGTTGCTGAACATAGTTACTCTTGATCTCCTCTGCCCTGTGAAGCATAGCTTCTTATTTATCCTCCAAAACCTTCCCTGTTTAACTTCGGGAAGTACAGCAAACACAAACCTTATATTTAAAATTATACCTTATATTTAATTATTAAGGTATCAGGTATACCTTATACCTTATATTTAAAATTTTGGCCTCTTCCCCAAGAACCATACCATGATATTTAAATAGACAATGGAAAGAAGCCCTCTTCAAACCTTGATTCTGTTTGATCCACATGGTCATTTTAGATACTGGATTTATTTGTCTCGCTGTTTTAGCCTGGGTATTTTTTACCCAAGTGGCCCAGATACAACAGTGGAGTGGGGGAAATGAGTGACAAGTGAGAGGGCCACCTAAGGCTCACCACTGATTAAGAGTATCTAGAACAATAATACAGTCATGTGCCTTTTCTGCAGGTTGTTCGTATTTCTCTCTTATCTCCCCTGTGATGCTAAAAATAAAACCAAAGCATATAAGTTTCACTCATCGATTGGCAAACTCAGTGAGGTAGCTTTACCCAAAATTAATAATTTAGGCCCTGGAGGTGAGAACATCAAAAACTGTGGTAATGTTTCCAAGAGTCTGGTCTTTGAGTAGTGTCTCTTCTTATAGACTTTATTTGTGAGTAATTAATACTTAGTATTAACAGAGGTGTAGTACTCAACAGCCTCATGATTTGTTTCTAAAAGGTTATTGGTAATTTTGACAATGGATTCTATACCTGTCATTCAGAAAAGATAGAAATAAATAACCAGGCGTAAAAAATTCATACATCTTCTTTGAAGGGGGGGGATGTATTATTTAGCTTGTCAACATTATAATAGATACATGAAGATGCCATTGTAACTGCCTGCTTCACGTTCACAATAGATCTAATTTATTTACTCTGTATGATAATAGGTGCCAAAGTTCCTCCTTCTTTAAAAATTAAAACAACTGGTAATGACAGATATATTGTCTAAAACTTAATAAGCTGGCTTTATTTTTTTGTTCATGTCAGAGTGTGATGTTATACTGCAGATTTTCATTTACTGACAAAACTTCTCCTCATAAATAGATTATTTGAGGGCTTGCTTGATTGGAGGCAAACCTTTTTTTTTTTTTTTTTTTTTTCAATACGTTATGGATTTGTACAGTTGAGGGCACTTAGACCAGAAACAAGACAGGAATCTGGTGACTAGAACTGGAAGATGAGGTTTAAAGGTTGGTCTCAGAAACAAGGCAGAAGAAAGACAAGTGTCACATGATACCACTTATATGTGGAATCTAAAAACATGATACAAATGAACTTATTTACAGAACAGAAAAAGACTCACAGACATAGAAAACAAACTTATGGTTACCAAGGGGGAAAAGGGGAGGAGGGATAAATTAGGATTTGGGATTAAAATATACACACTACTATATATAAAATAGATAAACAATTCAAGGACCTACTGTATAGCACAGGGAACTATTAATATATTCGATATCTTATAATAACCTATAATAGAAAAGAATCTAAAAAAGAATGTGTGTGTGTATATATATATATATATATATATATATATATATATATATACACACACACACACACACATATCACTGAATCACTTAGCTGTATACCTGAAACTAAGAGGTTTTATAAATTTAAAAATAAATAAAAATAACAGAACAGAACGTTCCTTATTAGAAGTCGAGTTCAGGCACACTGACAGGAATCTGGGTCTCCCAAATGCTGACCAGGGTTCCATTACTTCTCCTGAGTCTGAGATACACAGAGCCTGAAACAAATGTCAGGGAACACCAGCTGTAGGCAAAGAACGGAGAATCTCTTTATAGTGAAATGCTTCACAGTCTGTGTGATGCCTTAACAGTCACAGTGTGTAAGCTCATATCAGAGAATCCCTGCTGGCCAGGAGCTGGTGGTCTAGTGAAACAAGATAAGCAACACGGAGCCATTGGATTTGGTTTACTCCTGTTACTCTCTTACTTAATTGTACTTTTTAAATTAATTTTTCCCTGTTTATAAATGTACTGCTTGCTTGAATTACTTCAAAACATCCTGGGAAAATATAAAAGTGAGTAAAAAATAAATAAAATTGGTCATAAATCCCATCACAGCTGTTTATGTTTTATGCCTAAATACATAGAAATATAATCTTTTTCTGAACAGAAGTGGACCTGAATTTCTTACAGAGCTATGTATGGTATTTCTTACCATATGTCCAACAGCCATACTTCTAGGATATTGAAAAACTGTGATCCCACAAACATCTTCATGTGAGTGTTGATAGTAGCTTTATTCACAATCACCAAAAAACTGGAAGCATGTAAGATGTCCTTCACTGGTGAATGAACAAACTATATACAATGGGGTATGATTTAGTGATAAAAAGAAATGAGCTACTAAGCCATGAAAAAACATAGATGAGTCTTAAGTGTACATTGCTCAGTGAAAGAATATAGTCAAAAAGGTACAATACATACGATATGATTCTATTTATATGACATCTGAAAAAGGCAAAACCATCCAGATGGTAAACAGATAAGTGGTTTCCAAGGGTTTGTGGGAAGAGGAGGGCTGAATAGGAGAAACACAGGGAATTTTTAGGGGAGTGAAACTATTCTGTATGAGACTGTAATGGTAGATACATGACACTATGCATTTGTTAAAATGCATAGAACTTTACAACAAAGAGAGTGAACTTTAATGTTTGTAAATTAAAAAAAAAAAAAATTTAAGAGGTCAGGGGATCCCAAGATGGAATGTAGACTGACAAAAGAATCTAACAGTATTACAAGTATATGAAATAACCTCACTGAAGAGGGTGACCTAAGTAACTTTGGAAATGATGGATGGGGACTGTAAAAGTAAAAGAAACTTTACGTAAGCACTGTACTCTTTTTTGCAGTGGCGCTAAGAGTTAACAATTCTGAAAACACTGTAATTAATGAATTTGTGGATGCTGGATGGTGGAGGCAGGTTTCTCACTGTTGGAGTGTGAGGTTAGACACACACGAGCAGTGGCTAGAAGCATCTGGTGGCAGTGGTTTAGAGTTGGTGATATCAGTGTGAATTAATGTTTAGCCAAATATAGATATAGATGGATGCATGTAGAAATATTGATAGATATGTGTAAACACGTGTAAACATATACACACATGTATGGGCATGCATATATTTATATACATGTATGTACATGCGTTGATACCTATATTTGTAGTATATGTATGCACAGGTGTAGATATGCATGTACACACACACACCACTTTCTTGCTCTCTCAGCTGAGACGACCTAGAGTCAGTGACACTCCAGTAGCAACAAACATACCCAGCACCCGGATCTTGTTTCTAGTACCATTCTCCAAAAAAAGGAACCAAGACTTTTTGGACAAATGGCTGATTATAGGGCTGGGGAATATGTAAAATGATCCTAGAGTATTTTGTAGTGCCCAAATTAGGAAGTGCTAACAATATATACACACAATGATGGAGTATGTCACAGGGACACAGGAGCCAACTGAAAGAGCTCCGAGCCGTCAAAGCTGAAAGAATTGAAGCAACAGAATTAATCATACAGTATTAGATTGTGCTATAAATATGGAATAGCGCACAATGCATTTACTTTATACAAATTATAAAAATAAATACCCATGGGTCCATACTGATACACATAAATGATTGAATAAATAGAGAAGAATTGATAAATCTCCTATGCAGAATAATTTCAAATCATTTATATATTACTCTGCCCTCAAGGAGGCAGAGCATAACTTCCCACTTCCTAAGTATGGGCTGTGCTCAGTGACTTCCTTAGAGAGAGTACATTGTGAATATGGGGCAAGAAAGGTAACGTTACAGTGGAGAAAACTGACAAACACTACCCCAGCCAGGTGATCAGAATTAACAGTGACAGTGTTAAGTTTATGTTGATAGCATGTACCCTTGTTATGATGTGATGAGAATGACCTCTGTGGTCTTCCTCCCCAAAACCCATGACCTCAGTATAATCATGAGAAAAAAATTAGACAAATCCCAATTGAGGGACAGTCTACAAAATACCTTGCCAGTACTCCTCAAAACTTTCAGGGTCATCAAAACCAAAAAGAAATCTGAGAAACTGTCACAGTCAAGAGGAGCCTAAGGAGACATGACAACTAAATGTAATGTAGTGTCCTGGATGTGCTCCTGGAACAGGAAAAGGACACTAAGTAAAAACTATGGAAATCTGAATATCGTTTCAATGTTTGGTTCATTAATTGTGACAAATGAACCATCCTAATCTAAGATTTTGCCAGTAGAGGAAACTGGATGTAAGGTATATGGGAACTCTTTACTATTCTCACAACTTCTCTGTAAATGTTAAAGCATTCTAAATTATAAAATTTAAGTATAAAATAATGGACCTGTCCTATACACACTATGAATATACTGTTTGAATATGCCATAATTTAACTAATATTTAGAGAAAAATTTTTTTTTGAATTTTATTTTTTTTTATACAGCAGGTTTTTATTAGTTATCTATTTTATTTATATTAGTGTATACATGTCAATCCCAGTCTCCGAATTCATCACACCACCATCACCCCTCCCCCCACTTTCCCCTGCTGGTGTCCATACATTTGTTCTCTGCATCTGTGTCTCTATTTCTGCCTTGCAAACCGGTTCATCTGTACCATTTTTCTAGATTCCAAATATATGCGTTAATATACGATATTTGTTTTCCTCTTTCTGACTTACTTCACTCTGTATGACAGTCTCTAGGTCCATCCACGTCTCTACAAATAACCCAGTTTTGTTCCTTTTTATGACTGAGTAATATTTCATGTATATATGTACCACATCTTCTTTATCCATTTGTCTGTCAATGGGCATTTAGGTTGCTTCCATGACCTAACTATTGTAAATAGTGCTGCAGTGAACATGGGGGTACATGTGTCTTTTTGAATTATGGTTTTCTCGGGGTATATGCCCAGTTGTGGGATTGCTGCATCATAGGGTAACTCTATTTTTAGTTTTTTAAGGAACCTCCATACTGTTCTCCATAGTGGCTGTATCAATTTACATTCCCACCAACAGTGCAAGAGTGTTGCCTTTTCTCCACACCCTCTCCAGCATTTGTTGTTTGTAGATTTGCTGATGATGCCCATTCTAACTGGTGTGAGGTTATACCTCATTGTAGTTTTGATTTGCGTTTCTCTAATAATTAGTGATGTTGAGCAGCTTTTCATGTGCTACTTGGCCATCTGCATGTCTTCTTTGGAGAAATGTCTATTTAGGTCTTCTGCCAGTTTTGTGATTAGGTTGTTTGTTTTTTTAATAATGAGCTGCATAAGCTGTTTATATATTTTGGAGATTAATCCTTTGTCCATTGATTCGTTAGCAAATATTTTCTCTCATTCTGAGGGTTGTCTTTTCGTCTTGTTTATAGTTTCCTTTGCTGTGCAAAAGCTTTTAAGTTTCATTAGCTCCCATTTGTTTATTTTGTTTTTTATTTCCATTACTGTAGGAGGTGGATCAAAAAAGATCTTGCTGTGATTTATGTCAAAGAATGTTCTTCCTATGTTTTCCTCTAAGGGTTTTAGAGTGTCTGGTCTTACATTTAGGTCTTTAATCCATTTTGAGTTTATTTTTGTGTATGGTGTTAGGGAGTGTTCTAATGCATTCTTTTACATGTAGCTGTCCAGTTTTCCCAGCACCACTTATTGAAGAGACTGTCTTTTCTCCATTGTATATCCTTGCCTCCTTTGTCATAGATTAGTTGACCATATGTGCGTGGGTTTATCTCTGGGCTTTCTATCCTGTTCCATTGATCTGTATTTCTGTTTTTGTGCCAGTACCATATTGCCTTGATTACTGCAGCTTTGTACTATAGTCTGAAGTCTGGGAGTCTGACTCCTCCAGCTCGGTTTTTTTCCCTCAAGATTGCTTTGGCTATTTGGGGTCTTTTGTGTCTCCATACAAATTTTAAGATTTTTTGTTCTAGTTCTGTAAAAATAAATGTCATGCTAATTTGATAGGGATTGCACTGAATCTGTAGATTGCTTTGGGTAGTATAGTCATTTTCACAATATTCATTCTTCCAGTCCAGGAACATGGTATAGCCTTCCATCTGGTCCTGGACTTTTGTTGGAAGATTTTTAATCACAGTTTCAATTTCATTACTTCTGATTGGTCTGTTCATATTTTCTATTTCTTCCTGGTTCAGCCTTGGAAGGTTATACCTTTCTAAGAATTTGTCCATTTCTTCCAGGTTGTCCATTTTATTGGCATAGAGTTGCTTGTAGTAGCCTCTTAGGATGCTTTGTATTTCTTCAGTGTCCGTTTTAACGTCTCCTTTTTCATTTCTTTTTTTTCTTTTTGTTAAATTTTTTAAAAAAATTTTTTGGCTGCGTTGGGTCTTCGTTGCTGTGCGTGGGCTTTCTCTAGTTGTGGCGAGCAGGGGCTACTCTTTGCAGTGTCCATTGTTACTTCCTTTTAATTTCTAAATTTATTTGTTTGAGTCCTCTCCCTCTTTTTCTTGATGAGTCTGGCTAAAAGTTTATCAATTCTGTTTTATCTTCTCAAAAAACAGCTTTTAGTTTTATTGATCTTTGCTACTGTTTTCTTTGTTTCTATTTCATTTATTTCTGTTCTGATCTTTATGATTTCTTTCCTTCTACTAACTTTGGGTTGTTTGTTCTTCTTTCTCTAGTTCCTTGAAGTGTAAGTTTAGATTGTTTATTTGAGATTTTTCTTGTTTCTGAGGTAGGATTGTATCGCTATAAACTTCCCTCTTAGAACTGCTTTTGCTGCACCCCATAGGTTTTGGATCATGGTGTTTTCATTGTCATTTGTCTCCAGGTATATTTTTGATTTCATCTTGGATTTCTTCAGTGATCTCTTGGTTATTTAGTAACGTATTGTTTAGCCTCCATGTGTTTGTGTTTTTTACATCTTTTTCCCTGTAATTTATTTCTAATCTCATAGGGTTGTGCTCAGAAAAGATGCTTGATATGGTTTCAGTTTTCTTAAATATACTGAGGCTTGATTTGTGACCCAAGATGTGATCTATCCTGACCCAAGATGTGATCTATCCTGGAGAATGTTCCGTGTGCACGTGAGAATAAAGTGTAATCTGCTGTTTTCAGACAGATGGTCCTATAAATATCAATTAAATCTCTCTGGTCTATTGTGTCACTTAAGGCTTGTGTTTCCTTATTACTTTTCTGTCTGGATGATCTGTCCATTGGTGTAAGTGAGGTGGTAAATTCCCCATTATTATTGCATTACTGTTGATTTCCTCTTTTACAGCTGTTAGCATTTGCCTTTTGTATTGAGGAGCTCCTGTGTTGGGTGCATATATACTTATAATTGTTATATGTTCTTCTTGGATTGATTCCTTGATCATTATTTAGTGTCCTTCCTTGTCTCTTGTAACATTCTTTATTTTAAAGTCTATTTTATCTGATATGATTATTGCTACTCCAGCTTTCTTTTGATTTCCATTTGCATGGAATATCTTTTTCCATCCCCTCACTTTCAGTCTGTATGTATCCCTAGGTCTGAAGTGGGTTGCTTGTAGGCAGCATATATATGAGTCTTGTTTTTGTGTCCATTCAGTGAGCCTGTGTCTTTTGGTTGGTGCATTTAATCCATTCACATTTAAGGTAATTATCGATATGTATGTTCCTATTACCATTTTCTTAATTGTTTTGGGATTGTTTTTGTGGTCTTTTTCTTCTCTTGTGCTTCCTGCCTAAAGAAGTTCCTTTAGCATTTGTTGTAAAGCTGGTTTGGTGGTGCTGAATTCTCTTAGCTTTTGCTTGTGTGTAAGGCTTTTGATTTCTTCATCGAATCTGAATGAGATTCTTGCTGGGTAGAGTCATCTTGGTTGTTGCTTCTTCCCTTTAATCACTTTAAATATATTCTGCCACTGCCTTCTGGCTTGTAGAGTTTCTGCTGAGAAATCAGCTGTTAACCTTATGGGGGTGCCCTTGTATGTTATTTGTCATTTTTCCCTTTTTGCTTTTAATAATTTTTCTTTGTCTTTAATTTTTGTCAGTTTGATTACTGTGTGTCTTGGCATGTTTCTCCTTGGGTTTATCCTGCCTGGGACTCTCTGCACTTCCTGGACTTGGGTGGCTATTTCTTTTCTCATGTTAGGGAAGTTTTCAACTATAATCTCTTCAAATATCTTCTCGGGTCCTTTCTCTCTCTTCTACTTCTGGGACCTCTATAATGCAAATGTTCGTGCATTTGTATTATGTTTATTGTTGTCACAGAGGTCTCTTAGGCTGTCTTCATTTGTTTTCATTCTTCTTTTTTTTATTCTGTTCTGTGGCAGTGAATTCCACCATTCTGTCTTCCAGGTCACTTCTCTGTTCTTCTGCCTCAGTTATTCTGCTATTGATTCCTTCTGGTGTATTTTTCATTTCAGTTATTGTATTGTTCATCTCTGTTTGTTTGTTCTTTAATTCTTCTAGGTGTTTGTTAAACATTTCTTGCATTTTCTTGATCTTTGACTGCATTCTTTTTCTGAGGTCCTGGGTCATCTTCACTGTCATCATTCTGAATTCTTTTTCTGGAAGGTTTCCTATCTCCACTTTGTTTAGTTGTTTTTCTGGGGTTGCATCTTGTTCCTTCATCTGGTTCATAGTCCTCTGCCTTTTCATTTTGTCTATCTGTGAATGTGGTTTTCGCTCCGCAGGCTGCAGGATTGTAATTCTTCTTGCTTCTTCTGTCTGCCCTCTGGTGGATGAGGCTATCTAAGAGGCTTGTGCAAGCTTCCTGATGGGAGGGACTGGTGGTGGGTAGGGCTGGGTGTTGCTCTGTTGTGCAGAGCGCAGTGAAACTTTAATCCGCTTGTCTGCTGATGGTTGGGGCTGAGTTCCCTCCCTGTTGGTTGTTTGACCTGAGGCGACCCAGCACTGGAGCCTATAGGCCGTTTGGTGGTGCTAATGCAGACTCCAGGAGGCCTCACACCAAGGAGTACTTCCCAGAACTTCTGCTGCCAGTGTCCTTGTCCCCGCAGTGAGCCACAGCCACACCCCGTCTCTTCAGGAGACCCTGCAACACTAGCAGGTAGGTCTGGTTCAGTCTCCTGTGGGGTCACTGCTCCTTCCTCCTGGGTCCTGATGCACCCACTACTTTGTGTGTGCCCTCCAAGAATGGAATCTCTGTTTCCCCCAGTCCTGTCAAAGTCTTGCAGTCAAATCCCTCTAGCCTTCATAGTCTGATTCTCTGGAATTCCTCCTCCCAGTGCCGGACCCCCAGGTTGGGAGGCCTGACGTGGGGCTCAGAACCTTCAGTGGGTGGACTTCTGTGGTACAAGTGTTCTCTAGTTTGTGAGTCACCCACCCAGCGGTTATGGGATTTGATTTTATTATGATTGCTCCCCTTCTACTGTTTCATTGCAGCTTCTGCTTTGTCTTTGGATGTAGGGTATCTTTTTTTGGTGAGTTCCAGTGTCTTCCTGTCGATGATTGTTCAGCAGTTAGTTGTGGTTCCGGTGCTCTCGTCTGAACAATTTTTCATAATACTTTGTATCTCCTGTCATTCCCTTAGCATAAATCCCCATGTATAGGATGACTGAGACAAAGAGATATTTTTGTATATGTATTCCAAATTACCCTCTCTCCAAAAACAATCTTTTACCAACTTATCTTCCCATCACCAAAGTATGAGTGTCCGTTTCTCTTGACCCTTTACCACATGGGGAACTTTATAACTTTTAGTTGGTGCTACCCTGTATCTTTTTGTTTTGATTTGCTTTTTTCTGGTTACTAATGAGTTTACACTTTTAAAAATGTGTTTATAACTTAGAATGTAAGGTCCACAAGGATGAGATCCTATTTGTTTTATTCAGGACCTAATATTAATACTAATAATACTAATAAACATTTAATGAATAAATCATATTTCTTATATTTCATTTTTGCTGGAATTGAAGGTTTTCCTTTCATTGGACCCTAGGGGTAAAAAGGCAGGAGAAAAGAATTTGTTAATTCTATTCTTACACGTGAATATGAAACTATAAAACTGAATATCTTCATGAGGAATTCCTAAGTAATGGCCTCCTTGGATCTTATTCAGATAAGTTGGCCCATCCTTTATTATGCTGCATTTGAGTTTTACCCAAGATCCTGGCTATTGCAATAAGAACATTGCATAAGATGGGAACAATCGTGACCTTTGGGGAATCATGACATTATGTGAAATTAATCCCAGATTAAAATATTCTTGTAGAATCAGTCATCCACCCATCCATCTGTACCTCTTTCCAATCAATTAGGATACAGAACTGGGATAGCAGTATTTTTTAAACAGATTTGAAATATTCAGCAGTTATTCCAATAGTGCTGAATTAAACGTATAAATATGGTTAGGCAACATCGCTTCCCTGACTGCTGAGAGATTTACGTCATTCAATAGGTTTCATACTCCTGAAGAAGAGCGCCCTTACCCAGTGTTGTGCACTGAAAGCATCAAAACTTATGTGATTCCTGCTTTAACCTCAGGATGATGAGATAACTGAACTGAGATGAAACTCTTTGAACTGGATATTATTGGTCTTACTTTGTCATAGAAAATATGCTCAAAAGTTACTTTTAAGGTATCTCTCAGTTTGGGGAGTACATTGACATTACCTGCTAACAATAACAGTATTTTCTGAGTTGGAGCAATGGTGAATTTTTTTACTCCTTAAATAGTTCTGCATCTAAGTTTCTGTAGTACAGTGGTATTTTACTTTGTTTTAAGGCAAAGATACATGTACCTGCAGAGATGAATGGAAAAAAAGAGCTTTTATTTTAAACTTAACATTAGCTATTAACACCTCCTTTGTTTTATTTTTGTATAAATTTTGGTTATTATAATAATTATTTTCATGCCATTGGTTTCCATGGAAAATTAACTTCCAGTTGTAACATCTTAATTTGTCATCAAATTTTCTTAAAATTTATGCAGTGTACTCTTCAGTGTGTGGTTGGATCATAAGCTTCCAGTTTTATCTGTTTTAATTTTATCCCTTTGTTTCATGACATCTTTCTTTTCCATCATTTGATTTTGTGTTTTTTTTTTAAACCAAGAAATCATATCAGCATTAAGAAAGATTGGATTATGGTTCTGATTGTGTAAGCAGAAGCCATATCAGTGTTGTGACATACACAGGAATTTTGTGATCAGATCATGAAATGCATCTAAAGAATCCACAAGAGAAGTTTGCTTGTGTCAACTGACCAAAAAAAAAAAAAAAAAAAATTATGGGGGCAGGGTATCTCTGGGTTACAGGGTTATGGAAGATTCTTCTTTTTTAAAAATTCCTTTCTGCATTTAAAATGTTTTCCTCCTTAATGAACATCTATTACTTTTACAACTCAGGGAAAGGAAATTATACAAAGAGCATTTAAAACACAAGGATTTATAGCAGAAGAACAACATTCATGCTACCACAAATATTAGTTGCTTTTTTTCTGGAAATGCACATCTCTGTGAGAGGAGGGAAAAGGACCATTCACCCAATTTCCATCTCAGTTGAGAACCAGTGGAAACTTCATTCTGCTATAGGTGGTGTGGTAAATGAATGAATGCAGCCCTATAACTTTTCAGGGCTTTGCAAACTAGGAAGGTAAGAACAGTTTGTCCATGTGGACAAATTGCTTTGCTTTTTAGGAATTCTTTAAAAGATACAATGAAAGTAATGTTGTGAAACTATTCCCATTATTTAGCAAAGTGGCAATAATTTAAAATTTTTATTGTTGGAGTTCATGAAAGAAAACTTGAGTTAACCAAATTGCCCAGGGTTTAGAGTATATCAATCAAGCACCATCATTCCTTTATTCCTGCCTTGTTATTGAAAGTTTTTTGAAATATATTTTATTTGCCCTCTTTTTATTAGTAAGTACAGGATTTTGAGTATTAGTAAATTTTTCTTTCATGATTCACTATCTTGCCCTGGCCTTAAGGTTGTTGTTAAAAACACCAAAAACTGAACAATATATTCAGAGGCTGAGGAGATTTGGCTAAATCTGTGCTAGCCTTCTGACATCCCCTAGAAAAGAGTTTATTTTTTATCTAAACATTATCTTCTCTTATACTTAACCTACAAGTGTTTTTGTAGTATCCTTCTGTTTCCAAAATTTTATTTTTTTACTTTAGAATCATTAGTGCTGAATTGTCTCTTATCAGCTCAGGTGGAATTTGGCAGGTAATACAAACATAGATCAGGTTATTGGCATCCTGAAGTTGTTCAGGGACTAAATTGTGTTTGATTACTGCTTTAAAAAAATGAGAATTGTTTGGCAGCCTTATGGTAAACTAACTCCAAATATATCTAATCATTTTGCTGTGAACCCACTGTGTTTAAGAATATTCACATAGGTACATTTTCATAGTCTCTCAATTCTTTAAAGGAATAACCCTCAACAGGAGAATTTGCTTAGCTACCATGGCAGGGATGTATGATATTTTAATATATCCCCCCAAATATCTACTCCCAGTTGCTTAAAAGAAATAGTTGCTTCACCCCATAGAAGAAAACCAATACCACCACTGTTCTGATTATCTATTATTGTTGCATCACAAACCACTGAAAAATGTAGTGCTGTAAAATAGCAAGTTATTATCTCATGGTTCTGTGGAGCAACTGGGTTTAGCTAGACAGTTCCTGCTTAGGGTCCCTCACGCACTTGCATTTAGTTGTTGGCTGGGGTTGCAGTCATCCTAAGGCTCAACTGGGCTTCGTCACAGGGCTGGCAATGGATGTTGGCCATGAGGTTCAGCTGGGGCCATTGACAAGTACCTATATGTGACTTTTCCACATGGCTTGGGCTTCTCACAGCATGGTGGTCTGAGGGTAATCATGCTTCTCACCAGATAACTGGCTTCCCAGAGGCAGCGGCCCTTCTTCCAATTCTATTTGTCAGAGCAGTCACAGAGCCTGCCCAGATTCAAGGGGGTGAAATTATAGGCTCTGCCTCTTGATGGGGGAGTGGCAAGGTTATATTGCAGAGCACAGGGCATGGGAGATACTATAGCAGCCGTCTTTGGGAACTGCCATCTGCTACAACCACCAACCTGTTCAGGTGTTTCCATGGGTAGGGACCACTTTATGAGAAAAGCCTTGTGGGAAATCCCACTGACTTCAGAAACCTGGATTGTGTCCTTGGATCTACTTTCTATTTTAAAAGAAAAGCTGACAGACACATCTACCTCATGCTTGGGTCCTGAGCAAAACACCTCTATAAGTACCAGATACCCCAAAGGCTAAATGTATCTAATTACATCGTTCCTAAGTCTTCTCAGATATAAGATGACATCTAAACAAGCCTAAGAAAAGCAATCTTCGGCATCAAACCTAGCCAGGCTACTTTCTAACGGGATGACCTTACTCAGACTGCATGAACCTTGGTCTCTCATCTGTAAAGTAGGAATAATGATTTCCCCAGGTTGATTTGAGGAATTAGGTGATTTTTGTAAAACACCTAGTATACTGCAGCACATAGTAAGTACTTAACGGAAGATAGCTGTTTTCCTCTTATCTCTATTTTCCTGATTTCTGTGTGCTTCATATGCCCTCAAAACCAGCTCCTAGAGAGTTCCAGGCACTTCAGTGTTTACTAACTTAGGTTTTACTATTTTGTTGAACATCACCCATAGAATTTTTTAGTGAAGTTTTCTAATTAATTTCAATTTCAGGTCTTTGAACTTATAAGTATAGTATCAAAATCAACATTAAGAATTTTTTACTTTCCTAAAAACGTTGCCAATGTGGTGCTTGATGTTGGATCATTGTGTTTAAAGTGGAAGATCTCCATTTTAGTCCTAATGACTAATTTTCAAGTTTAAATTAGCTCATGTTATTGGAATTTAAGACAGAACAAATAAAGTGAATTTATAATGGGTGTTTAACTAGAATTTGTCATCAGTCATAATGAGGAAAAACTGTGTAGCTCTAGGCAGCTCTCTTGTCTCAAGAGTCTGCTAATTAGCTAAATGTTTGGCATATCTCAGTAACCCTAGTAGCCTGTATAATTAAAATTAGCTTTGAACGCACTGTATCCCACATCATGTTTTCCTTTTTGAAGGCATCTTCTTCAACTGGGAGCTTTCTAATAATAGTTCCTCAGCCCTGAACTGATTTCAGGATAAGGAGGGAACATGTCCACCAAGTGAATCTTTTTATTTTGTGTGTTTTTAAAGAAGGTTCAAGTGGGAAGCATTTTTTAGAGAAGAAAATAAATCCTTTATGGGGGTTAGAGCGTGCAGTGATTTCCCAATCATTGAAGAGAGTACAGAAAGATTCAATATAGATGGACAAGTAGTTTGTCCTTTTTATTTCATTTAACTTTTTCACAAAATTTTAGGAATATCATGAAATTGAAGATTTTTTAAAAAATCTGGCACTGGTATAATAGAGCATGCTACAGGTTGAACTATCTTGTCAAGACTGTAAGGAAAGAAAATGTCTCAACCCCATTCATTCAATCAGTCACTCGACAAATATTCCTTAGTCAGTTACATGACAGTTACTGTCGTTGGATTTGGAGATTATGAGGAATACCCACATTTCTGTCCTTGAGGAGCTTACTGTCTAGAAGGAGAAGGTAAGCCAGTGAGCATGCAGTTTCCAAGCAGCAGGCTAACAGGCCTAATGAGTAAACCCATGGTACCATGCGCACTGAACCCAAACTTACTACATCTGGGAAGCCTTCTTGATAGAGAGGTCCCTTTTATATTCTCATTTAGCTAAACTACCTTCAGCATCAAAGCTCTGTGAAAAAGAGTGCTGAGAAATATGGGCTCTTGATTCTCCATCCTTTGTACATAGCAAATGGTGCTTTGATGTTACAGGTGATTCTTGGGAATATCCTCTGCGCCGGAGGTGTGTGTTAATTCAGCAAGTGGTTGTTCGGTCCTTGTCATGTTCTGGGAATTGTGCTGAAAGCCAGAAATACAGTGTATACCAAATTGTATAAAACATGGTCTTAGCCTTTGTGAAAGTCATAATTTGTAAGAAACAAGCTGGTAAAAAATGTAGAAACAATATGGTACATGGTGACTTACAAGCATAAATTTCTAACTGAAAGAGCAGCAGATAAGGGAACAGTTAACTGTGCCTCTGGAGGTCCGGGAAGGTGGGGCCTTGAGGGATGAATAGGAGTTTTGAGGAAGACCAGGTGAGGAACAGTAGGAGCAGAGGCTAGGGGCTTAAAAGGTCTTGGTGTCAACTCAGAACTCTCCCAGATCTGGAGTGAGGTAGGTGTGGCCAGGTTCAGGGTCTGAAAGACTGTGTACACCATTCTAACAAAATGGAACAAACTGTCACGTAGTGACGAAGCCTCTGAACTCCCACAGACCCATGTTCAAATCTTTGCTCTCTCGCTCACGAGCATGTTACGTAACCTCTCTGAGCCTGAATATCCTGAGGACACACTTACAGTACCTACCTAGGGGACTGTTCTAAGGGTTATAGAAGACAATGCAAGGAAGGCACTGAGCACAACACATTCCGCATTAGCAGACACTCAGTCAATGTTAGCAGTTGCTCTTACTGCTGGATTTGATCCCATGGACATCGGAAAGTTAGTGAAAGTTATTGTTCTCTTGCTATTGTCACTGTGGATTACTGAACCTCTTTTTTTTTTTAATTTTCTTTCTTTCTTTCTTTCTTTCTTTATTCATGGCTGCATTGGGTCTTTGTTTCTGTGCGAGGGCTTTCTCTAGCTGCGGCAAGCGGGGGCCACTCTTCACCGCGGTGCGTGGGCCTCTCACCATCGCGGCCTCTCTTGTTGCGGAGCACAGGCTCCAGACGCGCAGGCTCAGTAATTGTGGCTCACGGGCCTAGTCGCTCCGCGGCATGTGGGATCCTCCCAGACCAGGGCTCGAACCCGTGTCCCCCGCACTGGCAGGCAGATTCCCCAACCACTGTGCCACCAGGGAAGCCCCTGAACCTCTTTCTGCTTCATCTTAAAATGTTGTTTTGATGATTTTAAAAGGTAATATTTGTCAAGTGCTTAGAACAGTGCCAGGATCATAGTAAGTGCTATGTAAGTGTTTATCACATAATTTAATCTGCTAAGGGACAGAACTATGGTTTTCTCATTTTATAGGTGAGTAAACTAATTTCAGGGAAGTTAAACTTCTTGCCTAAGGTAGTACAGCTAATAAAGTGTGGAACCTGTGTTTCATATTATAGCAGTTGCATCTTAAAATTTGATTTAAAAAGATGTAAAGGCTGACCATCACAACACGTTTTTTAATTTTGTGAATTCTTGTCAGGTGCTTTCTGTCTTCGCTCAGGTACAAGTAATAGTTTTTTTTTTTTTTTTACAGAGCGGGAGTCAAAGCCAGCATGTAACTTTGCATTACAGTTTTTTCTTAGCATCATATCATTTTCCATTTTCCTTTATAGTCATCGTGTTAAATTTTAATGGATGTGTAAAAGTACTTCAAATTGATTTTCCTTAGCTTTTATCCTGCTGTTGGGTATTAGTCTATTTCCTGTTTTTCATTATTATATGGTACCTGATGCCACTGTAAGCATATCCCTAAATACAGCCATTTTCTTCTGTTGATTTATTTCCTTACATAAGTTTCCAGGGGTGGGATCATTGGGTTGACCATTATGAATAGTTTTATTGTTTTTGACATACATAACCTGGTGCCTTCCACCAGCAGTGAATGGAGACTGCCAATTCCAACACCGAGATAAAGGGACAGAATTGATAGCCTCTCTAGCAATGAGTGTTTCATTTTTTTAAACTCTTGCTAATTTAGTTAAGAATAAAAATGATACCCCAAGGCCAGTTTATTCTTTTGCATGTTTTGATTATTTTTATTTTTTGAAATGGATTGTCACCTAATTTGTAATGCCCTCTTTTATGCCATCTTCTCTTACCTTCTTTTTCAACGTCTAATTACTTTTTCAAGCCTCCATATATGTATCTCTTTTATCTATTTCTGATTGACTGACCCAATTTTCTGCAGCACTGATTTTAATATTTATGCAATGATGATCTTATTGCTTCTGTCATGGAGTGAGTGCATTCTGCTGTTCCTGTTTCTTTATAGGGATGTTTCTTTTTCTTTCCCTGAGAATGAATAACAGCTGTTCCCTGAAAATTTCTCGCGTGGCGTGCAAGACTTATTTCAGGGGGGTGATAATTGCTTCTAAGACTTTTCTTGTTTTTCATTTTTTTTCTGGGTACATAGCTTTCTCATTAGGGCCAGATTTTTTCTTTTTTTTCTGTTTTCTTATACTTCCTCTTCAATTTTTGGAGTGTTTACTCTAAGGAAGCTAATTTTAAATTTCATTTCTACCTGTTCGGGGGTTGGGATCAGGTCTGTCAGAGGTGCTCTTTCTTTCTCCATTATCCCATTTGCTATTCAGTAAGCAGCGTTGCAATTCTAGTTGAGCCTGTAGACCAGACCATTTGAAGGGTCTCTTTTCATCTTGTTCCAGCCATGTGGTTGTTGCCAATATGTATCTCCTGAAACAGGCTGATGGAGCATTTTTAAAATGTGCCATTAATGTGGTAGATTAAAAATAAAAATTTTCTTCTGAAGTTTTTCAGTTCTTACTACTCCTTGTATTTAGCTGTATATATTTGATTTATTTATGCATTCAGTTAGTTAACTTTTCAGAAAATTTCCTGTAGGTGTTTTTGCTTTTTTAAATTTACACCAGGAAAGCTTTTCCTTCCCATTCTGATTTTTTGCAAAGACAAGAATTGGGCATTAGATAATGATACAGGCTAGAGTGCGTGTGGCATAGTAGCACTGGTTTGGAGCCAGAGGAGAATGGTTGTGGATTCTGATCACACTTAACTACCTGTGTGACCTTGGCAATTTAAAAAATATTTCTGAGCCTCAGGTTTTTTCACCTGTAAAACAGTAAAAAATCATACCCACCTTACAAGCTTGTTAGGAAGATTAAATATGGAAAGCACCTAACAGGTTGCCTGGCACAGGGCATGTTTCCAATAAATGATTGCTGCTGTTTTTAGTAGTATCATGACGTTTAAAGTGGCGAGAAAGCAGTCAGTGCCGTGATTATGTAGATGTGACTCGAAGGGTAGGAGAGCTATGACTCCAGATTCACAGTTAAAGGGTGGAGGTTGCTCTTATAGAAAAAACAAAACAAACCAACAAAAACCCCACTGGACCAAGAGTCATAAAAAGGAAATTCTGCCAGTATCTCTCCGTCTGTGTTCTTGGTGAAGTGACTTCACTTTTGGGGCTGTGTCTTCATGCATAAAATGAAGGGGTCCAATGGCTTTGTGTTGCTCTCAGGTTCTGACCTGAGGAGGGGTTGACCCCCCGCTGCCTCTCTGGGCTCCTCCCCACCACACACACTTTGGCCGAGCTCCTTCCCACCTGGAGCCTGCAGTCCTGCAGTTCCCACCCCTGATTGCTTTCTCTCCCACTTCCCCTGAGCAGCTCCACCTACCCTTGTCTCAGCCCTGAGGTCCTTGCCTCAGGAAAGCATCCTCTTACCCCTCCACCATCCTTCCTTGCTCCCCACAGATTTCCCTGTACCGCTTGGAACCCTGTACCGCTCTTTTGTAATGTTTACCACAATGGTAAATAAAGTTACTTGTGTAATATTTGCTGTAGGCCACCTCTGGTTGTTAATGGCTGTTTCCCCAGTACCTCACTTACTGCCTAGCATTTTATAAGTGCTAAAAAAATATTGGTAGGATGAATGAATGGATAAACGAATAAACATAATCTTTAACATAATGCTAAAAGAGGCATAGTCTTTGATTTTTAATACTTTCTGTAGATCCAAGACTTAGCCAGGTTGGATGCGAGGGAAGAATGAATGCTTCATAAACAATTTTAAAAATAAACTGGTTAAGAATCCGCCTGCCAGTGCAGGGGACACGAGTTTGAGCCCTGGTCCGGGAAGATCCCACATGCCGTGGAGCAACTAAGCCCGTGCACCACAACTACTGAGCCTGCGCTCTAGAGCCTGCGAGCCGCAACTACTGAAGCCCGCGTGCCTAGAGCCCGTGCTCCGCAACAAGAGAAGCCACCGCAATGAGAAGCCCACGCACCTCAAGGAAGAGCAGCCCCTGCTCGCCGCAACTAGAGAAAGCCCACGCGCAGCAACGAAGACCCAATGCAGCCAAAAATAAATAAATTAATTAATTTTAAATAATGTTCTAATGTTTTATTTGGAGCTGTTGGTTCTTTCACATAAGAAAAATGCAAAATTAATTTCTATTTCAGTCCTCATTTCCAGTAAGAAGTGACCAGCTCTGCTATACCCTGTCAAATTGGGAAGTGAGGGGTGCTTGGTGGTGGTTCATGGTGGAGCCTTTTCTTCTGTATTTGGTGCATGTCTTGGCCTTGGAGGTGCATCTGTTCCTTTGCTGTATCCAGACCTGCCCTCAGACCATGACACTCAGACCCATGGGGACTGAATTAGTTATAGAGTGAGTACACCTGAGACTAGGTGAGATCTGTCTGGGGGAGAACCTGCCAGAGCAGTCCTGATCTCCATATTTTCTTTGAATCCCTAATACCTGCTACCTTGCCTGGTCCACAGTAACCACTCTGAAGAGGATTGTTGAGTGAAAAGTACTTGTTTCCTTTTCTTTCCCGTCTATGGATAATGATGCCTTTCATTTACATCTCATTCTATAGTTTATAGAGTGCTTTCACAGCCACCAGCTCATTGGAACCTTGCACGCCGTGAGGAAGGTACGGCAGGTATTTTCATCTCCATTCTAAACTGATTTTAAAAAGGAAAAGGAAATCTCAGAGGAGGAGTATTCCTTGCCAACTGTTGCCTGAGAGTTACTTTGTGTTTTTTTTTTTTAGAATGAGGTGGGATTTATATTTTAATTTTATAACTGTAAACTGCCTAGAGTTAAGGAGCTGAAAATCAAAAAATCTCTGCCTTCTAATTCCTAGGGTAAAGACATCCATTGCCTCTCATGCAACTTTTCTGCTCCATAGATTTTTTGCTTCTTTCTCTCAACGTAAAAGATGGGATAAAGAGACACTATTATAAATTATGATTTCTTTTACACATTTAGGGGTTTTTCTCATTTTAATGATTTAGACTCTATAGTTTAGGACCCTTTCTGTTCCTTTTATTGCCAAGTATCTGTTGATTCAGCAAGCATATATTGAACATCTTCTATGTGCCGAGAACTGTACCAGATGTTTGGAGTCAAATTAGGATATGATTCCTCTCTTTGAGTTGCTCACAACTTAGCAGGGGGTGCAGATACATAAATAATTAAAATACAGTTAAACCAGTGATATTGTAGAGGTAGGAAAAACTAGGAGAGAGGCCAAGCAAAAAGATAACTTCTCAGAGAAAAAAATGGGGGGGGGGGGCGGGCAGAGGGGATCACCCCAGGCAGAAAGTACAGAAGGATGGGTCCCTGATGTGGAGAATAGTCCAAGGTACTTGTGGCAAAGAGGAGCAATGGGGGACATTAGGGCTTGAGAGGCAGGATGGGTAGATTTGAAGGTCTTAATGATGGTAAAGCTCAGGCATTCTCTAGGTAACAGGGAGCACTTGATATTTTTTAAAGCAGGTATGTGACATCAGATTTTTAAAAAATAACTGATATTAACATGTTCCCTTCTAGCAATTCTGAGTTCCAAATTAGAGATTTTGAGAGCAAGAAGTGAAGTGAAGCAAAAAGCAATGATTTGTTGTGGGAAAGTGAGCCCCACTTAACACTAGCTGTCATTTCTGCTAGCAGCGAAAATGACTCAGGACAGCTGTGTGGGAGATCGGAAAGAGGAGTGAATAAAATCGAACCAAATGGCTTTGGCTGGTCCCCTGAGGTCTTAGTTGTGATGTTAGGACTCACTATCAGCCATCCAAACACAAGGACAACTAAGTAGAACCTAAAAGAAATGTTTCTAAAGTATATTCCAAAGGAGAAAAAGAATTCTCATTTTCCATAAACTATCCAAAGCTTAAACCAACAAGGTCAGATGTTTTTGCTCTTTGAAACAGTTCCCAGTTGTTTCGCAACTCTACAGCATCAGATGCTCAAACCACGTCAAACAGCATAATTCCTGTTGAGTGGCACTTTAAAACAGCAAATGAGGATGTCAAAGAAATGGTGAATTGAGAACCATTTTTTCCTCCTTTCTTATGAAAAAGTTAACTGAAAGCAAGTGTGGTTCAATGGGTGGACTTCATTTTAGGTAATTAAGTTTGTGGTTTCTTGTATGTGTACTAAAAGCTGGGTGCTGACACCATCAGAGCCAAATTCAAATTCCATCTGAAGCCTTACTATCCCTTCTCGGAAAGAAGAACAAATACAATACAACGCACTGATTGTGTTCCAGTAGACTTTGGGAAATGTATTTCGAGAATATCTTCCAAGAGTTTGACTGCTTCCTCAATCTTCAGAATTTCCCATTAGCTTTGAACCCTGGCAATCTACATTGAATTAAATAATTTCTATTAATAGGACATGTTGATTATCCTAGGAAACTTGAAGTGATGTAGTTATTAGCATTAAGTTCTGTTGTTCCCTCTGCTGAATATGACGTTAAATCATTAAAAAAGAAATTGTAAGAAATTTTACTCTCATGGCCATTAACATGAGAGATGAGTCATTTTCCATCATTTTAATGTACAGTTGACGGGATAGCTGTATGGCCATGGACACCTCTTTTAGTCTCTCTGGCCTCAGTTTCTTCATCAGAAAACAGGAGATTTGAACCAGTTGACATGGAAATGGTTGACATTTTATTATAAACATGTATTTCTCTTACATATAGTCCTTGCATACACACTCCAGGGCTGTCATGGAAGCTTCATAGTTTCAGAGACTCAGAGTCCTTCTCTCCTGTTGCTGTGCTATGTTCAACACACAGCTTCCATTTGGTGGTTAAAAGTGCTGCCCTAGCTCCTGCCGTCATGTCCACATACCAGCCAATGAGAAGAGAGAAAGGGCCAAGGGGAAGACACATCCATTCCTTCAAAGGCATGATCTGAAAGGCGTGATCTAGCTTCCACTCAGACAGCCAGCTAGTCATGTGGTCACAGCTAGCTGTGAGAGGTGTCAGGTGGCTGTCCGGTCATGTAGTTGTCATCTATACTGCTCCGTATAGGAGGAGGGGGGCAGATGTCTGAGGACAACTAGCGGTCTCCTGGCATGACATCTGAGGTCCTTTCCAGTTTTAAAATAAATGATAACAAGTTGCAAGTTCCAGGTCTAATTTCTCATCTGCCTGTGAAAAAAATTCAGACCACGTCTGTTTCCTGCAAGTACCTGTTTGAAAGTGCTGGTAACAGAAGAGGCAGGCGGAGAAAAGCCCAGCAGAGGGTGACATTGTAAAGCCCGTGGAGAGTAGCCCGATGGAGCACATTCTCTGTGTGAGAAAAACTGATTACTTGAAAACAAATAAGAAATGTATTTGTTCCTCTCTCTACTTCCCTTATCACTCAACAAGAAACAAATTAACTGAGACCTTAATTTCTTCTTACTACTTTCATATCCAAGTTTTGTTTCCAGTTAGAAGGGAGAATCAAGTTAGTTTCTGTTGGATACAAATTACTGATTTCCTCCTTTGCCCAGCCCAGGATATGGCTGGATAGAGCAAGGGGGCATTGTAAAGGCAGATGTGTTATGGCTGATGTTTGAATTAGCTACAGCTGCATGTTTAACCTTTAAAAGTAAAAGGATCCTGCAGAACTCCTTTTAACAGTGTGTATGTTTACCACTGGGGATGTTCGCTAAATCTCCTCCTTCTGAGTCCATGGGGCACTTCTTTGCCCATGGGACCATGGGACTTGCTTTTCCCAAGGGAATATGAGTGGAGATGATACGTGTCACATTTAAGGGAAAACCTTAAGAGCCAGTGTAGAATTCTACATACTCCATTCTGCCTGCCATGGCGACCGACAAAGTTCTTGCCTACTGGTCACTTTGCCTCTGCATCCCTGAGTGAGGACATGACATGGTGACATGGAACAGCTCCCTTGCTGACCTGTGATGGGCACGTAGCATGAATAAGAAAGAAACCTTGTTTATAAGCCACTGAGTTTGGGGGATGTTTGTTACCACAGCATAACCCCCTGGCTGATACAAATAGAAACTAAAAAATGCCCCACCTATGATGGGGGTGGGGGACAGTTACTACTCTATTCATGAAAGTGAAATCATTAAACCAAAACCCATTATTGTTAATAAGTGCCAAAGAAATCCAGTGTATAATGCACACATCTTTCTGTTCCTTCTAAAAGCTTTTACCCAAATACTAATAACTAGTGCTCAAATTATTAAGTCAATTTAGTTGTCTTTTCATAGTAGTTAGTAACAATATTTTAAGTAAATGCCAATTCCTAAACTCTCATCTTAACATAATTTTTAGGATATATGATATACCAAGGTTTTAAAAGAAATTGACAGACAGTGTATCCTTGAGTCTGGCAGTTTTCAGTATTTTGAGTTATAGAAACTTGTAATCTAGTTTTGGAAACGTTTTTTATGCTATAAAGTTCTGTTTGTAGTTCTGAGGCCCTGTAACTTGGAGCAGAAATGGTGACTTCTTGATCCGTAACCTGTGAATGGTAGTGCCATGAACAACATAAATGCCATCATACCAGTTTTTCCCCCAAATATTTAGCATTTTTTAACCATCTAAAACAAGTATAAAAGTATACTTGTAAATTTTCAAATAACTTTTAAAAAATTATTTTATTTGAAAGCCAACTCCAAAAACAAATAATAATAGCTAACATTCATTGCATCCTTACTATCCACCAGGTATTCTAAGTGATTCCACGAATTCTCTCTTTAAATCTTCATAACAATCCTCTTATACATGAGAAAATTGAGGCACAGAAAAACTAAGAAATTTACTGAAGCCCATGTAGTTGCCAGTGAAGGAATTGGTTTGAACCCATGTCATGTGGCCCCCTGAAGCTCCCTTTATACCCACAGTGCCTCCTCGGGGGGCGGGAGTGTTGGGGATCCCCAAAGTCCTCCTGTCTATTGTTGATTTTGCCCAACTGTGTAAGTAGCAGTGCAAATGAAATATTGATTACACTTCTTTCCTCATTTTCCAATTACAACCAGTATGTGATCACCATGCCCCACCTCCCAGAAATACTAGTTTTATTTGTTTGGGTTTTGTTTATTTAAGTAAAGGTCTCTAAAGGGCTAACTTATAGCATCATCCTAAGTGAATATGCTTCCATTGTCATTAGAATAAGCCTTGGCCTGGTGATCTGCTGTGCATCTGGCCGGCTCTTCTCATCTCAGCAGGTAGAATCATGACTTCACTTCCGTAGGTCCTAGACTAGGACATTTACAGGTGGCCTATCTGGATATCTTCAGGTGACAGAATAAGGATATAAATCTTGTGCTCAGACCCTAGCAAAAATGATAGGAAGAAAATATCAGATCCTTAAATATTTACTTAGGGATCTCATTGTGGTCCCCAGATGATGCTGCAGATCGAGAGCCTAAATTGCTCAGAGCGTTCTCCAGTTAAAACTTTAAAAGCAGGGCCCTGGATTCCTTCTTTTGCGTGATAAGCATAGCAGACTTGGCAGTCCAGATGGGAAGTGCTTGATCTTGGTTGGCTTTTTGAGAAAGGTGTGTCAAGGAGTGTGTCTCCACTTAATGATCTGGAAGCCAGCGGGTGTCACAGGCTGCTGTGCAGAGTTACTGAGTCAGAACTGTCTGAGCTTGAGTGGGAAGGTGACAGCATTCCACGTGGCTTCTGGCAAGCGTGGCGTGTCCACGTGGCCAGCTATCCTTTTACAATCTCTTGTGCAGAAATTGCTGAATTTGCTAAAGTTGAATGTTCTGGGGGAAAAGGAATGAGGGTGATTAATTGCCTGAACTGTGCTCTTGTTTTTGGTTTCAGGCAAATTCCTCCTCCGTACAGGGTGCAGTCATCCTTAGCTTGTCAGCACGTTATTGTCACAACATGTTGGGAGACTTATCAGCTTAGCCACTTACAGCTAGGCCAGTGATGGAGTGAAAACCCCATCCCTTCGGCATGATTTCACCTGCAGATCTCACCAGATGTGGGGATCCTGCGGTATAGTACAGCACAGGGCGATTCATATAGTAATGCTAATAGCAAATACTGTGAGCCGGGCCCAGTTCTAGACACTTTACATGCCTTAACTCATTTCTTACTAATAACAACCTATAGAGAAGATTCTTTTAATATCTCTACTTTATGGATAAAGGAATTTTAAGTACTTAGGGAACTTGCCTGGGGTCATGCAACCAGTAAAAGTTGGACCTGGATTCACACCCCGACAGTCTGGCTCTAGGAGCTGAAATGACCCAATCACAGTTCACAGCAGTGTTCACTAGAGGATGGTAAAGTACAGGATCAATAGTGATGCAGAGGAAGGAAGGAAGTATTTTAGCAGAACATGTTACTTGTTATCAGCAGAAGGTTATAGATTTACCGGACAAGCAGGTCAGAATTCTGAGCTGCCATTGGATGAGACAGTTTCATGTAGGAGAATCTTTTATCCCCTCTATATGCAGAGTTAGTGGAGTTTGTGGGTATAATAACAGAGAGTTGTTACATAACAGAGAGTTACGCATAAGCTCTAATGAGCTTACACATAGGTAGCTCCTTAGAAAATCTCTACAGAGTACGTGTGTGTGGATCAGGTAGCAATGACGAGACAGGAGTGGTGGTCTTCGTGTTTGCCTGAGGATGCAGCAGACCTCTGGGGAGAAGGAGTAATGTCCACTGTAATGGACCCCGAGGTCCTGCAGAGCTCAGAGGCTGCCGGCCTCCATGGCCACAGCATCCTGAGGGAGGAAAGAAAGAGTTGCAGTTCCATGGCCTTATCTGAAACTCTCTTAGACTGTGAACAGGGAAGAATGCTTTAAGGATGACACTATGTAGTATGACTGGAACGTTCTCCCACCCAAACCATGGAGGACTGAGAGCATGGCATCCACCTTACTGTGGGAGCCAAAGACAAGGGCCGAGGATCACTGAAAGAGCAAGGTCCCATCGGGCGGTGGCCCAGATGCACCACTGCTGGGGAGGTAGCCCTCCCTCACCTCAGGAAGGACAGACCTGAGTGCTGACAGAGGGGGTGGTGGATGGGGAGGTATGGCTGGAGCTGGTCACAGGAGCCCACAGCCATGGCAGGAGCACCTAGGCTGACCCGGGTCAGGGCCAGCTGGGGCAGGGGCTGCCCATTAGAGGTGACTGCGGAGCAGGGCAGGGCAGCAAGGAGACCTGAGTGCCCTAATACCCGCCCCGGGTTTCCCTGCCAGGAAAACTGAGAGGAGTCCTGGGGGGTCCCAGAGCCTCTCCTGAGAGGAGGCCATGTTTTTACTCACATCCTTGGGTTTTCCTTCCTCAGACCAGTGTAGCCTGGGAAGCAACAATGATAATCAAATTATATTGTCACTTACTTGTCATGTACTAAGTGAGAAGTCAACTGGTTGGTTTAATAACCATTCAGGGCCTTCTGAGTTGCTCATTTATGTGTTTAAAGTGATCATTTGATATCATCTGCAACCAATTTGTCTTGGTTTTTGGCTCTAGACACCTGGATATTTTGGCTCTAGACATACTGTACCAGGGAAATTCTAGCTTTCTAGAATTTCCCTGGTACAATATGTCCACTGTATTGTTACAAGAAGTAGATTTTTTTTTTCTAAAAATGTTTTTTATGACCTCTGGCAGTAGAAACAGATAGATATATTTAATAATTTGGTGAAATGTCATCAAGAATATCGTTTATTTTTAAAAATAACTAAATATGTATTTGTCTTCATTATTTTGAAACTCCAAGTTTGCTGGTGGTGGAAGACCTGTAGTGATTTCACATGCTTTTCTCTCGTAAGGAGGATTATTTTTGCTACTCTCAAGCATCACTGACTTCTAGTCCTCTTTATAGTTTTTTGTAAAAGATAAGAGGTTTTCCCAGAACCATTTATTCTTCCCAGGAATTGAAGCCAAATAAGGAATTAGTTGAGTTCATATTTGGTTTGAGACTATTACGATGTTTCCTTTAAGTAGTTTTGGAAAATACAGATACATTTGATCCCCATCACTCACTCTCTTTTTGTTTTTAAACTTCTGGTTCAGCAACATTAAAGGGAATTAATATTTGGATTTAGATCACTTCTGATTTAAGGCTGATAGCTTTAAGGTTCAAGGTCACGCCTCTTATTGAAATCACTTAATGTTCTGTGCATTTTTGAGAAAGCAGTCAAAACGAGATGTTGACTTCTACTGCCAGACTCAAACTTCAGTGGTTATTTCCTTTATAAAATTAATCATTTAATAGAAATTTTAAATGATAAGATAGTGGCTTAGAGCTTGAGGCATGGTGGCTCGCTCTGTCATTTTTTAAGAAATCATTTAGAACTCTGCAGTGCACCTTTTCCTTTTCATTTCTGATGATGCATGGTATGTGTCCAAAAAAAATTTGAAATTCAGGAAACAAATCAAAGCAACCAGATGCCATTTTTCACCCATTAATCTAGCAAAATTGCTTTAGTTTGACCATATCTGGTGCTGCTGAGGTTTGAAGAAACCAACACTCTTGTGCTTTGTTGGCAGATTATAAATTGCTACTACTCTTTGATAGACAATTCGGCAATGTCTTTCAGATTTTTGAATGCATGTACCTTTTTTCTAAGTAGTCCACTGCTAGGACTTTACTGTATGTGGTGTATTAGTCATCTGTTACTGCATAACGAATTACCACAAATCTTAGCAGCTTAAAACAACAAACATCTATTATCTCACACAGTTTCTGAGTTCAGGAATTGGGGGCAGTTTAGCTGTGTGGTTCTGGTTCAAGGTCTCTCATGACATTTCCATCAAACTGTTGGCAGGGGCTGCAGTCACCCCAGGGCTCGCCTGGGGCCGAGAGTTCTTCTCCAAGCTCACTCTCCTGGTTGTTGGAGGCCTCGGTTCCTCATCACATGGGCCTCCCTGCAGGCTACCTGAGTGTCTTCATACCGTGGGTGCTGGCTTCCCCCAGAACGAACCAAGAGAAACAGAGCGAGCATGTGAAAGAAGCCCAAGAGGGAAGGCACAGTCTTTTATAACCTAATCTTGGAAGTGACATACCATCATTTCTGCCGTAGACTCTGGGGCACATAGAACAACACTGGTACAGTGTGGGAGGGGACAATGCAAGGTGTGAAAACCAGGAGGTGGAGATTCTCGGGGGCCCCCTTGGAGGCTGCCAACCACATGCGACTACTTTGAAACAAACAAAAACTAGAACTATATCACCAGCCTGAATGGTCGTCTCTATGTTACGTAAATTACAATATCCATCATACTGTGGGATGTGTTGCAGCTGTTAAACAAAGGAAAAAGATCTCTGTGCGTAGCTATAAAAATCTTTAAAATATGCTATTAGGTAAAGAAAGAATTCACGTAGAGGAAGCTATATAGGATGATATATTTTATATGAATGTTTTAAAAGTATGGATGTGATCTGGCAGAGCATACATTTTTTTTCTAGAATGAGAAACTGTTACTGGTGATGGACCTTTCATCTTTTTCCTTCTCTCCATTTTCCTTATGAGTAATTTTTTAAAAATTTGGAACTGGGGCACGGATGTCTGCCCTAACACTGCTGTTGTCCTGCCCCTTTACCATCAGCGCCTCAGCCCTGCCCCACACTGATCTTTCTTTTCCAAGTCCCTGAGGACTGCAGGAGTTGCTGGGCTGGGACTGTTCCTACACTGGCCTCAGCTGTTCATTTGCAGCCCGTTTTCCTGTGGCGCACAGACTGGGTGACACGGGGACGCTTTCTGCCTCAGTGTCTTCAGCCAACTGGGCAAGAATTTTTGTTTGGACAAGTTTTGCAAGTTCCAAGATGCCTGGTCTACCTGGAATCTCATGAATCATTGGGTTTTTGTCTCACTGAGGTTTCCTCCCAGCTGGCTATCCTGCCTTAAAACTCCTTTTCTTCGGAGGCAGGCTCTTGAGGCACGACTGGCCTGACTCTGCTTTCTTCTAGAAGCAGCATGTTTCTTTCTAGCCCTGGGGTGAAATGCTCCAATGAAAATTCTGCTTTCAGTTGTGAAGTTATGAACTCAGTCTTTTGGTCTGCCAGCTTCTGCTTCTTAATACCCTTCGAATCCTCATTTATTCAGTAGGAGTAAGTCAGTTTGCTAGGTACTTCCATTGTGCCCAGAGTCTGGTTATTTCTTCCATTAAAGCATCTCCATGGCTCTCCTTTTTATTAATTCATTCCACAAATATGCAGTTAGCCTCGACTCTATGCCAGGACACTGTGTTAGGGACTGGAGAGAGAATCGTAAGCAAAAAAGCCCTGTCCCCTCCCCGAAACGACCTTACTGTCTAGTGGGAGTGACCGATACTACCGAATTAAGCATACAGATCAAAGACTACAGACTGAGAAGTGCTATGAATGAAAAGCCCAGTTGCATATGTCAAGCAGGCAGACTTGCAGAGCCAATGATAGGATATACAATGTCTTTGTGCAAGTTAGAAAAAGCCATCCCCTCTCTGTGGACAAATTAAAAGGCAGCTCCTTCAGGTATATGCAAGCGTATAGGCACAGAGTTTGGCAACAGATGGAGCCTATTTCTAGTTTATACAAAGGAATCATTTTTCCCAGGCGCATGTAGCCCAGTACCAGGGCATGTGACGTGGCCAGGAGAGCAGCCTTCCCGTCACCCACCTTTATCAGGAGCCCTTATTTCGAACACAGTCTGCCCAACCAAAGGGGAGCTGGCTGATCTGGAGGACTGGGTAAGGCCTAAAGGCTAAGTTAACCAGACGAAGGGGAGGGGGGCGGAGTGAATGAGGAAGACACTCCAGAGCCTTCCAGGCAGAGAAGACTGCATGCTAAGACCCCCGAAGTACAAGAGAGCCTAGGATATTCCCGGAACAGAGACTAGAGAAGGAGAGTGAGCGGAAGGGGCGGCTGAGCTGAAGCCGGAGCAGCCAGAAAGGCCACACCACGCAGGGCAGGGTCTTCCTGGACCAGTAGGAGGCCCAGAGTGCCGATGGCCTCAAATGCCAAGCTAGGAAATTTGAACTGGAGTACCATTCTTTTATTTGCAGAGGGTCTGAATTATTCTGCCTCCTTTTTGTCTTTAAGTATAATCATTCTTTGCTTGTGTAAGTTTGTGTTTATGATCCTCCTTCCTTGCCAATTAAATGCACATAAATCCTTCTTTCTCTCTTAAAGAACTGCAAATGGCATGCATGCTCAAGGCAAGTTCTTGGGCTTGCTGCTGGGCACATGGTTTCTGAGAACCACAAGGAGGAAATCGAAGGAAATCATAAGGAAAGTCTGTGCCTTCCCCCATGACCAGCTCCCACACACATATACACACATGCACACAACCACAGGAATGTTCTCTGCCACGTACCAAGTCAAGAAAATAAAGCCAAATGTGTTTGTCTGTTTTACTCTGGCAGCATTTCAGGTATTTAAATTTTTAGATAACATCTTAAATTAATTTAACTTGAATACGTTAAGTGAACATATCCTATCAGTTATGAGGAGAACAATCAAAATGAATATGCTGTTCTCTAGGAAGGTGGTGTGGGTGAATATCAGACATTGTTTGGCATTCACGACCATCTGAAATGTTGACCTCGGGTGTCAGAATGTGCAGCTGCAAGGCAGGCGAATCAGGTGATTGGAAACAGATACCAGCCCCCTGCTGCCTCATCAGCACCCACTCCACTGCCTCCTGCCCCTCGTAACCACTGCTGGAGGTTGCTACAGCCCTGTGAAGGCCATTACTCTCTGCTGGGCCTCACCTCCCTCCTCCTCCCTCCTCCTCCAGGTACCCTAATAGGGTGTGCTTCCCAAAGACCTGCTGACACCTCCTGGTGGTGATACCTCAGCTGCACACTGTGAAGGAGAGAGTCGGCGGGTACCAGACACTGGTCAGGCAGGACAGTAAAGGTGCCTTTCGGAAGGGTAGTAACTCATATCTCCCATCTCCAACACACACACACCAGACACACACACACACACACACACACACACACACACACACACAGACACCCATGTACATGCACAAGCCCACACTAGTCGGGAAGGGGAGGCTGGTTACCTTGGCCCTGAAAGAAGTGGGCCAGCAACCTATACTGCCTGACCCTGCTCAGTGTTCTGGTGGGAGCGTTCATTTGTTTGACTCACCCTCACAGTTTCATTGTAGGTGTCTTCATGCTGTATACACGGAATCTACGATGAGTACTTAACCAGTTCCTAAGGGTCTGTAGACAGAATTCCGGAAGTCTATCACATGATTGAGGGAAACAAATTAACATCTTTATTTTCACTAACCTCTGACGAAAACTTAGATTTCTGATTAGGACAAATAAGTAGGGTACCTTCCTTTGGAGAAGGAAATAAGGTGTCTAGGAAAACAACACAGTAATTATGAATGTAGGCAACAAACCAGTAGCACTACCTATGACTTTTCAATAATCGAAATCAGACGTTTTCATAGTACATTGAAGTTATTGTAGATATTATTATTTGTTAAAGTCGTTGAAATATTAATGCTCATCACTGCTTTGAAATTACCATAGTTATCAGATCCTATAGTGTATCTTCTATTAATAAAGAATGTATTTGCTATATCACATATTTTTTTCCTAAAAATATTTTGATAACTCTATTTTGTTATAATTTTTGTCCTTTATAACCCCATGTGTTTATTTTAGGAATGTTAGAACACAATTCCAAGAAAAGGTACATTGGCTTTACCAGACTGCCACAGGGGTCCATGGCACAAAAAGGTTCTGAACCCTGTGTGGTGGAAAGCCCTTGAGCTCCAGGCTCAAATGCTGCTCAGTCCCCTAGCTGTGTAACCTTAGAATAGTAACTTCTGAGCCTCAGTTTCATTATCTGCAAAATGGTTTAATAATAGTGATGATGTAGGTAAAGTAGGTGAAAATCTCAGGTAAGGAAAGGACTTATTCTTTTCCCTCTAGTTATATACTGAAAAATGTGAGGCCTTGTTTAGAGTACTCTGCTTTTAAATTGATAAAGTAGAATCACTAAGAAATCACTTAAAATCCTCAAATCTGTTTTCTTTGCCTTTTGTTTTCTCTGTTAACAGCAGTGTTTTAAAATATTAATAAATCTGTATTTAAATATATGTATTAAATATATAAAGTCAGGGAAAGTATCATATATACTAACATTTATACCTTTTTAGTTGTTGCATTTTAAAATATTTTAGTCTCTCGTTTTCTGTTAAGGAAATAACATTGGATTGCCTACCCATTCTCTGCATGTAAGATAATATCTTTGTTGGTCTTTTTGTTTGATTGCTTTTGTGATGTGTAAAAATTCAGGTGTGGAACAGCAGGGACGGTACCGCCAACTAGGCAGTTCTGGGACATTCCTGGCAGGTGTTTTTTCCCTAGTCCATCACTTTTCTTTCTAATGAAAAATTTATCAGTAAAGTCCCCAAATTATTCTGTTTATTTTATGTATTCATACAGTGCTAATTTTAGATAAGTATATACGTCACCAAAAACCTAATTATATATAGAAAGTGCCTTTAGAATGATAGTTAAAAAGCAATATGTAATAGTTGATTGGAGATGTTAATGGTTATTTTTCCTTAATGTACCAGTAACTATTGTATGTTGTTGGGTAAAAACAAATGGTGTAAATAGATGTTTAAATATCAAAAAGATTTAAATATCAAGGAAAGCATTTTGTGCTAGATCAGATTGTAAGGCCTGTTAACGCCTATTTTTAAAAACCTTTTGAAAGGAAAGTACATTAATTTGTTTTAATTTTGTTGACTACCCAATTTTCTTCACCCAATTTTTAAAAAAGAGGCAAATTGTAATGCTGCCCACAGCACATTTGCTACCTAAATGTCTCTTAGCTACCTTCTGGATTTAATCTGCAGGACTGATGAGCAGAATTTGTGGCAGTAAACCTGGCCGTCCAGAAGTCAAGTTTCTTCTAGTTTTGTAAAGATGGACTTATTGGACTTGGTTAAACCATAACTGGCTGTTGAGAGCTTGAGATAGTCTAGTCAGTGACATGAGGAAAGACAAGGACATGTATTTTTTTAATAGATTTTTTCAGCTCTATTGACGTATATTTGATGTGTCTATACTTAGGTATACAAGGTGATTTAATCTGTGTATACATTGTGAAATACCACAGTCAAGTTAATTAATACATCCATCACCTCACAGTTACTTTTTTTTTTTGTAGTGAGAACACTTAAGAACTACTCTCTTAGCAAATTTCGAGTATACAATACTCTATTGTATAGTAGTATTCACTATAGTCGCCATGCTGAACAGTAGATCCCCACAACTTGTTCATCTTATAACTGAGAGTTTGTCCCCTTGACCAACATCTCCCCATTACCGCCACCCCACAGCCCCCCACAAAAGATATATTCTGATAACCCAAATAATTCTGGACAGGGTAGCGATGAAAAATTTTAAAAGAGCAACAAAAAGGAACTTGGTATCTCAAATATCAAAACATATAATAAATCTGCAATAATTAAAACAATGTACTGCAGGCATAAGAATCAATGCAACAGAATAAATAGCCCTGAAATACACAGAAAGACACACACACACACACACACACACACACACACACACACACACGTTGATGATCACTTGGAACACAGCAAACCAGTAGGGGAAGAAATGGATTATTCAGCAAACCACATACCAGAATACACTCCAGAGAACTAGAGAATTATGTGGGGTTTAAAAAAAATTTTTTTTAAATCTAGGAGAAAAAAATAGGTGACTATTTAACCAATACTGGGATGGGGACGGATTCTGAAATGTAAGAGCAGTGGAAGAAACCACAAGTGAAAGAATTACTTTATTTCACCATGTTTCATTAAAGATATAATAGTTATGAGTGTGAGGAACTAAACCAAGAATACCACAAGTAAATGGAGGGTTTACTAGAAAGGGATCTTGGGTTAATCCACAGGGAAGGACAGTGATTGGTCTGGGCCTTCCCGAGGCTAAGACAGAGAAGCTACTCTAGAAGGACCAGGAATCTGAGCACTGGACCCGGGCTCAGTTACACAACCAATGTCTGCTTCTTTCTGGCTAACTCTTCCACCCTGGACCAGCTATTCCAACCAAGGCCAGCAGGAGGGAGGGCCCACTGCCTTCTCTGGACAGGAGCAACTTCTCTGAGAAGAGAATGTGAGTTGGACGGAAAAGGGCTCAGAGCAGGGCAGGGATGATTCATGCCTAATATATGCACATTTGAAGCTCCTTAGAACAAAAAATACAGTAAATGTTTAAAAGATAAATACCACCCAGTTTTAAAAAAAAAAAATTTGCAACAAATATTACCCCCAAAAAGATTTAATATCTTTAACATAGAAAGGGGTTTTGTCAGATAATAGGGATATCCTGAACAATCCAGTTTTTCAAATGGGCAGAGGACATGAATAGACAGTTTACAAAAAAAGAAAAAAAAAAGAGAGGAAAAGAAAATAGTATACATGGAAAAAGAAGATTAACCTTATTAGTAGCAAAAAAAAAAAAAGCAGGGGAGCAGATTTAAGAAAACAATAAGATACATTTCTTGGTCTAGGAAATTGACATTTTTTTATGCCTTTTCTTTTGGTGTTTTTAAAATCATGCTGTCAGTTCTGGCAAGGGTAGAGTGGGCTAGACACTCATATCCTTCCACTGAGGGTGTAAATTGTTACAACCTTTCCAGATGAAAATATTTTAAGCCCTGAAGATAGGTGCTCATGTTCAGATTGATCAAATAATTCTTAGAAAAAGGCTGTCAAAGATGTGTATAAAGATAGCTATTGTAGCATTATGTGTAATGGTAGAAATCTGGAAATAACCTAAATCCCCAATATTACCTAATGGTTACTTAATAGTTTATCCATATAATGAAATAAATAGTGTAAGCCATTAAAAATCATTTGTTCAAAGAATGTAATTTACATAATTCCAATTTTGTAGGTAAACAGAAGAGAGAGAGAAAAAAACAGAAACAAAGAGATGTAAAACTAACAAAGAAAATATTCCAAATTGTTAAGGCACTTGGTAGGACAAGTTATTTATTTCCTACAATGAAAATGTTACTTTGGTTATCAGAAAAACAACAGCAATGACGTATTTGATATTTGTATCAAAAGTAAAATAGACGTTTTTATCATTTGGCCTAGAGAAGGAACATACCTGTTCAGGAGAGTTGTTTCCATATATTCCTAGCGTATTAGTTTAAAAGGATTAAATTAGCGATTCCATCTCTAAAGATCTAGGTCCATGCCTGGTACTCATCATGGTACTTAGTAAATGTCCACTGTACATTCAGATCTCAAATCTCTATTCATACATGTTCAGAGAGCCCAAAGCCTGCTGTGTATATCTCCTTGATTCTTCATGCAATCTGGATGTGACTTTTCACAGGTACCAGGATGAAGGAAGATGTATTTTATTATTTTAGGTTAGGAAAGAACAGTTAGCTTTCAAAATAAATCCAAGAGAAATAAACTAATTCCATTTTTTTTTCTTGAGAATGACTGCTGGATTTCTATTAATAATCCTAGGCTCAGTAGTTATTTCACAGTCTGTCTTTAAATAAATTTTTATTTAAAAAAACTATTGATAGTTTAGAATTCACAAAAGTTACATCCTGCTGTTTATTCTTAAATCAGAAAAAGTCAGTGCCCGTTTACTGTTTGCCTAGCTCTGTGCTACACACTCTAAAGGCGCTATCTTATCCTCACAATCCTATGTTTATGGTTTTTACTCCTCTTTTCAGAAATAGAGGTTTCAAAGTCAAGTTAATAAGTGATGGCTTTGAACCTGTCTGCTTAACCAGGCTATCATGCATCATTCATTCATTCATTTATTCACTCATCCAATGAATAAAAACACATCAATTCAAGGAAGTCTGTGTATAGCAAAGATTTTTAAACTTTATGGTCCACTTCCTTTGTATCATAATTTATAAAATAAAATCTAAGTATAATAAAAATTAAGAAGAGTCCCTTAATAATTTCTTGTAACTTAAATTGGCCTATAATAGATTCTTTAAATTGTGATGGTTGGAAATGGACACAAAAATGGAAGCTTTTTTATTGCTTACTGTAAATTCAAAAGTGTATGTATGTGTGTGTGTCTAAGAACAACCTACACATTTTTTCTAATTCTGGAGACCTCGACCTCTAGCTAAAGAGTAGTCTTCTCCTCCAACCCCCCACTCTCGATGATCCTGTTGTATTTCTTCTTACTACCTCTCACCACCTGACTTGATATTATCCGTGGGTTTGCTCATTTGCATTGCCCCTTGCTTCACTACAATGAAAGTTCTATTAGAGCACCAGGTTTTTGTCTTTTTTTTTTCCCGTGCTTGCTCCGAGCTACTCGGTTCCATTTATGCAGAATGAATGAATGAATGAATAGATGGATGAATGAATTTCTCTGCCTCTATCTGCTATGTTGGAGAGCGGACTCCCCCCACCCCTGACATTTTGAGGTTTCTAAGCTGTACCAGGGCTTTCCAGGAGATGCCTGATGGGTGACTTTTCCCAACACTACCACGTGGCACCACTGTTCCCCCTGCCCCTCACTCTGCTCTGACTTCCTGTGGGACCCGCTGCTGGAGCCCTAAGCCCAGGAAGCCATCGGTGCCAGGCAAAGCCCCCATGAGCTGCTGCTTCCTGCACCTACACAGCCCCTCAGGGCCCAAGCGGAGGGACTGATGTCCACAGCCAGAGGCTGCTTCTTTCGTTGTGGAAGAATCCTCACCAAAGTCCACCATTCCGTGGAACTGTGCTATTGAGTCTTCTCTGCTGGTGTGGGAGTGAGCACACACACGTTCACACCCACATGCAGAGACACCTGTTACCTTCCTATCCCAAAGTTCTGGACCAGAGCTACCTTGTGCTCCTGAGTTCTTCTCAGGATCTGGTGAAACCTCCCTTTCTATTTTTATCCCTAGGGCAGGGATTGGGACGAAGGGGAGAGATTATTGTGAGGTGGGGTGGGAGGCTTGACTCAATCAGAAGTCCTGAGTGAGGAAAAATTCATCACAGCTCCACTTCCACACTGAGGCATTAGCGAACAAGCCTCCGGCAGGAAAAATAACTTCCGCGCAGGCCACGTGGTACCTCCTGCAGATTGTCACATGTGGAACAGCCCGCTGGCCCTCCAGGCCAGCTGGATACAGTGGACCCCTGAGATGAACTCACTTTAGTCCCGGCTAGGACGGCTGCTAGAGGGAGATAAAGCTTAGCTGCTTCCTTTCTGCTTCATTTTGGACTGTACTCTAGAAAGATATGTAAGAAATGGAATCCTCATTAGTAATTGCCCACTCCACTCCTTCACTCCCCAACACACACACACACACACACACACACACACACACACACACAGACATTCACAGTGTTCACCATAGTATATATTCTCACGGAGTTTTATTTGGCTTCTTGGACAAATAAACCAAGGCAGGTGAGAGCTGGATAAGCCGTGGGGTAGGTCAGCCACAGTGGTAGGATTTGAGGCTCCCGACCTAAGAGAAGGAACGTGCAGTGCCTGTTGACAGGCATGACCTTGTTCCATGCATGCTTCTTGCAACTTAAAGCATATCCAGAAACCTGTTCTAGCTTCCAGCGCAGAGAGTCACAGAGCCTCTGCTAGTAAAGGAGGCTTTGTTCTAAGAAGGCTGGTGCCTCTCGTGGATCTGGGCAGAAGAGAGGGCAAGGGGCTTCTGCCAGATGCTAGGCCAACCCAAAGAAAGGGCATCGGGTGTCTGCCCCCTATTTATTTAAAAAAAATAAGAAAGAAGGAACCTTCCACCATCACCACCACTGTGACCACTGCTCACTATTTTTTCAGGTTTGTGTACCCATATAATGCTTTTAACTGGAAAAGGCTATTATGTTTTATTTTTAAACAATTTAGTATGTTGAAGAAGATGAAGGAAGGGAAAACAGAACCAGCCTTAGAAATCCTGGAATAGTGACAGGGCCCAACAGGACCGGACCTTTCCTATGGAGAAAAACCATACTCCATGCTTTGTAAAAACATGGTCCTTACTATTAAGGAGGATGGCTATAATATTAGAAAGGAAGAGATGAATGGAAGACTGTCTTGGCTTAGAAAATCCATTTCTATTTTTTGTTCAACTGTGTCACTGTGATAAAAGTGGCCTGAGCATCACAAGACTTGCTAACCTTTTGTCATCTCCCCTCCCACTCTGTTCCCGAAAATGTTAGTGTTTTTTTCCTATCAGCCTTTCTCTTGCTTCAAACAGTAGTTTCTCCTCATAGATAAACATGACATCAGTTTATGAATTATCACTGATTTTTTTTTTTTTTTTTTGCATGTACGTGAGCTGCCCTCTGTTCCCATCTTTGCACTATCCAATTGGAACTCTTAACCAAATGCCTTGGCCTCCTGACTCTCAAGTATATCAGTTTGGGGGTCATGAATTGATCCATTATTGTTCTTATAGTATTGAGTTAGCCTAAGAAGCCCCATTTGCAACATCATTCCCGTGCAGTTTTAATCTCCACTTAGGAAGTATTTAGATTAATTCTGGTGCTCATTGATTATAGGTTAGTTTGGATTATTTTTAAGTAATTTTGTTTTAACTTTGAAAAACCACCACCAGTAGCTTGGCAGTACTACCACAGAATGTTCTGAGTGAGGAGCTTTGTTTTCAACAACCCCACTGTGATTTGGATACAGCCATTTGCTCATGAAGTGGGGAATTGCAGTGGAACTTCACCAACGGGCAGTTGTCGTAAAAGGACATCGGGATAAGCCCCTGTTTGTTAAATGAATTCAGGCGTAGGTCTATATACAAAATCTAACACATGTCCTGCTTTACCCGCTTGGTTTTCGGAATGCTAAGAGCTAAAGGCCTCTGGCTGCAGTGCCCAGGTCCAGCTTTCTCAGGGCCAGGCCGTTCCAGCCCATTTCCTGTCTCCTCTTCCTTCCCTTCTCACTAATTCATTAGCAGTCATTAAAGTGGAAGCTTAGCTTACAGTTTTCACCTTAGCTTTCTGTTTTCCTCTTCAGCTACCACTTCACATCTTCCCCAACACTCACCAATAAGAAGCTTTCAGCACGTGTGTCACAGAATATACAATCTTTAACGTTCATCAATAAATGATTCCTGTGGCCCTGATTTGTGTGAACAATGACTGCTAATTTCACTCAGGCTCACCGAACATTTGATCTTGGCAAGGTGACAAGTTGTAGATTATTTCTTTTATTTCCTGGGGTAGTCACTAGGATTTTTTTTTTAACATCCATTTTCTATGCCAGGAATTCCAAAGTCAAAATATACGTAAACCATTAGGTTGTAAACAAAAGCATCTAGCTGGAAGACAGTCTGAGGTCAAGTGTAACCATCCACTGCAGTACAGGGACCTCTCTCCAGTACCCCCAACACAGGGTCCTTTGGTGGCCAACTGCCACCCCTGTGAGGGGAGAAAACTCCCAGTCACCAGGCTGTGCACTCTGGTTGTTGGGTTGTCAGGTGCTTTGTGTGAGCTGAGGCCAGGATCTTAAGCTCTCTGTTTCTTCATATGAAATGGTGACTGTAATAAGAGCAGTTATTTCCCCCTAGAATTGTTGAGTGTGTTAAATCAATTAACACACATAAAACCTGTGGACAGTGCCTGGCAAGAGCTCAGTGCACGATCACTGCTCGTGGGTAATGCTGCCTCTGTAGGGGGAACCCTGGAGTAGCAGAGAGAGGAGGGATGAGAGTCGGTCTGACCCGTTAGAGCTCAGACTCGGCCAGTACCTAGCTCTGTGAACATGCTTAATTATTTTCTGAGCTTGGATTTCCTTCTGTGTAACATGTGGATAAGGAGTCCCTGGTATGTACTTGATGTAGCAGGCAGTCAGTCAAATGCCAAGTGCTTTAAAGGGTTAGCGAGAATTCATGTAAGTTGCCCGATAGAGGGTAGACATGTATTAAACAATCATGATTCGTCACATTTCCTGCTTAGTTGAAGAGGCCAAAAAAGAAGGTTCTGTTTGCTTTGCCTTAGGAGACAGTATAGCACTGTGCTTGTCACATTAGTGCCTAATAGATATTGGAGTATTTTGCTCAAAGGAGTGAATAAAGGAGAATAAAGATGAAATTGAAGAGTAATTCAGGTTTGGAGCTTCTAAGAACCGAAGAAAGGACGTGAAAGATTTTTGCAAACCTAGAAATGAAAAACCTGTTACATTAACCTGTTAGAATGTATAAGATTCTCTGATGTGTATAAGCTCAGAGTTTCTAGTAATATTTCTCTTCAGTGATAGCAAAACTACACTGGTTCATGCGAGCCAAAAGAAAAGGCAGATTAGTATACTTTTAAGGAAGTTCAGGCTTTTTCCTTTCAAGTATTATAGTAACCCCCCTTTCTGGAGAATCCAGCTGAAAGAGTCTTTGTTAGGTGTCTTTTCTGCAGGTAAAGGAGATCCTAGCTGGTGCAACCAACCTCTTCCCCACCATCAACTCCAGACACCCCAGACCAACGAGTCATGACCTCCAGAATCCTCCAGAATCCTCAGGTATCCGCTGTGATACCTGGTTCACCACCTCTAAAAGGAGCCAGTCCCTGGCAAAGATGTCCCCATGACATTAATTCTTCTCTTTACCTTGAATGATCTGTTGATTGTAGGTTAAAGAGATGGTGACTAAGGGCAGCTTTTACATTGCCTGTTTTAATGAATAAACGGGAATTATTTTTAATTAGTGCTTCAGTTGTCTATGTAAACGATGCCCTCTGATGTGCTTAAGGGCCTTTTGAAAACCGTTTATTTCCTTAATTTTGTTAAGCATTGCTTGTTTGCAATGCTATTTGTGTTCTTTATGAGAAATCTTTTTTTTTTTTTAATTAATTAATTAATTTATTTATTTATTTTTGGCTCTGTTGGGTCTTCGTTTCTGTGCGAGGGCTTTCTCCAGTTGCGGCGAGCGGGGGCCACTCTTCATCGCGGTGCGCGGGCCTCTTACTGTCGCGGCCTCTCCCGTTGCGGAGCACAAGCTCCAGACGCGCAGGCTCAGTAGTTGTGGCTCACGGGCTTAGTTGCTCCGTGGCATGTGGGATCTTCCCAGACCAGGGCTCGAACCCGTGTCCCCTGCATTGGCAGGCAGATTCTTAACCACTGCGCCACCAGGGAAGCCCGAGAAATCTTTTAAGTAGAGATCATTTCCAGCCTTTGTGGACTAATCCAATTTTAGTGGAGATCATCTTGACAAGAACATTTACCATGTTTAGAATACCTTTCAGGGCAGTGGGTTTGCCTAGTCCAAGGGGAGTCTACCAGTGCAGAACAAGAAGGCACTTTCATGTAATTCAGAGCTTTCTTCATCTCCCAACCCTCTGCTCTCCTCAAAGACACATGAATGCGCCCCCCCAGTTTCCATGGCTACAGGGGTAGGGAGTGCAGATCCCCGGTAAACCTTGCCAAACCACCTTGAGCAGGGCTCTAGGCCCTTGGCCTGATAAAATCAGGCAGATGTTACCCAGGTGACAGCATACATTCAATGACAAGATGAAGCCACAGTTTGGCATTTGGGGATGAATAGATGTGAGTTAGTTATAGGACATAATCAGATCACTTGTCTTAGCCCCAATATCATATTCAAAATGTTTTCTCTCCTAAATTCTGGAAATTGCTCCCTGAGAAGTAACTTTTGGTTCCAAAAGTCCGATGTTGCCTATTAATAGATATATTTTTAGAATGTTTTTAAATATGACACTTCGGGTATTTCCCCCAGTTTCTTTTTTTAAAAAATCACCCTAGAATCAGTTTTCACCCACTAAAAGCCTTTTTGAGTTTTCTTTTTTTAGTCTATATTCCAGAATAGTAGCTTCAGAGTTGCCAACTGAAAAAGGACCTGTGTGTTGTGTATGCTGCTGGAAGCTATTTCCAAACACAAACTAAATAGTTTTAAAATACTAGTGCATGGAGTATCTCATGGGGTTTTGTGTCTAGCAGGAAAAACCACTTGGCCTCAGTGCTCTAAAATCTGTCAAGTCTTCTGATCAGGAGCAGTAATTATCTTGAGAACCGAAAGGAAAAAAAATTACATTTGTCTTAGTAATTTCCAAGAAGGTAAATAAATGGTCCTTTTAGCAAAATGGTGTTAGGCTGTTCACTGCCAACTTTAAACTGCAGTGATAGAGTAATAGCTCTCCCTGCACTGTAGGAATGCTCCCATCAACTTGGATAAACTCCATAGGAACTAGCCCACATTTCTGTCCATACAATTTGTCCATCAGCAAGTGTTCATTGGGCTCCTTTTGCCTAGCACTGCTCTAGCAGCTGCATAAAATATCAGAACAATTCATTTACTCCATAAGGGAGAGTGATGTGCTGGAGTTAATAGATAATTGTTATTCATTCAAAAAAATTTAAACATCCACTACTAAAATTATTTTGTGTAGAACTAGGCACAAGTCTAGAATAAATAATGTTTTAGACCACAATTGAAAGTTCAGAGAAGGATATCTATTTATACAAATGCTTAATTCCTAATTGTGTGGCCTTTGGGGGTGGTTCTGCATGCTCTTTGGCCTTTTATGTGTTTAACTACATCACATTTTCTATTTTAGACTGAGCTCATGTAGCCAAAATTGTATCAGTTCAGCAGAAGCACTGCTGTGCTTGCTAACCTTCCTAATCCTGTGTATTTCCTGCATTATGATTTAGTTAACAAGTATTTAGCTAATTTAGCTTAATTGTGGAGCAAGGTAGTTAGAACTAAGATTTCCTGATTACTAGTGTTTTGGTTCCACTAATTTGATCTTGTGCTTCCTTTAGCTCACAGATTCCATTAACTACCCCAAGACACAAGTCTTTACACCGTCGGTAATGCTCTAGAGACATTTCCACCTTCTTTAGGTTTAACACCTACATCTCATTATCTTTTAAATGAGTTCTTGGACATACAAGTGGAAAAGAAAATCATGCGTGATTAATACTTCTGCCATGAATAAGAGCTAACTGTACATATAAAGAATATAACTTATTTTAAAATTTCTTCTGCAGTGAAATATTGTGTTGGTTAACAGTTACCAGGCTGAGGTTAAACAGACTTTAATTAAAAATTACAAGCCCATAGCACTACTGCATGCAAATCTAAGAACACCAAATGGACGCAAACCCTAAACTTGTTCAGCAGCAGCCCCTAGCATATATAATTTCAGGCTGTCAGTCTAGGAAGCAAATTCTACTTCTCATGTCCTATCTAAAAAGTATGTTTTTTTATACATGTCTAGTTATAGTGGCACATTCTTCACATTATTCCTGAATTGAATGTCTGAAGGTAACTGTAAACAGAGGATAGTGTAATCTAGTAGAATAATTTCTTGTGCAAATATTTTCAAAATGATTTTACTTTAACTGTGGCTGTCTTCTATTCATTGTCTCTGCTTTGGTTGACTGATTTAAAGAGATTTTTGTTTTCTTTTAGAGTCAGTCATCTAGGAAAGAGGAAAAGCATAGCTGGGGGAGGTTCCTAAAGCAGATCGTGGAAATCCACAAGGTAGACGTAGTATGTTTACCTGCCTTTGGTAAGTGTTAAGAACACAGCCTCTGGAGCCAGGCTCTCTGAGTTTTGTGATCTTGGGCAGGCTCCTTAACTGCTCCATGACTTAGTTTCCTCCTGTGTAAAATGGGTTAATAGTAATAGTACCTGTCTCAGGGAGCTGCCACAGTTAATACTTTGGAAACCTAGCTCCTAATGAGTGCTCAGTGATGATTGACAGTCATTGTTATCATTATTTCACCATGAATGTTTGGATGTGGTCATGATCTACAGTTTGGGCCCTGACATCAGAAAGACCTGAATTCAAACCCTCTGAGAGACCTTGGGCAAGTTGCTGAAACTCAGTTCATCACCTCTAAATGGGCATAATAATAACAACTACTTCATAGAGTTGTCGAATTAGACAATGTATGCAAGGTGCCTAGATTAGACTAGGTAGGACAGGTGGATCATAGCTGTTACCCTTTATTTCCTTCTGAAACACTGATAAAGCAACAGTTAAAGAACTCTACAGAATAGCAATAATCCTCTATGACTAAGAACAGGAAAGAATATCAACATTCTATAAGCTGGAAAGCAGAGAGAGTGGAAACTAACTTAGCAAACCCAAGAAAGCCAGTTACACTGTAGAATGAGCAAAAGGCTGAGGAATTGCTAGCAGAGATATCTCTGGAAATGGAGGGGAAAGTGGGGCTGAAAACAAGAGGACTCATTGAAAGTCAGTGTAAAAAGCAGACTCCCAGGTCCCCTTCTACATTCCTTCCAGCCGGGCTCTATTGAGGGCTAGGATGCCAAAATGAAATCAGGGCTTTTAAGTGAAAGTCTGCATTCTGAATGCCAAGGTCCTTGGTTGTCTTCCCGTATCTGGCTCCCAGAGTGCTGGCAAGGAGGTTGAGACTCTCCAAGATGAGATGAGATGCGCCTTCTCTGGGATCCCTACCAGCCCAAGTACATAGATCCAAGTACGCTGCCCTTGGAGGTTATTGAGCTAAAAAGCCCTGTCGTATCCCTGAAGCCCACAGTCCACATGCCCAGCCTGTGTGCACGGGGCTTCCAGTCGGCTGACTAGCGTCCCACGCTTCACTGGGACAGAGAGTCAGGGATCCCAGACCACAGTCCCCCACGGGTGCATCGTAGTGGGGTGTACATGAGGCAGATCATTTGCTTGTGCCATTCAGGCCTCTTAGGTATGTTTGTTTAGGTTTTAGGATCCGTTCATTGCTTCAATCCTAGCATGTTCCAAGCGTACCCCTGGATTTGTCCTCAGGTATACCTCATACCTAGCTGGCACTCAGTGAATGTCAGCTGGCATCGTTACTCATTCAGCCATCACAGGACAGAGCAAGTCACCTTCCACTTGTTTCACCTACTTCCAGAATTAGAAGATGTGATTTGAACATTCAGCTGCTTTTATAACTCTGCCACTTGTGGAAGTTCCGCAGCAAAGAGGAAGAAACCCTGGATTAAAGGACAGGTTTTTAATTCTGCCACTAATAGTATGACCTTCGCGAAATCCTCTGATCTCTCTAGACCATGGTTACCACCAATGTAAAGGGGACAGATTAGACCATCTTTAGACGTGGCTTCCTTGCTCCCAAATACCCCACAATATCAGGACAAAAAGTGTTTCAGAACAAGTCTTTGAGGCTGACCTGGTTACTTTTCAGAAGTGTACGTGCATACTACTATAATTATAAAAAAATGTATCTGTAGTAATAAATAACTTTAAATCATGAAGATAGAAAATAGTAAAAACTGATCCAATATCTACCATGTTCCAGATGCTTGCATTATCATATTTAATCTCATTTCATGGGATACTAGTGCTTTATGAAAGACATTCTGTTACCCCATTTTGCAGAGAAAGTAACTGAGGCTCTAAGATTTTTTTTTTTTTTTTTTAACATTTTGCCTACCTCCTGCTTTCATTTCATACCAAAGTGGATTATCACAGACATTGCAGTTAAGGGGGGAAGGTGTATATCTGCTAGCATCTATGCGTGTACATACATGTGCAGGTAAATGCTTGGGGTTGCTGTGTGCCAGGTGGTTGACGTTCATCATCTTGTTTTTACTTTTGGGTTTATTTATTTATTTATTTATTTATGGCTGTGTTGCGTCTTCGTTTCTGTGCGAGGGCTTTCTCTAGTTGCGGCAAGCGGGGGCCACTCTTCATCGCGGTGCGCGGACTTCTCACTATCACGGCCTCTCTTGTTGCGGAGCACAGGCTCCAGACGCGCAGGCTCAGTAGTTGTGGCTCACGGGCCCAGTTGCTCCACGGCATGTGGGATCTTCCCAGATCAGGGCTCGAACCCGTGTCCCCTGCATTGGCAGGCAGACTCTCAACCACTGCGCCACCAGGGAAGCCCCTCTAAGAATTTTTACGTACAGAATTTACAGACAGTACGTGGCACAGTCTGGATTTTGAAAATCTGGCCACATCTAGAGGCCCAGTTCTCCAAACCTCACCATGCACCTCTTTTCTGAACTCTGTTTGGTGCTTCCCCAGTAAGATCATTACACTCATTCTAGTTCCTTCTCAACTGCTGTCAGTTTTTAATCTGGCTTTATTGCCTTTCCCTGGAAAGTTATATGTTTCCCCCTAAAGTTGATTGGCATTGGAGTCATAAACAAACCGAGACCTACAGGCCTTTCACAAAGTTAGTTTGGTCTGAGTTCTCAAAGTCCAAGGGCATTTAAAATGTTCTGCCTGTGTGTGGGACTTCCCTGGTGGTACAGTGGTTAAGACTCCTCACTTCCACTGCAGGGGGCGCAGATTCGATCCCTTGTCGGGGAACTGAGATCCCCCAATCTGCCCTGTGTGGCCAAAAAAAAAAAATGTTCTGCATGTGTGAAATAACACAATGTTAAAATTTCTGCATAGCTGAACTTCTATAGGATGTGTAGTTTTTCCCAGTGCGGCCAAACTTGCAGATCATTGTTCTTCAGTGGATTATGTGACATACCAATTGCCCTTTGAGATTGCAGAGTATATAGACGTACAAGGAAATATTTTAACAGATCTTTGTACATAAATCTGTTTTCTGTTTAATGTTGATTTTAAAGTGTATAAAAATAAGGAGAGAACATAAAATAGATTTGATGAAGCAAACAGGAAAATCTTTTAAAGAAGTTTGGGGGTGGCTGGAGGTGAGAACTCCCTCCAAACTTGGCTGTGCAATTTTTTCAATTGGGTAAAAGATACTTAAAGTTTGCTATTTTAAGCATTTTTAAGTGGACAGTTCAGTGGCATTAAATACACTCATATTTTTGTGCAACCATCACCATCATCTATTTCCAGAACTTTTTTCATTTCGCAAAACCGAAACTCTGTACCCGTTAAACACTTAACTCCCCATTCTCCCCTCCCCCTAGCCCCTGGCAACAACCCTATGCTTTCTGTCTGCATGAATTTGACTACTCTAGTTTGCTGTGCATTTTTGTAGAAGGTCTTACATGCCATGATCAGTATTATAATTAAGAGAGTAACAGCTGACGTGTATTACTGTTGTTACCCAAAAGGTTTATGGTGAAAATATTTCAAAGGTATTTAGAGTGAAATGACGTATGTTAAGCTCTCAGTGAGAAGGATCTCACTGCCATCAGTGCAGGAAGAGGTTGTATGCTGTGGAGAGGGCCATGGCATTGTCCTAGGAAAGCCAAGAATTTAGGTCCTCTTAACCCAATTTTTAAAAAGCAGCATGATGACACTCCAGTCTGGTCCATCTAAAACATTCCCCTGGATTGTGGTTTCCTCTTGACCACATATAAAGTGTATTTATTTCAGGGGAAAAATACACACACACACACACACACATGCATACACACACACAGTGCTGGTAAACCAGGTCTCTGGGTGAAAAAAGTCCTGATTTATACCATTTGTGAATTTCCATAGTGTAAATACTCCCACAAAGGCTGATTTCAAACCACCAGCAGTTCACTCACAGAATTCCTGAATATTTAACAGTTGGCACTCCCCAGTAAGAGCCAGCTCCAGCATACCACTGGATATGTGTATTATTTGGCCAGCATAAATAACCATTTTTAAAAATTTAAATTTGAATGCCTTTGGACAGGCACTCACTGATGACTGTTGTTACCAGTTGTACCTGCTCCCTTTATTCCCTCTTGTTTACTCAGGGCCTCCATCCCTTCTTGTTACTTGCCTGGCCTTGACTTGCTTTGGTCTGGGAGGTGCAGATGCTGTTTTCTCAGTCACGGCCGTGGGAGGATTGCCAGGGTTCTTGCCTGTGTCTTTAAAATTGTATGTGCCTTCCAGGCCTGTGTCTCATCTTTAGGTATTAGAACATAAAGGGGAAGTTTGAGATTGTGTGAGCTACTCTTACTCCCACCCTCTTTAATTCATATAGATTTGGCTTTTTTAAGGATGTGAAATAATTATTGAAAAATGTCTATGCAGTGTTCTTATCCCCTTTCAGCCAATAACACTCTGACCTTGGGCAACTTATAAAATATCTGTTCAGGGCTTCCGTGGTGGCACAGTGGTTGAGAATCTGCCTGCCAATGCAGGGGACACGGGTTCGAGCCCTGGTCCAGGAAGATCCCACATGCCGCGGAGCAACTAAGCCCGTGAGCCACAATTACTGAGCCTGCGCGTCTGGAGCCTGTGCTCCGCAAAAAGAGAGGCCGCGACAGTGAGAGGCCCGCGCACCGCGATGAAGAGTGGCCCCCGCTCGCCACAACTAGAGAAAGCCCTCGCACAGAAACGAAGACCCAACACAGCCAAAAAAATAAAATAAATAAATAAAATATCTGTTCACATTTGAGATTTTATGTCAGTATCCCATAAAGTCTTTAATGCAGGAAACCTTGGATTTTGGTAAAAGATATCCTTTAAATCGCCTTCACGTGGTGTTTCCACAGTGCTGTGGTATATGCCAGGATACAAACAGGGTTGTTTGTTTTGTTCTTTAAATTATCCTTCAGAAAAGTGATGCCACCTTGTATTTGAGTCACGTGGTACAGGGCTTTCTTGTTGTTTTAAACACGAAGTTTGAGAGAGACATATTAGCCTAAAACACTTAACTTTATTAGTTAGGGATCACTTTAGATGCTTTTAGAGATCTTCTGACAGAATCAGTTTTGCTTCTAAGTGAGGAAAAAATCACTGTGTCATTGTAAACAACCTTTTAACAGTTATTTTGAAAGAACCATGCAATAAGTGGTGAACAATGTGGAGGTCACCACTCCTAAATGTTTATTTATGGCTTGGAATTAAATTTCCAAGGCCACAGCATACAAAAATTCAAAATGCATTTTATTTCAAACAAATTAGAAGAGAAGATGGAAACATTAGAAGACTCAAAAAGTTAGTGACTCTGATTGTGAAAGCACTGATGTCTGATGCACCTGAAAAGTTTAAATTAATTCCTGAGATATTAGTGTGAAAAAAGTAGTATTTCTAAATTAATATGATTTTTTACACAGTATGTGATTTTACATATTATGTGTAGCCGAATTAATAAATTATATATTACAGTTAGTCACCTGAAGGTTCCAACCACATACCTAAAAGATTATAAATTTAAGCTTCCAAGACACATTTCTGAGGATATTTTATTTGGAAAAACGGGGATCACCTTGTATTTAGGCCTGTGTTGTTCATTAAAGCTCTTAAACATGTATTTTAACATATTTTTCTCCCGTTGCCAGTTACCTTTTTTTCCCTAATACTCAGATAGGAAAAGATTTTCACCTAAATAAGAGGCAAAGAATGAGGGAACAAGCAAACTGGCTCTTAAGACTTATTTGTGGGACTTCCCTGGTAGTCCAGGGGTTAAGACTCTGCGCTTCCACTGCAAGGGGCGCGAGTTCGATCCCTGGTTGGGGAACTAAGATCCCGCATGCGGCGCGGCCAAAAAAAAAAAAAGAAAAAAAAATTTTTTTTTTTTTTAAAGACTTATTTGCCTAGGAGGATCTAGAGAGTAAGAAGAATGTAGAAAATAGATCGAACACTCAGAAACCATTTTACATAAGGTAGACTTAGTAAACTGAGGCTTATTGCACCATTAATAAACCCTAATTTGAAAGCCTCCTAATTAAAGAACCTCAGAGAGATAAGAAATGACAGCAGCTGGGGACATAGGTCACTTCTTCTTACCTTGTCTCCCCAGCTTGGTGGCAGGCTGCCAAAGGGGACCCAGTCGCATCATGGTCCCACATCAATAGCAAGTGCTCAGCTCTGATGTCTGATGGGAATGGACGCCCAAGTTGAGGGCAAATGTGGAGAAAGATCAAAATGAGAGCTTCTCTAGAAGGCTTCCAAAAGACTGAGAAGATAAGCAAATAAAGACAGTCATGGTCAAACACATTCCTTTAAAGCATCTCAGGATCAATTCTATTTGTGACATTTAGAATGAAGATATTTCTAGCGGCACGTTTCTCCAAAAGGAGAGAAAAAAAAAAGGATGTGCTTATTACTCTTTATTGCCCTAAGTACCATATTTCAGTTTTAAAGAGCTTTTTCAATCCAGATGCTAGCTGCAACCAATCATTCTTTTCCTAGCTCTGGGCTAAAAGTACGTCAATAATGGAACAACACCAGCTTTGATTATTGACAGTCAAGTCTGTGTCTAAAAATCTAGTGACTGTGTCCACATTGTAAAATAATCGTACCATGGCAGAACTAATGCTTGTAGTAGCAAGACAGCCTGGAGGTACTATTGAAACAACGACTTCCCCTCATTTCCTCTGACTTCTGGTGGGAAGAGGTTACAGAAGGGTAAAGGAGAGAGTGTACGGGCTGGGAGCTAAATTTAGAATTAGCCAGGATTCATCATAGAAGTAAAGGAAAAGATGATAAATGAAAAAAAGAAATCAGTTCTTTTCCACCAATCAGAAACTTAAAACACCTGTGTGTGAAAACATAAAAAGATTTTTTTTAAGCATACTTTAAAAAAATCATAATACATGCAAGAGAGAATTTCTATATTTTATAAATATGTATAGTAATAGAAAAGGAATTCATACAAAGAGTTCATAGGCAAAAGAGTAAAAGATATTGTGGTCTCAATTGCTTCTCTTCCCCCAGCAAGCCCCCTGACTCCTGCTAAGAGACCCCACCCCGCTTTCCTAGTGGTCGGCACCTGATGAAAGGCAGGCTCAGCAGTGTTTCCTTGGGATCCTTGTAACTGGAGCTAACAGGGGTCCCTCTTGCCTGTTGGGTCACAGAGTTGGAAGGATTGAATCTGGGGTTGCCATAGGGTCTTTCTTTTTTTTAATTTTTATTGGAGTATAGTTGATTTACAATGCTGTGTTAGTTTCTGCCGTACAGCAAAGTGAATCAGGTATACATATACATATATCTACTCTTTTTTAGATTCTTTTCTCATATAGGTCATTACAGAGTGCCATAGGGTCTTGAAAAATGAAACCAAGGTGATAAGCAAAGATGAGAGCCAGGGAGAGAGGGAGCATTGCTTGACCACCTAGATCCCTTTCGGTCTGAGGTCAGATTCACTCCTGTGAAGTAAGCCAGTAAATTCTGGGCCTTCAGACAGGTGTTCTGTCCGTCTGTAGTGCTTCTCTGCCATCCCTCTGACACAGATGTGACCCCGCTCTCACCTGCCTTGCTCCTGCATGAATGTCTGTTAGGATCCACATGGATAGACTATGTGTAATAAGTAAAGGATTTATCTAAAAAATAATTGCATTCTAATATATACCCATTCAGAAAGACAGCATTGTCTCCTAATTTATTCTGATTCTTTAGGACATCTAGGAACAGGCCCTCAAGCTTCAGTTTCATTCCCTTCTAGAAAAATGCACCACTGCCCAGACCATTTCTGCGTTAACAGACGTGTCAGCTTTCCGTTGCTTGCCCAAAAAGATACCTTTACTTGAAATGTCAACCCACCCATTATGCATTTGTAGCAAGAAAGTAAAAGCACTTGTTTATATCCATATTTCACCCTTTTAATCAGTAACCCTAAACCTCCTTTATTTCCCATTTAGTCACCACCATTTCCTACTGTCAGCTAAGCCAAAAATCTGGCTGTTATCTTTCACTATACTTTTCCTCTTCCGTCTCCTGTATACACTCAATTAACCTCAAGTCTTTTCTATTCTTTTTTTTTTTTTATTGCATTTTTTATTTATTTATTTTTAAAGTTTTTTATATTTATTTTTGGCTGTGTTGGGTCTTTGTTTATGTGCAAGGGCTTTCTCTAGTTGAGGCAAGTGGGGGCCACTCTTCATCGTGGTGCGTGGGCCTCTCACTATCGTGGCGTCTCTTGTTGCGGAGCACAGGCTCCAGACGTGCAGGCTCAGTAACTGTGGCTCACGGGCCTAGTTGCTCCGCGGCATGTGGGATCTTCCCAGACAAGGGCTCGAACCCATGTACCCTGCATTGGCAGGCAGATTCTCAACCACTGCGCCACCAGGGAAGCCCTTTTCTATTCTTATATTATCATTTTGCATTTGGAGTTTTTTCTCAGATATTTGCAGTTGCTTCCTGAGGGCAGGGATCTCATCGGTCTTCTCTTGTTGTTACCCTCAAAGCCTAGCAAGGTGCCTAGTACATAGTGGACACTCAGTAATTTTCTTGATAACTCTCACGTCTGTTCCCTTGTCTCTAATTCCCAGAGTAATTAGCCATCTTATCAATACAAGCTAGCATTTGGTATGCACTTCCTGTACAACAGGCAACCCAGTGAAGTAGGTGCAACTTTTATCCCCATTTCATAAGTGAGGAAACTGAAGCACAGAGGTTACATAATCTGCTCAAGGTGACACGAGTAGAAAGTGAAGAGGAAGACTGACTGCAGAACCCATACTCTTGTTATCTGCTATGCTGTCTCCTCTTGTCTTGCTAGCTTCTCAGAGAATCTCTTCTGACTTACAGGGACAGCTTCCTGACAAGCTCTCTGATCCCATCTTTTTTTCAAGTGGAGTATAGTTGATTTACAGTATTATATTAGTTTCAGGTGTATGACATAGTGATTCAATATTTTTATAGATTATACTCCATGTCAAGCTATTATAAAATATCGGCTATATTCCCTGTGCTGTACATTATACCCTTGTATCTTATTTTATACCTAGTAGTTTGTACCTCTTAATCCCCTTCCCCTATTTTCCCCCTCCCCCCCGAGCCCTCTCTGATTCCATCTTTAAAACGCAATTCTGACATGACAGAAGCTTCATAAACTCCTGCAGTAGTTCTACCTTATGTCAAAGGAAAATCTAAATGCCCAACGTGAACCATTCATGGGCCAGCCCCTGCCCACCTCACCACCTTGTCTTTCACACAGCCTCCTGGCACCCCATGCTCTCTGTGGCTCTACCGGACTCCATACAACTATGCATGCCTGGTTCTCTTCTCTCCCTGCCAGGTATACATTCTTCAAGACCCAATCCTGCCTCTCCGTCTCCAGGAAGCTTCCCTGATCTCCTCCTCTGGGTTGTGTCATTGCAAGTGCTTCCACCACACATACTTGTATCTTCTTTTTAACTTCTATTTTTTTTTAAATGTATGTTGACTTTGTTTTTAGTAGGTGAAGATCATACCTTTGATTCCCTAGTACAGCCTGGCACATAAGTACCATTAAATAGTGATTTCGTGAAGAATGGGCCATTGGGTTTCTCTACTATAGTTTTCTACTAGTATTTTTTAATACATGTTTCTGTCCCTGTTTGACTTTTCATTGTGAGTCATGAACCTGGGTTTTGATATTTGATTTGCATATGGGATGGGTATGAATCTTTGGGGCCACGGGGGACAGTGGTAGGCTGCTTAATACCTCCCCACAAAGATGTCTACATCCTAATCCATGGAACCTGTAAATATATTACCTTCATGGGAAAAGAGATTAAATTAAGGATCTTGACCTGGAAAAATTATTTTGAATTATTTGAGTAGGCCCAATATAATCACAAGGATCCTTATAAGAGTAAGGCAGGAGTGTCAGAGTTAGAAAAAGAAGGTGTAAGAAGCAGAGGTCATAGAGGAGAGACGATGCTTCACTGCTGCTTTGAAGACGGAGGAAGGGACCATGAGCCAAGGAATGTAGGTGAAGTCTAGAAGCTGGAAAAGGAAAGGAAACAGGTTGTTTCCTAGAGCCTCAGAAGGAAGGCAGCTCTGTGAACTGTTTTTAGACTCTTGCCCTCCAGAAGTGTAAGATCATAAATTTGTGCTCTTTTAAGCCACTAAATTTGTGTTCATTTTCTACAGCAGCAATAGGAAATTAATACACCAGATTTTCTGGACGCTGACATATTTGGAATGAAAGAGAGTTGTGGGTATGTCCAGCTAGATCAGGAAGGCTGGAGTCTGATTTTTGGCTGGCTTAGCACAGTGAATGCAAGAAAAAAGATCATGCCCTTAGGAAAAACTGGATCATTTAAGTTTTTGGTTTTTGCTTTGACATTTACAGTTTCTCAACTTAGGAAAACCTGTAAGATTTTGGTTTACCACAGGAAAAGTTTAGCAATTCTGAACAAATGATGGCTTTTTATTTGTTAAAATATTAAAGGCATGATGGATGATACAGTTCTTTGTTCTAATATTTTGTTAACTTTGATTTTGATTCTTCTGCCTGTGTTTTTACCTACCAGAAAAATCTAACATAAAGCATGTTTATTATGGGCTAGTCAGCTCTTAAATGCAATCTTTTAGGGACCATAATCCATTGATAGTTGGATTCTTAAAATCTTTGGTCTTCTTATTATGGATCACAATGATTATGATTCACATTCCTATGTGTTTTGTTTGATTTGATGGTTGGAGAGGAGAAGTGAAAAATGGAAAAATCAAGAGGTGTGTAGGTGTGGGTGTCGGTGCAGTTTTCTGAGTGGGGAATAAACCACAGATTTTTGTCTCTATTCTGTCTTACTGTGTCCAGGTGGCATTTAACATAATTTATTAATGTCAGCTAACCAACTAGTTTCAGCTTTGTTTTGAAATCTAAACTCTACGTGGCATTTTGGCCCAATTTAAACTTTCAATAATTAAGTGTTTTCCATGTTTAGTACAAATAAGATACTTGATGGATTTACACATGAGACTGTTCAGAAAGGAAGATCACAATGGTTAATGTTAAGTAGTTCTTGATTAAGAAAATATACTTTTTTTAAAAATTAGCATTATGGTCATCTTTAGGGCTATTTGTAAATATTCCAGTTCGGCTCCTTCTAAGCATGTAGTAGGATTGTACTTTTCCAGTCTCTTGACTAGTGTGGTCCTGTGACATGCTTTGGCTGAGTAAATATGAGCACTTAACCTTGCTCAACTCTATCCTCCCCTCCCCTGCCATGGTGATTATGAGAGCACATGTAGACATGTGGCCTCCAATGGCCTGAGTCCCTGAGTGATTAGGATGAGCAGAGCTCTCCTGCCAGCCTGTACTGGACATGTAGCAGGTGTAAGACATAAACTTGTATATTATTAAACTACTGATATCAGGGGTTGTTTTTTACTGCAGCATAACCAACCCTGTCCTAACTTTTTGGCACCTTGGCCAAAAATTGAATATAGTTCTTCCAAATTAGAAAAACCTGGAGATACATCATCTTGTTGAAAACATCCTTAACTTATAATTCTCAGTGTGATTTATAACATTATAGCTTGTTTCTTTTATTTTTTTTCACAAGTCACACACACACACTGTATTTTATTTTCACAAGAGATAAATAGACTGACACCAAGCATTGTAAATGGATGACCACAACAAAAGCAAGAATGATTGCAATTACCAAACACAAAACACACTCATACTACGTCATAATATTGACATTCAGTCCAGTAATCCTCCACTGTAACAGCTCCTTTACTTTGCAGTGAAAACTGATTTGTATATTTTTTGCCTCTGAGTCCTTGTGGGATTTTTTTTTTATTCAAACAGAAAGTCACAAATATTATAATCACCCTCATCAGTTCACTCAGTTCCGTGTAATTATTTTTTTCATCTTGATCTTTTGTTAGCACTTTTATGAATTCATCAGTTTTCCATTAGAGTTTTGAAAATGCTTATCCATTCAGTTCAGCAGTATAGTCAGTTACCAGAAACCTGTACTTGTCAGAGTCTTTTCCATGAATTCCTTGAAGATGAAACCCTTATAGGAACATATTTGCAAAAGCATCAGAGTACACCCACAACTGTCTGTAAATGACAAAAGACTTAAAAATGACCACGGTTAAAGATTTGATGAAAGTTCATAACAATGTAATTGACAAGGAAATTTAGTTATTTCTGAGATATACATTTTAAAGTAATAACTAGAATTATGACTTATAACATTATACCAGAACATATAAGATTTTTAGAAATTTCATGTAATGTCTGAAACATTTATATTAACATATTTCCATACAAATAACCCAAAGAAAGTTTAGTATTAGTTGTTTTTTTTGTTTGTTTTTTTATACTGCAGGTTCTTATTAGTCATCAATTTTATACACATCAGTGTATACATGTCAATCCCAATCGCCCAATTCAGCACACCACCATCCCCACCCCACCACGGTTTTACCCCCGTGGTGTCCATACGTTTGTTGTCTACATCTGTGTCTCAACTTCTGCCCTGCAAACCGGTTCATCTGTACCATTTTTCTAGGTTCCACATACATGTGTTAATATACAATATTTGTTTCTCTCTTTCTGACTTACTTCACTCTGTATGACAGTCTCTACATCCATCCATGTCTCAACAAATGACTCAGTTTCATTCCTTTTTATGGCTGAGTAATATTCCATTGTATATATGTACCACAACTTCTTTATCCATTCGTCTGTCGATGGGCATTTAGGTTGCTTCCATGACCTGGCTATTGTAAATAGTGCTGCAATGAACATTGGGGTGCGTGTGTCTTTTTGAATTACGGTTTTCTCTGGGTATATGCCCAGTAGTGGGATTGCTGGATCATATGGTAATTCTATTTTTAGTTTTTTAAGGAACCTCCATACTGTTCTCCATAGTGGCTGTATCAATTTACATTCCCACCAAGACTGCAAGAGGGTTCCCTTTTCTCCGCACCCTCTCCAGCATTTGTTGTTTGTAGATTTTCTGATGATGCCCATTCTAACTGGTGTGAGGTGATACCTCATTGTAGTTTTGATTTGCATTTCTCTAATAATTAATGATGTTGAGCAGGTTTTCATATGCTTCTTGGCCATCTGTATGTCTTCTTTGGAGAAATGTCTATTTAGGTCTTCTGCCCATTTTTGGATTGGGTTGTTCGTTTTTTTGTTATTGAGCTGCATGAGCTGCTTGTAAATCTTGGAGATTAATCCTTTGTCAGTTGCTTCATTTGCAAATATTTTCTCCCATTCTGATGGTTGTCTTTTGGTCTTGTTTATGGTTTCCTTTGCTGTGCAAAAGCTTTTACGTTTCATTAGGTCCCATTTGTTTATTTGTGTTCTTATTTCCATTTCTCTGGGAGCTGGGTCAAAAAGAATCTTGCTGTGATGTATGTCATAGAGTGTTCTGCCTATGTTTTCCTCTAAGAGTTTGATAGTGTCTGGCCTTACACTTAGGTCTTTAATCCATTTTGAGTTTATTTTTGTGCATGGTGTCAGGAAGTGTTCTAATTTCATACTTTTACATGTATCTGTCCAATTTTCCCAGCACCACTTATTGAAGAGGCTGTCTTTTCTCCACTGTATATGCTTGCCTCCTTTATCAAAGAGAAGGTGACCATATGTGTGTGGGTTTATCTCTGGGCTTTCTATCCTGTTCCATTGATCTATATTTCTGTTTTTGTGGCACTACCAAACTGTCTTGATTACTGTAGCTTTGTAATATAGTCTGAAGTCAGGGACCCTGATTCCCCCAGCTCCATTTTTTGTTCTCAAGATTGCTTTGGCTATTCGGGGTCTTTTGTGTTTCCATACAAATTGTGAAATTTTTTGTTCTAGTTCTGTGAAAAATGCCAGTGGTAGTTTGATAGGGATTGCATTGACTCTGTAGATTGCTTTGGGTAGTAGAGTCATTTTCACAATGTTGATTCTTCCAATCCAGGAACATGGTATATCTCTCCATCTATTTGTATCATCTTTAATTTCTTTCATCAGTGTCTTATAATTTTCTGCATACAGGTCTTTTGTCTCCTTAGGTAGGTTTATTCCTAGATATTTTATTCTTTTTGTTGCAATGGTAAACGGGAGTGTTTTCTTAATTTCACTTTCAGATTTTTCGTCATTAGTGTATAGAAATGCAAGAGATTTCTGTGCATTAATTTTGTATCCTGCTACTTTACCAAATTCATTGATTAGCTCTAGGAGTTTTCTGGTAGCATCTTTAGGATTCTCTATGTATAGTATCATGTCATCTGCAAATAGTGACAGCTTTACTTCTTCTTTTCCGATTTGGATTCCTTTTATTTCTTTGTCTTCTCTGATTGCTGTGGCTAACACTTCCCAAACTATGTTGAATAATAGTGGTGAGAGTGGGCAACCTTGTCTTGTTCCTGATCTTAGTGGAAATGGTTTCAGTTTTTCACCATTGAGGACAATGTTGGCTGTGGGTTTGTCATATATGGCCTTTATTATGTTGAGGAAAGTTCCCTCTATGCCTACTTTCTGCAGGGCTTTTATCATAAATGGGTGTTGAATTTTGTCGAAAGCTTTCTCTGCATCTGTTGAGATGATCATATGGTTTTTCTCCTTCAATTTGTTAATATGGTGTATCACATTGATTGATCTGTGTATATTGAAGAATCCTTGCATTCCTGGGATAAACCCCACTTGGTCATGGTGTTTGGTCCTTTTAATGCGCTGTTGGATTCTGTTTGCTAGTATTTTGTTGAGGATTTTTGCATCTATGTTCATCAGTCATATTGGCCTGTAGTTTTCTTTCTTTGTGACATCTTTGTCTGGTTTTGGTATCAGGGTGATGGTGGCCTCGTGGAATGAGTTTGGGAGTGTTCCTCCCTCTGCAATATTTTGGAAAAGTTTGAGAAGGATAGGTGTTAGCTCTTCTCTAAATGTTTGATAGAATTCCCCTGTGAAGCCATCTGGTCCTGGGCTTTTGTTTGTTGGAAGGTTTTTAATCACAGTTTCAATTTCAGTGCTTGTGATTGGTCTGTTCATATTTTCTGTTTCTTCCTGGTTCAGTCTCGGCAGTTTGTGCATTTCTAAGAATCTGTCCATTTCTTCCAGGTTGTCCATTTTATTGGCATAGAGTTGCTTGTAGTAATCTCTCATGATCTTTTGTATTTCTGCAGTGTCAGTGGTTACTTCTCCTTTTTCATTTCTAATTCTATTGATTTGAGTCTTCTCCCTTTTTCTCTTGATGAGTCTGGCTAATGGTTTATCAATTTTGTTTATCTTCTCAAAGAACCAGCTTTTAGTTTCATTGATTTTTGCTATTGTTTCCTTCATTTCTTTTTCATTTATTTCTGACCTGATCTTTATGATTTCTTTCCTTCTGCTGGCTTTGGGGTTTTTTTGTTCTTCTTTCTCTAACTGCTTTAGGTGCAAGGTTAGGTTGTTTATTCGAGATGTTTCCTGTTTCTTGAGGTAGGCTTGTATTGCTATAAACTTCCCTCTTAGCACTGCTTTTGCTGCGTCCCATAGGTTTTGGGTCGTCGTATCTCCATTGTCATTTGTTTCTAGGTATTTTTTGATTTCCCCTTTGATTTCTTCAGTGATCTCTTGGTTATTAAGTAGTGTATTGTTTAGCCTCCATGTGTTTGTATTTCTTACAGATTTTTTCCTGTAATTGATATCTAGTCTCATAGCGTTGTGGTCAGAAAAGATACTTGATACGATTTCAATTTTCTTAAATTTACCAAGGCTTGATTTGTGACCCAAGATATGATCTATCCTGGAGAATGTTCCTGAGCACTTGAGAAAAATGTGTATTCTGTTGTTTTTGGGTGGAATGTCCTATAAATATCAATTAAGTCCATCTTGTTTAATGTATCATTTAAAGCTTGTGTTTCCTTATTTATTTTCATTTTGGATGATCTGTCCATTGGTGAAAGTGGGGTGTTAAAGTCCGCTACTATGATTGTGTTACTGTCGATTTCCCCTTTTATGGCTGGTAGTGTTTGCCTTATGTATTGAGGTGCTCCTATGTTGGGTGCATAAATATTTACAGTTGTTATATCTTCTTCTTGGATCGATCCCTTGATCATTATGTAGTGTCCTTCTTTGTCTCTTGTAATAGTCTTTATTTTAAAGTCTATTTTGTCTGATATGAGAATTGCTACTCCATCTTTCTTTTGATTTCCATTTTCATGGAATATCTTTTTCCATCCCCTCACTTTCAGTCTGTATGTGTCTCTAGGTCTGAAGTGGGTCTCTTGTAGACAGGATATATATGGGTCTTGTTTTTGTATCCATTCAGCCAGTCTGTCTTTTGGTGGGAGCATTTAATCCATTTACATTCAAGGTAATTATCGATATGTATGTTCCTATTCCCATTTTCTTAAATGTTTTGGGTTTGTTATTGTAGGTGTTTTCCTTCTCTTGTGTTTCTTGCCTAGAGAAGTTCCTTTAGCATTTGTTGTAAAGCTGGTTTGGTGGTGCTGAACTCTCTCAGCTTTTGCTTGTCTGTAAAGGTTTTAATTTCTCCATCACATCTGAATGAGATCCTTGCTGGGTAGAGTAATCTTGGTTATAGGTTTTTCTCCTTCATCACTTTAAGTATATCCTGCCACTCCCTTCTGGCTTGCAGAGTTTCTGCTGAAAGATCAGATGTTCACCTTATGGGGATTCCCTTGTGTGTTATTTGTTGTTTTTCCCTTGCTGCATTTAATATGTTTTCCTTATATTTAATTTTTGACAGTTTGATTAATATGTGTCTTGGCGTGTTTCTCCTTGGGTTTATCCTGTATGGGACTCTCTGTGCTTCCAGGACTTGATTAACTATTTCCTTTCCCATATTAGGGAAGTTTTCAATTATAATCTCTTCAAATATTTTCTCAGTCCCTTTCTTTTTCTCTTCTTCTTCTGGGACCCCTATAATTCGAATTTGGTGCGTTTAATGTTGTCCCAGAGGTCTCTGAGACTGTTGTCAGTTCTTTTCATTCTTTTTTCTTTATCCTGCTCTGCAGTAGTTATTTCCACCATTTTATCTTCCAGGTCACTTATCCTTTCTTCTGCCTCAGTTATTCTGCTATTGATCCCATCTAGAGTATTTTTAATTTCATTTATTGTGTTTTTCATCGTTGCTTGGTTCCTCTTTAGTTCTTCTACGTCCTTGTTAAATGTTTCTTGCATTTTGTCTATTCTATTTCCAAGATTTTGGATCATCCTTACTATCATTATTCTGAATTCTTTTTCAGGTAGACTACCTATTTCCTCTTCATTTGTTAGGTCTGGTGTGTTTTGAGCCTGCTCCTTCATCTGCTGTGTGTTTTTCTGTCGTCTCATTTTGCTTATCTTACTGTGTTTGGGGTCTCCTTTTCACAGGCTGCAGGTTCGTAGTTCCCGTTGTTTTTGGTATCTGTCCCCAGTGGCTAAGGTTGGTTCAGTGGGTTGTGTAGGCTTCCTAGTGGAGGGAACTAGTGCCTGAGTTCTGGTGGATGAGGCTGGATCTTGTCTTTCTGGTGGGCACGTCCACGTCTGGTGGTGTGTTTTGGGGTGTCTGTGGCCTTATTATGATTTTAGGCAGCCTCTCTGCTAATGGATGGGGCTGTGTTCCTGTCTTCCTAGTTGTTTGGCATAGGGTGTCCAGCACTGTAGCTTGCTGGTCGTTGAGTGAAGCTGGCTCTTGATGTTGACATGGAGATCTCTGAGAGATTTTTGCCGTTTGGTATTACATGGAGCTGGGAGGTCTCTTGTGGACCAGTGTCCTGAAGTTGGCTCTCCCACCTCAGAGGCACAGTCCTGATGCCTGGCTGGAGCACCAAGAGCCTTTCGTCCACACGACGCGGCCGCTCCGCTGGGCTCCAGGCCGGGCGCGTCGCGAGGGCTGCGCCGAGGAGAAGACGAAGGGATGATGGGAGCGAAAGAAACTCCAAGCTCCGATTCTGGCGGGCTCCTCGGCCTGTCCAAGCTTCCAACGCCATCGCCGCCGCCTCGGGCTTTATATCGTTTATTTTTGTTTTTATTTCCATTTCTCTAGGAGGTGGATCAAAAAAGATCTTGCTGTGATATATGTCAAAGAGTGTTCTTCCTATGTTTTCCTCTAAGAGTTTTATAGTGTCCGGTCTTACATTTAGGTCTTGAATCCATTTTGAGTTTATTTTTGTGTATGGTGTTAAGGAGTGTTCTAATTTCATTCTTTTACATGTAGCTGTCCAGTTTTCCCAGCACCACTTATTGAAGAGACTGTCTTTTCTCCACTGTATATCTTTGCCTCCTTTGTCGTAGATTAGTTGACCATAGGTGCGTGGGTTTATCTCTGGGCTTTCTATCTTGTTCCATTGATCTATGTTTCTGTTTTTGTGCCAGTAGCATATTGTCTTGATTGCTGTAGCTTTGTAGTGTAGCCTGAAGTCAGGGAGTCTGATTCCTCCAGCTCCGTTTTTTTCCTCTCAAGACTGCTTTGGCTATTCGAGGTCTTTTGTGTCTCCATACAAATTTTAAGATGATTTGTTCTAGTTCTGTAAAAAATGCCACTGGTAATTTGATAGGGATTGCATTGAATTTGTAGATTGCTTTGGGTAATATAATCATTTTCACAATATTGATTCTTCCAATCCAAGAACATGGTATATCTCTCCATCAGTTGGTATCATCTTTAATTTCTTTCATCAGTGTCTTATAATTTTCTGCATACAGGTCTTTTGTTTCACTAGGTAGGTTTATTCCTAGGTATTTTATTCTTTTTGTTGCAATGGTAAATGTGAGTGTTTCCATAATTTCTCTTTCAGATTTTTCATCATTAGTGTATAGGAATGCAAGAGATTTCTGTGCATTAATTTTGTATCCTGCAACTTTACGAAATTCATTGATTAGCTCTAGTAGTTTTCTGGTGGCATTTTTAGGATTCTCTAAGTATAGTATCATGTCATCTGCAAACAGTGACAGTTTTACTTCTTCTTTTCCAATTTGTATTCCTTTTATTTCTTTTTCTTCTCTGATTGCTGTGGCTAGGACTTCCAAAACTGTGTTGAATAATAGTGGTGAGAGTGGACATCCTTGTCTCATTCCTGATCTTAGAGGAAATGCTTTCAGTTTTTCACCATTGAGAATGATGTTTGCTGTGGATTTGTCATATATGGCCTTTATTATGTTGAGGTAGTTTCCCTCTATGCCCACTTTCTGGGGAGTTTTTATCATAAATGGGTGTTGAATTTTGTCAAAAGTTTTTTCTGCATCTATTGAGATGATCATATGGTTTTTATTCTTCAATTTGTTAATATGGTGTATCACATTGAAAGATTTACGTATATTGAAGAATCCTTGCATCCCTGGGATAAATCCCACTTGATCGTGGTGTATGATCCTTTTAATGTGTTGTTGGATTCTGTATGCTAGTATTTTATTGAGGATTTTTGCATCTATATTCATGAGTGATATTGGTCTGTAATTTTCTTGTTTTGTAGTATCTTTTTCTGGTTTTAGTATCAGGGTGATGGTGGCCTCATAGAATGAGTTTGGGAGTGTTCCTTCCTCTGCAATCTTTTGGAAGAGTTTGAGAAGGATGGGTGTTAGCTCTTCTCTAAATGTTGGATAGAATTCACCTATGAAGCCATCTCGTCCTGGACTTGTCTTTGTTGGAAGATCTTTAATCACAATTTCAATTTCAGTGCTTGTGATTGGTCTGTTCATATTTTCTGTTTCTTCCTGGTTCAGTCTTGGAAGGTTATACCTTTCTAAGAATTTGTCCATTTCTTCCAGGTTGTTCACTTTATTGGCATAGAGTTGCTTATAATAGTCTCATAGGATGCTTTTTATTTCTGTGGTGTCTGTTGTAACTTCTCCTTTTTCATTTCTAATTTTATTGATTTGAGTCCTCTCCCTCTTTTTCTTGATGAGTCTGGCTAATGGTTTATCAATTTTGTTTACCTTCTCAAAGAACCAGCTTTTAGTTTTATTGATCTTTGCTCTTGTTTTCTTTGTTTCTATTTCATTTATTTCTGCTCTGATCTTTATGATCTCTTTCCTTCTGCTAACTTTGAGTTTTGTTTGTTCTTCTTTCTCTAGTTCCTTTAGGTGTAACGTTAGATTGTTTACTTGAGATTTTTCTTGTTTCTTGAGGTAGGCTTGTATAGCTATAAACTTCCCTCTTAGAACTGCTTTTGCTGCATCCCATAGGTTTTGGATCATCATGTTTTCATCGTCATTTGTCTCTAGGTATTTTTTGATTTCCTCTTTGATTTCTTCAGTGATCTCTTGGTTATTTAGTAATGTATTGTTTAGCCTCCATGTGTTTGTGTTTTTTACATTTTTTTCCCTGTAATTGATTTCTAATCTCATAGCGTTGTGGTCAGAAAAGATGCTTGATAGGATTTCAATTTTCTTAAATTTACTGAGGCTTGATTTGTGACCCAAGATGTGATCTATCCTGGAGAATGTTCCATGAGCACTTGAGAAGAAAGTGTAATCTGCTGTTTTTGGATGGAATGTCCTATAAATATCAAATAAATCTATCTAGTCTATTGTGTCATTTAAAGCTTGTGTTTCCTTATTTATTTTCATTTTGGACGATCTGTCCATTGGTGTAAGTGAGGTGTTAAAGTCCCCCACTATTATTGTGTTACTGTCGATTTCCTATTTTATAGCTGTTAGCAGTTGCCTTATGTATTGAGGTGCTCCTATGTTGGGTGCATATATATTTATAATTGTTATATCTTCTTCTTGGATTGATCCCTTGATCATTATGTAGTGTCCTTCCTTGTCTCTTGTAACATTCTTTATTTTAAAGTCTATTTTATCTGATATGAGTATAGCTCCTCCAGCTTTCTTTTGATTTCCATTTGCATGGAATATCTTTTTCCATCCCCTCACTTTCAGTCTGCATATGTCCCTAGGTCTGAAGTGGGTCTCTTGTAGACAGCATATATATGGGTCTTGTTTTTGTATCCATTCAGCAAGCCTGTGTCTTTTGGTTGGAGCATTTAATCCATTCACATTTAAGGTAATTATCGATATGTATGTTCCTATGAGCATTTTCTTAATTGTTTTGGGTTTGTTTTTGTAGATCCTTTTCTTCTCTTGTGTTTCCCACTAAGAGAAGTTCCTTTAGCATTTGTTGTAGAGCTGGTTTGGTGGTGCTGAATTCTTTTAGCTGTTGCTTGTCTGTAAAGCTTTTGATTTCTCCATCGAATCGGAATGAGATTCTTGCCAGGTAGAGTAATCTTGGTTGTATGTTCTTCCCTTTCATCACTTTAGGCATATCATGCCACTCCCTTCTGGCTCGTAGAGTTTCTGCTGAGAAATCAGCTGTTAACCTTATGGGAGTTCCCTTGTATGTTATTTGTCGTTTTTACCTTGGTGCTTTCAGTAATTTTTCTTTGTCTTTAATTTTTGCCACTTTGATTACTATGTGTCTCGGTGTGTTTCTCCTTGGGTTTATCCTGTATGGGACTCGCTGCGCTTCCTGGACTTGGGTGGCTATTTCCTTTCCCATGTTAGGGAAGTTTTCGACTATAATCTCTTCAAATATTTTCTCTGGTCCTTTCTCTCTCTCTTCTCCTTCTGGGACCCCTATAATGCGAATGTTGTTGCATTTAATGTTGTCCCAGAGGTCTCTTAGGCTGTCTTCATTTCTTTTCATTCTTTTTTCTTTATTCTGTTCCGCAGCAGTGAATTCCATCATTCTGTCTTCCAGGTCACTTATCTGTTTTTCTGACTTAGTTATTCTGCTATTGATTCCTTCTAGTGTAGTTTTCATTTCATTTATTGTATTGTTCATCTCTGTTTGTTTGTTCTTTAATTCTTCTAGGTCTTTGTTAAACATTTCTTGCATCTTCTCGATCTTTGCCTCCATTCTTTTTCCGCGGTCCTGGATCATCTTCACTATCATTATTCTGAATTCTTTTTCTGGAAGGTTGCCTATCTCCACTTTATTTAGGTGTTTTTCTGGGGTTTTATCTTGTTCCTTTATCTGGTACATAGCCCTCTGCCTTTTCATCTTGTCTATCTTTCTGTGAATGATAGACATTCTGTGAATGATAGTTTCTTTTAATTCCTGACATAGTAACTTAGAGACTTGGTTCTAGGTTTGTTGGTAAACAATGAAATCTGTTCTGAGCAATTTCTTAAAACTCTGTTTGCTTTTTAAAGATTATTTTAAATATTTCCAGTCTACCTTGTGAAACAACTATGTGAATAATATTTGGTGCTTTAAAACTGATTTGCTCCACTTAACATTTACTTGATATAGAATGAGGTACATGGTTATATTTTAATTTATAGAAAGAATTTCCATAAAGCTGAGACTTTCCATGCCAATTTCATCACTACTAAATAATGCTAACAAATTACTAATAATTCTAATGATCTCCATGGACAGGTAATTATAATTACATTGACCTCACGTAATTATGATAACGGTGGGCCCAAGTCAACAGTTGCATTGCGTAGCTTGGGCCTTGCCATTTGCTATCATCCAGAAATTCTGGTAGAATAAATGTCACTCAGCTAATCACCATCACTCAGAAGAGAGAGGATACTATTCCTTTATAGTTGAAGGAGGTGGTGTCCTACTCGTGTTAATACTTCTTAGGAAATCACACAAATTTGTAAAACATCAAATGAGATTGTTTTCTCAGAGAGTATATCGTATGGGACACTCCCCAGAAGCTGGAATGATTACTCATTATTTATGTTATAGCTGAACATGTTCTTACTTTTAAATGTGTGTGTACCCCCCAAAAATCTCCTAATTCTAGTTAAAGTATTTACCTTTTCTAGTTTTCAGGTACTTTCTGAAATGCAGTGGTTAAAATGCACACACACACAGAGTCTTTGTATAGAGGGAAACCCACTGAGAGTTCTTACTTAGTGCTTTTGTATCTTTTATCTGTGTCGGCCCCTCATTAGCAGTCCCAGAAGCTAGTACTCCAACTCCCACTGTTTTTCTCTAGGCCTCCAGCTTCCTCCATCCATCTGGCCCCTGAGATTTCTTTGTAAGACAGAACTTCCTGCCATTGGGCACAGAAAAAAGAAAATGAAATTCCTCCTCACACTTCCAACCCAGACCAACTCTGGGAACCTCCCAGGACCCAGACTCAGTGGGACAACACAGGCAAAGAAGTGATAGGAGGAAAGAAGCTCCTTCACTCAACAACAGGGAGTGGGGTACTTTCTTCAACTCCCTGAATGCGTTGTGTTGCTTCCTTCAGAATTAAGGAGCTGAAGTTCAAGAAGACTTTGTAAAGAAGCTGTCAGTTTTTCTCGGTATTCTGACTTTCCCTTTGGGAGATGACCCTCGAGATTGGAAGCAGCAGAATAAATATATTTCGGTTTGACTGTCTTCAACATGAGAGAAGCTAAGAAGAGAATGATAAGTTTACTCTAGACACTGACGAGTGTGTTCTGTTCATAAAGAAATAAAATTCCAAGCAAAGGAGAAGTTGTTTGATTTGCTGTTTAAATACACCTGTCACTACCTGACATTAGTTTGCAAACATTTTTGAGAAGTGGATGCTTTTTTCCAGCATCATTTGAAAACCCCTGAATGTACAGTTCAAGGGATTGCTGCTCTGAGAGGCCTTGCTATTGACCCCGGAGGCAGCTCTGCAGAACACCAGGGCTCAGTTTGAAAACTGCTCTGTGGAAGACCAAGAGGGAGAATTCTAAGCACAAAGGTACCTTTCTTCTGAAATAAAAGTCCTCAAACTTTTTTGAGTTAAGAGTCACCTAGGACTCTTGTTTAAAATGCAGATTCCTGGGCACAATCCCAGAGTCTGACACTTAGGCGGTATTGTGTAGGGCCTTGGAATCTGTATTTTAACAAGCATCCTAGATGATTGTGATACCAATATGGATGGATCATAAAAACACAGCTCTACAAACTGCCTGCTGAGGGCCCTTTCAATGGCTTCATCTTAATCCCACTTGGTCCCAGTTTATTTTAGGTACTTATTTTATGAGTGTCAAATGTCATTAAAATAGTTTTTTCTTGCCAAGGGAAATAATATCTTAGATACCTCTTCCGTCATCTCCCAGTTTAATTCTCTGTTCCTATTCCTGGAGCACCCCAAATGTGGCATGGCTCTCAGCCCTCCCTGTTGGATCTGCTCCATCAGAGACTCCCATCAGTCTCATCCTTCCTCTGGCCTTTCTTGGTTTTGTTTGTTTGCTTGTTGTTTCTTTTTTTAAAGACAGGTCTCAAAAAAAATAAAGACTAAAAATAAAGACAGGTCTCTTTAAACTTCTCCTTCCCCAACAAACAAACCCAAAGCAGAAGTTAATTGGTGTTTGTAAGCAAATATAAAACTGACTTCTTTTTTTTTTTTTTTTAAAGTATTTATTTATTTATTTATTTATTTATTTATTTATGGCTGTGTTGGGTCTTCGTTTCTGTGCGAGGGCTTTCTCTAGTTGTGGCAAGCGGGGGCCACTCTTCATCGCGGTGCGCGGGCCTCTCACTATCGTGGCCTCTCTTGTTGCGGAGCACAGGCTCCAGATGCGCAGGCTCAGTAATTGTGGCTCACGGGCCTAGTTGCTCCGTGGCATGTGGGATCCTCCCAGACCAGGGCTCGAACCCGTGTCCCCTGCATTGGCAGGCGGATTCTCAACCACTGCGCCACCAGGGAAGCCCAAAACTGACTTCTTGATGTAAATACAGCGAACCAGTAAGCGTATAAATGCTCCCATGTAGCAAGGTGCTAGATGTTCTGATAGAAAGACATATAAGAACAAATCCAAATAAATAAAATTTGTAAAATAAATAAAGCCCACAATGCGACACCCACTTGAATGACTGTAATTGAAGAGACAATACCAAGTGTTGGCAGGGAGGTAGAGAAACTGGAACCATCATGCACTGCTGGTGGGAATGTAAAATGACAGCCACTTTGGAAAACAGTTTGGTGACATCTTAAATAGTCAAATATAAACTTCTCATATAATCTAGCAGTTCCACTCCTTAGAGTCTACCCAAGAGAAATGAAAATGTATGTTCACACAAAGACTTGTATATAATTGTTCATAGCAGCATTATTCATAATAGCCACAAACTGGAAACAGTCCATATGTTCATCAAGTTATGCATGGATAAACAAAATACAGTATATCCATACATTGGAATATTATCTAGCAATTAAAATAAATGAAACACTGAAATATGCTGAAGTATAGATGAACCTCGAAAACATTATGCTAAGTGAAAAATGCCAGATGCAAAAGGCTATATATTGTATGATTCCATTTAGGTGAATCTAGACAAAGCAAATTTGTAGAGACAGAAAGCAGATCTGTGGTTGCCGGGGACTACAGATGAGAACAAATGGGTATGACGAAACTTTTGGGGCTGATCTAACTGTTCTAAAACTGGATTGTGGTGATAATTGCACAGCTTTATAAATTTACTAAAATCATTTATAATGGGGGAATTGTATGGAATATAGATTTTATCACAATAAGGCAGTTAAATATTTTTTCTTAAAGCGTATACCACAATTAAATAATTGAAAGTTCTTTTCTATGCAAAAGAAATAGAAAGACCCTATGTATAGTTCAGGTGTGGCCTGCAGACCCCTGGAGGTTCCTGAGATATTCTCAGGGAGTCTTCAAGGTCATTTTCCTAATAATAAAGAAGCTATTTGCCTTTTTCAAGGCAGATAGCTGTTGACATTTGTACTGATGGGGCAAAAGCAATGGTGGGTAAAACGGCCTGTGCCTTAGCACAAATCCAGGCATTGGCACCACACCTTATTAGTAATCATAGTAGTACTATTATTAGTAGTACTAATAGTAGTTATTATTAGTAGTCACCACCACCAAGCATAGTGGAAGAATATATTCTATTTTCACTTAAGAATGCCCTTGATGGGGACTTCCCTGGTGGTGCAGTGGTTAAGAATCTGCCTGCCAGTGCATGGGACACGGGTTCAATCCCTGGTCCAGGAAGATCCCACATGGCACGGAGCAACTAAGCCTGTGTGCCACAACTACTGAGCTTGTGCTCTACACCCCGCGAGCCACAGCTACTGAAGCCCGTGCGCCACAACTACTGAGCCTGTGCTCTAGAGCCTGCGAGCCACAACTACTGAAGTCCACATGCCCTAGAGCCCGTGCTCCGCAACAAGAGAAGCCACCGCAATGAGGAGCCCGCTCGCCACAACTAAAGAAAGCCCGTGGGCAGCAACGAACACCCAACGCAACTATAAATAAATAAAATTGATTCTTAAAAAAAAAAGAATGCCTTTAATGAAGTAGTAGAAATTATTGAATTTTTTAACTCTTAGGCCTTAGATGCATATCTTTTTATTTTTGAATAAGATCGTTATCTCAAGGAAAAGCACTTCTGCAGTTGATTGAGTTGCAAGCTGAACTTGCAGCTGTTTTTTGTGGGACACCATCTCTACTGTAAAAAAAAGTGCCTGACAGACAAATTATGGATATTCAGACTTGGGTATTTGGCAAACAGTTTCTCAAAAATGACCGAAGAGAGCCCGTTATTCCAAAGAAAACAGTTGTCCGTGTTTGTTGCTGGTCATAAAATTCGAATGTTAAACCAAAATTAGAATCTTGGAAAACTCGTATCCACCACCATGAGCTTGACACCTTTTGTCAAGACTTTTCTCATGAGGGACTTCCCTGGCGGTCCAGTGGTTAAGACTCTGCACTTCCAATGCAGGGGGCACGGGTTCGATCCCTGGTTGGGGAACTAAGATCCCGCATGCTGCGCAGTGCAGCCAAAAATTAAAATTAAAATTAAAAAGAAAGATTTTTCTCATGAGATTGATGCTGATTTTAACAAATGTGATTTTTTTCATATTGTGTGATGAAATGTATCAAAATTTGCAGAATATAGGTAAGAAGTCTTGATAGTAAAAACTTTGAGGACTGCTGGCCTAGTGGCTAATAGCATGAACTCTGGGGCCATTCTGCATGGATTCAAATCCCAACGCTATTACTTATTACTTGTAGAATCCCAGTAAGTGTTTCGCCTCTCCATGCCTCAGCTTCCTCATTTATAAAATGGGGAAAATAATGATACCTATCTCAGAGAGGTATGTGGGCATAAAAGTAAATTAATATATATATACTTGTGAACATTAAAATGAGTTGATATATGCAACCAGTTAGAATAACATGTGGTGAATTGTTACTGATCTTGATGAGTGGTAATTTGTAAAAACAAATACATTATAAGTACAAAATAGATAGAAATCTCTATGTAGTTATATATATATTTGTAACCAGGAAATCTCCAGCTGCTTCCTCCCCATCCCCCATGCCCTCACCCCCCACCTCTGCCTCACCTTGGGTACTCTCACTTCCTGGAAGGGCACGTCTGTGCCTGATGTCCTAAAGTGTCCTCCCCATCTACTGAGTCTCTGTTTGGGGCGGTTCCTTCTTTTTTAGCAACCACACAATGTGTTTTTAAGGAAGGTTTGTTGAGACAGTATAGTTATGAAGGGTATAGTTTAATAAATTGAATAGAAACAGAATACAAGTATATGTCTTTGCATTCTTTGAATTAGAAGTCTCTTTCCTGCCTTAGCAATATTTAAAATTATGATGCATCATTTAAGTTCAAAGAGTTTAGGAAATTACATGAATAGAGAAAAAGTATAAGGTTCTGTCACATCAAATACATCCATTTTCAGTGCTTAGTCCAAGCACACATAAAGTTTAAGGGAGAAAATGACTCATTTGGAGGGAACCTACATCTTCAGTCCTGCAGAGAGACTACAGTTGAGCTATTTTTATCTATGTTTAGAAAAGTTAATTATGTGCTGACATCATTTATTTGTTCTACCAATATTCGATGAGTGCCTCCCATGGAGTGCCAGGCCCCTAGCCAGGCACTGTGGTCCCAGTTGTAAAGAAGGGATGTGGGTCCCGCCCTCCTGGACTTAGTGCATTAAAGTTTACTAATTGTTCTCCCACCTTCTTTGTAAAAAAATAAGGTAGTTCATCTGTTGTTCACTGACTACATCAGCAGAGGGAACAGTATATATTTTATACTTTTTAAATGTTCATGAAAACATTCTCGAGTTTAGTGTGAGGTAAAGAAGGTAAGCTAGACTGCAAAAGAACTGTAATGATTGTTTCTTCTCCTGGAAGGTCACAAACAAAATTACCTTCTATTTTGGAGGACTGACGTTGTACAGATATGCTCATGTTTGATGGTAAATAGCAAACAACCAGGCATGTAAGTCGTTGCAGTTTCACTGATTTACATGGCTTCTGCTATCCTAGGAGAAATAACGAGCTCTTGAAAGAGCTCATTTGGGGACCATCTGTTTATGTGCCATCCCACATCACTCTGCCTGTGGTGAGAATGGTGGGTCGGCCCACAGGACTTTTTATTCCTTGCCCCTGCCTACCCCAGGTCTTTAATTATTGCCACACCTCAGGTTGCTTGAGTGTATATAGTCACCTGTTAAGTAGGTTTAGAATAGTCCTTCCTTTCATTTTTGGGGGTATATTTAGAGAGCAAATTTTAAAGCACCTTAAATATTTTTTTAAAGATAATGTAAAAACACAAAGCAGTAGTATTATTGAGACAGTGTGCTTACTGATGTACTTGTATTTTAAGATTTGAGAGTATTTCTTTCCTATGCGGCTGGTTTACTGGAAATAAGAAATCAGATCAAGCTAAAAGCCAAAGAAGTATTTCTGGAATACAGGCTACTATTGAGTTTCATTAATTTAATTGAATTCAATCTCAATATTCATTATACATGGAAAATATTAGCTATTTTTAGTCACGTTCTTGTCCCTGTCGCTGCTAGGGCCTTATGCAAACTTCATGTGTCAGTAACTGCAATTGTCTTTCACAAATAAAATGCACAAAGTCACTTAACCTGGGCAAGCAAACAATGGCTGTGGTTGTACTACTGCTGTTCTTTTTCACTAGAATCTTCTGTTCTTTGATTCTCTTACTGTTTTCAGTAACTCCACCTAAAAATCAAATATTACTCACACGTTATTTTCTAAAAGGAGCCATAGCTGTTATAAAAGTTAATTCCTCTTTTCATGACAATGTTCCCTGTTAAAATATTTGGCAGTTCTACTTGTAATGTGTGACATCTTTGTAAGGACTTTTGTCCTTCCCAACCTCAGAGGCTCCCAAACAAATCTAACATTTTGTTGATGAAAATTTATGCTCTTGTTTAATTGCTGATTCTCATCTTGTCTTTTACATGTGTGGTTTATGTGTTTCAGGAAAAAAGTGCCAGTTCAAATGTAAGACTTAAAACTAATAAAGAGATTCCGGGATTAGTTCATCAACCTAGAGCAAAGTAAGTTCTAGTTCCTATTTTCCTATATTGTTTTTAAAGCTAAAAATGTTTTTAGAGTGAGCTCCATTTTGCCTGCCAGATAACCAAGATTTATGATAAAGCCTCAGTAATTGAGACAGTGTGATTTAGTCTAATGGAACAAAATAGAGAGACCCAAAACAGACCCACAATATATGACAGAGCTGACACTTCACATCAGTTAGAAGAAAATGAAGGGGAATATCTGTATAACCATGGGGTAGGGAAAAACTTTGAATAGGTCACAAAGGATGCAGATCTTAAGAAAAATGATTAATTTTTGTGACTACATTAAAATTAAGAACTTCTGTTTATCAAAATATACTATAGGAGAGTAAAAGGCCACAAAATGATGGAATATATTTATAATACGTATAATTAACAGTAGTTGGGTTTCCAGAATATATCAAGTAATTCTATGAATCAATAAGTAAAAGACAGAACTCATAGAAAAGCAGGCTAAAGACATAAATAACCACTTGACTGAAGAGGAAACATGAATAGCTAATGCATATGCAAAAAATACCATTTCACACCACAAGACTGGCAAAAATTTAGAAGTCTAATGATACTAAAATGTTTACCAGAATGTAGGGATATAAACTGGTACAGTTACTTTGGAAAACAACTCCACTCTCAGGTGTATACGCTAGAGAAACTTGTGCATGTGTGCCAGCAGGCATATTTTGAAATGTCCATAGCAGCACTGTTTACGTGAGCTCTTAAAGCTCTTGAAGATATGGGACTTCCCTGGCAGTCCAGTGGTTAAGACTCCACGCTTCCATTGCATAGGGCATGGGTTCCACCCCTGGTCGGGGAACTAAGATCCTGCGTGCCTCATGGTGGTGACATGGCCCAAAAAAAAAAAAAAAAGCTCTTGGAAATAAAACCCAAATGTCCATCAGACATGTAATGGATAACAAAAATGTGGTATATTCTTATGATGGGAATGCTACATATCAGTGAAAATGAATGACCAATAGCTACCCAGATCAAGATAGAGGAATCTCATGAAATGTAGGGTTGTACCAGTAAGGTAAGTGGTAGTACCTGCCTATGTACAGTTTCATGCATATAAAGTGCAAAAGCAGGCAGAGCTAAGCCATATATTATATATATGTACATGGTAAAACAATAAAGGCAAGCAAGGAAATGAAAAGGCCTTAAATTCAGAATAGTGGTTCTTTGTACTGGATAGAAGACAATGGGACCAGAGGTTCTATCTCTTAATCTGAGTGGTGGTTACGTGCGTGTTCCTTTAATTATTATTATTTGAAAATGTACAAATAACATTATATGTTTCCTTTTCTATGTGTTAAGTATTTCACAATTAAAATGCTAAAGAGAATAATGAGTAGTTTCTGTATTGTTCTAAAACTGAGTCTACCTTGGTGATAAAATGCACTTGTGTGACTTTGAAGCTACCTGCCCTTTCTTCAAAGAAGCTGTAATCCCAGAGGCTGCAAATCTCTTTTGTGTTGTTCTGCCTAAATATGAACAAATTCCCTAAGGGTGCTGATCACACGAGTACATCTGACACAGTCACCACCATCCCCAAATAAATTTAACTTTGACATATATGTAAATCAATATCGTAAGTGGAAAAAGTTGTGTTCTCTGGTTCTTCCCAGGAGGTTGAGACAAAAATAACGTAATCACTTTAACCTGGCTGAGTGTCTGGAATTGCTGCAGCCATGACCACTGTGATATGGTGGTTAGGACTCTTCAGGGGGTGGTGAATGAACTCAGGGATTGAATTTTTTACTTCCAAAGAAAACTGGACATTTTAAAATCCATTTATCATTTACAGTGTCAGTATAATGGGACAACCGATTTTTTTCACACTCAGGTAAATGTCATGCTATAATCACAACCTACCTAATCCACTTCACTTGTAATCACTTTTATCTACACTAATTTTATCTGCCTCTGGGGACAACAGATACCTGATAACACTACCAAATCATCTTTTCATCCAAGCCATTAGATATATGCTCCTTTTAAATGCTTCTAGAAAACGACTCTATTGAGAATTTCTTTTTTCCTTTAAAGCAAATACTTATTTAACTTTGACACATGGAAATAGCATGCTTTGCAGACTGGCATGTGCTGAAGCTTTCAGAGAAGTTGATTAAATTGGCTCATGTGTTTACATTAAAATTATGAAGAAAATCCCCTGTTTTACACACAGCATAATGCTAGTGTGTGTGTGTGTGTGTGTGCGTGTGTGTGTGTGTATTTTAAACTGTGAGTCAGATCATTGGGTTTCCGGAATTCAACTATAAGAAATTTTTCTGGAGGGCTAAGAGAAGGGTTTTACTTTTTCTACTTGTTGACATAATATAAGATCCAGGAAATTATTATTTATTATGCAACTGTATAAAATAAGATGAGGCTTTTTTCCCAATGAGCGGAAGGACAATCCCATACCTGATAATGGCAGATTTATTAATAATAAGGGCAGATAATGCTCACACCTTCATTTGATGCACCACGTAGAGCACATTCTTACTGACTTTGTAATCTCAGGCCAGTGACCTTATGTCTGTGAGCTTCAGTTTTCTCCAAGAAAAATGGAGGTGAAAAATCCTGTCTTATAGGACTGGGGCTTAAATGAAATAATGTATGCCCAGTTCTTATCACAGTGTCTGACACTTGGTAAGAACACCTTAACAATTAGAAACAACCCCAAATGCCCTTTGACAGGAAATCGGATAGATGAACTACACTGTATTCACACAGTGGAATATTAGAAGTTAAAATGAATGCACTGCAGCAATGCCCAACGCTGGATGGACCCTAGCAATATAGCACTAGAACAAAGAATAAGTCCTGAAACATTACACAGAGCATAATGCACTCTATAAAGTTAAAAACAACTAAAGTAAATCATCTGCTTTTTGAGCACATAGAGAGAAGCTATGTAAAAGGAAAGTGGGGGCATGAGGGTTCCCTTGAGTTGGGAAAAACACACATGGGTGGGACGTAAGTAACCTCTAGGTTGTTGTTAAGATCGCCACTTTGTAGATGGAACTTGACCTCAACATAATAAAGGCCATATATGACAAACCCACAGGCAACATCGTTCTCAGTGGTGAAAAACTGAAACCATTTCCTCTAAAATCAGGAACAAGACAAGGTTGCCCACTCTCACCACTATTATTCAACATAGTTTGGGAAGTTTTAGCCACAGCAATCAGAGAAGAAAAAGAAATAAAAGGAATCTAAATCGGAAAAGAAGAAGTAAAGCTGTCACTGTTTGCAGATGACATGACACTATACATTGAGAATCCTAAAGATGCTACCCGAAAACTACTAGAGCTAATCAATGAATTTGGTAAAGTAGTAGGATACAAAATTAATGCATGGAAATCTCTTGCATTCCTATACACTAATGATGACAAATCTGAAAGAGAAATTAAGGAAACACTCCCATTTACCATTGCAACAAAAAGAATAAAATACCTAGGAATAAACCAAAGGAGACAAAAGACCTGTATGCAGAAAACTATAAGACACTGATGAAAGAAATTAAAGATGATACCAACAAATGGAGAGATATACCATGTTCTTGGATTGGAAGAATCAACATTGTGAAAATGACTCTACTACCCAAAGCAATCGACAGATTCAGTGCAATCCCTATCAAACTACCAATGGCATTTTTCACAGAACTAGAACAAAAAATTTCACAATTTGTATGGAAACACAAAAGACCCCGAATAGCCAAAGCAATCTTGAGAACAAAAAATGGAGCTGGGGGAATCAGGGTCCCTGACTTCAGACTATATTACAAAGCTACAGTCATCAAGACAGTATGGTACTGGCACAAAAACAGAAATATAGATCAATGGAACAGGATAGAAAGCCCAGAGGTAAACCCACACACATATGGTCACCTTATCTTTGATAAAGGAGGCAAGAATATACAATGGAGAAAAGACAGCCTCTTCAATAAGTGGTGCTGGGAAAACTGGATAGCTACATGTAAAAGAATGAAATTAGAACACCTCCTAGCACCATACACAAAAATAAACTCAAAATGGATTAAAGACTTAAATGTAAGGCCAGACACTATAAAAACTCTTAGAGGAAAACATAGGCAGAACACTCTATGACATAAATCACAGCAAGATCCTTTTTGACCCACCTCCTAGAGAAATGGAAATAAAAACAAAAATAAACAAATGGGACCTAATGAAACTTAAAAGCTTTTGCACAACAAAGGAAAACATAAACAAGACGAAAAGACAACCCTCAGAATGGGAGAAAATATTTGCAAATGAAGCAACTGACAAAGGATTAATCTCCAAAATTTACGAGCAGCTCATGCAGCTCAGTATCAAAAAAAAACAAACAACCCAATCCAAAAATGGGCAGAAGACCTAAACAGACATTTCTCCAAAGAAGATATACAGATTGCCAACAAACACATGAAAGGATGCTCAACATCACTAATCATTAGAGAAATGCAAATCAAAACTACAATGAGGTATCACCTCACACCAGTCAGAATGGCCGTCATCAAAAAATCTACAAACAATAAATGCTGGAGAGGGTGTGGAGAAAAGGGAGCCCTCTTGCACTGTTGGTGGGAATGTAAGTTGATACAGCCACTATGGAGAACAGTATGGAGGTTCCTTAAAAAACTAAAAATAGAACTACCATACGACCCAGCGATCCCACTACTGGACATATACCCTGAGAAAACCATAATTCAAAAAGAGTCATGTACCACAATGTTCACTGCAGCTCTATTTACAATAGCCAGGACATGGAAGCAACCTAAGTGTCCATCAACAGATGAATGGATAAAGAAGATGTGGCACATATATACAATGGAATATTACTCAGCCATAAGAAGAAACGAAATTGAGTTATTTGTAGTGAGGTGGATGGACCTAGAGTCTGTCATACAGAGTGAAGTAAATCAGAAAGAGAAAAACAAATACCATATGCTAACACATATATATGGAATCTAAAAAAAAAAAGGTCATGAAGAACCTAGGGGAAGACGGGAATAAAGACGCAGACCTACTAGAGAATGGACTTGAGGACACGGGGAGGGGGAAGGGTAAGCTGGGACGAAGTGAGAGTGGCATGGACATATATACACTACCGAATGTAAAATAGGTAGCTAGTGGGAAGCAGCTGCATAGCACAGGGAGATCAGCTCGGTGCTTTGTGACCACCTAGAGGGGTGGGATAGGGAGGGTGCAAGGGAGATGCAAGAGGGAGGAGATATGGGGATATATGTACACGTATAGCTGATTCACTTTGTTATAAAGCAGAAACTAACACACCATTGTAAAGCAATTATACTCCAATAAAGATGTTAAAAAATAAATAAATAAATAAAAATCGCAGCTTTGGTTTTTTGTTTTGGTTTCATGGGTGCTTATTATACTATTATTTTAAAAAATAACTAAATAAAAGTGAGCCATGAACTACTAGCCAGGGTGTGTCCTGCTGTGAGGATTAGGATTACGCCACTTCCCTGAGGTACAATTGAAAAATAGTAATGATGATCATGAAGAAATAACTGTGTTTAGGCTAAGATTTGTCAGGAGTAATGGAATTTCATTTTTGCAGGTGAAGTGTTTGGGAATTAAGACCTTGCCTTCTTATACTTTCACAGCTTAGCTGTTCATTGTTTGGAAGCTTCTTTTTTTAAGTCACTTAAAATGGGAGCCGTGTATCTTTCAGCTCTAGAGCTCATTTTGTCCATCTTTCCTTCGTTTGATTACTTGTCATTAAGATTCAATAGTATCATCACCCTAGTCTCAGGAAACTGACAAGTCACAGAAAGAAGAGGCTCTGACGGCAGGGTTAACTCACAAGAGCTTTGCCGGGACCAGCTGGGAGCCACAAGAATGCTCCAGGGTACAAATGGAGGATAATCTATAAAAATATTGAGTCACTATGTTGTACACCCGAAACTAATATAATATTGCAAATCAACTATATCTCAATAAAAAAGAAATGTTCCAGGGAAGCGTTGTGTTTTCCAAGGTGGACTTTTAGTAATTAGAGAGAAATAGGAATAGCCGGAATTGTTAAGCTGCGGTAGTTAAATCCCAACCTACAGGCTTTTATAAAAGATTTTTAGATCTAATTAATCTTAGCATCAAGCATTCATACTTTATAAACTAAATGAGAAACAATCCAATTATCCCTTCCTAAATCTTGAAGAAAGACAGTAAAGCCAGCCCAGCATGCTTCTCCGTCTTCTCCCCTCACTCACAATCATCAACTTGTCCATCAGAAGGAGTTTAAGAATCAAGTTGTTACCTACGGACTGTTTCTCATAGTGCGGTGTGTACCCTGGAAGGTAAGAACTATTATTAATGCCACTGTGTTGATAGTTTCCACGTGAGAGGAGGACATCCCTATTTACCTAGGCGGGAGTCAGTCGGTAGGGGGTAATTGACTTCATCAGAGTGAAAGTTCTATCTCTGTCCCTATGGAAGAGATTTAGGGCTTCTCTCTGAAAGGAACGCATGAAGAATAGCAGAGTAAGCCCCACGCTTACTGTCTGGTTACACCATCTCTAAGACAACACACAGGTAACGAGGATCTCCGTGGTGGGTGTTTGCTCCACCTGGCAGGGTCTGCTGCACCTCTAGGGATAACGGAGTTTATCTGAAAGAGCTCAGTTAGTGCATCGGGGTTTGAGAATACAAAAGTCACCCTTCCATTCAAGGTCCTTTCCCTCCTGTCCGTGAATCCTCTCTGCTCTCCTTACCTTCTTAGTTTTGTCCTCACTAACCACGTCCGTCTCATTAAGTATGCCGTTAAATAGCAAAGAACAGGTAAACACACAGGGCGAGGGCTACTCAGACATGCCTCCTCACTTACTCTCACGTTCCAGTGGATTTCAGTTCCAAAGAGGTGCATTTGCTGTCACCAGTACAGGAGATATTCAGGTCAAGTTCTCGGCTCGTTTGCTGCCAGCCCACACCTATACAGTCAGCTGAATACTATGCTGATGCTGACAGCCTGTGTGAAGTACACATTTTAATGTAATAACTAGGATATATTTTCTTGTTACGGTTACACACAGGGTTGAAATATGCCATGTACTGCTTGCCTGTGCTTTTTGTTTTAATCACAAGGCAAAAACTGGGCACACACCTGCCAGTAACACCACTATAAATAACGTGTACGTTGAAAGGAAATTGCGTTCCTTAAATCATAGGAACTGGTAGACTATTATGAAACACGTTTGCAGGATTACTGTAATGACATTTATCCTTAGTGTGACTTCAGAGTACTTCAGTGGAAAAGTCTGCAAGAAATAAATAACTGCCCCAAAGTTTAGGGACTCAGCATTTTTCATCTGTAAACAAGTGTATAGTTTCCATAGTGTATTTAAGCACTTTGCTGGTGGAAAGAAGCCTGGTGTTATAGTTTTCATGGACTTTCAGAAGCTATTCACGTTTATAAAAATGCACTGCTCTTACACACTCATCCTCTGAATCAAAATTTCAGTATATTCGACAAAACCTTGTACACAGAGTTACAGAACTTTTTGCACATCTAATTCCTCTACTTGTTCAGAAGCTTCTTAGAACCTTGAAATAGATCCCCTGCCTGAGGGCCAGTTCCTCTCTTGTTTTTCAAATGAGGAACTTTTCTGATCACCTTGACCTCTTCCCTCAGTTAACATGTCTTCCCAGAAAGTACATAGATTATTCTGCTGCCTTAGGTCATTGTGCCTAATTTGGGTTTTTCCTCTTCCTTTTTTTTTTTTTTTTGTGGAGGAGTGTAAAGATGATGCAGAATGTATCTAAAAGTTGTGGGATGATGTGGTTGAAGTGATTTAATTCTTCCTGTTAAAACAACTAGTTTTCATTTTGGCAACATACCAAACCTAAAAAGAACAACCAATTTACTTTAAAAAAAAAAAAAGACAGTTAAGACAAAGGATACTAAGCCAAGGAGAGGCAATACAGGTAATGCATTTGGAGGTCTAGGTCCAGGCCAACTCTCAGAGCTGCCTCTGTTTTCAGCCTCTGTTCTCACCGCTGCTCTCCCCCTCCCTTCCCTCAAAGATGAAGCCCACCTGCTTCCCTCAAGTCTTACCTCAGCCACCCCTCCCGCTACCCAGGGCAGAGAAGCCCATCTATTTATGGTCGCCCCCTATTTCCATCTCATATGCTGTTTTCTTCTGATTTTTATTTTTATTAGGCAAACAATCCACACTCATGAAAACAATTATAAAATGGAAGGTTGTGGGGTGGTTTAGCAGCTTCTTCACAGCCAGCTCTGTGATTTTAGTGAGGATTTAAGGCCCAGTTTAGTTTCACATGTACAGCTTTTGGGCTGTCCCTTTCATGGTTCAATTGTAAGCAACGTCTCCCATCACAGATTAGGGGGTAAAGATTTAGAAGGAACTAATATGTGACCTCTCAGTAAATCAGTTGATAAGACTTAGGAAGTCATTTTAATTTCTATTATTAACCTCACACTTTGAAGTTGTCTAAATTGGCTGAAAATAAGTATTCTTGGTGCCTTATTGGTTTATCCTTGCAAACCTTTGTCTTGTTTTCTCGTAGTCGTTTCCAGTGATAAGCCTGTGTGTGTGTTGTGTGTAATTGTGAGCAATGTACAAGCTTAAATAACGTGCTGACACCACTGTTTCCAAGTTGGTATTCATTAGGCCGTTTCCTCCTGGGCTAGGGCTGCACTAATCCTGACACCGGCTGCCAGGAGAAAACCTCATGGATCCCACACCGCACCTTAATAACAGCATCCGTGACCTGCAGTCTCAAGTACAGAATGGGAACCCCAGAGCTAGGAAATGTAGTTGTATATTTTAATGAACTGCTACCCCTGCTAAAGAGGCTTCTTTCACTTTTGTGCTCTACAGAAAGACCAAGGGGGGTAGGAGGGACAAAGCTTTGAATAACTGCTTTCTAACACCGAATGTGGCCAACAGGACAGAGAACATCACAAATCTAGGCAGGTGTGAGGTACAGTGGCTGAGGATTTCCTGCTCCCCCTGCATGCCCTTTCTTGCCTCCAAAGTCCGATCAAGTGATCCTGGGAAAGAAATACGCCTGGGTTGAGGAGGGTGGTTTTGAAAGAAAAAGCTACCAAGACATTAAAGCAGGGTGAATGGAGGGTAGGCAGGATGAAAGTAACTAAGTAACCTGGCTCAGAACTCTCAAAAGCTTCTAGCAGCTTGATGACAATTACAGGATTTATTTCAGTCTGTGGTACATCATTTGAAGACAATATTACTTCATGTTGTTACAAACTGTATGTATAGTGTGTATGTGTTGTGGGTGTGTATATAAATAATATATATTATATATATGAGAGATTTAGTGACTTTTGATACGGGTTTGGTGCAGGTGAATTTATTACTGAGCCAAGTGAGGCACATACTGAGTCAGTAGTTCGAGTCCAGGGCATTCAGTACTTTTTCTGATTTCCATGTGTGTATAGTGCCTGTCCCATGTGGTATTGTCAGTGTCATGTCAAATCCAGAACTCACAAAGCAGAGCCAGCGATATTTTCTTTGTAGACAATCAACTAGAATCTATAAAATTATTACTGGCAGATGATTATAATTCCAGATCCCTAACACTAGCAAAAGGAAACCCAGAGCATCTTGATAAGAAGTTTTCTGTTTTTGTTTTGTTCCTGGAAGTCAGTAGAATAGCAGTTATATGTGGTTATATTAGTGTCGAGATACTTAATTTGCTGACCTTATTATTTCAGAAAAAAAAATTGTATGTATTATATTTGTGGGAAGTTAAAATAATGCTTTGAGATTTTTATCAAATATGGAGAGTAGTTATTTATGAAAAACAAAGAAATGTCTATTTTTGTTTCTTTGTTCCCAATTACTGTAGATAAATTTTAAAGTGCATTAAAGCAGTGGTAAAGCAAATAAGATGCTGTACAAGTATTTTTCTCATGCTTTCATGGAGAGACACTGTTTTCTAAGAGTATGTGAAGGAGGTATGTGCATTCTAACTTCATGATCAGATTTCTCGGATGTACTTTGAATATAAGTGGCAACGTTTTTATTGATAATAAAATCAAAGAAATTCCAATCACCAGAAGGAGAACTAATGAAAACATGTTTTACCTGAATATACTTCATAGGTTTCTCCTGCTGATCCTGTGATTGTTTCATGATTCCCTTGAAGAAATGAAGGAAAATACACATAAGAACAGAGACATTACCTGAGATTGTGTTCTATTTTATCAACCCTCCATCTATACTCTGTACTGAAGCAATTTGGATAGAAGTGCTGCTGTTGTTGTGTGTGTCCGGTTTGCAGTCAGAAACTCCCAAAACTTCATCACTCAGCAGTTAGATCCACAACTTTGTATTAAGGTCTAAATACAAGTCAGGGAACCCAGATAAGATAAGAGGATATATGGTTCTCCCTCTGTATTTGTGGGTAATTGGTTCCAGTCGTCTCCCTCCCCCCCCGTGCCACCCCATACCAAAATCCATGGATGCTCAAGTCCCTTATATAAAACGGTGCAGTATTTACATATAACCTACGCACAATCCTCCCATCTTCCCCCGCACCCTCCTTTATACTTTAAGTCATGTCTAGATTACTTATAACACCAAGTACAAATCCTAAGTAAGTAGTTGTAAATATAATGCAAATGGTTGGTGGTGTGCAGCAAATTCAAGTTTTGCTTTCTGTAACTTTCTGAAATTTTTTTCCCTAAATATTTTCAGTCCACGGTTGGTTGAATCCACTGATGCAGAACCTGTGGATACGGAGGGCCAACTGTAAATTGATTTAGAGTTGGCACTTCCCTGACAATCTGGACAGATGCTTAGTAAACCTGAGATAATTAATTTAGCATCAAAGTGAGTACTATGAGCATTATTAGATTGGTACATGTTAGGGCATTTGGGAGAACAGAAAATACAGCGGTTGAGCTGGATCCTGGTGCAAGAGCCACTGTGCCTGACCCGTACAGGCCTCTAGTGGGCACGTCTTCCCAATGCTTTCTCATTGTTCATTCCCCCCAGTGGAAAAGGGGGGCACTGTTGGACTTAGGAAGTTGGAGAAATAGGTAATAATGCTTCTTTTAGTGATTTAGTTACAGAGCTCTTACGTGCAACAGAATGAGAGGAAGTAGAATGGTTCTGTGCATAGATTTGGGAGCTAGACTGATTAGGGATTCAACTCCCAGCTCCATCATTCATGGGCTGTTGATCCTGAACAAATTACTTAAGCTCTTAGTACTTCATTTGTGTACTGCATCTTAGTACTTTCTCATCTGTGAAAGGGGGATAATGATAGTACTTATATTTTAGGGTTGAGAGGATCTAAAAGATTCAATCAGGTTAAGGTAAGTAAAACAAGGAGGAAGCAGCCATTCAGGCATGGAATGGAAAGGGAATTGAAAGACTAGTTTTCAAATTTGTGTCTGCATAAGAATCATTTGGGGTTCCTATTAGAAATGTAGATTCCCAGGCTTCAGCTCCAGGAATTGAGATTAATTTGGGATCCAAGAATTAGGTCTTTTTGTTCTGTTTTAGTAAACTTTTAGAATTATTTTAGGTTTACAGAAAAGTTGCAAAGATATATCCATTTTGCCCTAATATTAACATATTATCATAGCACATTTGTTAAACTAAGAAGTCAACATTAACGCACTACTGTTAACTCCAGACTTCATTTGGATTTCACCAGATTTTCCACTGATGTTCTTTATCTGTTCTAGGATTCCACATTGCATTTAGAGAAGCTTCATTTCTTACAGGGACTTTCAGCCCATGAGAGGCAGGTGGTCTGGAGACCACATCTTGAGAAACACTAGGACATGTCAAGGGCTGAGGAAGGTCAAATTGCCCCATCCTCACCACCATCCTGGTGGTGGGGGTGTTGGATATAGAAATTTGATTTGAAGAGTTGGGATGGAATCCTCTCCCTTAGATGAGAGGGGTTACCTTAAGAAGTGAGGCATCTATTCCTAATGCCAGATGAAATGAGTTTTGGAGTTTGGAAGGTGGGGTTGCTGCCTAGCCTGAGGAGATACATCTAGGGTTGTGGGCAGATCAGGGGAGTGAGTGCAGCAAATTGGGAACAACTACTTTGTGGGAACACAGGAGGGCTCAAGTAGTTGATTAAAGGGGATTACAAGGGGCCAGTTAGCCCGTGAGCCATATAAATCCTGTATTTCCTGGAACCTGGTGATAGTGTTTTAGAAATGGGTCACAGTAGTAACCAACATCAAGCACTGCCACATTGGACACGAGCAGAGAGTCAAAGGGTGAAGCTGAGATGACCTTGCTGAGAGAGGGCAGTGGGAGGTGGACAAAACACTGACGCCCTGCGTTTGGAAGAGTCGGTTCCCACAGCGAGGAGATCAAGGGCCACCATCTGGGGAGCTAGAAGTAAAGGGCAGTAGAATTGAGAACGGTAAGATGAAGGAATAGATGTTGTCAGAAAAAGCTAGCAGAGTAATTTGAGGTCTTGAAGTAGAGATCGACATATTCTTGAGGACCTTAGGTCCTGAGGCTGTCACTGACTTTCTCTAATCACATTCAGATTATTTAGCTGCCCTCACAGCAGTTAAGTAATCACCTAACCTGTTCCTTTTTTTTTTTTTTTTTTTTTTTTTTAAAGAACATTAACCTCTTCATTTGACTCTGGATTTCTCTTAATTTCTATACTACTTCACTTTCCTGGTTCTTTCTGCATGTTAGAGATCCTAAACCATAAACTGGTATTCATAACATTTCTTTCACATGAAGTACATGTTATCTCATCTGCCAAACCCATTTAAAATGGACTAGTGGAAATTGCCTCAGAAGTCAAACAGATTGCACCTGTGTACAAGGGACCAGGTGTCTCTGAAGGGCTCCTAGATCTTTTGTATTCTTGCTGGCACGGTGTCAGGCTGGCCAGGCTGGTGAGTGGCTAACAGTTAAGATTTTAGGTGATCTAATCCTTAACTTGATAGATGCTGGGTGTAATCTACAGATTCTGCATAGAAATTAGCACTTGCCCCTGGGAGAGCCCCTACCAGCTGTCAAGTGCTTTACCAAATAGCTCTATACTCAAGAATGCGGCTTCTGGGTGAGGGAACAGTCGTAGTCATTTTACATGTGGTTAGAGAGAAGTCTTGGGTGATGAAAGATTTTAGCTAACCTACACGCTATAGGTAAACATTTCCAAAAACATTGCATAAGCTGAATACAGAGTGAATTGTTTTCCAGTAAATACTGGCTTCAGCATTTTTCAAAAATCAAGGAATGGTATATTTTATAGAATGGGAAAACTAAGAAATGAAATTTGACCTGTTGTAAAACTAGGATTTAGTGCTGTTGAATTTCAGTAATGGGCATACAGGGTACATTAGGAGTAAATGTGAAAGAATAGGGTCATGATGGAATCTGATACAGGGTGGAAAAAATTTCTCTTAACCAGAAACACTGGGCCCTAAGAAGTTGTCTTAGGGTCAACCACATGAATTTAACATACAAAAATGGCAATTTAATTTGGTTCAAACATACATTTCAAACTTTTGTCTTTTCCTTGTAAAGAATCAAGTTCAGTTCACGGTATACCAGAGTTAAAATTGCACAGATGTCAGTATTCCAATAGAGAAAAACAATTTTTTTGAAAAAGCGAAAAAGTAAAATTTGAGTTCAGGTAGTCAGATATTCTTTTATAGTCTTACTACTTTAGGGAACAAACCCTTCCTCGGTATAAAAATCTGGAAAAAAATGCCATAGTTGCCACCCTC